>NC_141260.1:600000-1200000 GCF_054856555.1 Leptonotus elevatus | reverse complement strand
AAACTAGGGTTAGGGTTTCAAAGTAGTAGTTTGAACTAGGATTAGGGTTCAAAGTAGGGGTTTAAACTAGGTTTAGGGTCTCAAACTAGGGATAGGGTTTCAAAGTAAGGTTTTAAACTAGGGTTAGTGTTTCAAAGTAGAGGTTTAAACTAGGGTTAGGGTTTCAAAGTAGGGTTTTAACCTAGGGTTAGGGTTCTAAAGTAGGGGTTTAAACTAGGGTTAGGGTTTCAAAGTAGGGTTTTAAACTAGGGTAAGGGTTTCAAAGTAGGGGTTTAAACTAGGGTTAGGGTTTCAAAGTAGGGGTTTAAACTAGGGTTAGGGTTTCAAACTAGGGTTAGGGTTTCAAAGTAGGGTTTTAAACTAGGGTTAGGGTTTCAAAGTAGGGGTTTAAACTAGGGTTAAATCAGAGCGGCCAATCTTTTTTTTTGTAGACATATTTATCATTTAGTTAGTTCTAAACGTATTGAGCTTTAAATTGAATTTAAGACATGGGATATGTCATTTAAGCGCTCCCTTATTTTGAGCAGTGTTGTATGAAGGTACTTTTAATCAGTGTGCTTTTCTGTTAGCAGGACATCGTGCATTTGGACTTGAATGTTTTGTTTGTCCTTATTGTGATTGTGACTACAACACAATGAAAAGTGTTGGTGTCAGTGAGGAACTGCGATGGTAAGGGATGAACTGCGATGGCAAAAATGCGGCCCGAACCGTAGATCGCACCGGGACAAATGAGGTATCAAACGATGCGGCTCGATCTGACTCGCTGCGCTATTATTTTTCTAAGAATTCCCAGTTACCAAGGCGACGCTATTCCCAAAAAACTCCCAAATAAAGTCCCATAGGAATGAATGGGAATCCGAAAGACATCAACTCCAATCAAGCACCTTTTTCCAAGACACGCTGCGCGCGCATACGTTGACCGACCGATATGAATTTTAGCTCATTTTGTTGGAATTTTTGTCATCTTTAGCTCAGTGTCAAAAAAAAAATTAAGGAATGAAAGCTCTCCCCCTGTGCGGGTTCAAAGACAGTGAGCAAAGGGGTGAAAGTCGCCTTTCTTGCATCAGCTAGAGCGTGACTAATTAAGGACAGAGTGCTGGGAACCAAAAAATATATTTCCAAAAGTTTCACTTTAACTCGTCACCATGGCCACAATCTTTGCTCACTAGACATCAAATTCGCACATTTTGTAGCCACAAGCCTCTACTAGGGTTAGTTTTATTTGGCTAAGGTGTCATTTAGTACCTTTATTTTAACTTTAAGCGAGGAGAAGTCGCACTATTTTGATCTCTTTTCAATGTTTTCCGTTTTCCCCTCTTCATTTTCGATCAATCATAAGTTTTCAACCTGCTCTCATTTGGTCATTTTTCATCCGATTACAAAACTGAGAACATGCTCGCGTTCCCCAAACCCTTGCCGTTCTAACGAGCCATTTCTGGAATCTGCATCTTCAACCGTTAAGTCGTGAGAGGCTTTTGTTTGAGGTGAGCGTAATCCTATACAAATCAATGGAATGTTGGTGCGTGACGTCTCTTAACAACTTAAAATCAAATGTGTGTGCGTGAATGTGCATGTTTTGTAAAGGGGCAGTAAGATACTGTTGATTATGGTAGATTCCACATTTCTTGACCGATTTCAATGGTTTAAATTTTAAACTGTTCAGCTCATTGAAATGTTACTTAAAATCAAATGTGTGTGCGTGAATGTGCATGTTTCTTAAAGGGGCAGTAACATACTGTTGATTATGGTTAACTTTTACATTTCTTGAGCGATTTCAATGGTTTCAATTTTAAACTGTTCAGCTCATTGAAATGTTAGTTAAAATCAAATGTGTGTGCGTGAATGTGCATGTTTCTTAAAGGGGCAGTAATACTTTTAGTTGATTATAACTTCCACATTTCTTGAGCGATTTCAACGGTTGAAATTTTAAACTGTTCAGCTCATTGAAAAGAGTTGCAAGAGTTAGCAGGCCCATTCAAAATTTCCGCGGGAATTTTTCTAGTTTTTTAATCTTCCACCGATTTTTCCGCAAGAATGCGGCCCGTACCGTACATCGCACCAGGACAAATGAAGTATCAAACGATGCGGCTCGATCTGACTCGGTGCGGCATTATTTTTCTAGGAATTCCCAGTTACCATGGCGACGCTATTCCCAAAAAACTCCCAAAATTCAGGGAAAGAAGGTCCCATAGGAAATGAATGTGAAAAGGAAAGACAAAATCACACATCAAGCACCTTTTTCCAAGACACGCTGCGTGCGCATACGTTAACCGATTGATATGAATTTTAGCTCATTTTGTTGGAATTTTTCCTATCTTTAGCTCAGTGTCAAAAAAAAATTAAGGAATGAAGGTTCTTCCCCCTGTGCGGGTTCAAAGACAGTGAGTGTAATCGCCACTCTATTACGCAATTAAACTTTCAGTGGTGGGAACCAAAAAATATATTTCCAAAAGTTTTACTTCAACTCGTCACCATGGCCACAATCTTTGCTCACTAGACATCAAATTCGCACATTTTGTAGCCACAAGCCTCTACTTTCTGAAAAACTAAGTTTTATTTGGCTAAGGTGTCATTTAGTACCTTTATTTTCACTTTAAGCGAGGAGAAGTCGGACTTTGGCGCCTATCTCCTCCATGTTAATTTCGCCGTTTTTTCCCTCTTCATTTTCGATCAATTATAAGTTTTCAACCTGCTCTCATTTGGTCATTTTTCATCCGATTACAAAACTGAGAACATGCTCGCGTTCCCCAAACCCTTGCCGTTCTAACGAGCCATTTCTGGAATCTGCATCTTCAACCGTTAAGTCGTGAGAGGCTTTTGTTTGAGGTGAGCGTAATCCTATACAAAATCAATGGAATGTGGGTGCGTGACGTCTCCTAACAACTTAAAATCAAATGTGTGTGCGTGAATGTGCATGTTTTGTAAAATGGCAGTAAGATACTTTTAGTTGATGTTGATTATGGTGAACTTCCACATTTCTTGACCGATTTCAATGGTTTAAATTTTAAACTGTTCAGCTCATTTACATTAAAAAAAAAAAACGTTTAAAAAAACACACACAATACACACACATTATTATTATTTTTAAATGAAATGGAATGGACTGCTATTTAAATAGTGCTTTTTTAGCTATACTGCCTGGTCTCTCACTTTTGCATAGCAACTGCCTCAGCCAATCATTTCTCTCACTGTTGAGCTCAACTCACCCCCTTTTTTTCTTGGTGTACTCAAGGCTTGGCCTATCTACGACTACTACTATTGCAAATACTATTACTACTACTACTATCTTGGCCAATTGATTAGGTACACCCAGGATTCTGGTCAATTCATTAGGTACACCCTGGATTCTTGCCACTCCGCCCACCCAGGGCGGCGGCCATCTTGGCCAATTAATTAGGTACACCCTGGAGTCTCGCCACTCCGCCCACCCAGGGCAACGGCCATCTTGGCCAATTAATTAGGTACACTAAGGATTCTCTCCCCTCCGCCCACCCGGGCGGCGGCCATCTTGGCCAATTGATTAGGTACAGCCAGGACTTTTCAGTCACAAAATTGTTTTATTTGATTATTTTCCAAATTTGTAGCATGTGACTATTACTGTGTTTTTTTGATGATTGTGGTTTATTATTAACTCTTTGACCGCCATAAACGTTATAAAACGTTTAGCATAAACCTAGGGAAGGGCGCCGAGGACGTTTAAAGACGTCCCCTATGTTTTTTTTTTTTGAAAACGGGTGCAGGAAAGCCTTGGGCAGCTGTGCTGAAAGTATCAGGCAGATCTGATTAGTAAAAGACTCATTTTGGCCCCTAGAGGGCAGCGATGACTCTCTTTGCACAAGGTTGGATGGGCCGCCCACCGTGGGCGTCAGTAGAAGACGTGAGGCGGAGCTAGAGTGTTGAGGAGACATGGCTGATGAAGCCCACAATGGCTGACCAATCAACCGGTTGCAAGCAGCTCACGCTTGAGCATTTTTTTCAAAGACGGAAAGCATCAATCAATACTAAAAAGCGCATTGATGTCGACGATGATGATGACTCCGAGCTTGACGCCAAAGTTGGAAGCCTTGACGCAACTGTTATGATCACGTAGTAAGCCTCACCGGCTAAGCGCGGCTAGCGCGGCTACCGCTGCTAAGGCCGGAAAACGCGCACAATAGCCGACCGGGTACTTCTACACAATCGGACATTCGATCGGGCGATGGAGAGTTGGCATCGACCAATGCAGATTGATGATGATGATGATGATGACTCCGAGCTTGACGCCAAAGTTGGAAGCCTTGACGCGACTGTTATGATCATGTAGTAAGCCTCACCGGCTAAGCGCGGCTAGTGCGGCTACCGCTGCTAAGGCCGCAAAACGCGCACAATAGCCGACCGGGTACTTCTACACAATCGGACATTCGATCGGGCGATGGAGAGTTGGCATCGACCAATGCAGATTGATGATGATGATGATGATGACTCCGAGCTTGACACCAAAGTTGGAAGCCTTGACGCGACTGTTATGATCACGTAGTAAGCCTCACCGGCTAGCGCGGCTACCGCTGCTAACGCCGGAGCTTTCACATGCGGACATTTTGTCGGACAATGAAGAGTACCCCGAGTCCAATGCATATTCATCGGAGGAGCGGGTACAGTCTGATCACGGAGAAGACACTGTTTCTGGACTACGATGCCACCATGAATGGAGTGGATAAAATGGATCAGAACATCTCTTACAACCCGGTGTAGCAACTGAAGGACACGAGGAAGCGAGACGTAACGAAACCGTAGCATGATCCTGATATTAGACTTGATGGCAACACACACTGCAGTATATACTTGCTATTCCCCGGAAAAAACGGCCTGCAAGAAAGTGGAGCACGCGAAGAGGCAATCTGTTGTGCAAATGCTGTTGCGACTCCTTGCACGCAGGAGAGTGTTACAAAAAGAAAAACTGTCGTTGAAACATCCACATATTTGTAAATAGCACCACAGTTGCACACATTTGTAAATAGTTTGCCAAATTGTTGTCAAATTGTTACACTGTTGAATGTAAATAAACGTATTTTGCTATCAAAAAACACTTTTTCATTCTTGGTGGTAGTGTTTTATAGAAGTAAAGCACTATTTAGGTGTTTGTGGCATCATTCATGGACAAAAAGAAGTGTAAAATTCACTAGAATGCATGAAATAATATCGTTTCACTAAAAGCTTGATTTCTCCGTATTTTGGTCCAAAACAGGCGAAATTGGGTCAAACTAACCATTTTCTATTGTTGATTACTAAAGAACGGAATAAGGTAGAAACAAACTTTTTTTTTCTGATGAAAGATCTTTCATTTGGTAGTACGTGTGTTTCCATAGTCCAAACAGAACATTTTCTGTGGACCTTGAAAGATCAGTCAAAATGCTTAAATCGGCTGGCACTGACGGCATCCCTTTTCTGAAAACGTCTTGCAGTCAAAGAGTTAAATACTATAAATTGTCCATTTCCTTTGCTAAAATAAATGTTTTATTTTATAATATTGATGAGTTCTTCAAGATGCACAAACAGTGACTGTGCACATGTTGTTTCCTCAGGGCACACATACACATATAAAAGTAATTTGTAAGATGTTGATAAAATTGGGTTAATGGTGTAAATCAACAAATTCAAATTGGAAGGTTCATTTAACTAGATTGTTTTATGTTCAATATACTTTAAAAAAAAAATTCAGTGACATGTACAATGTAGCCAATAATAAAATATATAATACTGGATATTTTGTAGAAACATTTCATCACTTGTAAAGATCTGTCTGTGTTGAATAATTTAGACAGGTGATAATTGCTGAAATTAAAATAACAGATTCATCACATTATTTTAAATGCATAGTAATTAAAATGTATCACTCCCTTAACACTGAAAACAAAGATATGAATTAGACAATGGTTGGTTCTTTTTAGTGGTTAAAAAAGTGGATGTTTGAATTACAATTTGTATCTTTTTTTTATTTATTATTTTTTTTTTTTTGTTGTGCAAAAAACACATACAAGTGGTCAAGCAGTGCATCCACCACCAGACAGCCTGTCCTGTATGTAGCAGTATGTCCTACTCGCAACCCGCGAGTGTTGTATGACACAATCCGCATTATTGAACCTTGCAGCTGCACGCAGCGCAGTTGCCCCCTTAAACTGGTCTCCTCGGATGCAGCGCGCTCTAACCTCACCATCGGGCTGCAACCCATCTTGTGATAGTTGGGACTTCGCGTTGTCTTCTCTCGCGCGTTTTTTTCTAATCCTAACCCTGATTGGTCCGCTTTTTTCCCTGTCTGTGCTGTGGCCAATGACATTCGCTTGATTTTGGAAGGTTCTAGACGACGGACCCCCTTGCTGATAGTTGGAGTTCATGTTGTCTTGTCTCTTTTCCCTGATTGGTCGTTTTCTGCTTGTCTGTGCTGTGGCCAATTAGAGACGCTTGAATGAGACTATTTTAGAAGGTTCTCGACCACGGCTTCTTCCCATTTCATCTCGTCTGAGGTAAGTGTTGCACGGCAGTTGTTTGTAGTCTGATGTATAATGCTAAATAAGTGAGATTTTGCAAGTTTTCCCCCATCTTAAACTACATCACGTTAATACTGGCAATGTATTGAAACGTATTTGATGTGTTTGAACGTTGTGTTATCCGGCTGCTGTTTTAACAAGATATAGGTAAAGTTAAGTGCTAGACATGGTAACCTACATGCTAATGATGAGTTATTAACATTGTTTTTTAGTTTTAATTTATATTTTAGCCGTTTTGGATTTAGTTGACTCAGTGTAGGCTCAATGAATTGTATTCTTGTCTGTGTTACTTTCATGAGAAAGAGCAACGGGTCTGTCTATTCATTCGTTATCTAATGGGAGGGCCGGGATTCTGCTGTGTCGGAAGGGAGTCAGGCTTATTATTATTGTATTTTTTCTAATCTGATTTATACCCATGGGAACGGATTCTCTTGTATTCATTCAGTTGTAACCAGGTGTGTTGTGGGCTGACTTTTTTATGAACCCTCTTTGAATAAATAATGATGTGGGCTGGAGAGAAGACACACATTTGAACAGAGCACTGCTTGGGTGACTTCATTTGTGTGATCAGAAGCTTCTGGTAATTATTTACCTTTGCAAAGGAACTTCTTCAACAGAATCTCACCATTCAGTTAATTGAACACGCAAAGAGTACAATACTTAATATTGTCTACTCTAACACTAACTACACCTGCTAGCGCTAGCTAGAGCTAGCAGATCTCACTTTAAGGTTTTAATGTGCAGTAAAAGAAAAACAAAGAAAAGTTTGAGTATGCTCTAAATCTCAATTGTGTATATCCATCGTTGCTACAATATACAGTAAGGCTTTTGTCTCGTCTGTCGTCGTCGTGGTGGGGTTGGGGGAGGGGGCGTCGGTTGTTGAGTGGCGTGTCCTGCTCGATCGTGTAGCGGAGCGGCGCCGATGAGGGATTTTGGAAGTATTTTACACTGTTAAATGACCTTCATTGATTGACTACAGCACACATTTGTAAATTGTCAAAGCTGCCTTTATTTTCCCCCTTGAAAGATTACCGTTGGTTTCTGTAGCGATCGTTTTTTTCACGGCCATCCAGAATATCCATCCATTTTGCCAAACCGTTTCACCTCATGGAAATTAATCTAAAAGAAAAAAAAAGTAACAATGTTATTACAATACCGTTTTCTTTGTTAATAAGTAAACAAGGAAGTCTATAGTGGATCCATTTTTTTCTATTGTTGAGGATTTATTGAAGGCTCTGCTCACCCCATCCATTATTTATAATCAATGAACTATACAATGTGTGATGTTACTATACTTCAATTGATGAAAATAATGGCGGCGTATTCCAAGCACAGAGAGGTGAGCGCTCAAGAAGCGGTGGCGCGGACATGCAGTCTCCCTCTGAAGAAGTGCTCGCGCAGCGTAGTTTTCATCCAGACGGCTGAGGATGGCGTGAAATTGAGTCTACCCATGAGTAGACTGAAGACCATGCATCCGGACGCAGACAACGTGTGGATGTCTGGTCTGCCAGACAAATATGTGGCAAGACCTAGAACGGCAATGTTTGAGCGGATGTGTCTCGCCGAATTCGCATCCGAATACCGGGTCGTCTACGGTCAGCAGATTGAGGGCAAGAATGTCATTCCCCTCTCACACGGCAAGGGATTCATCCAGAAGCGGATTGGAAAAGATGCCGTCATCAGATTCACTCGCTTCTCAATCAAAAAGTATGCTGAGAAGTATTACAGGACCCAGCTTAAATTGTACCTCCCCCACAGAGACGACGCCGAGCTCAGGTCTGAAAACCTCAAAACGTACGAGGAGTTCTACGGTGCCGGGGAATCAAAGTTCGGTCGGGTGCGGGCTATCGTCGACCGCAATCGGGGGCGGTACGAAGGACGGGGAAAGACCGTGGACAATGCCTTCGAAAAATTGAAAGAGCTTCGTGCGGTTCTCAACGCGTGGAGCACTTTTGCGCCGGAGGTAGAAGCAGAGCGTTTGGAGTGTGCCGCCGAACGCGAATCTAATCCGTTACAGGAAGACCCGCAAGATGAGGTTCCGGCCTACCAGGACGCTCCTGGTAGCGGCGCGGTCTTGCCGGCGTTTGAGGCGCCAAAGTTGAGCGCCGAATTTGTGAGGAACATGTACCGCAGTCTCAATGAAACGCAAGCGTCCGTCTTCTACGCTGTGCGCGAGTGGTGTTTGAAACGCGTTTCGGATCGTCTCCTCGAGCCCTTCTTTTATTTAATCCCCGGAGGAGCTGGCTGTGGTAAATCGCATGTCATCAAGTGCATTTACCAGGAGGCCAGTAAGATTCTCCGCCAGCTTCCCAGGTTCCGCGACGAAGCGGATATGGCCAAGCCTGCTGTGCTGCTGACGTCGTTTACTGGCACGGCGGCTTACAACATCTCAGGGAAAACGCTTCATTCCCTCTTGAAATTCCCCAGGACTCTAAAGCCTGCTTACCAGGCGCTGGGGAATACGTTGGACGCATTGAGAGCAACCCTTTGCAACGTGGAAATTTTGATCATCGACGAGATCTCCATGGTCTCCAAGGAACTCTTTGCCTATGTCCACTGGAGATTTCAGCAAATCAAGGGCAACCAGAGACCATTTGGGGGCATCTCCGTTCTTGCAGTTGGGGACTTCTACCAACTGCCACCCCTCGGAAGGTCCAAGCCCCTCTGCGTTTCTGACAACGATCTTCTTGACCTCTGGACAGATTTTCAGATGGTCAAGCTTACTCAAATCATGCGGCAAAAAGACGACGTCGCTTTTGCCGAGCTTTTGAACAGGATCAGGGAGAAGGGGAAGGCTGATCCGCTTGGCGATGGTGACAGGGCGTTACTCACCACGGCTGTCACGGATGCGCGAGACCTCCCTGCGGATACTCTGCATATCTTTGCCACCAATAAAGAGGTGGATAGGCACAATGCAGCAACTGTGGCTGCTCTCAAATTGACTGTGGTCAATATTCCCGCAGAGGACTACAGGAAGAGCCCACGGTCGGGGGCGATGGTCACCGTGACCAAAGTGATCATGGGGTCGAGAAGGGATCTACCGGATGCCCTTCTACCTGGTGTAGGAGCACGGGTTATGCTTCTTCGGAATTTGGATGTCGAGGACGGATTGGTGAACGGGACCTTTGGCACAATAGGCAACATTGTTCAAAGCGCCCCAAAGGGGTCGGCGGAGAAAGTGACCTTGCTCGGACTGAGGCTAGACAATCCCGAAGCGGGCCAGAAATTGCGTGATAAAATTCTGGGGCCGACGGATGACTTGGTCTATATCGAAAGGTCGGAGGAAAACCTGGGCATAAAAGGCGTGGTCAGGCGGCAATTCCCCATGAAGCTTGCCTTTGGATGCACGGCTCACAAAGTGCAAGGCATGACGATGACTTCTGCAGTGGTGTCTCTTAAGCGTGTGTTTGAACCTGGAATGGCCTATGTTGCCCTAAGCCGCACGACGTCACTTCAGGGATTGAGGGTCATAGACTTTGACGAATCCAAAATCTATGCCAATCCCAACGTCACGACGGCAATGGACAGTATGACGCGCGCTTCTTTCCAAAGTACAAGACCACTGTTGTACTTTTTCAAAATGCCGCAAACTGCTTTTCCCACCTTGACCATTGTTCATCACAACACCGAGGGCCTTCCATCTCATATTGACGACTTAAAGTCTCATCATGAGTTGAGGCTGGCAGATGTCCTTTGCCTCACTGAAACTCATTTGTCTGGATCCTTCTCCCCCCCTCCCTTGCAACTGGAGGGATGCAGCACTTTTGTGCGCAACAGACAAGTTTCGTATTCAAATAGACTGGACGTGGCCCAAAAAGAGGGTGGCGGAGTCGCAGTCTATTATCGCGATTGTCTTCGAGCGGAGCCCCGTCGGTTTATTCAGAATGTGGTTGACCTGGAATTTGCTGTCATCAGGGTTGACGCTCCCGTCCAGGCTTTGATAGCTACGGTCTACAGGCCACCCAACCTGAGTCTTGGCACATTTCTTCCAAATTTGGAAGTCTCTTGGATGCCTTGGCCGTGATGGACTGCCAGCCTATTGTTGTTTGCGGAGACTTTAATGAGGATTTGCTTTCAAAGGGAAAGAAATCCATTCTGGACTTGTTTCAGTCCAGAGGCTTTTCACAGCTGATCACCCAGGCCACAACTGGAAAGCAGACACTGATTGTTTGCGGAGACTTTAATGAGGATTTGCTTTCAAAGGGAAAGAAATCCATTCTGGACTTGTTTCAGTCCAGAGGCTTTTCACAGCTGATCACCCAGGCCACAACTGGAAAGCAGACACTGATTGATCACATTTACATATCTCGCCCAGATTGTTGTGTTCAATCAGGCGTTCTGCACACTTATTACAGTTACCACAGTCCGGTCTACTGTGTGTTAACTTCTTGTGTCAGCTCATTGTAGATCGCAAGGGCACCATTTTCACAAGTGTGCCTTTGCAAATGTTATTGAGCCTTTCATACCACTGCTCAAAAGAGGGGGATACTGTACTTTAAATTGTAAAGGCTGAAAAGTTAAATCCTTTGCTCGTTCAAAATTTGTGTCATAACAGAACTACACTCAAAATCAGAGCGGCCAATCATTTTTTTTGTAGACATATTTATCATTTAGTTAGTTCTAAACTTATTGAGCTTTAAATTGAATTTAAGACATGGGATATGCCATTTAAGCGCTCCCTTATTTTGAGCAGTGTTGTATGACGGTACTTTTAATCAGTGTGCTTTTCTGTTAGCAGGACATCGTGCATTTGGACTTGAATGTTTTGTTTGTCCTTATTGTGATTGTGACTATAACACAATGAAAAGTGTTGGTGTCAGTGAGGAACTGCGATGGTAAGGAATGAACTGTGATGGTAAGTGATGATTGATTACTGAATTGATCTAGGCAAACATTGAACACTCATTTTTCATTTTCACATGCAATACAGGTGGATGGAGCGCAGCAAGGGGCGCAACTTGACATGGCCAAGGATATCAAGGTTGTTATGTCCGGTACAACTGGTGGAGAGAAAAGATGAAAAAAGGGATCCCGCAAACGTAGACCAAAATGATTTATTCTACAGGATTCCTCACTAAAAAACCGTCACATGTGTATTGGATGAGTATTTAGATTAAGTTTTAACTGTTCAGTTTTGCTGCCTATTTTCTAACAACTTGTTCCTTTGTGTGCTCAGGAAAAGATGAAGATGCTGTGTAACAAAGACCCAAAACGGCTCTTTTAAGAGCCGTTTTACATGTACTTTGGAGTAATATTCCTGCAATATTGATCAGCACCAACATGCCTTTTAATATGCAATGTCAAATTTAAACACTGCATTCATACTGTATTTGCTCCATGATACAGTATATTGCATTTTATATTTTAGTTAATCACTTACACTATAAGCAAGAAATTAAACTGATTCCCTTTTGATATGACTAAAATGTCAATCAAGACATAAGGGAAGCCATTACACATGTAATAACTGCAGTTATTACAAATTGTCTTGAACTCTATTCCTGCTGACACAAATTGAGAGGTAAAGTACACCAACATTTGGCAAACAGTTCAGAGCATGCATCTTTCCACCTTGCAAGAGTCAGCAGGCCCATTCAAAATTTCCGCGGAAATTTTTCTAGTATTTTTCTTCTTCTTCTTTTTATTATTTTTTTAATCTTCCACCGATTTTTCCGCAAGGGAATTCCCAGTTACCATGGCGACGCTATTCCCAAAAAACTCCCAAATAAAGTCCCATAGGAATGAATGGGAATCCGAAAGACATCAACTCCAATCAAACACCTTTTTCCAAGACACGCTGCGCGCACATACGTTGACCGACCGATATGAATTTTAGCTCATTTTGTTGGAATTTTTGTCATCTTTAGCTCAGTGTCAAAAAAAAATTAAGGAATGAAAGCTCTCCCCCCTGTGCGGGTTCAAAGACAGTGAGCAAAGGGGTGAAAGTCGCCTATTTAGAGTGTGACTAATTAAGGCTTCAGTGACGGGAACAAAAAAATCTATTTCCAAAAGTTTCACTTCAACTCGTCACCATGGCCACAATCTTTGCTCACTAGACATCAAATTGGCACATTTTGTAGCCACAAGCCTCTGCTTTCTGAAAAACTAAGTTTTATTTGGCTAAGGTGTCATTTAGTACCTTTATTTTCACTTTAAGCGAGGAGAATTTTCAATGTTATTTTCGCCGTTTTTCCCTCTTCATTTTCGATCAATCATAAGTTTTCAACCTGCTCCTAAGTTGGTCATTTTTCATCCGATTAAAAAACTGAGAACATGCTCGCGTTCCCCAAACCCTTGCCGTTCTAACGAGCCATTTCTGGAATCTGCATCTTCAACCGTTAGGTCGTGAGAGGCTTTTGTTTGAGGTGAGCGTATCCTATACAAAATCAATGGAATGTGGGTGCGTGACGTCTCGCAACAAGTTAAAATCAAATGTGTGTGCGTGAATGGTCTGTCACTTTTGCATAGCAACTGCCTCAGCCAATCATCTCTCACTGTTGAGCTCAACTCAGCCCCTTTTTTTCTTGGTGTACTCAAGGCTTGGCCTATATACGACTACTACTATTGCAAATACTATTACTACTACTACTATCTTGGCCAATTGATTAGGTACACCCAGGATTCTGGTCAATTAATTAGGTACACCCTGGATTCTCGCCACTTCGCCCACCCAGGGCGGCGGCCATCTTGGCCAATTAATTAGGTACACCAAGGATTCTCTCCCCTCTGCCCACCCGGGGCGGCGGCCATCTTGGCCAATTGATTAGGTATGACCAGGATTCTCGCCACTCCGCTCGCCGAGGGCGGCGGCCATCTTGGCCAATTGATTAGGTACAGCCAGGACTTTTCAGTCACAAAATGTTTTTATTTGATTATTTTCCAAATTTGTAGCGTGACTATTACTGTGTTTTTTGCTGATTATGGTTTATTATTTAATACTAAAAATTGTCCATTTCCTTTGCTAAAATAAATGTTTTCTTTTATAATATTGATGAGTTCTTCAAGATGCACAAACAGTGACTGTGCGCATGTTGTCTCCACAGTTTCCTCAGGGCACACATAGACATATAAAAGGAATTTGTAAGATGTTAATAAAATTTGGTTAATGGTGTAAATCAACAAATTCAAATTGGAAGGTTCATTTAACTAGATTGTTTTATGTTCAATATACTTATATATATACCTATACAGGTGATAATTGCTGAAATTAAAATAACAGATTAATCAGATTTTTTTAAATGCATAGTAATTAAAATATGTGTCACTCCCTTAACACTGAAAACAAAGATATGAATTAGACAATGGTTGGTTCTTTTTAGTGGTTAAAAAAGTGGATGTTTGAATTACAATTTTTATCTTTTTATATGTATTAATTTTTTTATGTTGATGTGCAAAAAACACATACAATTGGTCAAGCAGCGCATCCACCACCAGACGGCCTGTCCTGTATGTAGCAGTATGTCCTACTCGCAACCCGCGAGTGTTGTATGACACAATCCGCATTATTGAACCTTGCAGCTGCACGCAGCGCAGTTGCCCCCTTAAACTGGTCTCCTCGGATGCAGCGCGCTCCAACCTCACCATCGGGCTGCAACCCATCTTGTGATAGTTGGAGTTCGTGTTGTCCTATCTCTTTTCCCTGATTGGTCGTTTTCTGCTTGTCTGTGCTGTGGCCAATGACATTCGCTTGATTTTGGAAGGTTCTAGACGACGGACCCCTCTTGCTGATAGTTGGAGTTCGTGTTGTCCTATCTCTTTTCCCTGATTGGTCGTTTTCTGCTTGTCTGTGCTGTGGCCAATTAAAGACGCATGAATGAGACTATTTTAGAAGGTTCTCGACGACGGTCTCGTCCCATTTCATCTCGTCTGAGGTAAGTGTTGCACGGCAATTATTTTTAGTCTGATGTATAATGCTAAATAAGTGAGATTTTGCAAGTTTTCCCCCATCCTAAACTACATCACGTTAATACTGGCGATGTATTGAAACGTATTTGATGTGTTTGAACGTTGTGTTATCCGGCTGCTGTTTTAACAAGATAGGTAAAGTTAAGTGCTAGACATGGTAGCCTACATGCTAACTACACCTGCTAGCGCTAGCTAGAGCTAGCAGATCTCACTTTAAGGTTTTAATGTGCAGTAAAAGAAAACAAAAACAAAGAAAAGTTTGAGTAGGCTCTAAATCTCAATTGTGTATAGCCCTCGTTGCTACAATATACAGTAAGGCTTTTGTCTCGTCTGTCATCGTCGTGGTGGGGGTGGGGGAGGGGGGCGTCGGTTGTTGAGTGGCGTGTCCTGCTCCACCGTGTCGCGGAGCGGCGCCGATGAGGGATTTTGGAAGTATTTTACACTGTTAAATGACCTTCATTGATTGACTACAGCACACATTTGTAAATTGTCAAAGCTGCCTTTATTTTCCCCCTTGAAAGATTACCGTTGGTTTCTGTAGCGATCGTTTTTTTCATGGCCATCCAGAATATCCATCCATTTTGCCAAACCGTTTCACCTCATGGAAATTAATCTAAAAGAAAAAAAAAGTAACAATGTTATTACAATACCGTTTTCTTTGTTAATAAGTAAACATGGAAGTCTATAGTGGATCCATTTTTTTCTATTGTTGAGGATTTATTGAAGGCTCTGCTCACCCCATCCATTATTTATAATCAATGAACTATACAATGTGTGATGTTACTATACTTCAATTGATGATGGTTTCTTATTTTTATTACAATGACACCACTGCCTCATTAGACTCAATGTACATTTTTAATGTTTCATACACATCTGAGATTAACTACAAATTTTATCTTGAATGTTTTAGCGATGCACTGAGCACTGTGCGAATTGGAAAGCTGCTGACCGTGATACTTGGATTTCAAACCTTCAGCACCGCCTTGGACTTCCACCTCATCTACCTGCTTCCATCTTGCCCTCAAACAACATAATACATATATAAGATCTACATCACAGAGTCTAGAACGCAAATACAGCTGAACTTGCACTCAACAGCACATTACAAACACTCTAATATCATTACTTTACTATTTTGTTGTGTTTGAATTGATTTCCTTTTTTTACTGCCAGTTTACTTTTGACTTTGTCTTGGGAAGTTTTTTTTCTTTTCTTTTTGCTTACAGTAAAGGTAGCTGTAGCAGCATGCCGCGGAAGGGGAAGCGTTCCGAGGCAGCCAAGCGCCGATGGAAGAAGCTGGACCTTGCTGCTCCGGAACTGAGCCCAAACATCGCACCCCAGCAGGTACTTTGCCTCTATTCAATTCTGCACTTGGCGGTGGTGTATTCTGTGTTGAGTTATTTTGAGTCACACTGCTAGGTCCTCAATGTGCTGTATATTTTGTTTTCAGCCTCGGTCCCCACCCTCTGCCACCAGTGATGGGACCACGATGCAGTCTCCAGTTTTTTATTTAGAAGGCCAGAGTCCGAACTTCAGCTCCAGCCAGTCGGCTCGCCACTGTGGACGCCCGCTCCCCACCGCATACCTCTACTGTGGCTGCCCACCAGGTATGTTCCACAGCAGGCAAAATGCAATTAACTTTGTTAATGTGCAATACACATTATTTCCGGCTACAAATATAGAGTCAAGCAGAAAAAAATGCTAAAATGCTTATGTTAAAAGCAGTCTGTGTATTCAAGACACTCATTAGTAATGTAAAAAAAATCCTTTATTTAAAATGGACTACCAACATGTTTCAACACAAGATTGTCTTCACCAGGGCATAGTTTGACAAATATAGAGTGTATGACTGAGCGATATTTGTGCATTGCTTTATTCATGTCAAACTAATTCTGAATTTAATTGTGATGAAGTCTGTTTTCTACAAGATTTCAAAAATTTTACTGATGTCAAAAATAAACTCACTAACATTGATCACAAATTTGTGAGATGCCGAGCCCGGACACAGATATTTCACATGGTTTCTTTTAAGTTACATAGACCAGATGTAAATAATAATAACTAAGACGGTTATATTTAACAACTAATGTTTTGTTTTAGACTTCATGTCTATCTAAACAGTGTATGTCATTGTTTTGTCAAAAACATATTTCTATATACTTCCTTTATACTATAATCTAATCTGGTACAATCTGCTGCCTTTCTGCTCATGTATTTGATCAGAAAATTCTAGCAAAATTGAGCAATTGTGACTGTATTTCAGACACAAACAAAAGTATCAGTTAAGTCCTTGAATCTCTTTTGTGATTAAGAATTTCATTAATAAACCTGGCCTGAATTAACATCACTTGTATGTGCAAAATACCTGGTCAATTTAAATTGAAACTAATTTAACCATTACAACCTATGTTTGCTTTTTACTCTATATTATGGTGACTGTCATGTTTTGGGTTCTGTTTTCCTTGTGTGTCTCCCTTGGTCTTGTTTAAGTGTGATCCTGCCCTTCCTCGTGTGATCCAATCAGTGCCCTCAGCCACTTGTGTCTTGCCCCAGGTGTGTCTTGTTGTGTCGTTAGTCTGTGTATTTAGTCTGCTGTCTCCCCTCTGTCTGTGTCGGGTCATTGTTGTATTTCCCCCTGTGATGCTGCCCGTTTTTGCCTTGAATTTGCCCCCCATGTCATGCTGCCCGTTTTGCCTTGTTTTCTCCATATTATGTTTTTCCGTGCAATTTAGATCTCACCTTTTGTTTTGTAGAAATTAAAATCCCCTTTTTGATTGAGCCTCTGCCTCCTCGCCCTGTCTTCCCGCATTTGGGTCCTCAAGCTTCCCCTCCTTGACAGACTGCACATGCCTACAATTGTGTAATGTCTATGCTTTATGTTTTAGGTGTCCCCTGTTTGTGCCAAGGCTCTGGTACCAGGTCAGTCATAATTTTAGTTGCTTTTGCAGCAGTTTTACAATTGATTATTTTAAACAATTCCAATATTTTGCAGGTTCATATACACTCAAAGTGGAACATGTACTTGTACTGTGCATTGTCAGCAATTGAAGTTGAGACTTGACATGGTATTCTGTGTGTGCATCATTTTAGGCAGAGGCACTGGCTGGCGCCACAGAGTTCGGGAATGGCCAGTTTCAGCTGTGACTGGGCGGAGGCACAAACTGGTCATTCCAGCACTGAACCAGGACAACACGGTATGTTTTATAATCAACTCTGCCTTTATAACAAATTAACAACCTTCATTTGTGTCTATTTTTTTAAATTACCTCTTTCCTTTTTTCAATTACTACTTTTTTTTTTTTTTCTTTTGTAATAGTTTGTCCTGGTTGTTGGTGACTCCCACCTGCGAGCCATTGCCGATGGGGTTGTGAAGATGCCGGAGGGACGTTTCTCGTTTGCCGTGATGTCCACCCCGGGTGCCAGGGCCTCCGAGTTGCGTGCTGAGGTGCTGAATGCTGTTCTGCCTCGGTCACCCGAGGTGGTCTGCATTTTGGCTCCCAGCAACAACTTGGGCCGCCCCATCGCTGAGGCAGCGGCTGACTTTGGCCAGTTCTTGCACACCGTCTGCAGCCGCTGGCCCAACGTAAGTTCACACATTTCCTTTATATAGATCATACATTTACATTTCAAGTATGTACTTGCATATGTCAAATATGTTCTGTTTAAAATACATTTCAGCCTTTTCCCGTAGTTAAACAGTTAATGAATATTGAAGGATGGAATACGATTGAAAGTTCATCTTGCTCCAGATGTATATTTTACAGTTTTAAACTTTGTGCAGGTCGTTGTGCTGGACTTCCCCCCTCGTCTGAACGTCGAGCTGGCCCAGCAGGACCTTCTTCGCCAGGAGTACAACCGGGTGGCAGCACTTATGGGTACGTTTCATGTTGAAAATTGTTTTCACACACAAAGTGTTCTACTTTTCTTTAAGTCACCTCCTGATCTGATTTCATTGGTGTCTCAGCGGGGGACTCTTGAGCTAATGTTTTTTTTTCTTTGTTACTGTAGGTATTCGCTACCTATCTGTTGCTGGCCACTTCCCGCTGTCACATCTTCACTTGTGGTGTAGAGACGGGGTAAGTACATTAATTGCTGCAAAAAACAAACAAACATTTTATTAGTGCTCCTCCTATCAAAAGTATGTTTGTAGATGTATAATATTTTTTCTGATCATGTCTGGAAGGTACACCTCAGTGACAGCGATGGGATGTCGGTGCTTGCGCGGTTGCTGTGGGCTGCCGTCAACCTGCGGATGGAGAGGACTGCACCACCTGCACCGGCTGCTCCTCAGCGTTCGCCACCAGCTCGAGTGTTCAGACCAAAAGTGGTTGTTAAGGGTGAGGTCACTGCGCCTCAGCCTTCCAACCCTTTTGACTGGACACTCGTCGGGAAGGCCAAGGAGGTAAACGCAAGCCTAACATGTTTTTGAGAACCTCCTAACATGTTTTTGAAAACCTTAAATTTTATGAATGTGTGTGTTGCAATAATGTCACTAGTCATTTCAGAGCAGCTCGGTTGTGGACTCTGAGGTCACCTGTGGGCCCACTGGGTGGATGGGCACTCTCCAGGTTTGTGATGGTGATCATGGATTCATTCAGCCTTTTACCATGGCACATGTTAAAATTATATTTCTCTATTTCTATTTTGTTGTGTTTTTTACAGTGCAACATCCCATTGAACCCTCTCTGGTTCAGCCCACCCATGTTGGAGGCGATGGACAAGCTGTCTCCAGCTCATCTTTCCAGCCCTGAGGACTGCCCAGGATCCAAAGGATAAGAAGGTATTTCAGTTTTCCTATTTTGTTTGCCCGTTATGTTTACATATCTATCTTCATGACAAAAAAAAAAGTATAGTTAATTGTCCATTCTTGTAGTAACAATGCTTCGCAGTAAAAGCAAAAATATATATATATATATATATTTCTCTTTTTTTTTTTTTTGCTCTTTCTTGTTAGACATCCACCGCAGGGCACAGACGACAGCGGCCAGCCCATAAGAGCACACGGAGAGAGCACCAGGTTTGCATTGCATTCTTATCAGCCCTGAGAAGTCTTACTTAAAATCACAAACAGAAATTAGTGACTCTTCACTCAAGTGCTGTGTGTTAAAGAATTATTGTTTGCTTGTCGTTTCAGCCAGAGGAAAGGCCAGCCCTTGCGGAGGTTCCTTCCAGACCATCATCCCCCCGTCGTCCTGGGACTGAGGTAACTTTTTTATACTCACAACATTAACCATTAACATATGAAATGTTTAAAATTATATTAGTTAGAATTTAAGATAATTAAAATGGTTTCAATCATTTCAGGATCCTGCTGTGGGACTTCCTCAACGCACGCTATCCGTGAGGGCCACACATTCACAGATGGATGAAAGGTACTCAAGTTTTTCTCGCAACCACCAGTGTACTTGTATGGCTCTCACTTTCTTGGCCTTCCACGCTGAGGGGTTGCAGTTTAATTCGCTTGAACTTGACAGAGTGCTTGAACACGGGGACTCTCTTTACGTGGGTGCTAAACAGCAATTGATTTTGGACCATAACTTTGGGAATGATCACTTGACTGTCGAGGAAATGCCAAAACAAGTCATGACGGACACCAATGTCTATAATGTACAGATGCATGAGCTCAGCGTTGGTTATGTCATACCAAAAGAGACTTGGGATTGTCTCTTGGAGCTCAGCTTGAGTGCTTTTCACAAAATGTCACTCTTGCTTTCTTGATTGTGAATCCAGAGTGTTTTGCAGTATTCCGTGACAGATCAGGATACTTTGGGTTATTTGATTCACATTCCAGATCTGAAGTGGGCTTGCCACACCCAAACGGAACTGCAATTATGTTGACTTTTTCTCACTTGTGTGGCTTGGTTGAGCATTTGCGTCAGCTTTTTGAAGGACATGGCCGGTTTGCAACCTATGAGTTTGTGCCAGTCTCTTTTCATATTGACGGCAGTTCCATTAACACGCATCGGGATTCTACTACAACCATATCAAAGGCAAATGAAGAGCTACTAATTGAATTAGGTGATTCCCCAACTAAAGCGATACAAATTGTGATCGGTATTGTACCAAATCAAGAGCTACATAGTGCGGTACATGTTGAACCAAATAGCCAAGCAAGTCAAATTAATGAGAGTCAAAATATTCCGGAACCTCAGCAAGGACTCAAACTGCTGCATGTTAATATAGATATTTCCAAATGTAGTAAAAGTCGGCGTGCAAAACATTTGTATAGGGAATGTCAACACATTCGTAAGTGCCAACGACAACTGTCATCTAATTCTAAATATCACAGTGATCCTTGCGTTAAGGAAAAAAAGAAGCTCTATCAAAAGAATAGATATAACAGTGATTCTGCTTTTAAGGCAAAACGGCAGCAATATCTGATTAATAAATACCAACACAATCTTGCTTTTCAACAAAAGCAGAAGATATTGATGAAAAGGTACGTAAGAGAGAAATACAGAAATGACCTTTCTTTTCAAAGTAAACGGAAACATTACTTGCGAGAGAGGTACAGAAAAGACCTTTCTTTTCGAAGTAAACACAAAAATTATATGCAAGAGAGGTACAGAAAGGATATTTCTTTTCAAAGTAAACACAAAAAGTACATGCAAGAGAGGTACAGAAAGGATATATCTTTTCAAAGTAAAAAGATAAATTACGTGCGAGAGAGGTACCAAAAAGATTCGGCTTTCTCATATTAGGCGCTGTTTACAAAACAAAAAGGACAGGCGTGATTCAAACGCGCTGCAACGTATTCGCCACAAGTTAAATTGTGCTGTGAAAATCAAAAATAAATATAGTCGCGTCATTCCCCAGTGTCAGGAAATTGAGCAGGATCAGGCAAATGGTGTAGTAGACGTCTCTGTGGAATTGAAGCAGGCACTCGTAGATCCAGAAATGGAAGCCACCATCGCTTCTTTCCGGGAAAGGGTTCGGCATGGGCCTACGTATATCTGCACAGTGTGCCACCGTGCGCTTTTCCCCAATCAAGTAAAGCGTTGCAAACGAGCCAGATACACCAAAAATGTTGATGTGGCGCTTGCGTGCTTGACAGGCCAGTTTGTTCACACTTGTAGTTGCCCCGCCCCATGTACCGTTCCTCAAGAACGGATGCAGGAGTGGATTTGTCATACCTGTGACAACCATCTGTTCAGAGGTGGCATGCCACCCCAGGCGGTGGCAAATAACTTGGCACTGGCACCCATTCCCGAAGAGCTGTCGGAATTAAATGTACTTGAACGACAGCTAATTGCAAAAATCATCCCTTTTGCAAAGATTGTTGCGTTGCCCAAAGGACGGCAAAGGGCCGTACACGGTTCTGTGGTGTGCGTTCCATCAGAGATGGAAGCCGTAGTGAACTCCCTCCCAAGGCCGCGCAGTGAGGCCCAGCTTCTCCAGGTGAAGCTGAAGTGCCGCATTGTGTACAAAGGTTACCAGCATTTTTACACTGTCAACATGACAAATGTCTTGGCAGCGCTGAGGACACTGAAACGCATTCATGCAGAATACAAAACTGTATCGATAGATGAAAGCGCTCAGTTTGAAAGTCTCCAAGAAGAGGAAGACGAGGGGGTAGGAGAAGAGGACATCCCTGAGGCCGATGCACAGCCAGAGAGCAGCGACACCCCCGCAACCAAAGGGCAACAGACACCCCAAGAGAGCAAAGAGGAGCTCAGGCCGGGCTTGACACTCGACACCTGTATGCAGCCTCCTGACATCGCGCAGGAAAAGCTGTCATATGGGGACGGCATATTTAGCATCGCTCCTGCCCAAGGAAACAAGCCGGTGGGATTTTTTGCCGTGCCAAACCTCGAAGCCATGGCCTTTCCCGTTCAGTTCCCAACAGGACAGAATTCACTCGATGAGGCGAGAGAAATTAAGCTGTCACCCAGTTTGTATTTCAATGCAAGGTTATTCTCCGTTGACACTCGATTTGCCAAAGATCAAAGTTACCTTTTCTTTGCGCAGTTTGTGACAGAAACGCATCTGGCCACCAACAGCATGTCCATTCAGGCCCGCAAGGGGACAGCCCTCACTCGGGATGGGAAGAAGATTTCAAACCGGATGCTTCAGGACAAAGATGAACTGGAGAAGCTCATCCAAAGAGAGCATGCGATGCGCTTCATGCAGCCCTTGAGAGGCACGCCGGCTTTTTGGGAGGGTGCCCTTAGGGACCTCCATGCAATGACCAGGCAGTTGGGCAAGCCCACATTCTTCCTTACCTTTTCTGCTGCGGAAATGAGATGGCCTGAAGTAATCGAGGTCGTCAAAGCGCAGCAAGGCGAACAAGGGGACTTTTCCCATCTCGACTGGAATGCCAAATGCGATGTTCTTCGCAGCAATCCGGTCACAGTGATGCGCCTTTTTGAGAAAAGGATGGATGCTCTTATGGCATTCATCCTGTCTCCTGCACAGTCCCTGGGTCCGGTAGAAGACCACTTCTATCGTGTAGAATTTCAAGCCAGAGGAAGTCCGCACGCTCACATGCTGCTCTGGATTAAGGGTGCGCCAGTCATCGAAGAACCCGACCTCAGATGTTGTCAAGAAGCCATTGACTTAATCGACAAGTACATCACTTGCAAAATACCAGACCCGATTGAGGACCCTGAACTGCACGACATTGTCACCAGCGTTCAGGCACACAGCAAAAAACACACAAAGTCTTGTCGGAAAGGAAACGTTTCTTGCAGATTTGGGTACCCCAAACTGCCGATGGACCAAACCACCATCACGTTGCCATTCCAGACGGAGACTGAAGACGTCCCAACGGACAAGAGTGTGGAAGGCCAGCATAGGAAGCAGGCGGCCAAATCGGCGCGCCTCACCGAAAAACAAAGGGAGGCTAAAGAAGAGCTCAAACATATCAGAGAGATCCTCATGGACGCGGATGTCCCGCAGGACTTGCCGGAGCTTCTCAAAAAGGCCAATTTGACAATGGACAGCTACAAGGACAGCGTCACTAATCTGACCTCCGGAATGGTTGTCATGTTGAAGCGTGCTCCAACGGAAAGCTGGATCAATGCTTACAACCCACATCTGCTGCGGGCATGGAACGCCAACATGGATATTCAGTACGTGCTCGACGTCGCGTGTCTCATGTACATGATGTCGTACATTTCCAAACCGGAGCACGAGATGTCAGAGTGCCTCACGTCTGTCGTCAAAGACTTGAAGA
This sequence comes from Leptonotus elevatus, assembly GCF_054856555.1. Taxonomy (NCBI): domain Eukaryota; kingdom Metazoa; phylum Chordata; class Actinopteri; order Syngnathiformes; family Syngnathidae; genus Leptonotus; species Leptonotus elevatus. The sequence goes on along the minus strand of NC_141260.1, from coordinate 1,176,393 downwards.
CAAAGCCTCTTGTCGACAAAAAGGACGAGATGAGGAAAATAATGGCGGCGTATTCCAAGCACAGAGAGGTGAGCGCTCAAGAAGCGGTGGCGCGGACATGCAGTCTCCCTCTGAAGAAGTGCTCGCGCAGCGTAGTTTTCATCCAGACTGCTGAGGATGGCGTGAAATTGAGTCTACCCATGAGTAGACTGAGGACCATGCATCCGGACGCAGACAACGTGTGGATGTCTGGTCTGCCAGACAAATATGTGGCAAGACCTAGAACGGCAATGTTTGAGCGGATGTGTCTCGCCGAATTCGCATCCGAATACCGGGTCGTCTACGGTCAGCAGATTGAGGGCAAGAATGTCATTCCCCTCTCACACGGCAAGGGATTCATCCAGAAGCGGATTGGAAAAGATGCCGTCATCAGATTCACTCGCTTCTCAATCAAAAAGTATGCTGAGAAGTATTACAGGACCCATCTTAAATTGTACCTCCCCCACAGAGACGACGCCGAGCTCAGGTCTGAAAACCTCAAAACGTACGAGGAGTTCTACGGTGCCCGGGAATCAAAGTTCGGTCGGGTGCGGGCTATATTCGACCGCAATCGGGGGCGGTACGAAGGACGGGGAAAGACCGTGGACAATGCCTTCGAAAAATTGAAAGAGCTTCGTGCGGTTCTCAACGCGTGGAGCACTTTTGCGTCGGAGGTAGAAGCAGAGCGTTTGGAGTGTGCCACCGAACGCGAATCTAATCCGTTACAGGAAGACCCGCAAGATGAGGTTCCGGCCTACCAGGACGCTCCTGGTAGCGGCGCGGTCTTGCCGGCGTTTGAGGCGCCAAAGTTGAGCGCCGAATTTGTGAGGAACATGTACCGCAGTCTCAATGAAACGCAAGCGTCCGTCTTCTACGCTGTTCGCGAGTGGTGTTTGAAACGCGTTTCGGATCGTCTCCTCGAGCCCTTCTTTTATTTGATCTCCGGAGGAGCTGGCTGTGGTAAATCGCATGTCATCAAGTGCATTTACCAGGAGGCCAGTAAGATTCTCCATCAGCTTCCCAGGTTCCGCGACGAAGCGGATATGGCCAAGCCTGCTGTGCTGCTGACGTCGTTTACTGGCACGGCGGCTTACAACATCTCAGGGAAAACGCTTCATTCCCTCTTGAAACTCCCCAGGACTCTAAATCCTCCTTACCAGGCGCTGGGGAATACGTTGGACGCATTGAGAGCAACCCTTTGCAGCGTGGAAATTTTGATCATCGACGAGATCTCCATGGTCTCCAAGGAACTCTTTGCCTATGTCCACCTGAGATTTCAGCAAATCAAGAGCAACAACAGACCATTTGGGGGTATCTCCGTTCTTGCAGTTGGGGACTTCTACCAACTGCCACCCCTTGGAAGGTCCAAACCCCTCTGCGTTTCTGACAACGATCTTCTTGACCTCTGGACAGATTTTCAGATGGTCAAGCTTACTCAAATCATGCGGCAAAAAGACGACGTCGCTTTTGCCGAGCTTTTGAACAGGATCAGGGAGAAGGGGAAGGCTGATCCACTTGGCGATGGTGACAGGGCGTTACTCACCACGGCTGTCACGGATGCGCGAGACCTCCCTGCGGATACTCTGCATATCTTTGCCACCAATAAAGAGGTGGATAGGCACAATGCAGCAACTGTGGCTGCTCTCAAATTGACTGTGGTCAATATTCCCGCAGAGGACTACAGGAAGAGCCCACGGTCGGGGGCGATGGTCACCGTGACCAAAGTGATCATGGGGTCGAGAAGGGATCTACCGGATGCCCTTCAAGCTGGTGTAGGAGCACGGGTTATGCTTCTTCGGAAGTTGGATGTCGAGGACGGATTGGTGAACGGGACCTTTGGCACAATAGGCAACATTGTTCAAAGCGCCCCAAAGGGGTCGGCGGAGAAAGTGACCTTGCTCGGACTGAGGCTAGACAATCCCGAAGCGGGCCAGAAATTGCGCAAGAAAATTCTGGGGCCGACGGGTGACTTGGTCTATATCGAAAGGTCGGAGGAAAACCTGGGCATAAAAGGCGTGGTCAGGCGGCAATTCCCCATGAAGCTTGCCTTTGGATGCACGGCTCACAAAGTGCAAGGCATGACGATGACTTCTGCAGTGGTGTCTCTTAAGCGTGTGTTTGAACCTGGAATGGCCTATGTTGCCCTAAGCCGCACGACGTCACTTCAGGGATTGAGGGTCATAGACTTTGACGAATCCAAAATCTATGCCAATCCCAACGTCACGACGGCAATGGACAGTATGACGCGCGCTTCTTTCCAAAGTACAAGACCACTGTTGTACTTTTTCAAAATGCCGCAAACTGCTTTTCCCACCTTGACCATTGTTAATCACAACACCGAGGGGCTTCCATCTCATATTGACGACTTAAAGTCTCATCATGAGTTGAGGCTGGCAGATGTCCTTTGCCTCACTGAAACTCATTTGTCTGGATCCTTCTTCCCCCCTCCCTTGCAACTGGAGGGATGCAGCACTTTTGTGCGCAACAGACAAGTTTCGTATTCAAATAGACTGGACGTGGCCCAAAAAGAGGGTGGCGGAGTCGCAGTCTATTATCGCGATTGTCTTCGAGCGGAGCCCCGTCGGTTTATTCAGAATGTGGTTGACCTGGAATTTGCTGTCATCAGGGTTGACGCTCCCGTCCAGGCTTTGATAGCTACGGTCTACAGGCCACCCAACCTGAGTCTTGGCACATTTCTTCCAAACCTTGGAAGTCTCTTGGATGCCTTGGCCGTGATGGACTGCCAGCCTATTGTTGTTTGCGGAGACTTTAATGAGGATTTGCTTTCAAAGGGAAAGAAATCCATTCTGGACTTGTTTCAGTCCAGAGGCTTTTCACAGCTGATCACCCAGGCCACAACTGGAAAGCAGACACTGATTGATCACATTTACATATCTCGCCCAGATTGTTGTGTTCAATCAGGCGTTCTGCACACTTATTACAGTTACCACAGTCCGGTCTACTGTGTGTTAACTTCTTGTGTCAGCTCATTGTCGATCGCAAGGGCACCATTTTCACAAGTGCGCCTTTGCAAATGTTATTGAGCCTTTCATACCACTGCTCAAAAGAGGGGGATACTGTACTTTAAATTGTAAAGGCTGAAAAGTTAAATCCTTTGCTCGTTCAAAATTGGTGTCATAACAGAACTACACTCAAAATCAGAGCGGCCAATCATTTTTTTTGTAGACATATTTATCATTTAGTTAGTTCTAAACGTATTGAGCTTTAAATTGAATTTAAGACATGGGATATGTCATTTAAGCGCTCCCTTATTTTGAGCAGTGTTGCATGAAGGTACTTTTAATCAGTGTGCTTTTCTATTAGCAGGACATCGTGCATTTGGACTTGAATGTTTTGTTTGTCCTTATTGTGATTGTGACTATAACACAATGAAAAGTGTTGGTGTCAGTGAGGAACTGTGATGGTAAGGGATGAACTGCGATGGTAAGTGATGATTGATTACTGAATTGATCTAGGCAAACATTGAACACTCATTTTTCATTTTCACATGCAATACAGGTGGATGGAGCGCAGCAAGGGGCGCTACTTGACATGGCCAAGGATATCAAGGTTGTTATGTCCGGTACAACTGGTGGAGAGAAAAGATGAAAAAAGGGATCCCGCAAACGTAGACCAAAATGATTTATTCTACAGGATTCCTCACTGAAAAACCGTCACATGTGTATTGGATGAGTATTTAGATTAAGTTTTAACTGTTCAGTTTTGCTGCCTATTTTCTAACAACTTGTTCCTTTGTGTGCTCAGGAAAAGATGAAGATGCTGTGTAACAAAGACCCAAAACGGCTCTTTTAAGAGCCGTTTTACATGTACTTTGGAGTAATATTCCTGCAATATTGATCAGCACCAACATGCCTTTTAATATGCAATGTCAAATTTAAACACTGCATTCATACTGTATTTGCTCCATGATACAGTATATTGCATTTTATATTTTAGTTAATCACTTACACTATAAGCAAGAAATTAAACTGATTCCCTTTTGATATGACTAAAATGTCAATCAAGACATAAGGGAAGCCATTACACATGTAATAACTGCAGTTATTACAAATTGTCCTGAACTCTATTCCTGCTGACACAAATTGAGAGGTAAAGTACACCAACATTTGGCAAACAGTTCAGAGCATGCATCTTTCCACCTTGCAAGAGTCAGCAGGCCCATTCAAAATTTCCGCGGAAATTTTTCTAGTATTATTCTTCTTCTTCTTTTTATTATTTTTTTTAATCTTCCACCGATTTTTCCGCAAGGGAATTCCCAGTTACCATGGCGACGCTATTCCCAAAAAACTCCCAAATAAAGTCCCATAGGAATGAATGGGAATCCGAAAGAGATCAACTCCAATCAAACACCTTTTTCCAAGACACGCGCATACGTTGACCGACCGATATGAATTTTAGCTCCGATATGAATTTTAGCTCATTTTGTTGGAATTTTTGTCATCTTTAGCTCAGTGTCAAAAAAAAAAATTAAGGAATGAAAGCTCTCCCCCCTGTGCGGGTTCAAAGACAGTGAGCAAAGGGGTGAAAGTCGCCTATTTAGAGTTTGACTAATTAAGGCTTCAGTGACGGGAACCAAAAAATATATTTCCAAAAGTTTCACTTCAACTCGTCAACATGGCCACAATCTTTGCTCACTAGACATCAAATTGGCACATTTTGTAGCCACAAGCCTCTGCTTTCTGAAAAACTAAGTTTTATTTGGCTAAGGTGTCATTTAGTACCTTTATTTTCACTTTAAGCGAGGAGAAGTCGGACTATTTCGATCTCTTTTCAATGTTATTTTCTCCGTTTTTCCCTTTTCGTTTTCGATCAATCATAAGTTTTTAACCTGCTCTCATTTGGTCATTTTTCATCCGATTAAAAAAACTGAGAACATGCTCGCGTACCCCAAACCCTTGCCGTTCTAACGAGCCATTTCTGGAATCTGCATCTTCAACCGTTAAGTCGTGAGAGGCTTTTGTTTGAGGTGAGCGTAATCCTATACAAAATCAATGGAATGTGGGTGCGTCACGTCTCGCAACAAGTTAAAATCAAATGTGTGTGCGTGAATGGTCTGTCACTTTTGCATAGCAACTGCCTCAGCCAATCATCTCTCACTGTTGAGCTCAACTCAGCCCCTTTTTTTCTTGGTGTACTCAAGGCTTGGCCTATATACGACTACTACTATTGCAAAAACTATTACTACTACTACTATCTTGGCCAATTGATTAGGTACACCCAGGATTCTGGTCAATTAATTAGGTACACCCTGGATTCTCGCCACTCCGCCCACCCAGGGCGGCGGCCATCTTGGCCAATTAATTAGGTACACCAAGGATTCTCTCCCCTCTGCCCACCCGGGGCGGCGGCCATCTTGGCCAATTGATTAGGTACAGCCAGGACTTTTCAGTCACAAAATGTTTTTATTTGATTATTTTCCAAATTTGTAGCGTGACTATTACTGTGTTTTTTGCTTATTATGGTTTATTATTTAATACTAAAAATTGTCCATTTCCTTTGCTAAAGTAAATGTTTTCTTTTATAATATTGATGAGTTCTTCAAGATGCACAAACGGTGACTGTGCACATGTTGTTTCCTCAGGGCACACATACACATATAAAAGGAATTTGTAAGATGTTAATAAAATTTGGTTAATGGTGTAAATCAACAAATTCAAATTGGAAGGTTCATTTAACTAGATTGTTTTATGTTCAATATACTTAAAAAAAAAAAAAAAAATCAGTGACATGTACAATGTAGCCAATAATAAAATATATAATACTGGATATTTTGTAGAAACATTTCATCACTTGTAAAGATTTGTCTGTGTTGAATAATTTAGACAGGTGATAATTGCTGAAATTAAAATAACAGATTCATCACATTATTTTAAATGCATAGTAATTAAAATGTGTCACTCCCTTAACACTGAAAACAAAGATATGAATTAGACAATGGTTGGTTCTTTTTAGTGGTTAAAAAAGTGGATGTTTGAATTACAATTTGTATCTTTTTTTTTTTTTTTTTGTGCAAAAAACACATACAATTGGTCAAGCAGCGCATCCACCACCAGACAGCCTGTCCTGTATGTAGCAGTATGTCCTACTCGCAACCCGCGAGTGTTGTATGACACAATCCGCATTATTGAACCTTGCAGCTGCACGCAGCGCAGTTGCCCCCTTAAACTGGTCTCCTCCTCGGATGCAGCGCGCTCCAACCTCACCATCGGGCTGCAACCCATCTTGTGATAGTTGGGACTTCGTGTTGTCTTCTCTCGCACGTTTTTTTCTAATCCTAACCCTGATTGGTCCGCTTTTTTCCCTGTCTGTGCTGTGGCCAATGACATTCGCTTGATTTTGGAAGGTTCTAGACGACGGACCCCTCTTGCTGATAGTTGGAGTTCATGTTGTCTTGTCTCTTTTCCCTGATTGGTCGTTTTCTGCTTGTCTGTGCTGTGGCCAATTAGAGACGCTTGAATGAGACTATTTTAGAAGGTTATCGACGACGGTCTCGTCCCATTTCATCTCGTCTGAGGTAAGTGTTGCACGGCAATTATTTTTAGTCTGATGTATAATGCTATAAGTGAGATTTTGCAAGTTTTCCCCCATCTTAAACTACATCACGTTAATAGGGTTTTAAACTAGGGTTAGGGTTTCAAAGTAGGTGTTTAAATTAGGGTTAGGGTTTCAAACTAAGGTTAGGGTTTCAAAGTAGGGGTTTAAACTAGGGTTAGGGTTTCAAAGTAGGGGTTTAAACTAGGGTTAGGGTTTAAAAGTAGGGTTTTAAACTAGGGTTAGGGTTTCAAAGTATGGGTTTAAACTAGAGTTAGGGTTTCAAAGTAGGGGTTTAAACTAGGGTTAGGGTTTCAAAGTGGGGGTTTAAACTAGGGTTAGGGTTTCAAAGTGGGGGTTTAAACTAGGGTTAGGGTTTCAAAGTGGGGGTTTAAACTAGGGTTAGGGTTTCAAAGTGGGGGTTTAAACTAGGGTTAGGGTTTCAAAGTGGGGGTTTAAACTAGGGTTAGGGTTTCAAAGTGGGGGTTTAAACTAGGGTTAGGGTTTCAAAGTGGGGGTTTAAACTAGGGTTAGGGTTTCAAAGTGGGGGTTTAAACTAGGGTTAGGGTTTCAAAGTGGGGGTTTAAACTAGGGTTAGGGTTTCAAAGTGGGGGTTTAAACTAGGGTTAGGGTTTCAAAGTGGGGGTTTAAACTAGGGTTAGGGTTTCAAAGTAGGGTTTCAAACGAGGGTTAGGGTTTCAAAGTATGGGTTTAAACGAAGGTTAGGGTTTCAAACTAGGGTTAGGGTTTCAAACTAGGGTTAGGGTTTCAAACTAGGGTTTTAAACTAGGGTTAGGCTTTCAAAGTAGGGGTTTAAACTCGGGTTATGGATTCAAAGTAGGGGTTTAAACTAGGGTTAGGGTTTCAAAGTAGGGGTTTAAACTCAGGTTAGGGTTTCAAAGTAGGGGTTTAAACTAGGGTTAGGGTTTCAAAGTAGGGGTTTAAACTAGGGTTAGGGTTTCAAAGTAGGGATCTAAACTAGGGTTAGGGATTCAAAGTAGGGGTTTAAACTACGGTTAGGGTTTCAAAGTAGGTGTTTAAACTAGGGTTAGGGTTGCAAAGTAATGGTTTAATCTAGGGTTAGGGTTTCAAAGTCTGGTTTTAAACTAAGAATAGGGTTTCAAAGTAGGGTTTTAAACTAGGGGTAGGGTTTTAAACTAGGGTTAGGGTTTCAAAGTAGGGGTTTAAACTAGGATTAAGGTTTCAAAGTAGGATTTTAAACTAAGGTTAGGGTTTCAAAGTAGGGGTTTAACCTAGGGTTAGGGTTTCAAAGTAGGGGTTTAAACTAGGGTTAGGGTTTAAAAGTAGGGGTTTAAACTAGGGTTGGGGTTTCAAAGTAGGGGTTTAAACTAGGGTTAAGGTTTCAAAGTAGGATTTTAAACTTAGGTTAGGGTTTCAAAGTAGGGGTTTAACCTAGGGTTAGGGTTCTAAAGTAGGGGTTTAAATTAGGGTTAGTGTTTCAAACTAGGGTTAGGGTTTTAAAGTAGGGGTTTAAACTAGGGTTAGGGTTTCAAAGTAGGGGTTTAAACTAGGGTAAGGGTTTCAAAGTAGGGGTTTAAACTCGGGTTAGGGTTTCAAAGTAGGGGTTTAAACTCAGGTTAGGGTTTCAAAGTAGGGGTTTAAACTCGGGTTAGGGTTTCAAACTAGGGGTTTAAACTAGGGTTAGGGTTTCAAAGTAGGGGTTTAAACTAGGGTTAGGTTTTCAAACTAGGGGTAGGGTTTTAAACTAGGATTAGGGTTTCAAACTAGGGTTAGGGTTTCAAAGTAGGGTTTTAAACTAGGTTTAGGGTTTCAAAGTAGGGGTTTAAACTAGGGTTAGGGTTTCAAAGTAGGGTTTTAAACTAGGGTTAGGGTTTTAAAGTAGGGGTTTAAACTAGGTTTAGGGTTTCAAAGTAGGGTTTTAAACTAGGGTTAGGGTTTCAAAGTAAGGGTTTAAACTAGGGTTAGGGTTTCAAAGTAGGGGTTTAAACTAGGATTAGGGTTTCAAACTAGGGTTAGGGTTTCAAAGTAGGGGTTTAAACTAGGATTAGGGTTTCAAACTAGAGTTAAGGTTTCAAAGTAGGGTTTTAAACTAGGGTTAGGGTTTCAAAGTAGGGTTTTAAACTAGGGTTAGGGTTTCAAACTAAGGTTAGGGTTTCAAAGTAGGGGTTTAAACTAGGGTTAGGGTTTCAAAGTAGGGGTTTAAACTAGGGTTAGGGTTTAAAAGTAGGGTTTTAAACTAGGGTTAGGGTTTCAAAGTATGGGTTTAAACTAGAGTTAGGGTTTCAAAGTAGGGGTTTAAACTAGGGTTAGGGTTTCAAAGTAGGGGTTTAAACTAGGGTTAGGGTTTCAAAGTGGGGGTTTAAACTAGGGTTAGGGTTTCAAAGTGGGGGTTTAAACTAGGGTTAGGGTTTCAAAGTGGGGGTTTAAACTAGGGTTAGGGTTTCAAAGTGGGGGTTTAAACTAGGGTTAGGGTTTCAAAGTGGGGGTTTAAACTAGGGTTAGGGTTTCAAAGTGGGGGTTTAAACTAGGGTTAGGGTTTCAAAGTGGGGGTTTAAACTAGGGTTAGGGTTTCAAAGTGGGGGTTTAAACTAGGGTTAGGGTTTCAAAGTGGGGGTTTAAACTAGGGTTAGGGTTTCAAAGTGGGGGTTTAAACTAGGGTTAGGGTTTCAAAGTAGGGTTTCAAACTAGGGTTAGGGTTTCAAAGTATGGGTTTAAACGAAGGTTAGGGTTTCAAACTAGGGTTAGGGTTTCAAACTAGGGTTAGGGTTTCAAACTAGGGTTTTAAACTAGGGTTAGGCTTTCAAAGTAGGGGTTTAAACTCGGGTTATGGATTCAAAGTAGGGGTTTAAACTAGGGTTAGGGTTTCAAAGTAGGGGTTTAAACTCAGGTTAGGGTTTCAAAGTAGGGGTTTAAACTAGGGTTAGGGTTTCAAAGTAGGGGTTTAAACTAGGGTTAGGGTTTCAAAGTAGGGATCTAAACTAGGGTTAGGGATTCAAAGTAGGGGTTTAAACTACGGTTAGGGTTTCAAAGTAGGTGTAAACTAGGGTTAGGGTTGCAAAGTAATGGTTTAATCTAGGGTTAGGGTTTCAAAGTCTGGTTTTAAACTAGGAATAGGGTTTCAAAGTAGGGTTTTAAACTAGGGGTAGGGTTTTAAACTAGGGTTAGGGTTTCAAAGTAGGGGTTTAAACTAGGATTAAGGTTTCAAAGTAGGATTTTAAACTAAGGTTAGGGTTTCAAAGTAGGGGTTTAACCTAGGGTTAGGGTTTCAAAGTAGGGGTTTAAACTAGGGTTAGGGTTTAAAAGTAGGGGTTTAAACTAGGGTTGGGGTTTCAAAGTAGGGGTTTAAACTAGGGTTAAGGTTTCAAAGTAGGATTTTAAACTTAGGTTAGGGTTTCAAAGTAGGGGTTTAACCTAGGGTTAGGGTTCTAAAGTAGGGGTTTAAATTAGGGTTAGTGTTTCAAACTAGGGTTAGGGTTTTAAAGTAGGGGTTTAAACTAGGGTTAGGGTTTCAAAGTAGGGGTTTAAACTAGGGTAAGGGTTTCAAAGTAGGGGTTTAAACTCGGGTTAGGGTTTCAAAGTAGGGGTTTAAACTCAGGTTAGGGTTTCAAAGTAGGGGTTTAAACTCGGGTTAGGGTTTCAAACTAGGGGTTTAAACTAGGGTTAGGGTTTCAAAGTAGGGGTTTAAACTAGGGTTAGGTTTTCAAACTAGGGGTAGGGTTTTAAACTAGGATTAGGGTTTCAAACTAGGGTTAGGGTTTCAAAGTAGGGTTTTAAACTAGGTTTAGGGTTTCAAAGTAGGGGTTTAAACTAGGGTTAGGGTTTCAAAGTAGGGTTTTAAACTAGGGTTAGGGTTTTAAAGTAGGGGTTTAAACTAGGTTTAGGGTTTCAAAGTAGGGTTTTAAACTAGGGTTAGGGTTTCAAAGTAAGGGTTTAAACTAGGGTTAGGGTTTCAAAGTAGGGGTTTAAACTAGGATTAGGGTTTCAAACTAGGGTTAGGGTTTCAAAGTAGGGGTTTAACCTAGGGTTAGGGTTTCAAAGTAGGGGTTTAAACTAGGATTAGGGTTTCAAACTAGAGTTAAGGTTTCAAAGTAGGGTTTTAAACTAGGGTTAGGGTTTCAAAGTAGGGTTTTAAACTAGGGTTAGGGTTTCAAAGTAGGTGTTTAAATTAGGGTTAGGGTTTTAAACTAGGGTTAGGGTTTCAAAGTAGGGGTTTAACCTAGGGTTAGGGTTCTAAAGTAGGGGTTTAAATTAGGGTTAGGGTTTCAAACTAGGGTTAGGGTTTCAAAGTAGGGGTTTAAACTAGGGTTAGGGTTTCAAAGTAGGGGTTTAAACTAGGGTAAGGGTTTCAAAGTAGGGGTTTAAACTCGGGTTAGGGTTTCAAAGTAGGGGTTTAAACTCAGGTTAGGGTTTCAAAGTAGGGGTTTAAACTCAGGTTAGGGTTTCAAAGTAGGGGTTTAAACTCAGGTTAGGGTTTCAAAGTAGGGGTTTAAACTAGGGTTAGGGTTTCAAAGTAGGGGTTTAAACTAGGGTTAGGTTTTCAAACTAGGGGTAGGGGTTTAAACTCAGGTTAGGGTTTCAAAGTAGGGGTTTAAACTAGGGTTAGGGTTTCAAAGTAGGGGTTTAAACTAGGGTTAGGTTTTCAAACTAGGGGTAGGGTTTTAAACTAGGATTAGGGTTTCAAACTAGGGTTAGGGTTTCAAAGTAGGGTTTTAAACTAGGTTTAAGTTTTCAAAGTAGGGGTTTAAACTAGGGTTAGGGTTTCAAAGTAGGGGTTTAAACTAGGGTTAGGGTTTTAAAGTAGGGGTTTAAACTAGGGTTAGGGTTTCAAAGTAGGGTTTTAAACTAGGGTTAGGGTTTCAAAGTAAGGGTTTAAACTAGGGTTAGGGTTTCAAAGTAGGGGTTTAAACTAGGATTAGGGTTTCAAACTAGGGTTAGGGTTTCAAACTAGAGTTAAGGTTTCAAAGTAGGGTTTTAAACTAGGGTTAGGGTTTCAAAGTAGGGTTTTAAACTAGGGTTAGGGTTTCAAAGTAGGTGTTTAAATTAGGAATAGGGTTTTAAACTAGGGTTAGGGTTTCAAAGTAGGTCTTTAAATTAGGGTTAGGGTTTCAAACTAAGGTTAGGGTTTCAAAGTAGGGGTTTAAACTAGGGTTAGGGTTTCAAAGTAGGGTTTCAAACTAGGGTTAGGGTTTCAAAGTAGGGTTTCAAACTAGGGTTAGGGTTTCAAAGTAGGGGTTTAAACTAGGGTTAGGGTTTCAAAGTAGGTTTTAAAATTAGGGTTAGGGTTTCAAAGTAGGGGTTTAAATTAGGGTTAGGGTTTCAAAGTAGGGTTTCAAACTAAGGTTAGGGTTTCAAAGTAGGGGTTTAAACTCGGGTTAAGGTTTCAAAGTAGGGGTTTAAACTAGTGTTAGGGTTTCAAAGTAGGGTTTTAAACTAGGGTTAGGGTTTCAAAGTAGTGGTTTAAACTAGGGTTAAGGTTTCAAAGTAGGGGTTTAAACTAGGGTTAGGGTTTCAAAGAAGGGGTTTAAACTAGGGTTAGGGTTTCAAAGTAGTGATTTAAACTAGGATTAGGGTTTCAAAGTAGGGGTTTAAACTAGTGTTAGGGTTTCAAAGTAGGGTTTTAAACTAGGGTTAGGGTTTCAAAGTAGGGGTTTAAACTAGGGTAAGGCTTTCAAAGTAGGGTTTTAAACTAGGGTTAGGGTTTCAAAGTATTGGTTTAACCTAGGGTTAGGGTTCTAAAGTAGGGGTTTAAACTAGGGTTATTGTTTCAAAGTAGGGGTTTAAACTAGGGTTAGGGTTGCAAAGTAGGGGTTTAAACTCTGGTTAGGTTTTGAAGGTAGGGGTTTAAACTATGGTTAGGGTTTCAAAGTAGGGTTTTAAACTAGGGTTAGGGTTAGGTTAGGGTTTAACCTAGGGTTAGGGTTCTAAAGTAGGGGTTTAAATTAGGGTTAGGTATTCAAACTAGGGTTAGGGTTTCAAAGAAGGGGTTTAAACTAGGGTTAGGGTTTCAAAGTAGGGGTTTAAACTAGGGTTAGGGTTTCAAGGTAGGGGTTTAAACTAGGATTAGGGTTTCAAAGTAGGGGTTTAAACTAGGGTTAGGGTTTCAAAGTAGGGGTTTAAACTAGGGTTAAGGTTTCAAAGTAGGATTTTAAACTAAGGTTAGGGTTTCAAAGTAGGGGTTTAACCTAGGGTTAGGGTTCTAAAGTAGGGGTTTAAATTAGGGTTAGGGTTTCAAACTAGGGTTAAGGTTTCAAAGTAAGGGGTTAAACTAGGGTTAGGGTTTCAAAGTAGGGGTTTAAATTAGGGTGAGGGTTTCAAAGTAGGGGTTTAAACTAGGGTTAGGGTTTCAAAGTAGGGGTTTAAACTAGGGTTAGGGTTTCAAAGTAGGGATTTAAACTAGGATTAGGGTTTCAAAGTAGGGGTTTAAACTAGGGTTAGAGTTTAAAGTAGGGTTTTAAACTAGGGTTAGGGTTTCAAAGTAGGGGTTTAAACTAGGATTAGGGTTTCAAAGTAGGGGTTTAAACTAGGGTTAGAGTTTAAAGTAGGGTTTCAAACTAGGGTTAGCGTTTCAAAGTAGGTTTTTAAACTAGCGTTTGGGTTTCAAAGTAGGGGTTTAAACTAGGGTTAGGGTTTCAAAGTAGGGGTTTAAATTAGGGTTTGGGTTTCAAAGTAGGGGTTTAAACTAGGATTAGGGTTTCAAAGTAGGGGTTTAAACTAGGGTTAGGGATTCAAAGTAGGGGTTTAAACTAGGGTTAGGATTTCAAAGAAGGGGTTTAAAGTAGGGTTAGGGTTTCAAAGTAGGGGTTTAAACTAGGGTTAGGGTTTCAAAGTAGGGATCTAAACTAGGGTTAGGGATTCAAAGTAGGGGTTTAAACTAGGGTTAGGGTTTCAAAGTAATGGTTTAAACTAGGGTTAGGGTTTCAAAGTAGGGGTTTAAACTAGGGTTAGGGTTTCAAAGTAGGGTTTTAAACTAGGGTTAGGGTTTCAAAGTAGTGGTTTAAACTAGGGTTAGGTTTTCAAACTAGGGTTAGGGTTTCAAAGTAGGGTTTTAAACTAGGGTTAGGGTTTCAAAGTAGGGGTTTAAACTCGGGTTAGGGATTTAAAGTAGGGGTTTAAACTAGGGTTAGGGTTTCAAAGTAGGGGTTTAAACTAGGGTTAGGGTTTCAAAGTAGGGATCTAAACTAGGGTTAGGGATTCAAAGTAGGAGTTTAAACTACGGTTAGGGTTTCAAAGTAGGGGTTTAAACTAGGGTTAGGGTTGCAAAGTAATGGTTTAATCTAGGGTTAGGTTTTCAAAGTCTAGTTTTAAACTAGGAATAGGGTTTCAAAGTAGGGTTTTAAACTAGGGTTAGGGTTTCAAAGTAGGGGTTTAAACTAGGGTTAAGGTTTCAAAATAGGATTTTAAATTAAGGTTAGGGTTTCAAAGTAGGGGTTTAACCTAGGGTTAGGGTTCTAAAGTAGGGGTTTAAATTAGGGTTAGGTATTCAAACTAGGGTTAGGGTTTCAAAGAAGGGGTTTAAACTAGGGTTAGGGTTTCAAAGTAGGGGTTTAAACTAGGGTTAGGGTTTCAAGGTAGGGGTTTAAACTAGGATTAGGGTTTCAAAGTAGGGGTTTAAACTAGGGTTAGGGTTTCAAAGTAGGGGTTTAAACTAGGGTTAAGGTTTCAAAGTAGGATTTTAAACTAAGGTTAGGGTTTCAAAGTAGGGGTTTAAATTAGGGTTAGGGTTTCAAACTAGGGTTAGGGTTTCAAAGTAGGGGTTTAACCTAGGGTTAGGGTTCTAAAGTAGGGGTTTAAATTAGGGTTAGGTATTCAAACTAGGGTTAGGGTTTCAAAGAAGGGGTTTAAACTAGGGTTAGGGTTTCAAAGTAGGGGTTTAAACTAGGGTTAGGGTTTCAAAGTAGGGGTTTAAACTAGGGTTAGGGTTTCAAAGTAGGGTTTCAAACTAGGATTAGGGTTTCAAAGTAGGGGTTTAAACTAGGGTTAGGGTTTCAAAGTAGGGGTTTAAACTAAGGTTAGGGTTTCAAAGTAGGGGTTTAACCTAGGGTTAGGGTTCTAAAGTAGGGGTTTCAAACTAGGGTTAGCGTTTCAAAGTAGGTTTTTAAACTAGCGTTTGGGTTTCAAAGTAGGGGTTTAAACTAGGGTTAGGTTTTCAAAGTAGGGGTTTAAATTAGGGTTTGGGTTTCAAAGTAGGGGTTTAAACTAGGGTTAGGATTTCAAAGTAAGGTATCAAACGAGGGTTAGGGTTTCAAAGTAGGGTTTCAAACTAGGGTTAGGGTTTCAAAGTAGGGGTTTAAACTAGGGTTAGGGTTTCAAAGTAGGGGTTTAAAGTAGGGTTACGGTTTCAAAGTAGGGGTTTAAAGTAGGGTTAGGGTTTCAAAGTAGGGGTTTAAACTAGGGTTAGGGTTTCAATGTAGGGGTTTAAATTAGGGTTCGGGTTTCAAAGTAGGGGTTTAAACTAGGATTAGGGTTTCAAAGTAGGGGTTTAAACTAGGGTTATAGTTTCAAAGTAGGGTTTTAAACTAGGGTTAGGGTTGCAAAGTAGGGGTTTAAACTCGGGTTAGGGTTTCAAAGTAAGGGTTTAAAGTAGGGTTAGGGTTTCAAAGTAGGGGTTTAAACTAGGGTTAGTGTTTCAAAGTAGGTGTTTAAACTAGGATTAGGGTTTTAAAATAGGGGTTTAAACTAGGGTTAGAGTTTAAAGTAGGGTTTTAAACTACTGTTAGGGTTTCAAAGTAGGGGTTTAAACTAAGGTTAAGGTTTCAAAGTAGGATTTTAAACTAAGGTTAGGGTTTCAAAGTAGGGGTTTAACCTAGGGTTAGGGTTCTAAAGTAGGGGTTTAAATTAGGGTTAGGGTTTCAAACTAGGATTAGGGTTTCAAAGTAGGGGTTTAAACTAGGGTTAGGGTTTCAAAGAAGTTTTTAAACTAGCGTTAGGGTTTCAAAGTAGGGGTTTAAACTAGGGTTAGGGTTTCAAAGTAGGGGTTTAAATTAGGGTTTGGGTTTCAAAGTAGGGGTTTAAACTAGGATTAGGGTTTCAAAGTAGGGGTTTAAACTAGGGTTAGGGATTCAAAGTAGGGGTTTAAACTAGGGTTAGGGTTTCAAAGTAGGGGTTTAAAGTAGGGTTAGGGTTTCAAAGTAGGGGTTTAAAGTAGGGTTAGGGTTTCAAAGTAGGGGTTTAAACTTGGGTTAGGGTTTCAAAGTAGGGGTTTAAATTAGAGTTTGGGTTTCAAAGTAGGGGTTTAAACTAGGATTAGGGTTTCAAAGTAGGGGTTTAAACTAGGGTTATAGTTTCAAAGTAGGGTTTTAAACTAGGGTTAGGGTTGCAAAGTAGGGGTTTAAACTCGGGTTAGGGATTCAAAGTAGGGGTTTAAACTAGGGATAGGGTTTCAAAGTAGGGTTTTAAACTAGGGTTAGGGTTTCAAAGTAGGGGTTTAAACTAGGGTTAGGGTTTCAAAGTAGGGGTTTAAACTAGGGTTAGGTTTTCAAACTAGGGTTAGGGTTTCAAGAAAGGGTTTTAAACTAGGTTAGGGTTTCAAAGTAGGGGTTTAAACTAGGGTTAGGGATTCAAAGTAGGGGTTTAAACTAGGGTTAGGGTTTCAAAGTAGGGGTTTAAAGTAGGGTTAGGGTTTCAAAGTAGGGGTTTAAACTAGGGTTAGTGTTTCAAAGTAGGTGTTTAAACTAGGGTTAGGGTTTCAAACTAGGGTTAGGGTTTCAAAGTAGGGTTTTAAACTATGGTTAGGGTTTCAAAGTAGGGGTTTAAACTAGGGTTAGGGTTTCAAAGTAGGGTTTTAAACTAGAGTTAGGGTTTTAAAGTAGGGGTTTAAACTAGGGTTAGGGTTTCAAAGTAGGGTTTTAACCTAGGGTTAGGGTTCTTAAGTAGGGGTTTAAACTCGAGTTAGGGTTTCAAAGTAGGGTTTTAAACTATGGTTAGGGTTTCAAAGTAGGTGTTTAAACTAGGGTTAGGGTTTCAAACTAGGGTTAGGGTTTCAAAGTAGGGTTTTAAACTAGGAATAGGGTTACAAAATAGGGGTTTAAACTAGGGTTAGGTTTTCAAAGTAGGGGTTTAAACTAGGGTTAAGGTTTCAAAGTAGGGGTTTAAACTAGGGTTAGGTTTTCAAACAAGGGTTAGGGTTTCAAAGTAGGGTTTTAAAATAGGGTTAGGTTTTCAAAGTAGGGGTTTAAACTAGGGTTAGGGATTCAAAGTAGGGGTTTAAACTAGGGTAAGGGTTTCAAAGTAGGGGTTTAACGTAGGGTTAGGGTTTCAAAGTAGGGGTTTAAACTAGGGTTAGGGTTTCAAAGTCTGGTTTTAAACTAGGAATAGGGTTTCAAAGTAGGGTTTTAAACTAGGGTTAGGGTTTCAAAGTAGGGGTTTAAACTAGGGTTCAGGTTTCAAAGTAAGATTTTAAACTAAGGTTAGGGTTTCAAAGTAGGGGTTTAACCTAGGGTTAGGGTTCTAAAGTAGGGGTTTAAATTAGGGTTAGGGTTAGGGTTTCAAAGTCTGGTTTTAAACTAGGAATAGGGTTTCAAAGTAGGGTTTTAAACTAGGGTTAGGGTTTCAAAGTAGGGGTTTAATCTAGGATTAGGGTTTCAAAGTAGGGGTTTAAATTAGGGTTAGGGTTTCAAAATAGGGGTTTAAACTCGGGTTAGGGTTTCAAAATAGGGGTTTAAACTCGGGTTAGGGTTTCAAAGTAAGGGTTTAAACTAGGGTTAGGGTTTCAAAGTAGGGGTTTAAACTAGGGTTAGGGTTTCAAAGTAGGGGTTTAAACTAGGGTAAGGTTTTCAAACTAGGGTTAGGGTTTCAAAGTAGGGTTTTAAACTAGGGTTAGGGTTTCAAAGTAGGGGTTTAAACTAGGGTTAGGGTTTCAAAGTAGGGGTTTAAACTAGGGTTAGGGTTTCAAGGTAGGGTTTTAAACTAGGGTTAGGGTTTCAAAGTAGGGGTTTAAACTAGGGTTAGGGATTCAAAGTAGGGGTTTAAACTAGGGTTAG
The DNA here is from genome assembly GCF_054856555.1 of Leptonotus elevatus. Taxonomy (NCBI): domain Eukaryota; kingdom Metazoa; phylum Chordata; class Actinopteri; order Syngnathiformes; family Syngnathidae; genus Leptonotus; species Leptonotus elevatus. Next base: position 1,158,862 of record NC_141260.1, on the reverse strand, counting down.
GGTTTCATAGTAGGGGTTTAAAGTAGGGTTAGGGTTTCAAAGTAGGGGTTTAAACTAGGGTTAGTGTTTTAAAGTAGGGGTTTAAACTAGGGTTAGGGTTTCAAAGTAGGGTTTTAACCTAGGGTTAGGGTTCTTAAGTAGGGGTTTAAACTCGGGTTAGGGTTTCAAAATAGGGTTTTAAACTATGGTTTGGGTTTCAAAGTAGGGGTTTAAACTAGGGTTAGGGTTTCAAAGTAGGGTTTTAAACTAGGGTTAGGGTTTTAAAGTAGGGGTTTAAATTAGGGTTAGGGTTTCAAAGTAGGGTTTTAACCTAGGGTTAGGGTTCTTAAATAGGGGTTTAAACTCGGGTTAGGGTTTCAAATTAGGGTTTTAAACTAGGGTTAAGGTTTCAAAGAAGGGGCTTAAACTAGGGTTAGGGTTTCAAAGTAGGGGTTTAAACTAGGGTTAGGGTTTCAAACTAGAGTTAAGGTTTCAAAGTAGGGTTTTAAACTAGGGTTAGGGTTTCAAAATAGGGTTTTAAACTAGGGTTAGGGTTTCAAAGTAGGGGTTTAAACTAGGGTTAGGGTTTCAAAGTAGGGTTTTAAACTAGGGTTAGGGTTTCAAAGTAGTGGTTTAAACTAGGGTTAGAGTTTCAAAGTAGGGGTTTAAACTAGGGTTAGGGTTTCAAAGTAGGGTTTAAATAAGGGTTAGGGTTTCAAAGTAGGGTTTTACACTAGGGTTAAGGTTTCAAAGTAGGGGTTTGAACTAGGGTTATGGGTTTCAAAGTAGGGTTTTAAACTAGGGTTAGGGTTTCAAAGTAGGGGTTTAAACTAAGGTTAAGGTTTCAAATAGGATTTTAAACTAAGGTTAGGGTTTCAAAGTAGGGGTTTAAACTAGGGTTAGGGTTTCAAAGTAGGGGTTTAAATTAGGGTTAGGGTTTCAAACTAGGGTTAGGGTTTCAAAGTAGGGGTTTAAACTAGGGTTAGGGTTTCAAAGTAGGGGTTTAAACTAGGGTTAGGGTTTCAAAGTAGGGGTTTAAATTAGGGTTTGGGTTTCAAAGTAGGGGTTTAAACAAGGATTAGGGTTTCAAAGTAGGGGTTTAAACTAGGGTTAGGGATTCAAAGTAGGGGTTTAAACTAGGGTTAGGGTTTCAAAGTAGGGGTTTAAAGTAGGGTTAGGGTTTCAAAGTAGGGGTTTAAAGTAAGGTTAGGGTTTCAAAGTAGGGTTTTAAACTATGGTTAGGGTTTCAAAGTAGGGGTTTCAACTAGGGTTAGGGTTTAAAAGTAGGGGTTTAAACTAGGGTTAGGGATACAAAGTAGGGGTTTAAACTAGGGTTAGGGTTTCAAAGTAAGGGTTTAAACTAGGGTTAGGGTTTCAAAGTAGGGGTTTAAACTAGGGTTAGGGTTTCAAAGTAGGGGTTTAAACTAGGGTTAGGGTTCTAAAGTAGGGGTTTAAACTAGGGTTAGGGTTTCAAAGTAGGGGTTTAAACTAGGGTAAGGGTTCCAAAGTAGGGTTTTAAACTAGGGTTAGGGTTTCAAAGTAATGGTTTAAACTAGGGTTAAGATTTCAACGTAGGGGTTTAAACTAGGGTTAGGGTTTCAAAGTAGGGGTTTAAACTAGGGTTAGGGTTTCAAAGTAGGGGTTTAAAGTAGGGTTAGGGTTTCAAAGTAGGGGTTTAAAGTAGGGTTAGGGTTTCAAAGTAGGGTTTTAAACTAGGGTTAGGGTTTCAAAGTAGGGGTTTAAACTAGGGTTAGGGTTTCAAAGTATGGGTTTAAAGTAGGGTTAGGGTTTCAAAGTAGGGGTTTAAACTAGGGTTAATGTTTCAAAGTAGGTGTTTAAACTAGGGTTAGGGTTTCAAACTAGGTGTTTAAACTAGGGTTAGGGTTTCAAACTAGGGTTAGGGTTTCAAAGTAGGTTTTTAAACTATGGTTAGGGTTTCAAAGTAGGGGTTTAAACTAGGGTTAGGGTTTCAAAGTAGGGTTTTAAACTATGGTTAGGGTTTCAAAGTAGGGGTTTAAACTAGGGTTAGGGTTTCAAACTAGGGTTAGGGTTTCAAAGTAGGGTTTTAAACTATGGTTAGGGTTTCAAAGTAGGGTTTTAAACTAGGGTTAGGGTTTCAAAGTAGGGGTTTAAACTAGGGTTAGGGTTTCAAAGTAGGGTTTTAACCGAGGGTTAGGGTTCTTAAGTAGGGGTTTAAACTCGAGTTAGGGTTTCAAAGTAGGGTTTTAAACTATGGTTAAGGTTTCAAAGCAGGGGCTTAAACTAGGGTTAGGGTTTCAAAGTAGGGTTAGGGTTTCAAGGTAGGGTTTTAAACTAGGGTTAGGGTTTCAAAGTAGGGATTTAAACTAGGGTTAGGGTTTCAAAGTAGGGGTTTAAACTAGGGTTGGTGTTTCAAAGTAGGTGTTTAAACTAGGGTTAGGGTTTCAAACTAGGGTTAGGGTTTCAAAGTAGGGTTTTAAACTATGGTTAGGGTTTCAAAGTAGGGGTTTAAACTAGGGTTAGGGTTTCAAAGTAGGGTTTTAAACTAGGATTAGGGTTTTAAAGTAGGGGTTTAAACTAGGGTTAGGGTTTCAAAGTAGGGTTTTAACCTAAGGTTAGGGTTCTTAAGTAGGGGTTTAAACTTGAGTTAGGGTTTCAAAGTAGGGTTTTAAACTATGGTTAAGGTTTCAAAGTAGGGGTTTAAACTAGGGTTAGGGTTTCAAAGTAGGGGTTTAAACTAGGGTTAGGTTTTCAAACTAGGGTTAGGGTTTCAAGAAAGGGTTTTAAACTAGGTTAGGGTTTCAAAGTAGGGGTTTAAACTAGGGTTAGGGATTCAAAGTAGGGGTTTAAACTAGGGTTAGGGTTTCAAAGTAGGGGTTTAAAGTAGGGTTAGGGTTTCAAAGTAGGGGTTTAAACTAGGGTTAGTGTTTCAAAGTAGGTGTTTAAACTAGGGTTAGGGTTTCAAACTAGGGTTAGGGTTTCAAAGTAGGGTTTTAAACTATGGTTAGGGTTTCAAAGTAGGGGTTTAAACTAGGGTTAGGGTTTCAAAGTAGGGTTTTAAACTAGAGTTAGGGTTTTAAAGTAGGGGTTTAAACTAGGGTTAGGGTTTCAAAGTAGGGTTTTAACCTAGGGTTAGGGTTCTTAAGTAGGGGTTTAAACTCGAGTTAGGGTTTCAAAGTAGGGTTTTAAACTATGGTTAAGGTTTCAAAGTAGGGGCTTAAACTAAGGTTAGGGTTTCAAAGTAGGGGTTTAAACTAGGGTTAGTGTTTCAAAGTAGGTGTTTAAACGAGGGTTAGGGTTTCAAACTAGGGTTAGGGTTTCAAAGTAGGGTTTTAAACTAGGAATAGGGTTACAAAATAGGGGTTTAAACTAGGGTTAGGTTTTCAAAGTAGGGGTTTAAACTAGGGTTAAGGTTTCAAAGTAGGGGTTTAAACTAGGGTTAGGTTTTCAAACAAGGGTTAGGGTTTCAAAGTAGGGTTTTAAAATAGGGTTAGGTTTTCAAAGTAGGGGTTTAAACTAGGGTTAGGGATTCAAAGTAGGGGTTTAAACTAGGGTAAGGGTTTCAAAGTAGGGGTTTAACTTAGGGTTAGGGTTTCAAAGTAGGGGTTTAAACTAGGGTTAGGGTTTCAAAGTAGGGATCTAAACTAGGGTTAGGGATTCAAAGTAGGGGTTTAAACTAGGGTTAGGGTTTCAAAATAGGGGTTTAAACTAGGGTTAGGGTTGCAATGTAATGGTTTAATCTAGGGTTAGGGTTTCAAAGTCTGGTTTTAAACTAGGAATAGGGTTTCAAAGTAGGGTTTTAAACTAGGGTAAGGGTTTCAAAGTAGGGGTTTAAACTAGGGTTCAGGTTTCAAAGTAGGATTTTAAACTAGGGTTAGGGTTTCAAAGTAGGGGTTTAAACTAGGGTTAGGGTTCTAAAGTAGGGGTTTAAACTAGGGTTAGGGTTTCAAAGTAGGGGTTTAAACTAGGGTAAGGGTTCCAAAGTAGGGTTTTAAACTAGGGTTAGGGTTTCAAAGTAGTGGTTTAAACTAGGGTTAAGATTTCAACGTAGGGGTTTAAACTAGGGTTAGGGTTTAAAAGTAGGGTTTTAAACTAGGGTTAGGGTTTCAAAGTAGGGGTTTAAACTAGAGTTAGGGTTTCAAAGTAGGGGTTTAAAGTAGGGTTAGGGTTTCAAAGTAGGGTTTTAAACTAGGGTTAGGGTTTCAAAGTAGGGGTTTAAACTAGGGTTAGGGTTTCAAAGTATGGGTTTAAAGTAGGGTTAGGGTTTCAAAGTAGGGGTTTAAACTAGGGTTAATGTTTCAAAGTAGGTGTTTAAACTAGGGTTAGGGTTTCAAACTAGGTGTTTAAACTAGGGTTAGGGTTTCAAACTAGGGTTAGGGTTTCAAAGTAGGTTTTTAAACTATGGTTAGGGTTTCAAAGTAGGGGTTTAAACTAGGGTTAGGGTTTCAAAGAAGGGTTTTAAACTATGGTTAGGGTTTCAAAGTAGGGGTTTAAACTAGGGTTAGGGTTTCAAACTAGGGTTAGGGTTTCAAAGTAGGGTTTTAAACTATGGTTAGGGTTTCAAAGTAGGGGTTTAAACTAGGGTTAGGGTTTCAAAGTAGGGGTTTAAACTAGGGTTAGGGTTTCAAAGTAGGGTTTTAACCGAGGGTTAGGGTTCTTAAGTAGGGGTTTAAACTCGAGTTAGGGTTTCAAAGTAGGGTTTTAAACTATGGTTAAGGTTTCAAAGCAGGGGCTTAAACTAGGGTTAGGGTTTCAAAGTAGGGTTAGGGTTTCAAGGTAGGGTTTTAAACTAGGGTTAGGGTTTCAAAGTAGGGATTTAAACTAGGGTTAGGGTTTCAAAGTAGGGGTTTAAACTAGGGTTGGTGTTTCAAAGTAGGTGTTTAAACTAGGGTTAGGGTTTCAAACTAGGGTTAGGGTTTCAAAGTAGGGTTTTAAACTATGGTTAGGGTTTCAAAGTAGGGGTTTAAACTAGGGTTAGGGTTTCAAAGTAGGGTTTTAAACTAGGATTAGGGTTTTAAAGTAGGGGTTTAAACTAGGGTTAGGGTTTCAAAGTAGGGTTTTAACCTAAGGTTAGGGTTCTTAAGTAGGGGTTTAAACTTGAGTTAGGGTTTCAAAGTAGGGTTTTAAACTATGGTTAAGGTTTCAAAGTAGGGGTTTAAACTAGGGTTAGGGTTTCAAAGTAGGGGTTTAAACTAGGGTTAGGTTTTCAAACTAGGGTTAGGGTTTCAAGAAAGGGTTTTAAACTAGGTTAGGGTTTCAAAGTAGGGGTTTAAACTAGGGTTAGGGATTCAAAGTAGGGGTTTAAACTAGGGTTAGGGTTTCAAAGTAGGGGTTTAAAGTAGGGTTAGGGTTTCAAAGTAGGGGTTTAAACTAGGGTTAGTGTTTCAAAGTAGGTGTTTAAACTAGGGTTAGGGTTTCAAACTAGGGTTAGGGTTTCAAAGTAGGGTTTTAAACTATGGTTAGGGTTTCAAAGTAGGGGTTTAAACTAGGGTTAGGGTTTCAAAGTAGGGTTTTAAACTAGAGTTAGGGTTTTAAAGTAGGGGTTTAAACTAGGGTTAGGGTTTCAAAGTAGGGTTTTAACCTAGGGTTAGGGTTCTTAAGTAGGGGTTTAAACTCGAGTTAGGGTTTCAAAGTAGGGTTTTAAACTATGGTTAAGGTTTCAAAGTAGGGGCTTAAACTAAGGTTAAGGTTTCAAAGTAGGGGTTTAAACTAGGGTTAGTGTTTCAAAGTAGGTGTTTAAACTAGGGTTAGGGTTTCAAACTAGGGTTAGGGTTTCAAAGTAGGGTTTTAAACTAGGAATAGGGTTACAAAATAGGGGTTTAAACTAGGGTTAGTTTTCAAAGTAGGGGTTTAAACTAGGGTTAAGGTTTCAAAGTAGGGGTTTAAACTAGGGTTAGGTTTTCAAACAAGGGTTAGGGTTTCAAAGTAGGGTTTTAAAATAGGGTTAGGTTTTCAAAGTAGGGGTTTAAACTAGGGTTAGGGATTCAAAGTAGGGGTTTAAACTAGGGTAAGGGTTTCAAAGTAGGGGTTTAACTTAGGGTTAGGGTTTCAAAGTAGGGGTTTAAACTAGGGTTAGGGTTTCAAAGTAGGGATCTAAACTAGGGTTAGGGATTCAAAGTAGGGGTTTAAACTAGGGTTAGGGTTTCAAAATAGGGGTTTTAACTAGGCATAGGGTTGCAATGTAATGGTTTAATCTAGGGTTAGGGTTTCAAAGTCTGGTTTTAAACTAGGAATAGGGTTTCAAAGTAGGGTTTTAAACTAGGGTTAGGGTTTCAAAGTAGGGGTTTAAACTAGGGTTCAGGTTTCAAAGTAGGATTTTAAACTAAGGTTAGGGTTTCAAAGTAGGGGTTTAACCTAGGGTTAGGGTTCTAAAGTAGGGGTTTAAATTAGGGTTAGGGTTTCAAACTAGGGTTAGGGTTTCAAAGTAGGGGTTTAAACTAGGGTTCAGGTTTCAAAGTAGGATTTTAAACTAAGGTTAGGGTTTCAAAGTAGGGGTTTAACCTAGGGTTAGGGTTCTAAAGTAGGGGTTTAAATTAGGGTTAGGGTTTCAAACTAGGGTTAGGGTTTCAAAGAAGGGGTTTAAACTAGGGTTAGGGTTTCAAAGTAGGGGTTTAAACTAGGATTAGGGTTTCAAAGTAGGGGTTTAAATTAGGGTTAGGGTTTCAAAATAGGGGTTTAAACTCGGGTTAGGGTTTCAAAATAGGGGTTTAAATTCGGGTTAGGGTTTCAAAGTAAGGTTTTAAACTAGGGTTAGGGTTTCAAAGTAGGGGTTTAAACTAGGGTTAGGGTTTCAAAGTAGGGGTTTAAACTAGGGTAAGGTTTTCAAACTAGGGTCAGGGTTTCAAAGTAGGGTTTTAAACTAGGGTTAGGGTTTCAAAGTAGGGGTTTAAACTAGGGTTAGGGTTTCAAAGTAGGGGTTTAAACTAGGGTTAGGTTTTCAAACTAGGGTTAGGGTTTCAAGGTAGGGTTTTAAACTAGGGTTAGGGTTTCAAAGTAGGGGTTTAAACTAGGGTTAGGGATTCAAAGTAGGGGTTTAAACTAGGGTTAGGGTTTCAAAGTAGGGGTTTAAAGTAGGGTTAGGGTTTCAAAGTAGGGGTTTAAACTAGGGTTAGTGTTTCAAAGTAGGTGTTTAAACTAGGGTTAGGGTTTCAAAGTAGGGTTTTAACCTAGGGTTAGGGTTCTTAAGTAGGGGTTTAAACTCGGGTTAGGGTTTCAAAATAGGGTTTTAAACTATGGTTTGGGTTGCAAAGTAGGGGTTTAAACTAGGGTTAGGGTTTCAAAGTAGGGTTTTACACTAGGGTTAGGGTTTTAAAGTAGGGGTTTAAATTAGGGTTAGGGTTTCAAAGTAGGATTTTAACCTAGGGTTAGGGTTCTTAAATAGGGGTTTAAACTCGGGTTAGGGTTTCAAATTAGGGTTTTAAACTAGGGTTAAGGTTTCAAAGAAGGGGCTTAAACTAGGGTTAGGGTTTCAAAGTAGGGGTTTAAACTAGGGTTAGGGTTTCAAACTAGAGTTAAGGTTTCAAAGTAGGGTTTTAAACTAGGGTTAGGGTTTCAAAATAGGGTTTTAAACTAGGGTTAGGGTTTCAAAGTAGGGGTTTAAACTAGGGTTAGGGTTTCAAAGTAGGGGTTTAAACTAGGGTTAGGGTTTCAAAGTAGGGTTTAAATAAGGGTTAGGGTTTCAAAGTAGGGTTTTACACTAGGGTTAAGGTTTCAAAGTAGGGGTTTGAACTAGGGTTATGGGTTTCAAAGTAGGGTTTTAAACTAGGGTTAGGGTTTCAAAGTAGGGGTTTAAACTAAGGTTAAGGTTTCAAATAGGATTTTAAACTAAGGTTAGGGTTTCAAAGTAGGGGTTTAAACTAGGGTTAGGGTTTCAAAGTAGGGGTTTAAATTAGGGTTAGGGTTTCAAACTAGGGTTAGGGTTTCAAAGTAGGGGTTTAAACTAGGGTTAGGGTTTCAAAGTAGGGGTTTAAACTAGGGTTAGGGTTTCAAAGTAGGGGTTTAAATTAGGGTTTGGGTTTCAAAGTAGGGGTTTAAACTAGGATTAGGGTTTCAAAGTAGGGGTTTAAACTAGGGTTAGGGATTCAAAGTAGGGGTTTAAACTAGGGTTAGGGTTTCAAAGTAGGGGTTTAAAGTAGGGTTAGGGTTTCAAAGTAGGGGTTTAAAGTAAGGTTAGGGTTTCAAAGTAGGGTTTTAAACTATGGTTAGGGTTTCAAAGTAGGGGTTTCAACTAGGGTTAGGGTTTAAAAGTAGGGGTTTAAACTAGGGTTAGGGATTCAAAGTAGGGGTTTAAACTAGGGTTAGGGTTTCAAAGTAGTGGTTTAAACTAGGGTTAAGATTTCAACGTAGGGGTTTAAACTAGGGTTAGGGATTCAAAGTAGGGGTTTAAACTAGGGTTAGGGATTCAAAGTAGGGGTTTAAACTAGGGTTAGGGTTCTAAAGTAGGGGTTTAAACTAGGGTTAGGGTTTCAAAGTAGGGGTTTAAACTAGGGTAAGGGTTCCAAAGTAGGGTTTTAAACTAGGGTTAGGGTTTCAAAGTAGTGGTTTAAACTAGGGTTAAGATTTCAACGTAGGGGTTTAAACTAGGGTTAGGGTTTAAAAGTAGGGTTTTAAACTAGGGTTAGGGTTTCAAAGTAGGGGTTTAAACTAGGGTTAGGGTTTCAAAGTAGGGGTTTAAAGTAGGGTTAGGGTTTCAAAGTAGGGTTTTAAACTAGGGTTAGGGTTTCAAAGTAGGGGTTTAAACTCGGGTTAGGGTTTCAAACTAGGGGTTTAAACTAGGGTTAGGGTTTCAAAGTAGGGGTTTAAACTAGGGTTAGGTTTTCAAACTAGGGGTAGGGTTTTAAACTAGGATTAGGGTTTCAAACTAGGGTTAGGGTTTCAAAGTAGGGTTTTAAACTAGGTTTAGGGTTTCAAAGTAGGGGTTTAAACTAGGGTTAGGGTTTCAAAGTAGGGTTTTAAACTAGGGTTAGGGTTTTAAAGTAGGGGTTTAAACTAGGTTTAGGGTTTCAAAGTAGGGTTTTAAACTAGGGTTAGGGTTTCAAAGTAAGGGTTTAAACTAGGGTTAGGGTTTCAAAGTAGGGGTTTAAACTAGGATTAGGGTTTCAAACTAGGGTTAGGGTTTCAAAGTAGGGGTTTAAACTAGGATTAGGGTTTCAAACTAGAGTTAAGGTTTCAAAGTAGGGTTTTAAACTAGGGTTAGGGTTTCAAAGTAGGGTTTTAAACTAGGGTTAGGGTTTCAAACTAAGGTTAGGGTTTCAAAGTAGGGGTTTAAACTAGGGTTAGGGTTTCAAAGTAGGGGTTTAAACTAGGGTTAGGGTTTAAAAGTAGGGTTTTAAACTAGGGTTAGGGTTTCAAAGTATGGGTTTAAACTAGAGTTAGGGTTTCAAAGTAGGGGTTTAAACTAGGGTTAGGGTTTCAAAGTAGGGGTTTAAACTAGGGTTAGGGTTTCAAAGTGGGGGTTTAAACTAGGGTTAGGGTTTCAAAGTGGGGGTTTAAACTAGGGTTAGGGTTTCAAAGTGGGGGTTTAAACTAGGGTTAGGGTTTCAAAGTGGGGGTTTAAACTAGGGTTAGGGTTTCAAAGTGGGGGTTTAAACTAGGGTTAGGGTTTCAAAGTGGGGGTTTAAACTAGGGTTAGGGTTTCAAAGTGGGGGTTTAAACTAGGGTTAGGGTTTCAAAGTGGGGGTTTAAACTAGGGTTAGGGTTTCAAAGTGGGGGTTTAAACTAGGGTTAGGGTTTCAAAGTGGGGGTTTAAACTAGGGTTAGGGTTTCAAAGTAGGGTTTCAAACTAGGGTTAGGGTTTCAAAGTATGGGTTTAAACGAAGGTTAGGGTTTCAAACTAGGGTTAGGGTTTCAAACTAGGGTTAGGGTTTCAAACTAGGGTTTTAAACTAGGGTTAGGCTTTCAAAGTAGGGGTTTAAACTCGGGTTATGGATTCAAAGTAGGGGTTTAAACTAGGGTTAGGGTTTCAAAGTAGGGGTTTAAACTCAGGTTAGGGTTTCAAAGTAGGGGTTTAAACTAGGGTTAGGGTTTCAAAGTAGGGGTTTAAACTAGGGTTAGGGTTTCAAAGTAGGGATCTAAACTAGGGTTAGGGATTCAAAGTAGGGGTTTAAACTACGGTTAGGGTTTCAAAGTAGGTGTAAACTAGGGTTAGGGTTGCAAAGTAATGGTTTAATCTAGGGTTAGGGTTTCAAAGTCTGGTTTTAAACTAGGAATAGGGTTTCAAAGTAGGGTTTTAAACTAGGGGTAGGGTTTTAAACTAGGGTTAGGGTTTCAAAGTAGGGGTTTAAACTAGGATTAAGGTTTCAAAGTAGGATTTTAAACTAAGGTTAGGGTTTCAAAGTAGGGGTTTAACCTAGGGTTAGGGTTTCAAAGTAGGGGTTTAAACTAGGGTTAGGGTTTAAAAGTAGGGGTTTAAACTAGGGTTGGGGTTTCAAAGTAGGGGTTTAAACTAGGGTTAAGGTTTCAAAGTAGGATTTTAAACTTAGGTTAGGGTTTCAAAGTAGGGGTTTAACCTAGGGTTAGGGTTCTAAAGTAGGGGTTTAAATTAGGGTTAGTGTTTCAAACTAGGGTTAGGGTTTTAAAGTAGGGGTTTAAACTAGGGTTAGGGTTTCAAAGTAGGGGTTTAAACTAGGGTAAGGGTTTCAAAGTAGGGGTTTAAACTCGGGTTAGGGTTTCAAAGTAGGGGTTTAAACTCAGGTTAGGGTTTCAAAGTAGGGGTTTAAACTCGGGTTAGGGTTTCAAACTAGGGGTTTAAACTAGGGTTAGGGTTTCAAAGTAGGGGTTTAAACTAGGGTTAGGTTTTCAAACTAGGGGTAGGGTTTTAAACTAGGATTAGGGTTTCAAACTAGGGTTAGGGTTTCAAAGTAGGGTTTTAAACTAGGTTTAGGGTTTCAAAGTAGGGGTTTAAACTAGGGTTAGGGTTTCAAAGTAGGGTTTTAAACTAGGGTTAGGGTTTTAAAGTAGGGGTTTAAACTAGGTTTAGGGTTTCAAAGTAGGGTTTTAAACTAGGGTTAGGGTTTCAAAGTAAGGGTTTAAACTAGGGTTAGGGTTTCAAAGTAGGGGTTTAAACTAGGATTAGGGTTTCAAACTAGGGTTAGGGTTTCAAAGTAGGGGTTTAACCTAGGGTTAGGGTTTCAAAGTAGGGGTTTAAACTAGGATTAGGGTTTCAAACTAGAGTTAAGGTTTCAAAGTAGGGTTTTAAACTAGGGTTAGGGTTTCAAAGTAGGGTTTTAAACTAGGGTTAGGGTTTCAAAGTAGGTGTTTAAATTAGGGTTAGGGTTTTAAACTAGGGTTAGGGTTTCAAAGTAGGGGTTTAACCTAGGGTTAGGGTTCTAAAGTAGGGGTTTAAATTAGGGTTAGGGTTTCAAACTAGGGTTAGGGTTTCAAAGTAGGGGTTTAAACTAGGGTTAGGGTTTCAAAGTAGGGGTTTAAACTAGGGTAAGGGTTTCAAAGTAGGGGTTTAAACTCGGGTTAGGGTTTCAAAGTAGGGGTTTAAACTCAGGTTAGGGTTTCAAAGTAGGGGTTTAAACTCAGGTTAGGGTTTCAAAGTAGGGGTTTAAACTCAGGTTAGGGTTTCAAAGTAGGGGTTTAAACTAGGGTTAGGGTTTCAAAGTAGGGGTTTAAACTAGGGTTAGGTTTTCAAACTAGGGGTAGGGGTTTAAACTCAGGTTAGGGTTTCAAAGTAGGGGTTTAAACTAGGGTTAGGGTTTCAAAGTAGGGGTTTAAACTAGGGTTAGGTTTTCAAACTAGGGGTAGGGTTTTAAACTAGGATTAGGGTTTCAAACTAGGGTTAGGGTTTCAAAGTAGGGTTTTAAACTAGGTTTAAGTTTTCAAAGTAGGGGTTTAAACTAGGGTTAGGGTTTCAAAGTAGGGGTTTAAACTAGGGTTAGGGTTTTAAAGTAGGGGTTTAAACTAGGGTTAGGGTTTCAAAGTAGGGTTTTAAACTAGGGTTAGGGTTTCAAAGTAAGGGTTTAAACTAGGGTTAGGGTTTCAAAGTAGGGGTTTAAACTAGGATTAGGGTTTCAAACTAGGGTTAGGGTTTCAAACTAGAGTTAAGGTTTCAAAGTAGGGTTTTAAACTAGGGTTAGGGTTTCAAAGTAGGGTTTTAAACTAGGGTTAGGGTTTCAAAGTAGGTGTTTAAATTAGGAATAGGGTTTTAAACTAGGGTTAGGGTTTCAAAGTAGGTCTTTAAATTAGGGTTAGGGTTTCAAACTAAGGTTAGGGTTTCAAAGTAGGGGTTTAAACTAGGGTTAGGGTTTCAAAGTAGGGTTTCAAACTAGGGTTAGGGTTTCAAAGTAGGGTTTCAAACTAGGGTTAGGGTTTCAAAGTAGGGGTTTAAACTAGGGTTAGGGTTTCAAAGTAGGTTTTAAAATTAGGGTTAGGGTTTCAAAGTAGGGGTTTAAATTAGGGTTAGGGTTTCAAAGTAGGGTTTCAAACTAAGGTTAGGGTTTCAAAGTAGGGGTTTAAACTCGGGTTAAGGTTTCAAAGTAGGGGTTTAAACTAGTGTTAGGGTTTCAAAGTAGGGTTTTAAACTAGGGTTAGGGTTTCAAAGTAGTGGTTTAAACTAGGGTTAAGGTTTCAAAGTAGGGGTTTAAACTAGGGTTAGGGTTTCAAAGAAGGGGTTTAAACTAGGGTTAGGGTTTCAAAGTAGTGATTTAAACTAGGATTAGGGTTTCAAAGTAGGGGTTTAAACTAGTGTTAGGGTTTCAAAGTAGGGTTTTAAACTAGGGTTAGGGTTTCAAAGTAGGGGTTTAAACTAGGGTAAGGCTTTCAAAGTAGGGTTTTAAACTAGGGTTAGGGTTTCAAAGTATTGGTTTAACCTAGGGTTAGGGTTCTAAAGTAGGGGTTTAAACTAGGGTTATTGTTTCAAAGTAGGGGTTTAAACTAGGGTTAGGGTTGCAAAGTAGGGGTTTAAACTCTGGTTAGGTTTTGAAGGTAGGGGTTTAAACTATGGTTAGGGTTTCAAAGTAGGGTTTTAAACTAGGGTTAGGGTTAGGTTAGGGTTTAACCTAGGGTTAGGGTTCTAAAGTAGGGGTTTAAATTAGGGTTAGGTATTCAAACTAGGGTTAGGGTTTCAAAGAAGGGGTTTAAACTAGGGTTAGGGTTTCAAAGTAGGGGTTTAAACTAGGGTTAGGGTTTCAAGGTAGGGGTTTAAACTAGGATTAGGGTTTCAAAGTAGGGGTTTAAACTAGGGTTAGGGTTTCAAAGTAGGGGTTTAAACTAGGGTTAAGGTTTCAAAGTAGGATTTTAAACTAAGGTTAGGGTTTCAAAGTAGGGGTTTAACCTAGGGTTAGGGTTCTAAAGTAGGGGTTTAAATTAGGGTTAGGGTTTCAAACTAGGGTTAAGGTTTCAAAGTAAGGGGTTAAACTAGGGTTAGGGTTTCAAAGTAGGGGTTTAAATTAGGGTGAGGGTTTCAAAGTAGGGGTTTAAACTAGGGTTAGGGTTTCAAAGTAGGGGTTTAAACTAGGGTTAGGGTTTCAAAGTAGGGATTTAAACTAGGATTAGGGTTTCAAAGTAGGGGTTTAAACTAGGGTTAGAGTTTAAAGTAGGGTTTTAAACTAGGGTTAGGGTTTCAAAGTAGGGGTTTAAACTAGGATTAGGGTTTCAAAGTAGGGGTTTAAACTAGGGTTAGAGTTTAAAGTAGGGTTTCAAACTAGGGTTAGCGTTTCAAAGTAGGTTTTTAAACTAGCGTTTGGGTTTCAAAGTAGGGGTTTAAACTAGGGTTAGGGTTTCAAAGTAGGGGTTTAAATTAGGGTTTGGGTTTCAAAGTAGGGGTTTAAACTAGGATTAGGGTTTCAAAGTAGGGGTTTAAACTAGGGTTAGGGATTCAAAGTAGGGGTTTAAACTAGGGTTAGGATTTCAAAGAAGGGGTTTAAAGTAGGGTTAGGGTTTCAAAGTAGGGGTTTAAACTAGGGTTAGGGTTTCAAAGTAGGGATCTAAACTAGGGTTAGGGATTCAAAGTAGGGGTTTAAACTAGGGTTAGGGTTTCAAAGTAATGGTTTAAACTAGGGTTAGGGTTTCAAAGTAGGGGTTTAAACTAGGGTTAGGGTTTCAAAGTAGGGTTTTAAACTAGGGTTAGGGTTTCAAAGTAGTGGTTTAAACTAGGGTTAGGTTTTCAAACTAGGGTTAGGGTTTCAAAGTAGGGTTTTAAACTAGGGTTAGGGTTTCAAAGTAGGGGTTTAAACTCGGGTTAGGGATTTAAAGTAGGGGTTTAAACTAGGGTTAGGGTTTCAAAGTAGGGGTTTAAACTAGGGTTAGGGTTTCAAAGTAGGGATCTAAACTAGGGTTAGGGATTCAAAGTAGGAGTTTAAACTACGGTTAGGGTTTCAAAGTAGGGGTTTAAACTAGGGTTAGGGTTGCAAAGTAATGGTTTAATCTAGGGTTAGGTTTTCAAAGTCTAGTTTTAAACTAGGAATAGGGTTTCAAAGTAGGGTTTTAAACTAGGGTTAGGGTTTCAAAGTAGGGGTTTAAACTAGGGTTAAGGTTTCAAAATAGGATTTTAAATTAAGGTTAGGGTTTCAAAGTAGGGGTTTAACCTAGGGTTAGGGTTCTAAAGTAGGGGTTTAAATTAGGGTTAGGTATTCAAACTAGGGTTAGGGTTTCAAAGAAGGGGTTTAAACTAGGGTTAGGGTTTCAAAGTAGGGGTTTAAACTAGGGTTAGGGTTTCAAGGTAGGGGTTTAAACTAGGATTAGGGTTTCAAAGTAGGGGTTTAAACTAGGGTTAGGGTTTCAAAGTAGGGGTTTAAACTAGGGTTAAGGTTTCAAAGTAGGATTTTAAACTAAGGTTAGGGTTTCAAAGTAGGGGTTTAAATTAGGGTTAGGGTTTCAAACTAGGGTTAGGGTTTCAAAGTAGGGGTTTAACCTAGGGTTAGGGTTCTAAAGTAGGGGTTTAAATTAGGGTTAGGTATTCAAACTAGGGTTAGGGTTTCAAAGAAGGGGTTTAAACTAGGGTTAGGGTTTCAAAGTAGGGGTTTAAACTAGGGTTAGGGTTTCAAAGTAGGGGTTTAAACTAGGGTTAGGGTTTCAAAGTAGGGTTTCAAACTAGGATTAGGGTTTCAAAGTAGGGGTTTAAACTAGGGTTAGGGTTTCAAAGTAGGGGTTTAAACTAAGGTTAGGGTTTCAAAGTAGGGGTTTAACCTAGGGTTAGGGTTCTAAAGTAGGGGTTTCAAACTAGGGTTAGCGTTTCAAAGTAGGTTTTTAAACTAGCGTTTGGGTTTCAAAGTAGGGGTTTAAACTAGGGTTAGGTTTTCAAAGTAGGGGTTTAAATTAGGGTTTGGGTTTCAAAGTAGGGGTTTAAACTAGGGTTAGGATTTCAAAGTAAGGTATCAAACGAGGGTTAGGGTTTCAAAGTAGGGTTTCAAACTAGGGTTAGGGTTTCAAAGTAGGGGTTTAAACTAGGGTTAGGGTTTCAAAGTAGGGGTTTAAAGTAGGGTTACGGTTTCAAAGTAGGGGTTTAAAGTAGGGTTAGGGTTTCAAAGTAGGGGTTTAAACTAGGGTTAGGGTTTCAATGTAGGGGTTTAAATTAGGGTTCGGGTTTCAAAGTAGGGGTTTAAACTAGGATTAGGGTTTCAAAGTAGGGGTTTAAACTAGGGTTATAGTTTCAAAGTAGGGTTTTAAACTAGGGTTAGGGTTGCAAAGTAGGGGTTTAAACTCGGGTTAGGGTTTCAAAGTAAGGGTTTAAAGTAGGGTTAGGGTTTCAAAGTAGGGGTTTAAACTAGGGTTAGTGTTTCAAAGTAGGTGTTTAAACTAGGATTAGGGTTTTAAAATAGGGGTTTAAACTAGGGTTAGAGTTTAAAGTAGGGTTTTAAACTACTGTTAGGGTTTCAAAGTAGGGGTTTAAACTAAGGTTAAGGTTTCAAAGTAGGATTTTAAACTAAGGTTAGGGTTTCAAAGTAGGGGTTTAACCTAGGGTTAGGGTTCTAAAGTAGGGGTTTAAATTAGGGTTAGGGTTTCAAACTAGGATTAGGGTTTCAAAGTAGGGGTTTAAACTAGGGTTAGGGTTTCAAAGAAGTTTTTAAACTAGCGTTAGGGTTTCAAAGTAGGGGTTTAAACTAGGGTTAGGGTTTCAAAGTAGGGGTTTAAATTAGGGTTTGGGTTTCAAAGTAGGGGTTTAAACTAGGATTAGGGTTTCAAAGTAGGGGTTTAAACTAGGGTTAGGGATTCAAAGTAGGGGTTTAAACTAGGGTTAGGGTTTCAAAGTAGGGGTTTAAAGTAGGGTTAGGGTTTCAAAGTAGGGGTTTAAAGTAGGGTTAGGGTTTCAAAGTAGGGGTTTAAACTTGGGTTAGGGTTTCAAAGTAGGGGTTTAAATTAGAGTTTGGGTTTCAAAGTAGGGGTTTAAACTAGGATTAGGGTTTCAAAGTAGGGGTTTAAACTAGGGTTATAGTTTCAAAGTAGGGTTTTAAACTAGGGTTAGGGTTGCAAAGTAGGGGTTTAAACTCGGGTTAGGGATTCAAAGTAGGGGTTTAAACTAGGGATAGGGTTTCAAAGTAGGGTTTTAAACTAGGGTTAGGGTTTCAAAGTAGGGGTTTAAACTAGGGTTAGGGTTTCAAAGTAGGGGTTTAAACTAGGGTTAGGTTTTCAAACTAGGGTTAGGGTTTCAAGAAAGGGTTTTAAACTAGGTTAGGGTTTCAAAGTAGGGGTTTAAACTAGGGTTAGGGATTCAAAGTAGGGGTTTAAACTAGGGTTAGGGTTTCAAAGTAGGGGTTTAAAGTAGGGTTAGGGTTTCAAAGTAGGGGTTTAAACTAGGGTTAGTGTTTCAAAGTAGGTGTTTAAACTAGGGTTAGGGTTTCAAACTAGGGTTAGGGTTTCAAAGTAGGGTTTTAAACTATGGTTAGGGTTTCAAAGTAGGGGTTTAAACTAGGGTTAGGGTTTCAAAGTAGGGTTTTAAACTAGAGTTAGGGTTTTAAAGTAGGGGTTTAAACTAGGGTTAGGGTTTCAAAGTAGGGTTTTAACCTAGGGTTAGGGTTCTTAAGTAGGGGTTTAAACTCGAGTTAGGGTTTCAAAGTAGGGTTTTAAACTATGGTTAGGGTTTCAAAGTAGGTGTTTAAACTAGGGTTAGGGTTTCAAACTAGGGTTAGGGTTTCAAAGTAGGGTTTTAAACTAGGAATAGGGTTACAAAATAGGGGTTTAAACTAGGGTTAGGTTTTCAAAGTAGGGGTTTAAACTAGGGTTAAGGTTTCAAAGTAGGGGTTTAAACTAGGGTTAGGTTTTCAAACAAGGGTTAGGGTTTCAAAGTAGGGTTTTAAAATAGGGTTAGGTTTTCAAAGTAGGGGTTTAAACTAGGGTTAGGGATTCAAAGTAGGGGTTTAAACTAGGGTAAGGGTTTCAAAGTAGGGGTTTAACGTAGGGTTAGGGTTTCAAAGTAGGGGTTTAAACTAGGGTTAGGGTTTCAAAGTCTGGTTTTAAACTAGGAATAGGGTTTCAAAGTAGGGTTTTAAACTAGGGTTAGGGTTTCAAAGTAGGGGTTTAAACTAGGGTTCAGGTTTCAAAGTAAGATTTTAAACTAAGGTTAGGGTTTCAAAGTAGGGGTTTAACCTAGGGTTAGGGTTCTAAAGTAGGGGTTTAAATTAGGGTTAGGGTTAGGGTTTCAAAGTCTGGTTTTAAACTAGGAATAGGGTTTCAAAGTAGGGTTTTAAACTAGGGTTAGGGTTTCAAAGTAGGGGTTTAATCTAGGATTAGGGTTTCAAAGTAGGGGTTTAAATTAGGGTTAGGGTTTCAAAATAGGGGTTTAAACTCGGGTTAGGGTTTCAAAATAGGGGTTTAAACTCGGGTTAGGGTTTCAAAGTAAGGGTTTAAACTAGGGTTAGGGTTTCAAAGTAGGGGTTTAAACTAGGGTTAGGGTTTCAAAGTAGGGGTTTAAACTAGGGTAAGGTTTTCAAACTAGGGTTAGGGTTTCAAAGTAGGGTTTTAAACTAGGGTTAGGGTTTCAAAGTAGGGGTTTAAACTAGGGTTAGGGTTTCAAAGTAGGGGTTTAAACTAGGGTTAGGGTTTCAAGGTAGGGTTTTAAACTAGGGTTAGGGTTTCAAAGTAGGGGTTTAAACTAGGGTTAGGGATTCAAAGTAGGGGTTTAAACTAGGGTTAGGGTTTCATAGTAGGGGTTTAAAGTAGGGTTAGGGTTTCAAAGTAGGGGTTTAAACTAGGGTTAGTGTTTTAAAGTAGGGGTTTAAACTAGGGTTAGGGTTTCAAAGTAGGGTTTTAACCTAGGGTTAGGGTTCTTAAGTAGGGGTTTAAACTCGGGTTAGGGTTTCAAAATAGGGTTTTAAACTATGGTTTGGGTTTCAAAGTAGGGGTTTAAACTAGGGTTAGGGTTTCAAAGTAGGGTTTTAAACTAGGGTTAGGGTTTTAAAGTAGGGGTTTAAATTAGGGTTAGGGTTTCAAAGTAGGGTTTTAACCTAGGGTTAGGGTTCTTAAATAGGGGTTTAAACTCGGGTTAGGGTTTCAAATTAGGGTTTTAAACTAGGGTTAAGGTTTCAAAGAAGGGGCTTAAACTAGGGTTAGGGTTTCAAAGTAGGGGTTTAAACTAGGGTTAGGGTTTCAAACTAGAGTTAAGGTTTCAAAGTAGGGTTTTAAACTAGGGTTAGGGTTTCAAAATAGGGTTTTAAACTAGGGTTAGGGTTTCAAAGTAGGGGTTTAAACTAGGGTTAGGGTTTCAAAGTAGGGTTTTAAACTAGGGTTAGGGTTTCAAAGTAGTGGTTTAAACTAGGGTTAGAGTTTCAAAGTAGGGGTTTAAACTAGGGTTAGGGTTTCAAAGTAGGGTTTAAATAAGGGTTAGGGTTTCAAAGTAGGGTTTTACACTAGGGTTAAGGTTTCAAAGTAGGGGTTTGAACTAGGGTTATGGGTTTCAAAGTAGGGTTTTAAACTAGGGTTAGGGTTTCAAAGTAGGGGTTTAAACTAAGGTTAAGGTTTCAAATAGGATTTTAAACTAAGGTTAGGGTTTCAAAGTAGGGGTTTAAACTAGGGTTAGGGTTTCAAAGTAGGGGTTTAAATTAGGGTTAGGGTTTCAAACTAGGGTTAGGGTTTCAAAGTAGGGGTTTAAACTAGGGTTAGGGTTTCAAAGTAGGGGTTTAAACTAGGGTTAGGGTTTCAAAGTAGGGGTTTAAATTAGGGTTTGGGTTTCAAAGTAGGGGTTTAAACAAGGATTAGGGTTTCAAAGTAGGGGTTTAAACTAGGGTTAGGGATTCAAAGTAGGGGTTTAAACTAGGGTTAGGGTTTCAAAGTAGGGGTTTAAAGTAGGGTTAGGGTTTCAAAGTAGGGGTTTAAAGTAAGGTTAGGGTTTCAAAGTAGGGTTTTAAACTATGGTTAGGGTTTCAAAGTAGGGGTTTCAACTAGGGTTAGGGTTTAAAAGTAGGGGTTTAAACTAGGGTTAGGGATACAAAGTAGGGGTTTAAACTAGGGTTAGGGTTTCAAAGTAAGGGTTTAAACTAGGGTTAGGGTTTCAAAGTAGGGGTTTAAACTAGGGTTAGGGTTTCAAAGTAGGGGTTTAAACTAGGGTTAGGGTTCTAAAGTAGGGGTTTAAACTAGGGTTAGGGTTTCAAAGTAGGGGTTTAAACTAGGGTAAGGGTTCCAAAGTAGGGTTTTAAACTAGGGTTAGGGTTTCAAAGTAATGGTTTAAACTAGGGTTAAGATTTCAACGTAGGGGTTTAAACTAGGGTTAGGGTTTCAAAGTAGGGGTTTAAACTAGGGTTAGGGTTTCAAAGTAGGGGTTTAAAGTAGGGTTAGGGTTTCAAAGTAGGGGTTTAAAGTAGGGTTAGGGTTTCAAAGTAGGGTTTTAAACTAGGGTTAGGGTTTCAAAGTAGGGGTTTAAACTAGGGTTAGGGTTTCAAAGTATGGGTTTAAAGTAGGGTTAGGGTTTCAAAGTAGGGGTTTAAACTAGGGTTAATGTTTCAAAGTAGGTGTTTAAACTAGGGTTAGGGTTTCAAACTAGGTGTTTAAACTAGGGTTAGGGTTTCAAACTAGGGTTAGGGTTTCAAAGTAGGTTTTTAAACTATGGTTAGGGTTTCAAAGTAGGGGTTTAAACTAGGGTTAGGGTTTCAAAGTAGGGTTTTAAACTATGGTTAGGGTTTCAAAGTAGGGGTTTAAACTAGGGTTAGGGTTTCAAACTAGGGTTAGGGTTTCAAAGTAGGGTTTTAAACTATGGTTAGGGTTTCAAAGTAGGGTTTTAAACTAGGGTTAGGGTTTCAAAGTAGGGGTTTAAACTAGGGTTAGGGTTTCAAAGTAGGGTTTTAACCGAGGGTTAGGGTTCTTAAGTAGGGGTTTAAACTCGAGTTAGGGTTTCAAAGTAGGGTTTTAAACTATGGTTAAGGTTTCAAAGCAGGGGCTTAAACTAGGGTTAGGGTTTCAAAGTAGGGTTAGGGTTTCAAGGTAGGGTTTTAAACTAGGGTTAGGGTTTCAAAGTAGGGATTTAAACTAGGGTTAGGGTTTCAAAGTAGGGGTTTAAACTAGGGTTGGTGTTTCAAAGTAGGTGTTTAAACTAGGGTTAGGGTTTCAAACTAGGGTTAGGGTTTCAAAGTAGGGTTTTAAACTATGGTTAGGGTTTCAAAGTAGGGGTTTAAACTAGGGTTAGGGTTTCAAAGTAGGGTTTTAAACTAGGATTAGGGTTTTAAAGTAGGGGTTTAAACTAGGGTTAGGGTTTCAAAGTAGGGTTTTAACCTAAGGTTAGGGTTCTTAAGTAGGGGTTTAAACTTGAGTTAGGGTTTCAAAGTAGGGTTTTAAACTATGGTTAAGGTTTCAAAGTAGGGGTTTAAACTAGGGTTAGGGTTTCAAAGTAGGGGTTTAAACTAGGGTTAGGTTTTCAAACTAGGGTTAGGGTTTCAAGAAAGGGTTTTAAACTAGGTTAGGGTTTCAAAGTAGGGGTTTAAACTAGGGTTAGGGATTCAAAGTAGGGGTTTAAACTAGGGTTAGGGTTTCAAAGTAGGGGTTTAAAGTAGGGTTAGGGTTTCAAAGTAGGGGTTTAAACTAGGGTTAGTGTTTCAAAGTAGGTGTTTAAACTAGGGTTAGGGTTTCAAACTAGGGTTAGGGTTTCAAAGTAGGGTTTTAAACTATGGTTAGGGTTTCAAAGTAGGGGTTTAAACTAGGGTTAGGGTTTCAAAGTAGGGTTTTAAACTAGAGTTAGGGTTTTAAAGTAGGGGTTTAAACTAGGGTTAGGGTTTCAAAGTAGGGTTTTAACCTAGGGTTAGGGTTCTTAAGTAGGGGTTTAAACTCGAGTTAGGGTTTCAAAGTAGGGTTTTAAACTATGGTTAAGGTTTCAAAGTAGGGGCTTAAACTAAGGTTAGGGTTTCAAAGTAGGGGTTTAAACTAGGGTTAGTGTTTCAAAGTAGGTGTTTAAACGAGGGTTAGGGTTTCAAACTAGGGTTAGGGTTTCAAAGTAGGGTTTTAAACTAGGAATAGGGTTACAAAATAGGGGTTTAAACTAGGGTTAGGTTTTCAAAGTAGGGGTTTAAACTAGGGTTAAGGTTTCAAAGTAGGGGTTTAAACTAGGGTTAGGTTTTCAAACAAGGGTTAGGGTTTCAAAGTAGGGTTTTAAAATAGGGTTAGGTTTTCAAAGTAGGGGTTTAAACTAGGGTTAGGGATTCAAAGTAGGGGTTTAAACTAGGGTAAGGGTTTCAAAGTAGGGGTTTAACTTAGGGTTAGGGTTTCAAAGTAGGGGTTTAAACTAGGGTTAGGGTTTCAAAGTAGGGATCTAAACTAGGGTTAGGGATTCAAAGTAGGGGTTTAAACTAGGGTTAGGGTTTCAAAATAGGGGTTTAAACTAGGGTTAGGGTTGCAATGTAATGGTTTAATCTAGGGTTAGGGTTTCAAAGTCTGGTTTTAAACTAGGAATAGGGTTTCAAAGTAGGGTTTTAAACTAGGGTAAGGGTTTCAAAGTAGGGGTTTAAACTAGGGTTCAGGTTTCAAAGTAGGATTTTAAACTAGGGTTAGGGTTTCAAAGTAGGGGTTTAAACTAGGGTTAGGGTTCTAAAGTAGGGGTTTAAACTAGGGTTAGGGTTTCAAAGTAGGGGTTTAAACTAGGGTAAGGGTTCCAAAGTAGGGTTTTAAACTAGGGTTAGGGTTTCAAAGTAGTGGTTTAAACTAGGGTTAAGATTTCAACGTAGGGGTTTAAACTAGGGTTAGGGTTTAAAAGTAGGGTTTTAAACTAGGGTTAGGGTTTCAAAGTAGGGGTTTAAACTAGAGTTAGGGTTTCAAAGTAGGGGTTTAAAGTAGGGTTAGGGTTTCAAAGTAGGGTTTTAAACTAGGGTTAGGGTTTCAAAGTAGGGGTTTAAACTAGGGTTAGGGTTTCAAAGTATGGGTTTAAAGTAGGGTTAGGGTTTCAAAGTAGGGGTTTAAACTAGGGTTAATGTTTCAAAGTAGGTGTTTAAACTAGGGTTAGGGTTTCAAACTAGGTGTTTAAACTAGGGTTAGGGTTTCAAACTAGGGTTAGGGTTTCAAAGTAGGTTTTTAAACTATGGTTAGGGTTTCAAAGTAGGGGTTTAAACTAGGGTTAGGGTTTCAAAGAAGGGTTTTAAACTATGGTTAGGGTTTCAAAGTAGGGGTTTAAACTAGGGTTAGGGTTTCAAACTAGGGTTAGGGTTTCAAAGTAGGGTTTTAAACTATGGTTAGGGTTTCAAAGTAGGGGTTTAAACTAGGGTTAGGGTTTCAAAGTAGGGGTTTAAACTAGGGTTAGGGTTTCAAAGTAGGGTTTTAACCGAGGGTTAGGGTTCTTAAGTAGGGGTTTAAACTCGAGTTAGGGTTTCAAAGTAGGGTTTTAAACTATGGTTAAGGTTTCAAAGCAGGGGCTTAAACTAGGGTTAGGGTTTCAAAGTAGGGTTAGGGTTTCAAGGTAGGGTTTTAAACTAGGGTTAGGGTTTCAAAGTAGGGATTTAAACTAGGGTTAGGGTTTCAAAGTAGGGGTTTAAACTAGGGTTGGTGTTTCAAAGTAGGTGTTTAAACTAGGGTTAGGGTTTCAAACTAGGGTTAGGGTTTCAAAGTAGGGTTTTAAACTATGGTTAGGGTTTCAAAGTAGGGGTTTAAACTAGGGTTAGGGTTTCAAAGTAGGGTTTTAAACTAGGATTAGGGTTTTAAAGTAGGGGTTTAAACTAGGGTTAGGGTTTCAAAGTAGGGTTTTAACCTAAGGTTAGGGTTCTTAAGTAGGGGTTTAAACTTGAGTTAGGGTTTCAAAGTAGGGTTTTAAACTATGGTTAAGGTTTCAAAGTAGGGGTTTAAACTAGGGTTAGGGTTTCAAAGTAGGGGTTTAAACTAGGGTTAGGTTTTCAAACTAGGGTTAGGGTTTCAAGAAAGGGTTTTAAACTAGGTTAGGGTTTCAAAGTAGGGGTTTAAACTAGGGTTAGGGATTCAAAGTAGGGGTTTAAACTAGGGTTAGGGTTTCAAAGTAGGGGTTTAAAGTAGGGTTAGGGTTTCAAAGTAGGGGTTTAAACTAGGGTTAGTGTTTCAAAGTAGGTGTTTAAACTAGGGTTAGGGTTTCAAACTAGGGTTAGGGTTTCAAAGTAGGGTTTTAAACTATGGTTAGGGTTTCAAAGTAGGGGTTTAAACTAGGGTTAGGGTTTCAAAGTAGGGTTTTAAACTAGAGTTAGGGTTTTAAAGTAGGGGTTTAAACTAGGGTTAGGGTTTCAAAGTAGGGTTTTAACCTAGGGTTAGGGTTCTTAAGTAGGGGTTTAAACTCGAGTTAGGGTTTCAAAGTAGGGTTTTAAACTATGGTTAAGGTTTCAAAGTAGGGGCTTAAACTAAGGTTAAGGTTTCAAAGTAGGGGTTTAAACTAGGGTTAGTGTTTCAAAGTAGGTGTTTAAACTAGGGTTAGGGTTTCAAACTAGGGTTAGGGTTTCAAAGTAGGGTTTTAAACTAGGAATAGGGTTACAAAATAGGGGTTTAAACTAGGGTTAGTTTTCAAAGTAGGGGTTTAAACTAGGGTTAAGGTTTCAAAGTAGGGGTTTAAACTAGGGTTAGGTTTTCAAACAAGGGTTAGGGTTTCAAAGTAGGGTTTTAAAATAGGGTTAGGTTTTCAAAGTAGGGGTTTAAACTAGGGTTAGGGATTCAAAGTAGGGGTTTAAACTAGGGTAAGGGTTTCAAAGTAGGGGTTTAACTTAGGGTTAGGGTTTCAAAGTAGGGGTTTAAACTAGGGTTAGGGTTTCAAAGTAGGGATCTAAACTAGGGTTAGGGATTCAAAGTAGGGGTTTAAACTAGGGTTAGGGTTTCAAAATAGGGGTTTTAACTAGGCATAGGGTTGCAATGTAATGGTTTAATCTAGGGTTAGGGTTTCAAAGTCTGGTTTTAAACTAGGAATAGGGTTTCAAAGTAGGGTTTTAAACTAGGGTTAGGGTTTCAAAGTAGGGGTTTAAACTAGGGTTCAGGTTTCAAAGTAGGATTTTAAACTAAGGTTAGGGTTTCAAAGTAGGGGTTTAACCTAGGGTTAGGGTTCTAAAGTAGGGGTTTAAATTAGGGTTAGGGTTTCAAACTAGGGTTAGGGTTTCAAAGTAGGGGTTTAAACTAGGGTTCAGGTTTCAAAGTAGGATTTTAAACTAAGGTTAGGGTTTCAAAGTAGGGGTTTAACCTAGGGTTAGGGTTCTAAAGTAGGGGTTTAAATTAGGGTTAGGGTTTCAAACTAGGGTTAGGGTTTCAAAGAAGGGGTTTAAACTAGGGTTAGGGTTTCAAAGTAGGGGTTTAAACTAGGATTAGGGTTTCAAAGTAGGGGTTTAAATTAGGGTTAGGGTTTCAAAATAGGGGTTTAAACTCGGGTTAGGGTTTCAAAATAGGGGTTTAAATTCGGGTTAGGGTTTCAAAGTAAGGTTTTAAACTAGGGTTAGGGTTTCAAAGTAGGGGTTTAAACTAGGGTTAGGGTTTCAAAGTAGGGGTTTAAACTAGGGTAAGGTTTTCAAACTAGGGTCAGGGTTTCAAAGTAGGGTTTTAAACTAGGGTTAGGGTTTCAAAGTAGGGGTTTAAACTAGGGTTAGGGTTTCAAAGTAGGGGTTTAAACTAGGGTTAGGTTTTCAAACTAGGGTTAGGGTTTCAAGGTAGGGTTTTAAACTAGGGTTAGGGTTTCAAAGTAGGGGTTTAAACTAGGGTTAGGGATTCAAAGTAGGGGTTTAAACTAGGGTTAGGGTTTCAAAGTAGGGGTTTAAAGTAGGGTTAGGGTTTCAAAGTAGGGGTTTAAACTAGGGTTAGTGTTTCAAAGTAGGTGTTTAAACTAGGGTTAGGGTTTCAAAGTAGGGTTTTAACCTAGGGTTAGGGTTCTTAAGTAGGGGTTTAAACTCGGGTTAGGGTTTCAAAATAGGGTTTTAAACTATGGTTTGGGTTGCAAAGTAGGGGTTTAAACTAGGGTTAGGGTTTCAAAGTAGGGTTTTACACTAGGGTTAGGGTTTTAAAGTAGGGGTTTAAATTAGGGTTAGGGTTTCAAAGTAGGATTTTAACCTAGGGTTAGGGTTCTTAAATAGGGGTTTAAACTCGGGTTAGGGTTTCAAATTAGGGTTTTAAACTAGGGTTAAGGTTTCAAAGAAGGGGCTTAAACTAGGGTTAGGGTTTCAAAGTAGGGGTTTAAACTAGGGTTAGGGTTTCAAACTAGAGTTAAGGTTTCAAAGTAGGGTTTTAAACTAGGGTTAGGGTTTCAAAATAGGGTTTTAAACTAGGGTTAGGGTTTCAAAGTAGGGGTTTAAACTAGGGTTAGGGTTTCAAAGTAGGGGTTTAAACTAGGGTTAGGGTTTCAAAGTAGGGTTTAAATAAGGGTTAGGGTTTCAAAGTAGGGTTTTACACTAGGGTTAAGGTTTCAAAGTAGGGGTTTGAACTAGGGTTATGGGTTTCAAAGTAGGGTTTTAAACTAGGGTTAGGGTTTCAAAGTAGGGGTTTAAACTAAGGTTAAGGTTTCAAATAGGATTTTAAACTAAGGTTAGGGTTTCAAAGTAGGGGTTTAAACTAGGGTTAGGGTTTCAAAGTAGGGGTTTAAATTAGGGTTAGGGTTTCAAACTAGGGTTAGGGTTTCAAAGTAGGGGTTTAAACTAGGGTTAGGGTTTCAAAGTAGGGGTTTAAACTAGGGTTAGGGTTTCAAAGTAGGGGTTTAAATTAGGGTTTGGGTTTCAAAGTAGGGGTTTAAACTAGGATTAGGGTTTCAAAGTAGGGGTTTAAACTAGGGTTAGGGATTCAAAGTAGGGGTTTAAACTAGGGTTAGGGTTTCAAAGTAGGGGTTTAAAGTAGGGTTAGGGTTTCAAAGTAGGGGTTTAAAGTAAGGTTAGGGTTTCAAAGTAGGGTTTTAAACTATGGTTAGGGTTTCAAAGTAGGGGTTTCAACTAGGGTTAGGGTTTAAAAGTAGGGGTTTAAACTAGGGTTAGGGATTCAAAGTAGGGGTTTAAACTAGGGTTAGGGTTTCAAAGTAGTGGTTTAAACTAGGGTTAAGATTTCAACGTAGGGGTTTAAACTAGGGTTAGGGATTCAAAGTAGGGGTTTAAACTAGGGTTAGGGATTCAAAGTAGGGGTTTAAACTAGGGTTAGGGTTCTAAAGTAGGGGTTTAAACTAGGGTTAGGGTTTCAAAGTAGGGGTTTAAACTAGGGTAAGGGTTCCAAAGTAGGGTTTTAAACTAGGGTTAGGGTTTCAAAGTAGTGGTTTAAACTAGGGTTAAGATTTCAACGTAGGGGTTTAAACTAGGGTTAGGGTTTAAAAGTAGGGTTTTAAACTAGGGTTAGGGTTTCAAAGTAGGGGTTTAAACTAGGGTTAGGGTTTCAAAGTAGGGGTTTAAAGTAGGGTTAGGGTTTCAAAGTAGGGTTTTAAACTAGGGTTAGGGTTTCAAAGTAGGGGTTTAAACTAGGGTTAGGGTTTCAAAGTATGGGTTTAAAGTAGGGTTAGGGTTTCAAAGTAGGGGTTTAAACTAGGGTTAATGTTTCAAAGTAGGTGTTTAAACTAGGGTTAGGGTTTCAAACTAGGTGTTTAAACTAGGGTTAGGGTTTCAAACTAGGGTTAGGGTTTCAAAGTAGGTTTTTAAACTATGGTTAGGGTTTCAAAGTAGGGGTTTAAACTAGGGTTAGGGTTTCAAAGTAGGGGTTTAAACTAGGGTAAGGGTTCCAAAGTAGGGTTTTAAACTAGGGTTAGGGTTTCAAAGTAGTGGTTTAAACTAGGGTTAAGATTTCAACGTAGGGGTTTAAACTAGGGTTAGGGTTTAAAAGTAGGGTTTTAAACTAGGGTTAGGGTTTCAAAGTAGGGGTTTAAACTAGGGTTAGGGTTTCAAAGTAGGGGTTTAAAGTAGGGTTAGGGTTTCAAAGTAGGGGTTTAAAGTAGGGTTAGGGTTTCAAAGTAGGGGTTTAAACTAGGGTTAGGGTTTCAAAGTATGGGTTTAAAGTAGGGTTAGGGTTTCAAAGTAGGGGTTTAAACTAGGGTTAATGTTTCAAAGTAGGTGTTTAAACTAGGGTTAGGGTTTCAAACTAGGTGTTTAAACTAGGGTTAGGGTTTCAAACTAGGGTTAGGGTTTCAAAGTAGGTTTTTAAACTATGGTTAGGGTTTCAAAGTAGGGGTTTAAACTAGGGTTAGGGTTTCAAAGTAGGGTTTTAAACTATGGTTAGGGTTTCAAAGTAGGGGTTTAAACTAGGGTTAGGGTTTCAAACTAGGGTTAGGGTTTCAAAGTAGGGTTTTAAACTATGGTTAGGGTTTCAAAGTAGGGGTTTAAACTAGGGTTAGGGTTTCAAAGTAGGGGTTTAAACTAGGGTTAGGGTTTCAAAGTAGGGTTTTAACCGAGGGTTAGGGTTCTTAAGTAGGGGTTTAAACTCGAGTTAGGGTTTCAAAGTAGGGTTTTAAACTATGGTTAAGGTTTCAAAGTAGGGGCTTAAACTAGGGTTAGGGTTTCAAAGTAGGGTTAGGGTTTCAAAGTAGGGTTTTAAACTAGGGTTAGGGTTTCAAAGTAGGGATTTAAACTAGGGTTAGGGTTTCAAAGTAGGGGTTTAAACTAGGGTTAGGGTTTCAAAGTAGGGGTTTAAACTAGGGTTAGGTTTTCAAACTAGGGTTAGGGTTTCAAGGTAGGGTTTTAAACTAGGGTTAGGGTTTCAAAGTAGGGGTTTAAACTAGGGTTAGGGTTTCAAAGTAGGGGTTTAAACTAGGGATAAAGTTTCAATTAGGGGTTTAAACTAGGGTTAGGGTTTCAAAGTAGGGGTTTAAACTAGGGTTAAGGTTTCAAAGTATGGGTTTAAACTATGGTTATGGTTTCAAAGTAGGGGTTTAAAGTAGGGTTAGGGTTTCAAAGTAGGGTTTTAAACTAGGTTTAGGGTTTCAAAGTAGGGGTTTAAACTCGGGTTAGGGTTTCAAAGTAGGGGTTTAAACTAGGATTAGGATTTCAAAGTAGGGGTTTAAACTAGGGTTAGGGTTTCAAAGTAGGGGTTTAAACTAGGGTTAAGGTTTCAAAGTAGGATTTTAAACTAAGGTTAGGGTTTCAAAGTAGGGGTTTAACCTAGGGTTAGGGTTCTAAAGTAGGGGTTTAAATTAGGGTTAGGGTTTCAAACTAGGCTTAGGGTTTCAAAGTAAGGGTTTAAACTAGGGTTAGGGTTTCAAAGTAGGGGTTTAAACTAGGGTTAGGGTTTCAAAGTAGGGGTTTAAACTAGGATTAGGGTTTCAAAGTAGGGGTTTAAACTAGGGTTAGGTTTTCAAAGTAGGGGTTTAAACTCAGGTTAGGGTTTCAAAGTAGGGGTTTAAACTCGGGTTAGGGTTTCAAACTAGGGGTTTGAACTAGGGTTAGGGTTTCAAAGTAGGGGTTTAAACTAGGGTTAGGTTTTCAAACTAGGGTTAGGGTTTCAAAGTAGGGTTTTAAACTAGGGTTAGGGTTTCAAACTAGGGTTAGGGTTTCAAAGTAGGGTTTTAAACTAGGTTTGGGGTTTCAAAGTAGGGGTTTAAACTAGGGTTAGGGTTTCAAAGTAGGATTTTAAACTAGGGTTAGGGTTTTAAAGTAGTGGTTTAAACTAGGGTTAGGGTTTCAAAGTAGGGTTTTAAACTAGGGTTAGGGTTTCAAAGTAGGGGTTTAAACTAGGGTTAGGGTTTCAAAGTAGGGGTTTAAACTCGGGTTAGGGTTTCAAAGTAGGGGTTTAAACTAGGGTTAGGGTTTCAAAGTAGGGGTTTAAACTAGGGTTAGGTTTTCAAACTAGGGTTAGGGTTTCAAAGTAGGGTTTTAAACTAGGGTTAGGGTTTCAAACTAGGGTTAGGGTTTCAAAGTAGGGTTTTAAACTAGGTTTAGGGTTTCAAAGTAGGGGTTTAAACTAGGGTTAGGGTTTCAAAGTAGGATTTTAAACTAGGGTTAGGGTTTTAAAGTAGGGTTTTAAACTAGGGTTAGGGTTTCAAAGTAGGGGTTTAAACTAGGGTTAGGGTTTCAAAGTAGGGGTTTAAACTAGGGTTAGGGTTTCAAACTAAGGTTAGGGTTTCAAACTAGAGTTAAGGTTTCAAAGTAGGGTTTTAAACTAGGGTTAGGGTTTCAAAGTAGGGTTTTAAACTAGGGTTAGGGTTTCAAAGTAGGGGTTTAAACTAGGGTTAGGGTTTCAAAGTAGGGTTTTAAACTAGGGTTAGGGTTTCAAAGTAGTGGTTTAAACTAGGGTTAGGGTTTCAAAGTAGGTGTTTAAACGAGGGTTAGGGTTTAAACTAGGGTTAAGGTTTCAAAGTAGGGGTTTAAACTAGGGTTAGGGTTTCAAAGTAGGGTTTTAAACTAGGTTAAGGTTTCAAAATGGTGGTTTAAACTAGGGTTAGGGTTTCAAAGTAGGGGTTTAAACTAGGGTTAGGGTTTCAAAGTAGGGTTTTAAACAAGGGTTAGGGTTTCAAAATAGGGGTTTAAACTATGGTTAGGGTTTCAAAGTAGGGGTTTAAACTAGGGATAAAGTTTCAATTAGGGGTTTAAACTAGGGTTAGGGTTTCAAAGTAGGGGTTTAAACTAGGGTTAGGGTTTCAAAGTAGGGGTTTAAACTAGGGATAAAGTTTCAATTAGGGGTTTAAACTAGGGTTAGGGTTTCAAAGTAGGGGTTTAAACTAGGGTTAGGGTTTCAAAGTAGGGGTTTAAACTAGGGATAAAGTTTCAATTAGGGGTTTAAACTAGGGTTAGGGTTTCAAAGTAGGGTTTTAAACTAGGGTTAGGGTTTCAAAGTAGGGGTTTAAACTAGGGTTAAATCAGAGCGGCCAATCTTTTTTTTTGTAGACATATTTATCATTTAGTTAGTTCTAAACGTATTGAGCTTTAAATTGAATTTAAGACATGGGATATGTCATTTAAGCGCTCCCTTATTTTGAGCAGTGTTGTATGAAGGTACTTTTAATCAGTGTGCTTTTCTGTTAGCAGGACATCGTGCATTTGGACTTGAATGTTTTTTTTGTCCTTATTGTGATTGTGACTACAACACAATGAAAAGTGTTGTTGTCAGTGAGGAACTGCGATGGTAAGGGATGAACTGCGATGGCAAAAATGCGGCCCGAACCGTAGATCGCACCGGGACAAATGAGGTATCAAACGATGCGGCTCGATCTGACTCGCTGCGCTATTATTTTTCTAAGAATTCCCAGTTACCAAGGCGACGCTATTCCCAAAAAACTCCCAAATAAAGTCCCATAGGAATGAATGGGAATCCGAAAGACATCAACTCCAATCAAGCACCTTTTTCCAAGACACGCTGCGCGCGCATACGTTGACCGACCGATATGAATTTTAGCTCATTTTGTTGGAATTTTTGTCATCTTTAGCTCAGTGTCAAAAAAAAAATTAAGGAATGAAAGCTCTCCCCCTGTGCGGGTTCAAAGACAGTGAGCAAAGGGGTGAAAGTCGCCTTTCTTGCATCAGCTAGAGCGTGACTAATTAAGGACAGAGTGCTGGGAACCAAAAAATATATTTCCAAAAGTTTCACTTTAACTCGTCACCATGGCCACAATCTTTGCTCACTAGACATCAAATTCGCACATTTTGTAGCCACAAACCTCTGCTAGGGTTAGTTTTATTTGGCTAAGGTGTCATTTAGTACCTTTATTTTAACTTTAAGCGAGGAGAAGTCGCACTATTTTGATCTCTTTTCAATGTTTTCCGTTTTCCCCTCTTCATTTTCGATCAATCATAAGTTTTC
Source organism: Leptonotus elevatus (assembly GCF_054856555.1). Lineage (NCBI taxonomy): Eukaryota > Metazoa > Chordata > Actinopteri > Syngnathiformes > Syngnathidae > Leptonotus > Leptonotus elevatus. The sequence continues at coordinate 1,127,866 of NC_141260.1, read as the reverse complement.
AACCTGCTCTCATTTGGTCATTTTTCATCCGATTAAAAAACTGAGAACATGCTCGCGTTCCCCAAACCCTTGCCGTTCTAACGAGCCATTTCTGGAATCTGCATCTTCAACCGTTAAGTCGCGAGAGGCTTTTGTTTGAGGTGAGCGTAATCCTATACAAATCAATGGAATGTTGGTGCGTGACGTCTCTTAACAACTTAAAATCAAATGTGTGTGCGTGAATGTGCATGTTTTGTAAAGGGGCAGTAAGATACTGTTGATTATGGTAGATTCCACATTTCTTGACCGATTTCAATGGTTTAAATTTTAAACTGTTCAGCTCATTGAAATGTTACTTAAAATCAAATGTGTGTGCGTGAATGTGCATGTTTCTTAAAGGGGCAGTAACATACTGTTGATTATGGTTAACTTTTACATTTCTTGAGCGATTTCAATGGTTTCAATTTTAAACTGTTCAGCTCATTGAAATGTTAGTTAAAATCAAATGTGTGTGCGTGAATGTGCATGTTTCTTAAAGGGGCAGTAATACTTTTAGTTGATTATAACTTCCACATTTCTTGAGCGATTTCAACGGTTGAAATTTTAAACTGTTCAGCTCATTGAAAAGAGTTGCAAGAGTTAGCAGGCCCATTCAAAATTTCCGCGGGAATTTTTCTAGTTTTTTAATCTTCCACCGATTTTTCCGCAAGAATGCGGCCCGTACCGTACATCGCACCAGGACAAATGAAGTATCAAACGATGCGGCTCGATCTGACTCGGTGCGGCATTATTTTTCTAGGAATTCCCAGTTACCATGGCGACGCTATTCCCAAAAAACTCCCAAAATTCAGGGAAAGAAGGTCCCATAGGAAATGAATGTGAAAAGGAAAGACAAAATCACACATCAAGCACCTTTTTCCAAGACACGCTGCGTGCGCATACGTTAACCGATTGATATGAATTTTAGCTCATTTTGTTGGAATTTTTCCTATCTTTAGCTCAGTGTCAAAAAAAAATTAAGGAATGAAAGTTCTTCCCCCTGTGCGGGTTCAAAGACAGTGAGTGTAATCGCCACTCTATTACGCAATTAAACTTTCAGTGGTGGGAACCAAAAAATCTATTTCCAAAAGTTTTACTTCAACTCGTCACCATGGCCACAATCTTTGCTCACTAGACATCAAATTCGCACATTTTGTAGCCACAAGCCTCTGCTTTCTGAAAAACTAAGTTTTATTTGGCTAAGGTGTCATTTAGTACCTTTATTTTCACTTTAAGCGAGGAGAAGTCGGACTTTGGCGCCTATCTCCTCCATGTTAATTTCGCCGTTTTTTCCCTCTTCATTTTCGATCAATTATAAGTTTTCAACCTGCTCTCATTTGGTCACTTTTCATCCGATTACAAAACTGAGAACATGCTCGCGTTCCCCAAACCCTTGCCGTTCTAACGAGCCATTTCTGGAATCTGCATCTTCAACCGTTAAGTCGTGAGAGGCTTTTGTTTGAGGTGAGCGTAATCCTATACAAATCAATGGAATGTTGGTGCGTGACGTCTCTTAACAACTTAAAATCAAATGTGTGTGCGTGAATGTGCATGTTTTGTAAAGGGGCAGTAAGATACTGTTGATTATGGTAGATTCCACATTTCTTGACCGATTTCAATGGTTTAAATTTTAAACTGTTCAGCTCATTGAAATGTTACTTAAAATCAAATGTGTGTGCGTGAATGTGCATGTTTCTTAAAGGGGCAGTAACATACTGTTGATTATGGTTAACTTTTACATTTCTTGAGCGATTTCAATGGTTTCAATTTTAAACTGTTCAGCTCATTGAAATGTTAGTTAAAATCAAATGTGTGTGCGTGAATGTGCATGTTTCTTAAAGGGGCAGTAATACTTTTAGTTGATTATAACTTCCACATTTCTTGAGCGATTTCAACGGTTGAAATTTTAAACTGTTCAGCTCATTGAAAAGAGTTGCAAGAGTTAGCAGGCCCATTCAAAATTTCCGCGGGAATTTTTCTAGTTTTTTAATCTTCCACCGATTTTTCCGCAAGAATGCGGCCCGTACCGTACATCGCACCAGGACAAATGAAGTATCAAACGATGCGGCTCGATCTGACTCGGTGCGGCATTATTTTTCTAGGAATTCCCAGTTACCATGGCGACGCTATTCCCAAACAACTCCCAAAATTCAGGGAAAGAAGGTCCCATAGGAAATGAATGTGAAAAGGAAAGACAAAATCACACATCAAGCACCTTTTTCCAAGACACGCTGCGTGCGCATACGTTAACCGATTGATATGAATTTTAGCTCATTTTGTTGGAATTTTTCCTATCTTTAGCTCAGTGTCAAAAAAAAATTAAGGAATGAAAGTTCTTCCCCCTGTGCGGGTTCAAAGACAGTGAGTGTAATCGCCACTCTATTACGCAATTAAACTTTCAGTGGTGGGAACCAAAAAATCTATTTCCAAAAGTTTTACTTCAACTCGTCACCATGGCCACAATCTTTGCTCACTAGACATCAAATTCGCACATTTTGTAGCCACAAGCCTCTGCTTTCTGAAAAACTAAGTTTTATTTGGCTAAGGTGTCATTTAGTACCTTTATTTTCACTTTAAGCGAGGAGAAGTCGGACTTTGGCGCCTATCTCCTCCATGTTAATTTCGCCGTTTTTTCCCTCTTCATTTTCGATCAATTATAAGTTTTCAACCTGCTCTCATTTGGTCACTTTTCATCCGATTACAAAACTGAGAACATGCTCGCGTTCCCCAAACCCTTGCCGTTCTAACGAGCCATTTCTGGAATCTGCATCTTCAACCGTTAAGTCGTGAGAGGCTTTTGTTTGAGGTGAGCGTAATCCTATACAAAATCAATGGAATGTGGGTGCGTGACGTCTCCTAACAATTTAAAATCAAATGTGTGTGCGTGAATGTGCATGTTTTGTAAAATGGCAGTAAGATACTTTTAGTTGATGTTGATTATGGTGAACTTCCACATTTCTTGACCGATTTCAATGGTTTAAATTTTAAACTGTTCAGCTCATTTACATTAAAAAAAAAAAACGTTTAAAAAAACACACACAATACACACACATTATTATTATTTTTAAATGAAATGGAATGGACTGCTATTTAAATAGTGCTTTTTTAGCTATACTGCCTGGTCTCTCACTTTTGCATAGCAACTGCCTCAGCCAATCATTTCTCTCACTGTTGAGCTCAACTCACCCCCTTTTTTTCTTGGTGTACTCAAGGCTTGGCCTATCTACGACTACTACTATTGCAAATACTATTACTACTACTACTATCTTGGCCAATTGATTAGGTACACCCAGGATTCTGGTCAATTCATTAGGTACACCCTGGATTCTTGCCACTCCGCCCACCCAGGGCGGCGGCCATCTTGGCCAATTAATTAGGTACACCCTGGAGTCTCGCCACTCCGCCCACCCAGGGCAACGGCCATCTTGGCCAATTAATTAGGTACACTAAGGATTCTCTCCCCTCCGCCCACCCGGGGCGGCGGCCATCTTGGCCAATTGATTAGGTACAGCCAGGACTTTTCAGTCACAAAATTGTTTTATTTGATTATTTTCCAAATTTGTAGCATGTGACTATTACTGTGTTTTTTTGATGATTGTGGTTTATTATTAACTCTTTGACCGCCATAAACGTTATAAAACGTTTAGCATAAACCTAGGGAAGGGCGCCGAGGACGTTTAAAGACGTCCCCTATGTTTTTTTGTTTTTTTTTTGAAAACGGGTGCAGGAAAGCCTTGGGCAGCTGTGCTGAAAGTATCAGGCAGATCTGATTAGTAAAAGACTCATTTTGGCCCCTAGAGGGCAGCGATGACTCTCTTTGCACAAGGTTGGATGGGCCGCCCACCGTGGGCGTCAGTAGAAGACGTGAGGCGGAGCTAGAGTGTTGAGGAGACATGGCTGATGAAGCCCACAATGGCTGACCAATCAACCGGTTGCAAGCAGCTCACGCTTGAGCATTTTTTTCAAAGACGGAAAGCATCAATCAATACTAAAAAGCGCATTGATGTCGACGATGATGATGACTCCGAGCTTGACGCCAAAGTTGGAAGCCTTGACGCAACTGTTATGATCACGTAGTAAGCCTCACCGGCTAAGCGCGGCTAGCGCTGCTAAGGCCGGAAAACGCGCACAATAGCCGACCGGGTACTTCTACACAATCGGACATTCGATCGGGCGATGGAGAGTTGGCATCGACCAATGCAGATTGATGATGATGATGATGATGACTCCGAGCTTGACGCCAAAGTTGGAAGCCTTGACGCGACTGTTATGATCATGTAGTAAGCCTCACCGGCTAAGCGCGGCTAGTGCGGCTACCGCTGCTAAGGCCGCAAAACGCGCACAATAGCCGACCGGGTACTTCTACACAATCGGACATTCGATCGGGCGATGGAGAGTTGGCATCGACCAATGCAGATTGATGATGATGATGATGATGACTCCGAGCTTGACACCAAAGTTGGAAGCCTTGACGCGACTGTTATGATCACGTAGTAAGCCTCACCGGCTAGCGCGGCTACCGCTGCTAACGCCGGAGCTTTCACATGCGGACATTTTGTCGGACAATGAAGAGTACCCCGAGTCCAATGCATATTCATCGGAGGAGCGGGTACAGTCTGATCACGGAGAAGACACTGTTTCTGGACTACGATGCCACCATGAATGGAGTGGATAAAATGGATCAGAACATCTCTTACAACCCGGTGTAGCAACTGAAGGACACGAGGAAGCGAGACGTAACGAAACCGTAGCATGATCCTGATATTAGACTTGATGGCAACACACACTGCAGTATATACTTGCTATTCCCCGGAAAAAACGGCCTGCAAGAAAGTGGAGCACGCGAAGAGGCAATCTGTTGTGCAAATGCTGTTGCGACTCCTTGCACGCAGGAGAGTGTTACAAAAAGAAAAACTGTCGTTGAAACATCCACATATTTGTAAATAGCACCACAGTTGCACACATTTGTAAATAGTTTGCCAAATTGTTGTCAAATTGTTACACTGTTGAATGTAAATAAACGTATTTTGCTATCAAAAAACACTTTTTCATTCTTGGTGGTAGTGTTTTATAGAAGTAAAGCACTATTTAGGTGTTTGTGGCATCATTCATGGACAAAAAGAAGTGTAAAATTCACTAGAATGCATGAAATAATATCGTTTCACTAAAAGCTTGATTTCTCCGTATTTTGGTCCAAAACAGGCGAAATTGGGTCAAACTAACCATTTTCTATTGTTGATTACTAAAGAACGGAATAAGGTAGAAACAAACTTTTTTTTTCTGATGAAAGATCTTTCATTTGGTAGTACGTGTGTTTCCATAGTCCAAACAGAACATTTTCTGTGGACCTTGAAAGATCAGTCAAAATGCTTAAATCGGCTGGCACTGACGGCATCCCTTTTCTGAAAACGTCTTGCAGTCAAAGAGTTAAATACTATAAATTGTCCATTTCCTTTGCTAAAATAAATGTTTTATTTTATAATATTGATGAGTTCTTCAAGATGCACAAACAGTGACTGTGCACATGTTGTTTCCTCAGGGCACACATACACATATAAAAGTAATTTGTAAGATGTTGATAAAATTGGGTTAATGGTGTAAATCAACAAATTCAAATTGGAAGGTTCATTTAACTAGATTGTTTTATGTTCAATATACTTTAAAAAAAAAATTCAGTGACATGTACAATGTAGCCAATAATAAAATATATAATACTGGATATTTTGTAGAAACATTTCATCACTTGTAAAGATTTGTCTGTGTTGAATAATTTAGACAGGTGATAATTGCTGAAATTAAAATAACAGATTCATCACATTATTTTAAATGCATAGTAATTAAAATGTATCACTCCCTTAACACTGAAAACAAAGATATGAATTAGACAATGGTTGGTTCTTTTTAGTGGTTAAAAAAGTGGATGTTTGAATTACAATTTGTATCTTTTTTTTATTTATTATTATTTTTTTTTTGTTGTGCAAAAAACACATACAAGTGGTCAAGCAGTGCATCCACCACCAGACAGCCTGTCCTGTATGTAGCAGTATGTCCTACTCGCAACCCGCGAGTGTTGTATGACACAATCCGCATTATTGAACCTTGCAGCTGCACGCAGCGCAGTTGCCCCCTTAAACTGGTCTCCTCGGATGCAGCGCGCTCTAACCTCACCATCGGGCTGCAACCCATCTTGTGATAGTTGGGACTTCGCGTTGTCTTCTCTCGCGCGTTTTTTTCTAATCCTAACCCTGATTGGTCCGCTTTTTTCCCTGTCTGTGCTGTGGCCAATGACATTCGCTTGATTTTGGAAGGTTCTAGACGACGGACCCCCTTGCTGATAGTTGGAGTTCATGTTGTCTTGTCTCTTTTCCCTGATTGGTCGTTTTCTGCTTGTCTGTGCTGTGGCCAATTAGAGACGCTTGAATGAGACTATTTTAGAAGGTTCTCGACCACGGCTTCTTCCCATTTCATCTCGTCTGAGGTAAGTGTTGCACGGCAGTTGTTTGTAGTCTGATGTATAATGCTAAATAAGTGAGATTTTGCAAGTTTTCCCCCATCTTAAACTACATCACGTTAATACTGGCAATGTATTGAAACGTATTTGATGTGTTTGAACGTTGTGTTATCCGGCTGCTGTTTTAACAAGATATAGGTAAAGTTAAGTGCTAGACATGGTAACCTACATGCTAATGATGAGTTATTAACATTGTTTTTTAGTTTTAATTTATATTTTAGCCGTTTTGGATTTAGTTGACTCAGTGTAGGCTCAATGAATTGTATTCTTGTCTGTGTTACGTTCATGAGAAAGAGCAACGGGTCTGTCTATTCATTCGTTATCTAATGGGAGGGCCGGGATTCTGCTGTGTCGGAAGGGAGTCAGGCTTATTATTATTGTATTTTTTCTAATCTGATTTATACCCATGGGAACGGATTCTCTTGTATTCATTCAGTTGTAACCAGGTGTGTTGTGGGCTGACTTTTTTATGAACCCTCTTTGAATAAATAATGATGTGGGCTGGAGAGAAGACACACATTTGAACAGAGCACTGCTTGGGTGACTTCATTTGTGTGATCAGAAGCTTCTGGTAATTATTTACCTTTGCAAAGGAACTTCTTCAACAGAATCTCACCATTCAGTTAATTGAACACGCAAAGAGTACAATACTTAATATTGTCTACTCTAACACTAACTACACCTGCTAGCGCTAGCTAGAGCTAGCAGATCTCACTTTAAGGTTTTAATGTGCAGTAAAAGAAAAACAAAGAAAAGTTTGAGTATGCTCTAAATCTCAATTGTGTATATCCATCGTTGCTACAATATACAGTAAGGCTTTTGTCTCGTCTGTCGTCGTCGTGGTGGGGTTGGGGGAGGGGGCGTCGGTTGTTGAGTGGCGTGTCCTGCTCGATCGTGTAGCGGAGCGGCGCCGATGAGGGATTTTGGAAGTATTTTACACTGTTAAATGACCTTCATTGATTGACTACAGCACACATTTGTAAATTGTCAAAGCTGCCTTTATTTTCCCCCTTGAAAGATTACCGTTGGTTTCTGTAGCGATCGTTTTTTTCACGGCCATCCAGAATATCCATCCATTTTGCCAAACCGTTTCACCTCATGGAAATTAATCTAAAAGAAAAAAAAAGTAACAATGTTATTACAATACCGTTTTCTTTGTTAATAAGTAAACAAGGAAGTCTATAGTGGATCCATTTTTTTCTATTGTTGAGGATTTATTGAAGGCTCTGCTCACCCCATCCATTATTTATAATCAATGAACTATACAATGTGTGATGTTACTATACTTCAATTGATGAAAATAATGGCGGCGTATTCCAAGCACAGAGAGGTGAGCGCTCAAGAAGCGGTGGCGCGGACATGCAGTCTCCCTCTGAAGAAGTGCTCGCGCAGCGTAGTTTTCATCCAGACGGCTGAGGATGGCGTGAAATTGAGTCTACCCATGAGTAGACTGAAGACCATGCATCCGGACGCAGACAACGTGTGGATGTCTGGTCTGCCAGACAAATATGTGGCAAGACCTAGAACGGCAATGTTTGAGCGGATGTGTCTCGCCGAATTCGCATCCGAATACCGGGTCGTCTACGGTCAGCAGATTGAGGGCAAGAATGTCATTCCCCTCTCACACGGCAAGGGATTCATCCAGAAGCGGATTGGAAAAGATGCCGTCATCAGATTCACTCGCTTCTCAATCAAAAAGTATGCTGAGAAGTATTACAGGACCCAGCTTAAATTGTACCTCCCCCACAGAGACGACGCCGAGCTCAGGTCTGAAAACCTCAAAACGTACGAGGAGTTCTACGGTGCCGGGGAATCAAAGTTCGGTCGGGTGCGGGCTATCGTCGACCGCAATCGGGGGCGGTACGAAGGACGGGGAAAGACCGTGGACAATGCCTTCGAAAAATTGAAAGAGCTTCGTGCGGTTCTCAACGCGTGGAGCACTTTTGCGCCGGAGGTAGAAGCAGAGCGTTTGGAGTGTGCCGCCGAACGCGAATCTAATCCGTTACAGGAAGACCCGCAAGATGAGGTTCCGGCCTACCAGGACGCTCCTGGTAGCGGCGCGGTCTTGCCGGCGTTTGAGGCGCCAAAGTTGAGCGCCGAATTTGTGAGGAACATGTACCGCAGTCTCAATGAAACGCAAGCGTCCGTCTTCTACGCTGTGCGCGAGTGGTGTTTGAAACGCGTTTCGGATCGTCTCCTCGAGCCCTTCTTTTATTTAATCCCCGGAGGAGCTGGCTGTGGTAAATCGCATGTCATCAAGTGCATTTACCAGGAGGCCAGTAAGATTCTCCGCCAGCTTCCCAGATTCCGCGACGAAGCGGATATGGCCAAGCCTGCTGTGCTGCTGACGTCGTTTACTGGCACGGCGGCTTACAACATCTCAGGGAAAACGCTTCATTCCCTCTTGAAACTCCCCAGGACTCTAAAGCCTCCTTACCAGGCGCTGGGGAATACGTTGGACGCATTGAGAGCAACCCTTTGCAACGTGGAAATTTTGATCATCGACGAGATCTCCATGGTCTCCAAGGAACTCTTTGCCTATGTCCACTGGAGATTTCAGCAAATCAAGGGCAACCAGAGACCATTTGGGGGCATCTCCGTTCTTGCAGTTGGGGACTTCTACCAACTGCCACCCCTCGGAAGGTCCAAGCCCCTCTGCGTTTCTGACAACGATCTTCTTGACCTCTGGACAGATTTTCAGATGGTCAAGCTTACTCAAATCATGCGGCAAAAAGACGACGTCGCTTTTGAACAGGATCAGGGAGAAGGGGAAGGCTGATCCACTCGGCGATGGTGACAGGGCGTTACTCACCACGGCTGTCACGGATGCGCGAGACCTCCCTGCGTATACTCTGCATATCTTTGCCACCAATAAAGAGGTGGATAGGCACAATGCAGCAACTGTGGCTGTTCTCAAATTGACTGTGGTCAATATTCCCGCAGAGGACTACAGGAAGAGCCCACGGTCGGGGGCGATGGTCACTGTGATCATGGGGTCGAGAAGGGATCTACCGGATGCCCTTCAAGCTGGTGTAGGAGCACGGGTTATGCTTCTTCGGAAGTTGGATGTCGAGGACGGATTGGTGAACGGGACCTTTGGCACAATAGGCAACATTGTTCAAAGCGCCCCAAAGGGGTCGGCGGAGAAAGTGACCTTGCTCGGACTGAGGCTAGACAATCCCGAAGCGGGCCAGAAATTGCGCCATAAAATTCTGGGGCCGACGGATGACTTGGTCTATATCGAAAGGTCGGAGGAAAACCTGGGCATGAAAGGCGTGGTCAGGCGGCAATTCCCCATGAAGCTTGCCTTTGGATGCACGGCTCACAAAGTGCAAGGCATGACGATGACCTCTGCAGTGGTGTCTCTTAAGCGTGTGTTTGAACCTGGAATGGCCTATGTTGCCCTAAGTCGCACGACGTCACTTCAGGGATTGAGGGTCATAGACTTTGACGAATCCAAAATCTATGCCAATCCCAACATCACGACGGCAATGGACAGTATGACGCGCGCTTCTTTCCAAAGTACAAGACCATTGTTGTACTTTTCCAAAATGCCGCAAACTGCTTTTCCCACCTTGACCATTGTTCATCACAACACCGAGGGCCTTCCATCTCATATTGACGACTTAAAGTCTCATCATGAGTTGAGGCTGGCAGATGTCCTTTGCCTCACTGAAACTCATTTGTCTGGATCCTTCTCCCCCCCTCCCTTGCAACTGGAGGGATGCAGCACTTTTGTGCGCAACAGACAAGTTTCGTATTCAAATAGACTGGACGTGGCCCAAAAAGAGGGTGGCGGAGTCGCAGTCTATTATCGCGATTGTCTTCGAGCGGAGCCCCGTCGGTTTATTCAGAATGTGGTTGACCTGGAATTTGCTGTCATCAGGGTTGACGCTCCCGTCCAGGCTTTGATAGCTACGGTCTACAGGCCACCCAACCTGAGTCTTGGCACCTTTCTTCCAAACCTTGGAAGTCTCTTGGATGCCTTGGCCGTGATGGACTGCCAGCCTATTGTTGTTTGCGGAGACTTTAATGAGGATTTGCTTTCAAAGGGAAAGAAATCCATTCTGGACTTGTTTCAGTCCAGAGGCTTTTCACAGCTGATCACCCAGGCCACAACTGGAAAGCAGACACTGATTGATCACATTTACATATCTCGCCCAGATTGTTGTGTTCAATCAGGCGTTCTGCACACTTATTACAGTTACCACAGTCCGGTCTACTGTGTGTTAACTTCTTGTGTCAGCTCATTGTCGATCGCAAGGGCACCATTTTCACAAGTGCGCCTTTGCAAATGTTATTGAGCCTTTCATACCACTGCTCAAAAGAGGGGGATACTGTACTTTAAATTGTAAAGGCTGAAAAGTTAAATCCTTTGCTCGTTCAAAATTGGTGTCATAACAGAACTACACTCAAAATCAGAGCGGCCAATCATTTTTTTTGTAGACATATTTATCATTTAGTTAGTTCTAAACGTATTGAGCTTTAAATTGAATTTAAGACATGGGATATGTCATTTAAGCGCTCCCTTATTTTGAGCAGTGTTGTATGACGGTACTTTTAATCAGTGTGCTTTTCTGTTAGCAGGACATCGTGCATTTGGACTTGAATGTTTTGTTTGTCCTTATTGTGATTGTGACTATAACACAATGAAAAGTGTTGGTGTCAGTGAGGAACTGCGATGGTAAGTGATGATTGATTACTGAATTGATCTAGGCAAACATTGAACACTCATTTTTCATTTTCACATGCAATACAGGTGGATGGAGCGCAGCAAGGGGCGCTACTTGACATGGCCAAGGATATCAAGGTTGTTATGTCCGGTACAACTGGTGGAGAGAAAAGATGAAAAAAGGGATCCCGCAAACGTAGACCAAAATGATTTATTCTACAGGATTCCTCACTGAAAAACCGTCACATGTGTATTGGATGAGTATTTAGATTAAGTTTTAACTGTTCAGTTTTGCTGCCTATTTTCTAACAACTTGTTCCTTTGTGTGCTCAGGAAAAGATGAAGATGCTGTGTAACAAAGACCCAAAACGGCTCTTTTAAGAGCCGTTTTACATGTACTTTGGAGTAATATTCCTGCAATATTGATCAGCACCAACATGCCTTTTAATATGCAATGTCAAATTTAAACACTGCATTCATACTGTATTTGCTCCATGATACAGTATATTGCATTTTATATTTTAATCACTTACACTATAAGCAAGAAATTAAACTGATTCCCTTTTGATATGACTAAAATGTCAATCAAGACATAAGGGAAGCCATTACACATGTAATAACTGCAGTTATTACAAATTGTCCTGAACTCTATTCCTGCTGACACAAATTGAGAGGTAAAGTACACCAACATTTGGCAAACAGTTCAGAGCATGCATCTTTCCACCTTGCAAGAGTCAGCAGGCCCATTCAAAATTTCCGCGGAAATTTTTCTAGTATTATTCTTCTTCTTCTTTTTATTATTTTTTTTAATCTTCCACCGATTTTTCCGCAAGGGAATTCCCAGTTACCATGGCGACGCTATTCCCAAAAAACTCCCAAATAAAGTCCCATAGGAATGAATGGGAAACCGAAAGACATCAACTCCAATCAAACACCTTTTTCCAAGACACGCGCATACGTTGACCGACCGATATGAATTTTAGCTCCGATATGAATTTTAGCTCATTTTGTTGGAATTTTTGTCATCTTTAGCTCAGTGTCAAAAAAAAATATTAAGGAATGAAAGCTCTCCCCCCTGTGCGGGTTCAAAGACAGTGAGCAAAGGGTGAAAGTCGCCTATTTAGAGTGTGACTAATTAAGGCTTCAGTGACGGGAACCAAAAAATCTATTTCCAAAAGTTTCACTTCAACTCGTCACCATGGCCACAATCTTTGCTCACTAGACATCAAATTGGCACATTTTGTAGCCACAAGCCTCTGCTTTCTGAAAAACTAAGTTTTATTTGGCTAAGGTGTCATTTAGTACCTTTATTTTCACTTTAAGCGAGGAGAAGTCGGACTATTTCGATCTCTTTTCAATGTTATTTTCGCCGTTTTTCCCTCTTTATTTTCGATCAATCATAAGTTTTCAACCTGCTCCTAAGTTGGTCATTTTTCATCCGATTAAAAAACTGAGAACATGCTCGCGTTCCCCAAACCCTTGCCGTTCTAACGAGCCATTTCTGCAATCTGCATCTTCAACCGTTAGGTCGTGAGAGGCTTTTGTTTGAGGTGAGCGTATCCTTTTTCAAAATCAATGGAATGTGGGTGCGTGACGTCTCGCAACAAGTTAAAATCAAATGTGTGTGCGTGAATGATCTGTCGTTTTTACATAGCAACTGCCTCAGCCAATCATCTCTCACTGTTGAGCTCAACTCAGCCCCTTTTTTTCTTGGTGTACTCAAGGCTTGGCCTATATACGACTACTACTATTGCAAATACTATTACTACTACTACTATCTTGGCCAATTGATTAGGTACACCCAGGATTCTGGTCAATTAATTAGGTACACCCTGGATTCTCGCCACTCCGCCCACCCAGGGCGGCGGCCATTTTGGCCAATTAATTAGGTACACCAAGGATTCTCTCCCCTCTGCCCACCCGGGGCGGCGGCCATCTTGGCCAATTAATTAGGTACAGCCAGGACTTTTCAGTCACAAAATGTTTTTATTTGATTATTTTCCAAATTTGTAGCTTGACTATTACTGTGTTTTTTTCTGATTATGGTTTATTATTTAATACTAAAACTTGTCCATTTCCTTTGCTAAAATAAATGTTTTCTTTTATAATATTGATGAGTTCTTCAAGATGCACAAACAGTGACTGTGCGCATGTTGTCTCCACAGTTTCCTCAGGGCACACATAGACATATAAAAGGAATTTGTAAGATGTTAATACAATTTGGTTAATGGTGTAAATCAACAAATTCAAATTGGAAGGTTCATTTAACTACATTGTTTTATGTTCAATATACTTAAAAAAAAAAAATCAGTGACATGTACAATGTAGCCAATAAAAAAATATATAATACTGGATATTTTGTAGAAACATTTCATCACTTGTAAAGATTTGTCTGTGTTGAATAATTTAGACAGGTGATAATTGCTGAAATTAAAATAACAGATTCATCACATCATTTTAAATGCATAGTAATTAAAATGTGTCACTCCCTTAACACTGAAAACAAAGATATGAATTAGACAATGGTTGGTTCTTTTTAGTGGTTAAAAAAGTGGATGTTTGAATTACAATTTTTATCTTTTTATATGTATTTATTTTTGTATGTTGATGTGCAAAAAACACATACAATTGGTCAAGCAGCGCATCCACCACCAGACAGCCTGTCCTGTATGTAGCAGTATGTCCTACTCGCAACCCGCGAGTGTTGTATGACACAATCCGCATTATTGAACCTTGCAGCTGCACGCAGCGCAGTTGCCCCCTTAAACTGGTCTAATAATGGAAATTTGGACGTTTGTGGATCAATTCAGATTTGTCCCCGTCTGAATCAGAAAGAATCTGAAATTTTCCCACCCCTAGTGTTAACGTCATGACGGCTTTTGACATTTGGTGAATCAAAGGTTAATATAGTACAGAACGTTGAAAATAATGCGGAACTAAGAAGCACGGTACCAGTCCTCTTCGGGATACTTTGGAAAGCGCACACACCAACACACGCAGTGTGCACTGATGAAAACAAATATGGATGACCATCATCTTGTCACGAGGGTGGTGTTTGAGGACCCAAACGCCGGGCAGCAGAGATGAGGAGGCACAGGCGAGCTCCAAAAAAAGGTTTATTTTAATCGAGCAAAAACAAGGAGGCAAACTAGGCACAGGTCAAAAAGAACAAAACAGAACAAAGTCCAGACCCAGAGTGGGGCTTGACATGGCAAGACATAAACTGATTGCTGTAGTTGCTGCATAATGTCTAACCAATAATTTGAGCCGAGCTACGTTATAACTACAGTATAAGGATGCAATATTCATCAGCCTACACCTGCCACCAGCTGATATCCAATACACCACGTTTTACAATTATTCTCTTTTTCTTTCACCAAATACCTAATGTATAGATAACGTAATACTGTACACTAGGCATGGGACGAGACAGAAATCCCACGAGACCAGATGTCTCACAAGAATGAGTCCACGAGAATGAGATGAGATTTGTAACAAAAAGATGGCTAATATAAATCTTCCAGTTCAAGGCAACGACGAGTCAAGTCGTCATAGGCCGTGACACGCTGCCGAGAATAACTTCAAAATAAGAGCCTAGCAAGGCATTGATGTCCATATATTATTGGTATAGTAAGGTTTATTTTGAAGATGGCCTTCTCACTGCGTTTTCCCGTCATAAAAAAGTTGCTGCGACTGTCTTCCTGACAGTGTACGCTAAATGTGACCTGCTCCAAAAAAAAAAGGGTCCGCATGACGGTGCCATTAGTTTTGAGTTTGGGGCAAAAAAAAAAAAGATAGTTTAGACAAAAATGTCGATTTTGAAAATTTCCAAAAAATAGCTTCCTTAATGTCTCTATTATTATTTCCCAGCATCATCAAAGTTAAATTTGTAATAGAAATGAATGAAAATAAGTCATTATTGGAACAATTTGGGCAACGTGTTTTTAGCTAGTAGCCCGTCTCGGAAACCTGCCTCAAAATAACCAAGAGTTCCTCGCCTCTAACGTCACTTAACAAATAATTTATATTAATGGAAACCAAAAAAAAGTAAAAAAATAAATCAAAATACACCATAATGTGACCCTTCAGCATGAAAGTGAACAGAAGACACACATCATAACAACGGCATCCAACATTGGAGTAGAACAGCTAAATGTCATCAGTCCGGGGCGAAGGTTTGTAATCCAAACAGTGATAATCTCCAATTCTGGGATCTCTTTCTTAAACAAATATATTTCTACTTTTAATTTAAATGAATGGATTCATGAGCTAAAGCATTTCACATTGGCGAGGGTGAAACTCAAGCGAGAAGCCGAGCAGTTTCCACCAGAGCAGAGTGACAGACTCTAGTATAAAAGTTGTTAAATACATTGTATGTAATAATGTAGGCTAATGTAATAATGTATTGTATGTAATGTATATATTGTACATAATGTAATAGGGCTGGGTATCGATTCTAATTTCCTCAATCGATTTGATTTCGATTCACAGGAGTTCAGTTCGATTCGATTTAGATTTTTCCCAATTCGATCCGCTTCGATTCAATCAATATTGCTTAATTATGGAACATCAATTCTTCTTAAAAATCAAGGGAATGATTAAAAACGCCACAAACAACTTCCAAATTAAATTATTTTGAGGTCGTAACTGGTTAAATGATTTAGTTTAATGAAAGTAACACATGTTTTAATCACTTAAGTGTTACACAAACATTGATGAAAATATTTCCATAATTCTAATTTAATAATTCTAAATAAAGATTCTGAATGGACTCAAAGTTCAACCAATTAGGTCTTTCATAAATGTAAAAAAAGACTTTTAAATTAATGTGAACAATATGAAACAAGTGAAGTGTACAACTTGAGTGGGTTACAAAAACTTTCCAAGAAAACAGTAAGATACCTAAAAAATGGCCTTGAAAATTATATTTTCTTAAAATAATTGAATCATGGTTTTATGAATCGATATCAGGCTCAAAAAGGAAAATCGATTCAATATCGATTATTCAATTTTTTTTAAACAAATTTCATCGTGCCAACATTAAAATTGGTGTAACTTTGTATATTTTTTAGGTACGCCCATGTATTTAAATCATTTTAAAGGAAAATAAGTGTAGAATTTGAATATATGAATATCTAAATTTGTATTTATTAAATTTTTTTCTTACCCAATTAGCACACTTTTGTCACAAATAAGCAGATTTATGCCTCGGAAAAAAATACATCTCGTGCTTTGCAGGATGATAAATCTCGTGTCATTCTAATCCCGCAAATTCTCGTATTACGAATTCTCATCCCATCCCTACTATACAAAAATAAAACTGGGATATTTAACATGTTTTTCTCTTTTCGGATCGGTAACCTTCCACATCTATACTTTGCACATTGTACACCATAAAAAACACCGACAATGGAAGTTCAAACACACAACTGTCCAAATGCATTCAGCCAAAAGTCTTTAGTGAATGTCTAGGTCTTAGATGAAACCGGTTGTAACTGCTGCATATCTTACCAATAATTTCAGCCTAGTTACATTAAAACTACAGTTTAAGGATGCATTGTTAGCAGTTCATCCATCCTCGCCACTAGCTAATATCCACCTCATGTTTTCCATTATCCCATAGATACAGTTGGTTTCACTTTTTTTCTCACCAAAAACCCAATGTATAGATTAGGAAACACTTTACATTCATAAACTAAAATTGAATACATTTTACGTTACTTAAACTTTGCACATTCTACACTAGAACAATATCTACAAGGGAAGCTCAAACCCTCAAGTGCACACTGTCCCCAGCCAAAAGACTTTAATTATTGTCTCTCTCAATGTCTTAGATGAAGCCTGTTGTAGCTGTTGCATAATTTACTAATAGTTTAAGCCTAGTTACGTTATTACTACAGTAGATGCATTACTCGCAGTTCATGACACGACGTGGCAGATTTAGGACTCAGACGCAGAGATAGGAGTTTGAGGCCAAGGCAGATATTTATTAAACAAAAACAGCTAATATCCACCTCATAACCTTTGTCATTATCTTATAACCAAAGACATTTTCACTTGTTTTCACCTAATGTATAGATAAACAAAGTAATGCTGTACATTCCTTTAGTATAATGAAATAAATAACATGCTTTTCTCTTTTATTTACTTTTCAGCTACCAACGCCCCAGGTAACCTCCCACACCTCTTTGCACATTGCGCACCAGAATAATGATTTGCAAGGGAAGCTAAACACACCCATTTGCCTCCAGTAATAAGTTGTTTGCGAATGCCTAAAGGTCTAATGTGAAATCTGATGTAGTCTAACCATTAATTGGAGCCTAGGTTAGCTATACGTTATAACTACGGTGAACAGATGGATTATTAGCAGTTCATCTGGCTGCCACTAACTAATATCTACCTCACAACCGTTGTCATTATCTCATAACCTAAGTCGTTTTTTTCCCTCCAAATACTCATGTATAGACAAGGTAATACTGTATATTCCTCAAGTATAATGGAATAAATAATGTTTTTCTCTTTTATTTACTTTTCAGATGCAAGTAAGTCACCAAACCTACACTTTGCACATTGTACACCAAAACTGCTATCTACAAGGGAAGGTCAAACCCTCAAGTGCACACTGTCCCCAGCCAAAATACTTCAGTTATTGTCTCTCTCAAAGTCTTAGATGAAGCCGGTTGTAGCTGTTTCATAATTTACTAATAGTTTAAGCCTAGTTACGTTATTACTACAGTAGATGTATTACTCGCAGTTCATGACACGACGTGGCAGATTTAGGACTCAGACGCAGAGATAGTAGTTTGAGGCCAAGGCAGGTATTTATTAAACAAAAAAAAAAAACTCCTCGTTTAGAGGGAAAAAACAAAGGCTATTAAATGTTAAACTAAAGGCGCTCCAAAAGGGAGGATGTCTAAACTACAAACAAACCAATATCACTCCTTAACTAAAACTATACAGGACAACAAGGCTGAGGACTGACTGGCTCTGACGAAAACACTTAGGCACAAGACAGGGGAGACGCAGACTATTTAACACATGAGGGTAATGGGAAACAGGTGGACACAATCAGGAATCAGGATTGACACTAACACCACATGAGGAAGGGCAAGTGACCTGAAACGAAAGGAGTCAGAATTTTCCAAATAAAACAGGAAATGACAAGACAACCTCACCGCGGTGTGTGACAGTACCCCTCCCGACAGCCTAGGCTGGTCAGGATGATCCCTATAGAAGTCCTCAATTAGAGAGTCATCCATTATGAAGCGGGAAGGAACCCACTGTCTCTCCTCGGGCCCATACCCCTCCCAGTCCACCAAGAACTGCCTGCCCCGGCCACGATTGCGGACGGCCAGCAGTCGCTTCACTTTGTAGACGGGGCCCCCATCCACAATCACAGGAGGCGGCGGGCGCGAGGGAGCCGGAACCAGGGGACTCTCCTTGACTGGCTTGACTTGGCTCACGTGGAACATGGATGAACACGAAGGGACTGAGGCAGGCGGAGACGGACAGCGGCCGGGTTGATCACCTTGGAGATTGGGTACGGACCCACAAACCGTGGTGCCAACTTTTGGCATGGCACCTTCAAGTGGAGGTTCTTGGAGGACAGCCACACTTTATGCCTCGGCTGGTATGCTGGAGCAGGTCTCCTCTTTTGATCAGCTGCTCGCTTGACTCTGTCCCTCTGGCGCTCCAGTACCTGCCGAGCGGCTGCCCAGATGCGATGGCAGCGGCGGACCAAGGCATGGGCAGAAGGAACAGAGGCCTCAGACTCCAGGTTAGCAAAGAAGGGGTGATCGTAGCCAAAAACACATTTGAATGGAGTGAGTCCTGTGGCAGAAGTAGGCAGCGAGTTATGGGCAAGCTCAACCCAGACCAGGTGTTTGCTCCACGTTGAAGGATTCTGGGAGACTAGGCACCGGAGACCGGTTTCTAACTGTTGGTTGAGGCACTCAGACTGGCCGTTAGCCTCAGGGTGGTAACCTGAGGTTAGGCTGGCTTTGGCTCCGACTAAGCGGTAAAACTCCCTCCAAAAGCGAGACACAAACTGGGGCCCCCGGTCCGACACAATGTCTCTACGGAACCCATGAACTCGAAAGACGTGGTTAATCATGACCTCAGCCGTTTCCTTGGCTGAGGGAAGCTTAGGCAAGGCTATGAATCTGACCATTTTAGAAAGTCTGTCGACTACAGTGAGAACTGTGGTTTTACCTCGGGAGATGGGGAGTCCTGTGACAAAGTCCAGGGATATTTCTGCCCATGGTCTGGAAGGAATGGGAAGGGGCTGCAGCAGGCCCATGCGTGATCTGGTGGATGACTTATTTTGGGCACATACCGAGCAGCCCTCGATGTACTCTCGGACCTCCGGCTCCATGGAAGGCCACCAGAATCGCCGGGAGATGGCGTACATTGTCCGTCGGACTCCCGGATGACAGTAAAGAAGTGAAGTGTGGGCCCAACCACACAGTTCGGCAAAAGGATGGTCTCTGGTTCCTTAGCTACAGGCTCGGGGTCATAGAGACGAGACAGGGCGTCGGAATTGACGTTACGAGACCCCGGCCTGTAAGTGAGAGAGAAGGAAAAACGGTTAAAGAACAGCGCCTACCTGGCCTGGCGTGGGTTAAGTCTCTTGGCTTTGCGTATGTATTCCAGGTTCTTGTGATCGGTCCAGACCACAAACGGATGCTTCGCCCCCTCAAGCCAGTGCCTCCATTCTTCCAAAGCAATTTTGACAGCCAGAAGCTCTCTGTCCCCAACATCATAGTTACGCTCTGCCTTGGATAGTCGTCGTGACAAGAAGGCACAGGGACTGTGACTGGCTTGAGTGGCTCTGACGAAAACACTTAGGCACAAGACAGGGGAGACGCGGACCATTTAACACATGAGGGTAATGGGAAACAGGTGGACACAATCAGGAATCAGGGTTGACACTGACACCACATGAGGAAGGGCAAGTGACCTGAAACGAAAGGAGTCAGAATTTTCCAAATAAAACAGGAAATGACAAGACAACCTCACCACGGTGTGACAGTTCATCTGGCTGCCACCAGCTAATATCCACCTCATAACCTTTGTCATTATCTTATAACCAAAGACATTTTCACCTAATGTATAGATAAACAAAGTAATGCTGTACATTCCTTTAGTATAATGAAATAAATAACATGCTTTTCTCTTTTATTTACTTTTCAGCTACCAACGCCCCAGGTAACCTCCCACACCTCTTTGCACATTGCGCACCAGAATAATGATTTGCAAGGGAAGCTAAACACACCCATTTGCCTCCAGTAATAAGTTGTTTGCGAATGCCTAAAGGTCTAATGTGAAATCTGATGTAGTCTAACCATTAATTGGAGCCTAGGTTAGCTATACGTTATAACTACGGTGAGCAGATGGATTATTAGCAGTTCATCTGGCTGCCACTAACTAATATCTACCTCACAACCGTTGTCATTATCTCATAACCTAAGTCGTTTTTTTCCCTCCAAATACTCATGTATAGACAAGGTAATACTGTATATTCCTCAAGTATAATGGAATAAATAATGTTTTTCTCTTTTATTTACTTTTCAGATGCAAGTAAGTCACCAAACCTACACTTTGCACATTGTACACCAAAACTGCTATCTACAAGGGAAGGTCAAACCCTCAAGTGCACACTGTCCCCAGCCAAAATACTTCAGTTATTGTCTCTCTCAAAGTCTTAGATGAAGCCGGATGGCTACGTTATTACTACAGTAGATGGATTATTAGCAGTTCATCTGGCTGCCACTAACTAATATCTACCTCACAACCGTTGTCATTATCGCATAACCTAAGTCGTTAGCACATTGTACACCAGAAAATGATCTATTGTTCATGGGAAGCTCAAACATTAAGTACTCAACTGCATCCAGCCAAAGGAGTCAGAATTTTCCAAATAACTGTTTCAGTTGGTTCATAATATATTTTTGTTTGTTTTGTTTTATTCATTTTTTCCTTTCGAACACATTATTACAGGTTACATCGATCACATCATATCATTTGTAACAATGACATACGAAAGAAGGGCTGACGGGTAGAAGCCATGGCTTATTAGTAACCCGTCCCCATCGATTCTTGCTCTACGCACGAATAAGTGGTTAAGAAAATGAATGGATGATTTTACTACGACATACTGTATTTGTGTATTTAAATCAAATAAGTAAATGATGTAGAATAAAGGAAACGGTTGTAAACTAGATTATAGTGAATTGCTGTAAAAGTAAATACAGTAACTAATTTATATACAGTAAATGCTTGTAAAAAAGGCAATAATGTACTGAGATTTTACAAGAATTAGCTGGCAACTTTTTTGCCACTTATTTCTTGTAAATTCTAGAGTCAATTCGTTACAGTGCAGCCAAACTTTTGTTGTAGTTGATTCATAATATCGTTTCAAGAATTTACGGCTAGCTAGCTACATTACAACTATAATTTTAGCATGTATTATTATCAGGGACTTGCGGTCAGAGGCAGGTAGGGGAGGCTCCTTTACCTTACTCCGTCCTGCGTGTGAAGAGTAAAATAATAATGATTATTATTATTATTATTACATGAAATAGCCTAGCTATGTTATAACTACAATATAAGGATGCACTACTTGCCGTTCATCTGGCTGCCACTTCTCAACCTTCATCATTATCTCATAACCAAAATCATTTCCACTTTTTTTCACAAAATCCTAATGTATAACCAATGCTGTACATTCCTCAAGTATAATGGGATAAATAACATGTTTTTCTCTTTTATTTCCTTTTCAGCTAACGACGACATAAGTAAAGTCCCACACCTACACTTTGCACATTGTACACCAGAACAGTGATCTACTTGGAAAGCTCAAACCCTCAAGTGCCATTGCCCCAGAAACATGGAACACACATAGAAAATTATCGGGAACACTGATCCTAACTGAAAAAAATATTTACTGATTTTAACACGGATTGGTTTGTTACAACTTACAAACAGACATGCAGTTATGTTACCAGTGGTTACATTTATAATCGGGGCTTTCATAACCAGGTTAGCAAAAAATAAAAAACGTCTACGATGGGAGAACTTGTTTTAAAGTACTAGTAGCTTGTTTTCAATCAAGATGTTGCTTTAAGTGTAAAAACTATAGAACAGATCAATGAACTTCGTCTTGATAAATCACATGTTTACATCGATCTGATGAAGGTAGCGGAGCATGTACACGGAAGATCGGAATATGCAAGTAGTTGACCAGAAATCTTCATTCTGGAATGTAAAGCCTTTTTATTTTTTTTACAGTGTGGTGTTGATTAAAGCACAATTAAAAGCTTTGAAAACAAATGTTCCAATTAAGGTAAAAATTGAAATAGAGGCTAATATTCTATTTTGGATTCATAGTTTTATTCTTGACTTCAAAAAAGCCCATGCCTCACCAGTCACATCATTGATTAATTAGTCGATCATTTTCCTTGCCATCATCAACTAATATATAAAGCTCTCAATTTCCCACATTCTACCACACAGTAATTTTAACAAATGTTTTGTCGGGCTTTTTCTTGAAAGGAACAAAATCTATTTTGACTACTACCACTCAGATGTGAAATAATAGAATTGTTGTCTTTTGTTGGTAGTTCTCCAAGAGGAACCCACTGGAGGAGGAAGAGGTACTGTGACATCACACGCACATGTGCTCACATGGTCCATGTACTGCCAATCACTGGGAGCAAATCTACTTGTTCATCAAAAACAACTAGCATTGCTGTGCCTTCACCAGTAGATGCCAGCAAAGCACAAATGGTTGCTATCACTCATGCGCTGTGAGAAAATGCTGTGAAAACTCACCAACAGACTCAGAAGCGTCTCGATGTTATTCCACTTAATGGTTGTAGTAGTCTAGATATCACTTTAATTGGGCTGATGACATAATATTGCCACTCAAAGAGAAAAACAGCAGTTTTCCATCGACATTATGCATAATTTTGTTGTGGACTAAAGCAAGTCACGTTCAACTAAAGAGTAAAGAAATAAGTAATTTAGTTGTTGTGTTTCTTCGTATTGCCCAACAGTGTACGGGCATATAAAAGCTCAGGTTATCCATGCCCTGGGAGTTAACGTGACAGAGATCATCCAACAAGTAAGTGCATGCAATACATGACGCGCCCAGCAAAGAAGTACACATTCTTGCTCTTATTATGAATGTTTGTTCTCTCACAGTTCCTCATTGATTTAACCAGTGGAATATGCCCGGAATGCGAAATTGAGATCAATACAACGGTAACCCAACAGCAGATCCTGGCCTTAGCCTGATGGAGTTCTAACTTCTCCATGTGCAACAGAGGAGATGCCAAGTGTTCCAGTTTATCAAGAGTGGCGTATGCTTGCCATGCACATAGGGAGGACTTAAAGGCATGCTCAACTAAATCTGACAATAAAAGAGTATACCGGCATATTGCTATGAGAAAAACTTCTTCTTTTTTTCAGATCTGGAATGACATGCAGGACAAACATAGTACCAGAATATTATTCATATTTTGAGTGAGTTGATTTTTCTGGACAAATAAGTTTTTGCACTTAATTTTGGTTTGCTGTGAATCCAATTTGTGCCATCCTTGAGCTTGAACTGTCTTTTTTATGTACGAGGGTATGAGGTTATTCTTTGATTATTTAAACCCTTTATGTTGAAGGCTATTTTTTTTTTTTAATACATGGGCCATTGAGAGATGCATTTGTCAGACGAGGCCCATTGAATTATCATGTGGTGCAACCAAAAAGAAATAGCCAATGTGGGACTTTTATTTTGAAATACATTTAAAGACAGGAGTTTGTATCATCCACAAGACAACCAAGAACCCATGGAAGCATCTATCAGGTTTGTCTCACAACTATGTAAAATAAATAAATAAATAACTTTTTAGCAACATGTATGTATTTGGACATCATGTGGTATTACCTGAAAAAAATGTTTATATATATTTTTCCCCAACAAATTTATATTTTTATTATAATTTTACTTGATGTTTTGTTTAGTTTCGATGGTGAATGTAGCCACAACATGGCTAAAGGAGCTTGGCGGGGTTATTGGCCCAAAGTGCCCCTTTATCTATTTATTTATAGTTTAAAAAAAAAAATATATATATATATATTATGATTTGCTTTTCCTTTGTTTGTGAAAGTAATTTTGTTGCCTTGCAAGACTAAAATTCAGCAACATAATTTGCATAAAACAAATGATTATGATCTTGGATGACGCGCTCTCATTCGAAGCCAGGTCGCTCACCGCTCCACCTTCTGTCAGGAAGTTGTTCGCCATAAAGTTGGCTCTGAGGGTACGAGGAACATGTATCCCACACTTTCATAAAGACCACGATCCTTCCCATCCACTTTCGCCACTGCAAAAATCTCCGGTGACCGGTGTACTGCTTCTGCTACAACTACTGATGCGTGTAAGGTACACAGAATATGTCGGAATTTGTATCTAGCTCAGAATTTTACTAAACCCCCCTTCCTGAAGACTCCAACTCAGCAAGGCAGACATTGTATTGATGCTATCCGCTAATCATGTAAACAATGAAGTCACACGTTTTGTTATACTTTAACAAGGGCTGGCAAGCGCTAGGGGCACGTAGGTCTGGGTTGCGAGCAGCACGGGTCTAACCGCGCTGTAAATAAATAAATAATGAAGCTTCTGCTCAATGCGAAAAATAAAACAACTCTCAGTAGATGTTTGTAACTTTTTTTCTGTTAAGCTATATAAGTCTTGTAGTATGTATGTACTCAATTATAGCTGAATTGAAATGTACTTTAAAGGGATAGTTCGGGGGTTTGGACACGAATCTGTATGGCAGCCGCCATCCTCACCTAAAGTGGTGTGGATCAGCACTGACAGTGTCCTGTGACTCGAGACATGGTTTGGTGTCGGTACCGGATGGGATCGGTATGCTAGATTGTATCGGGGTCGCCTACAGATGATGTCACGCTACAGGATTGGCTGGAAATTGTCCATTGACATTTGTTCAATAAAGTTATATGATAAAAAATTTTGACGGTAAAACATTGGAAAGAAATGATTAAATATGTTATTGAAATATACAAATGAATGGACGGAAATTGTAAAAACGTGAATAAACCTAAGAATATAAAAGCAAGATACTTGAAGATTAAAGAAATAATTAAATTGATAGAAGCGCCTTCGCGCTTGCCGGTGACGTCACTAATGCAGCGCTAGCTAAATGCGCGATTTACTTCGGTTTGGTTTCTTTTTTACTATCTTGGCCAATTGATTAGGTACACCCAGGATTCTGGTCAATTCATTAGGTACACCCTGGATTCTTGCCACTCCGCCCACCCAGGGCGGCGGCCATCTTGGCCAATTAATTAGGTACACCTTGGATTCTCGCCACTCCGCCCACCCAGGGCGGCGGCCATCTTGGCCAAATAATTAGGTACACTAAGGATTCTCTCCCCTCCGCCCACCCGGGGCAGCGGCCATCTTGGCCAATTGATTAGGTACAGCCAGGACTTTTCAGTCACAATTTTTTTTTATTTGATTCTTTTCCAAATTTGTAGCGTGTGACTATTACTGTGTTTTTTTTTGCTGATTATGGTTTATTATTAAATACTATAACTTGTCCAATTCCTTTGCTAAAGTAAATGTTTTCTTTTATAATATTGATGAGTTCTTCAAGATGCGCAAACAGTGACTGTGCGCATGTTGTCTCCACAGTTTCCTCAGGGCACACATACACATATAAAAGTAATTTGTAAGATGTTAATTTTAAACCCTAGTTTTAAACCCTAACCCTAATAAAAAAGCCTAGTTTGAAACCCTAACACTAATATAAAACCCTAGTTTGAAACCCTAACCCTAATGTAAAACCCTAGTTTGAAACCCTAACCCTAGTTTAAAATCCTATTTTGTAACCCTAACCCTAGTTTAAAACCCTACTTTGAAACCCTAACCCTAGTTTCAAACCCTACTTTGAAACCCTAACCCTAGTTTAAACCCCTACTTTGAAACCCTAACCCTAGTTTTAAACCCTACTTTGAAACCCTAACCCTAGTTTAAAACCCTACTTTGAAACCCTAACCCTAGTTTAAAACCCTACTTTGAAAACTTAACCCCTAGTTTTAAACCCTACTTTGTAACCCTAACCCTAGTTTAAAACCCTACTTTGTAACCCTACCCCAAGTTTAAAACCCTTCTTGAAACCCTAACCCTAGTTTAAAACCCTACTTTGAAACCCTAACCCTAATCCAAACCCCTACTTTGAAACCCTAACCCTAGTTTAAAACCCTAACCTTACTTTGTAACCCTAACCCTAGTTAAAAACCCCTACTTTGAAACCCATACCCTAGTTTAAAACCCTACTTTGAAACCCTAACCCTAAAATAAAACCCTTGTTTGAAACCCTAACCCTAATATAAAACCCTAGTTTGAAACCCTAACCCTAGTTTAAAACCCTACATTAAAACCCTAACCCTAGTTTAAAACCCTATTTTGAAACCCTAACCATAGTTTTAAACCCTACTTTGAAACCCTAACCCTAGTTCAAACCCCTACTTTGAAACCCTAACCCTAGTTTAAAACCCTACTTTGTAACCCTAACCCTTGTTTAAAACCCTACTTTGTAACCCTAACCCTAGTTTAAAACCCTACTTTGTAACCCTAACCCTAGTTTAAAACCCTAATTTGAAACCCTAACCCTAGTTTTAAATCCTACTTTGAAACCCTCACTCTAGTTTAAAACCCTATTTTGAAACCCTAACCCTAGTTTAAAACCCTACTCTGAAACCTTAAACCTAGTTTAAAACCCTACTTTGAAACCCTAACCCTAGTTTAAAACCCTACTTTGAAACTCTAACCCTAATTTAAAAACCCTAGTTTTAAACCCTAACCCTAATGTTAAACCCTATCTTAAAACCCTAACCCTAATATAAAACCCTAGTTTGAAACCCTTACACTAATATAAAACCCTACTTTGAAACCCTAACCCTAGTTCAAACCCCTACTTTGAAAACCTAACCCTAGTTTAAAACCCTACTTTGTAACCCTAACCCTAGTTTAAAACCCTACTTTGAAACCCTAACCCTTGTTTAAAACCCTACTTTGAAACCCTAACCCTAGTTTAAAACCCTACTTTGAAACCCTAACCCTAGTTTAAAACCCTACTTTGAAACCCTAACCCTAGTTAAAAACCCTACTTTGAAACCCTAACCCTAGTTTTAAACCCTACTTTGAAACCCTCACCCTAGTTTAAAACCATACTTTGTAACCCTAACCCTAGTTTAAAACCCTTCTTTGAAACCCTAACCCTAGTTTAAAACCCTACTTTGAAACCCTATCCCTAGTATGAAACCCTACTTTGAAACCCTTACCCTAGTTCAAACCCCTACTTTAAAACCCTAACCCTAGTTTTAAACCCTACTTTGAAACACTAACCCTAGTTTTAAACCCTACTTTGAAACCCTAACCCTCATTTTAAACCCTACTTTGTAACCCTAACCCTAGTTTAAAACCCTAACCCTAGTTTTAAACCCTACTTTAAAACCATAACCCTAGTTTAAAACCCTACTTTGAAACCCTAACACTAGTTTAAACCCCTACTTTGAAACCCTAACCCTAGTTTTAAAGCCTACTTTGTAACCCTAACCTTAGTTTAAGACCCTACTTTGAAACCCTAACCCTAGTTCAAAACCCTACTTTGAAACCCTAACCCTAGTTTAAAACCCTACTTTGAAACCCTAACCCTAGTTTGAAACCCAACTTTGAAACCCTAACCCTAGTTTAAAACCCTACTTTGAAACTCAAACCCTAGTTTAAAACCCTACTTTGAAACTCTGACCCTAATTTAAAAACCCTAGTTTTAAACCCTAACCCTAATGTAAAACCCTAGTTTTAAACCCTAACCCTAATGTAAAACCCTAGTTTGAAACCCTAACCCTAATGTAAAAGCCTAGTTTGAAACCCTAACACTAATATAAAACCCTAGTTTGAAACCCTAACCCTAATGTAAAACCCTAGTTTTAAACCCTAACCCTAGTTTAAAACCCTATTTTGTAACCCTAACTCTAGTTTAAAACCCTACTTTGAAACCCTAACCCTACTTTCAAACCCTACTTTGAAACCCTAACCCTAGTTTAAAACTCTACTTTGAAACCCTAACCCTAATTTATAAACCCTAGTTTTAAACCCTGACCCTAATGTAAAAACCCTAGTTTTAAACCCTAACCCTAATGTTAAACCCTACTTTGAAACCCTAACCCTAAGTTAAAACCCTACTTTGAAACACTAACCATAGTTTTAAACCCTACTTTGAAACCCTAACCCTAGTTTTAAACCCTACTTTGTAACCCTAAACCTAGTTTAAAACCTTAACTCTAGTTTAAAACCCTAGTTTGTAACCCTAACCCAAGTTTAAAACCCTAACCCTAGTTTTAAACCCTAACCCTAGTTTTAAACCCTACTTTAAAACCATAACCCTAGTTTAAAACCCTACTTTGAAACCCTAACCCCTAGTTTTAAACCCTACTTTGTAACCCTAACCCTAAATTTAAAGCCTACCTTGAAACCCTAACCCTAGTTTAAAACCCTACTTTGAAACCCTAACCCTAGTTTAAAACCCTACTTCGTAACCCTACCCCAAGTTTAAAACCCTTCTTTGAAACCCTAACCCTAGTTTGAAACCCTACTTTGTAACCGTAACCCTAGTTTAAAACCCTAGTTTGAAACCCTAACCCTAGTTTAAAACCCTACTTTGAAACCCTAACCCTAGTTTTAAACCTTACTTTGAAACCCTCGTCCTAGTTTGAAACCCTACTTTGAAACCCTAACCTTAGTTTAAAACCCTACTTTGAAACACTTACCCTAGTTTTAAACCCTACTTTGAAACCCTAACCCTCGTTTTAAACCCTACTTTGTAACCCTAACCCTAGTTTAAAACCCTAACCCTAGTTTTAAACCCTACTTTAAAACCATAACCCAAGTTTAAAAGCCTACTTTGAAACCCTAACCCTAGTTTAAAACCCTTCTTTGAAACCCTAACCCTAGTTTAAAACCCTACTTTGAAACCCTAACCCTAGTTTTAAAGCCTACTTTGTAACCCTAACCTTAGTTTAAGACCCTACTTTGAAACCCTAACCCTAGTTCAAACCCCTATTTTGAAACCCTAACCCTAGTTTAAAACCTTACTTTGAAACCCTAACCCTAGTTTAAAACCCTACTAAGTAACTCTAACCCTAGTTGAAAACCCTAGTTTAAAACCCTAACCCTAGTTTTAAACCCTACTTTAAAACCCTAACCCTAGTTTAAAACCCTACTAAGTAACCCTAACCCTAGTTTAAAACCCTAGCTTAAAACCCTAACCCTAGTTTTAAACCCTACTTTGAAACCGTAACCCTAGTTTAAAAACATACTTTGTAACCCTAACCCTAGTTTAAAACACTTCTTTGAAAACTTAACCCTAGTTTAAAACCCCTACTTTGAAACCCTAACCCTAGTTTAAAACCCTACTTTGAAACCCTAACCCTAATGTAAAAGCCTAGTTTGAAACCCTAACACTAATATAAAAACCTAGTTTGAAACCCTAACCCTAATGTAAAACCCTAGTTTGAAACCCTAACCCTCGTTTAAAACCCTATTTTGTACCCCTTACCCTAATTTTAAACCCAAGCTTGAAACCCTAACCCTAGTTTAAAACCCTTCTTTGAAACCCTAACCCTAGTTTTAAACCCTAACCCTCGTTTTTAACCCTACTTTGTAACCCTAACCCTAGTTTAAAACCCTATTCCTAGTTTTAAACCCTACTTTAAAACCATAACCCTAGTTTAAAACCCTACTTTGATACCCTAACCCTAGTTTAAAACCCTAACACTAGTTTAAAACCCTACTTTGAAACCCTAACCCTAGTTTAAAACCCTACTTTGTAACCCTAACCCTTGTTTAAAACCCTACTTTGTAACCCTAACCCTAGTTTAAAACCCTACTTTTTAACCCTAACCCTAGTTTAAACCCCTACTTAGAAACCATGACCCTAGTTTAAAACCTTTCTTTGAAACCCTAACCCTAGTTTTAAACCCTACTTTGAAACCCTTACCCTAGTTTAAATCCCTACTTTGTAACACTTACCCTAGTTTAAAACCCTACTTTGAATTCCTAACCCTAGTTTAAAACCCTATGTTAAAACCCTAACCCTAGTTTAAAACCCTACTTTGAAACCATAACCCTAGTTTAAAACCCTACTTTGAAACCCTAACCCTAGTTTAAAACCCTACTTTGTAACCCTACCCCAAGTTTAAAACCCTTCTTTGAAACCCTTACCCTAGTTTAAAACCCTACTTTGAAACCCTAACCCTAGTTTAAAACCCTACTTTGAAACCCTAACCCCTAGTTTTAAACCCTACTTTGTAACCCTAACCCTAGTCGTAACCCCTACTTTGAAACCATAACCCTACTTTAAAACCCTACTTTGAAACCCTAACCCTAGTTTAAAACCCTACTTTGAAACCCTAACCCTAGTTTGAAACCCTACTTTGAAACCGTAACCCTTATTTAAAACTCTACTTTGAAACCCTAACCCTAGTTTAAAACCCTACTTTGAAACCCTAACCCTAGTTTTAAACCCTACTTTAAAACCCTAACCCTAGTTTTAAACCCTACTTTGTAACCCTAACCCTAGTTTAAAACCCTACTTTGAAACCCTAACCCTAGATTTAAATCCTACTTTGAAACCCTCACCCTAGTTTAAAACCCTATTTTGAAACCCTAACCCTAGTTTAAAACCCTACTTTAAAACCATAACCCTAGTTTAAAACCCTACTTTGAAACCCCAACCCTTGTTTAAAACCCTACTTTGAAACCCTAACCCTAGTTTAAAACCCTACTTTGAAACTCTAACCCTAATTTAAAAACCCTAGTTTTAAACCCTAACCTTAATGTAAAACCCTAGTTTGAAACCCTAACCCTCATGTAAAACCCTAGTTTGAAACCCTAACCCTAATGTAAAACCCTAGTTTGAAACCCTAACCCTAATGTAAAACCCTAGTTTGAAACCCTAACCCTAAATTGAAACCCTAGTTTTAAACCCTAACCCTAATGTAAAACCCTAGTTTGAAACCCTAACAATAATATAAAACCCTAGTTTGAAACCCTAACCCTAATGTAAAACCCTAGTTTGAAACCCTAACCCTAGTTTAAAACCCTATTTTTAAACTGTTCAGCTCATTGAAATGTTAGTTAAAATCAAATGTGTGTGCGTGAATGTGCATGTTTCTTTAAGGGACAGTAAGATACTTTTAGTTGATTATGGTTAACTTCCACATTTATTGACCGATTGATGTTCAGCTCATTTACATTTAAAAAAAATAATAAGTTTAAAAAAACACACACAATACACACACATTATTATTATTTTTAAATGAAATGGAATGGACTGCTATTTAAATAGTGCTTTTTTAGCTATACTGCCTGGTCTGTCACTTTTGCATAGCAACTGCCTCAGCCAATCATCTCTCACTGTTGAGCTCAACTCACCCCCTTTTTTTCTTGGTGTACTCAAGGCTTGGCCTATCTACGACTACTACTATTGCAAATACTATTACTACAACTACTATCTTGGCCAATTGATTAGGTACACCCAGGATTCTGGTCAATTTATTAGGTACACCCTGGATTCTTGCCTCTCCGCCCACCCAGGGCGGCGGCCATCTTGGCCAAGTAATTAGGTACACCCTGGATTCTCGCCACTCCGCCCACCCAGGGCGGTGGCCATCTTGGCCAATTAATTAGGTACACTAAGGATTCTCTCCCCTCTGCCCACCCGGGGCGGCGGCCATCTTGGCCAATTGATTAGGTACAGCCAGGACTTTTCAGTCACAAAATGTTTTTATTTGATTATTTTCCAAATTTGTAGCATGTGACTATTACTGTGTTTTTTTGATGATTATGGTTTATTATTAAATACTATAAATTGTCCATTTCCTTTGCTAAAGTAAATGTTTTCTTTTGTGATATTGATGAGTTCTTAAAGATGCACAAACAGTGACTGTGCGCATGTTGTCTCCACAGTTTCCTCAGGGCACACATAGACATATAAAAGGAATTTGTAAGATGTTAATAAAATTTGGTTAATGGTGTAAATCAACAAATTCAAATTGGAAGGTTCATTTAACTAGATTGTTTTATGTTCAATATACTTTTAAAAAAAAATCAGTGACATGTACAATGTAGCCAATAAAAAAATATATAATACTGGATATTTTGTAGAAACATTTCATCATTTGTAAAGATTTGTCTGTGTTGAATAATTTAGACAGGTGATAATTGCTGAAATTAAAATAACAGATTCATCAGATTTTTTTAAATGCATAGTAATTAAAATATGTGTCACTCCCTTAACACTGAAAACAAAGATATGAATTAGACAATGGTTGGTTCTTTTTAGTGGTTAAAAAAGTGGATGTTTGAATTACAATTTTTATCTTTTTATATGTATTTATTTTTTTATGTTGATGTGCAAAAAACACATACAATTGGTCAAGCAGCGCATCCACCACCAGACAGCCTGTCCTGTATGTAGCAGTATGTCCTACTCGCAACCCGCGAGTGTTGTATGACACAATCCGCATTATTGAACCTTGCAGCTGCACGCAGCGCAGTTGCCCCCTTAAACTGGACTCCTCCTCGGATGCAGCGCGCTCCAACCTCACCATCGGGCTGCAACCCATCTTGTGATAGTTGGGACTTCGCGTTGTCTTCTCTCGCGCGTTTTTTTCTAATCCTAACCCTGATTGGTCCGCTTTTTTCCCTGTCTGTGCTGTGGCCAATGACATTCGCTTGATTTTGGAAGGTTCTAGACGACGGACCCCTCTTGCTGATAGTTGGAGTTCGTGTTGTCCTATCTCTTTTCCCTGATTGGTCGTTTTCTGCTTGTCTGTGCTGTGGCCAATTAGAGACGCATGAATGAGACTATTTTAGAAGGTTCTCGACGACGGTCTTGTCCCATTTCATCTCGTCTGAGGTAAGTGTTGCACGGCAGTTGTTTGTAGTCTGATGTATAATGCTAAATAAGTGAGATTTTGCAAGTTTTCCCCCATCTTAAACTACATCACGTTAATACTGGCAATGTATTGAAACGTATTTGATGTGTTTGAACGTTGTGTTATCCGGCTGCTGTTTTAACAAGATAGGTAAAGACATGGTAGCCTGCATGCTAACTACACCTGCTAGCGCTAGCTAGAGCTAGCAGATCTCACTTTAAGGTTTTAATGTGCAGTAAAAGAAAACAAAAACAAAGAAAAGTTTGAGTAGGCTCTCGTTGCTACAATATACAGTAAGGCTTTTGTCTATTCTGTCGTCGTTGTGGTGGGGGTGGGGGAGGGGGGCGTCGGTTGTTGAGTTGCGTGTCCTGCTCGATCGTGTAGCGGAGCGGCGCCGATGAGGGATTTTGGAAGTATTTTACACTGTTAAATGACCTTCATTGAATGACTACAGCACACATTTGTAAATTGTCAAAGCTGCCTTTATTTTCCCCCTTGAAAGATTACCGTTGGTTTCTGTAGCGATCGTTTTTTTCATGGCCATCCAGAATATCCATCCATTTTGCCAAACCGTTTCACCTCATGGAAATTAATCTAAAAGAAAAAAAAAGTAACAATGTTATTACAATACCGTTTTCTTTGTTAATAAGTAAACAAGGAAGTCTATAGTGGATCCATTTTTTTCTATTGTTGAGGATTTATTGAAGGCTCTGCTCACCCCATCCATTATTTATAATCAATGTGTGATGTTACTATACTTCAATTGATGACGGTTTCTTATTTTTATTACAATGACACCACTGCCTCATTAGACTCAATGTACATTTTTAATGTTTCATACACATCTGAGATTAACTACAAATTTTATCTTGAATCTTTTAGCCAAGCGCCGATGGAAGAAGCTGGACCTTGCTGCTCCGGAACTGAGCCCAAACATCGCACCCCAGCAGGTACTTTGCCTCTATTCAATTCTGCACTTGGCGGTGGTGTATTCTGTGTTGAGTTATTTTGAGTCACACTGCTAGGTCCTCAATGTGCTGTATATTTTGTTTTCAGCCTCGGTCCCCACCCTCTGCCACCAGTGATGGGACCACGATGCAGTCTCCAGTGAACAAGGTACGAGTTTCACGCCATATTTTAGCAAGAGTTTATCATTTTTTTATTACTATTACACTTTTTTTTTAATATCCTAAACATTTGCAATGTGTATTTAGAAGGCCAGAGTCCGAACTTCAGCTCCAGCCAGTCGGCTCGCCACTGTGGACGCCCGCTCCCCACCGCATACCTCTACTGTGGCTGCCCACCAGGTATGTTCCACAGCAGGCAAAATGCAATTAACTTTGTTAATGTGCAATACACATTATTTCCGGCTACAAATATAGAGTCAAGCAGAAAAAAATGCTAAAATGCTTATGTAAAAAGCAGTCTGTGTATTCAAGACACTCAATAGTAATGTAAAAAAATCCTTTATTAAAAATGGACTACCAACATGTTTCAACACAAGATTGTCTTCACCAGGGCATAGTTTGACAAATATAGAGTGTATGACTGAGTGATATTTGTGCATTGCTTTATTCATGTCAAACTAATTCTGAATTTAATTGTGATGAAGTCTGTTTTCTACAAGATTTCAAAAATTTTACTGATGTCAAAAATAAACTCACTAACATTGATCACAAATTTGTGAGATGCCGAGCCCGGACACAGATATTTCACATGGTTTCTTTTAAATTACATAGACCAGATGTAAATAATAATAACTAAGACTGTTCTATTTAACAACTAATGTTTTGTTTTAGACTTCATGTCTATCTAAACAGTGTATGTCATTGTTTTGTCAAAAACATATTTCTATATACTTCCTTTATACTATAATCTAATCTGGTACAATCTGCTGCCTTTCTGCTCATGTATTTGATCAGAAAATTCTAGCAAAATTGAGCAATTGTGACTATTTCAGACACAAACAAAAGTATCAGTTAAGTCCTTGAATCTCTTTTGTGATTAAGAATTTCATTAATAAACCTGGCCTGAATTAACATCACTTGTATGTACAAAATACCCGGTAAATTTTAATTGAAACTAATTTAACCATTACAACCTATGTTTGCTTTTTACTCTGCATTATGGTGACTGTGTCATGTTTTGGGTTCTGTTTTCCTTGTGTGTCTCCCTTGGTCTTGTTTAAGTGTGATCCTGCCCTTCCTCGTGTGATCCAATCAGTGCCCTCAGCCACTTGTGTCTTGCCCCAGGTGTGTCTTGTTAGGTCGTTAGTATGTGTATTTAGTCTGCTGTCTCCCCTCTGTCTGTGTCGGGTCATTGTTGTATTTCTCCCTGTGATGCTGCCCGTTTTTGCCTTGAATTTTCCCCCCATGTCATGCTGCCCGTTTTGCCTTGAATTTTCCCCCCATGTCATGCTGCCCGTTTTGCCTTGTTTTCTCCATGTTATGTTTTTCCGTGCAATTTAGATCTCGCCTTTTGTTTTGTAGAAATTAAAATCCCCTTTTTGATTGAGCCTCTGCCTCCTCGCCCTGTCTTCCCGCATTTGGATCCTCAAGCTTCCCCTCCTTGACAGAATGACCCGACCCGAGAAGGACCCAGCGGGAGCGCTGAAAGCCAAGATGTGGAATCAGGAGGCGCGCCTGTCACGCCATGAGGAGCTCCAGCACGCCATGGCCGCCCAATTGGACCTGCTGTCGTCCTTGATTGAGGGAGTCGTGCGTCGTTGGGCTTCAGCTGGTGGCGCTCGGAGTCACCAGCCCCAACTCCCCGAACCACGTCTGTCGCACCTTCAACTCTCCGAACCACGTCTGCCGCCGCAGTTCCCAGTCCCGAGCCACGTCTGCCGCCGCAGTTCCCAGTCCCGAGCCACGTCTGCCGCCGCAGTTCCCAGTCCCGAGCCACGTCTGCCGCCGCAGTTCCAAGTCCCGAGCCACGTCTGCCGCCGCAGTTCCAAGTCCCGAGCCACGTCTGCCGCCGCAGTTCCAAGTCCCGAGCCACGTCTGCCGCCGCAGTTCCAAGTCCCGAGCCACGTCTGCCGCCGCAGTTCCAAGTCCCGAGCCACGTCTGCCGCCGCAGTTCCAAGTCCCGAGCCACGTCTGCCGCCGCAGTTCCAAGTCCCGAGCCACGTCTGCCGCCGCAGTTCCAAGTCCCGAGCCACGTCTGCCGCCGCAGTTCCAAGTCCCGAGCCACGTCTGCCGCCGCAGTTCCAAGTCCCGAGCCACGTCTGCCGCCGCAGTTCCAAGTCCCGAGCCACGTCTGCCGCCGCAGTTCCAAGTCCCGAGCCACGTCTGCCGCCGCAGTTCCAAGTCCCGAGCCACGTCTGCCGCCGCAGTTCCAAGTCCCGAGCCACGTCTGCCGCCGCAGTTCCAAGTCCCGAGCCACGTCTGCCGCCGCAGTTCCAAGTCCCGAGCCACGTCTGCCGCCGCAGTTCCAAGTCCCGAGCCACGTCTGCCGCCGCAGTTCCAAGTCCCGAGCCACGTCTGCCGCCGCAGTTCCAAGTCCCGAGCCACGTCTGCCGCCGCAGTTCCAAGTCCCGAGCCACGTCTGCCGCCGCAGTTCCAAGTCCCGAGCCACGTCTGCCGCCGCAGTTCCAAGTCCCGAGCCACGTCTGCCGCCGCAGTTCCAAGTCCCGAGCCACGTCTGCCGCCGCAGTTCCAAGTCCCGAGCCACGTCTGCCGCCGCAGTTCCAAGTCCCGAGCCACGTCTGCCGCCGCAGTTCCAAGTCCCGAGCCACGTCTGCCGCCGCAGTTCCAAGTCCCGAGCCACGTCAAGGCAGCCCCAAGACCCCGTGTCAAGGCAGCCCCAAGACCCCGTGCCAAGGCAGCCCCAAGACCCCGTGCCAAGGCAGCCCCAAGACCCCGTGCCAAGGCAGCCCCAAGACCCCGTGCCAAGGCAGCCCCAAGACCCCGTGCCAAGGCAGCCCCAAGACCCCGTGCCAAGGCAGCCCCAAGACCCCGTGCCAAGGCAGCCCCAAGACCCCGTGCCAAGGCAGCCCCAAGACCCCGTGCCAAGGAGGTGCACGTCCCACTGCCGTCTTCTCCCTGTCTGGCGGCGCACGTTGTGGTCGCTCTTTGCTCCAGTGTGGTGTCCGGGGCGCCCTCCGGACTGGCGCCGCCGGGCTCCCCTCGTCTGGCGTCCGGGACGCCCCCCGGACTGGCCTTGATGGGTGTGCCAGGTTCCCGCCTCCGGGCCCCCCTCCGCCCGCCCTGTTTTTGGACCTTTTTGTGTTAGGGACGTCTGGGAGCCGTCCCTTGAGGGAGGGGTTCTGTCATGTTTTGGGTTCTGTTTTCCTTGTGTGTCTCCCTTGGTCTTGTTTAAGTGTGATCCTGCCCTTCCTCGTGTGATCCAATCAGTGCCCTCAGCCACTTATGTCTTGCCCCAGGTGTGTCTTGTTGGGTCGTTAGTATGTGTATTTAGTCTGCTGTCTCCCCTGTCTGTGTCGGGTCATTGTTGTATTTCCCCCTGTGATGCCGCCCGTTTTTGCCTTGTTTTCTCCATGTTATGTTTTTCCGTGCAATTTAGATCTCGCCTTTTGTTTTATAGAAATTAAAATCCCCTTTTTGATTGAGCCTCTGCCTCCTCGCCCTGTCTTCCCGCATTTGGGTCCTCAAGCTTCCCCTCCTTGACAGACTGCACATGCCTACAATTGTGTAATGTCTATGCTTTATGTTTTAGGTGTCCCCTGTTGGTGCCAAGGCTCTGGTACCAGGTCAGTCATAATTTTAATTGCTTTTGCAGCAGTTTTACAATCGATTATTTTAAACAATTCCAATATTTTGCAGGTTCATATACACTCAAAGTGGAACATGTACTTGTACTGTGCATTGTCAGCAATTGAAGTTGAGACTTGACATGGTATTCTGTGTGTGCATCATTTTAGGCAGAGGCACTGGCTGGCGCCACAGAGTTCGGGAATGGCCAGTTTCAGCTGTGACTGGGCGGAGGCACAAACTGGTCATTCCAGCACTGAACCAGGACAACACGGTATGTTTTATAATAAACTCTGCCTTTATAACAAATTAACAACCTTCATTTGTGTCTATTTTTTTTTTAATTACTTTTTTCCTTTTTTCAATTACTACTTTTTTTTTTCTTTTGTAACAGTTTGTCCTGGGCTCTTGAGCTAATAATGTTTTTTCCTTTGTTACTGTAGGTATTCGCTACCTATCTGTTGCTGGCCACTTCCCGCTGTCACATCTTCACTTGTGGTGTAGAGACGGGGTAAGTACATTAGTTGCTGTGAAAAACAAACAAACATTTTTATTAGTGCTCCTCCTATCAAAAGTATGTTTGTAGATGTATAATATTTTTTTCTGATCATGTCTGGAAGGTACACCTCAGTGACAGCGATGGGATGCCGGTGCTTGCGCGGTTGCTGTGGGCTGCCGTCAACCTGCGGATGGAGAGGACTGCACCGGCTGCTCCTCAGCGTTCGCCACCAGCTCGAGTGTTCAGACCAAAAGTGGTTGTTAAGGGTGAGGTCACTGCGCCTCAGCCTTCCAACCCTTTTGACTGGACACTCGTCGGGAAGGCCAAGGAGGTAAACGCAAGCCTAACATGTTTTTGAAAACCTACCATGTTTTTGAAAACCTTAAATTTTATGAATGTGTGTGTTGCAATAATGTCACTAGTCATTTCAGAGCAGCTCGGTTGTGGACTCTGAGGTCACCTGTGGGCCCACTGGGTGGATGGGCACTCTCCAGGTTTGTGATGGTGATCATGGATTCATTCAGCCTTTTACCATGGCACATGTTAAAATTCTATTTCTCTATTTCTATTTTGTTGTGTTTTTTACAGTGCAACATCCCATTGAACCCTCTCTGGTTCAGCCCACCTATGTTGGAGGCGATGGACAAGCTGTCTCCAGCTCATCTTTCGAGCCCTGAGGACTGCCCAGGATCCAAAGGATAAGAAGGTATTTCAGTTTTCCTATTTTGTTTGCCCGTTATGTTTACATATCTATCTTCATGACAAAAAAAAAAGTATAGTTAATTGTCCATTCTTGTAGTAACAATGCTTCGCAGTAAAAGCAAAAATATATATATATATATATATTTCTCTTTTTTTTTTTCTTTGCTCTTTCTTGTTAGACATCCACCGCAGGGCACAGACGACAGCGGCCAGCCCATAAGAGCACACGGAGAGAGCACCAGGTTTGCATTGCATTCTTATCAGCCCTGAGAAGTCTTACTTAAAATCACAAACAGAAATTAGTGACTCTTCACTCAAGTGCTGTGTGTTAAAGAATTATTGTTTGCTTGTCGTTTCAGCCAGAGGAAAGGCCAGCCCTTGCGGAGGTTCCTTCCAGACCATCATCCCCCCGTCGTCCTGGGACTGAGGTAACTTTTTTATAGTCACAACATTAACCATTAACATATGAAATGTTTAAAATTATATTAGTTAGAATTTAAGATAATTAAAATGGTTTCAATCATTTCAGGATCCTGCTGTGGGACTTCCTCAACGCACGCTATCCGTGAGGGCCACACATTCACAGATGGATGAAAGGTACTCAAGTTTTTCTCGCAACCACCAGTGTACTTGTATGGCTCTCACTTTCTTGGCCTTCCACGCTGAGGGGTTGCAGTTTAATTCGCTTGAACTTGACAGAGTGCTTGAACACGGGGACTCTCTTTACGTGGGTGCTAAACAGCAATTGATTTTGGACCATAACTTTGGGAATGATCACTTGACTGTCGAGGAGATGCCAAAACAAGTCATGACGGACACCAATGTCTATAATGTACAGATGCATGAGCTCAGCGTTGGTTATGTCATAGATGACGGTCATACCAAAAGAGACTTGGGATTGTCTCTTGGAGCTCAGCTTGAGTGCTTTTCACAAAATGTCACTCTTGCTTTCTTGATTGTGAATCCAGAGTGTTTTGCAGTATTCCGTGACAGATCAGGATACTTTGGGTTATTTGATTCACATTCCAGATCTGAAGTGGGCTTGCCACACCCAAACGGAACTGCAATTATGTTGACTTTTTCTCACTTGTGTGGCTTGGTTGAGCATTTGCGTCAGCTTTTTGAAGGACATGGCCGGTTTGCAACCTATGAGTTTGTGCCAGTCTCTTTTCATATTGACGGCAGTTCCATTAACACGCATCGGGATTCTACTACAACCATATCAAAGGCAAATGAAGAGCTACTAATTGAATTAGGTGATTCCCCAACTAAAGCGATACAAATTGTGATCGGTATTGTGGGAGCCACCATCGCTTCTTTCCGGGAAAGGGTTCGGCATGGGCCGACGTATATCTGCACAGTGTGCCACCGTGCGCTTTTCCCCAATCAAGTAAAGCATTGCAAACGAGCCAGATACACCAAAGATGTTGATGTGGCGTTTGCGTGCTTGACAGGCCAGTTTGTTCACACTTGTAGTTGCCCCGCCCCATGTACCGTTCCTCAAGAACGGATGCAGGAGTGGATTTGTCATACCTGTGACAACCATCTGTTCAGAGGTGGCATGCCACCCCAGGCGGTGGCAAATAACTTGGCACTGGCGCCCATTCCCGAAGAGCTGTCGGAATTAAATGTACTTGAACTACAGCTAATTGCAAAAATCATCCCTTTTGCAAAGATTGTTGCGTTGCCCAAAGGACGGCAAAGGGCCGTACACGGTTCTGTGGTGTGCGTTCCATCAGAGATGGAAGCCGTAGTGAACTCCCTCCCAAGGCCGCGCAGTGAGGCCCAGCTTCTCCAGGTGAAGCTGAAGCGCCTCATTGTGTACAAAGGTTACCAGCATTTTTACACTGTCAACATGACAAATGTCTTGGCGGCGCTGAGGACACTGAAACGCATTCATGCAGAATACAAAACTGTATCGATAGATGAAAGCGCTCAGTTTGAAAGTCTCCAAGAAGAGGAAGACGAGGGGGTAGGAGAAGAGGACATCCCTGAAGCCGATGCACAGCCAGAGAGCAGCGACACCCCCGCAAACAAAGAGCAACAGACTCCCCAAGAGAGCAAAGAGGAGCTCAGGCCGGGCTTGACACTCGACACCTGTATGCAGCCTCCTGACATCGCGCAGGAAAAGCTGTCATATGGGGACGGCATATTTAGCATCGCTCCTGCCCAAGGAAACAAGCCGGTGGGATTTTTTGCCGTGCCAAACCTCGAAGCCATGGCCTTTCCCGTTCAGTTCCCAACAGGACAGAATTCACTCGATGAGGCGAGAGAAATTAAGCTGTCACCCAGTTTGTATTTCAATGCAAGGTTATTCTCCTCGGACACTCGATTTGCCAAAGATCAAAGTTACCTTTTCTTTGCGCAGTTTGTGACAGAAACGCATCTGGCCACCAACAGCATGTCATTCAGGCCCGCAAGGGGACAGCCCTCACTTGGGATGGGAAGAAGATTTCAAACCGGATGCTTCAGGACAAAGACGAACTGGAGAAGCTCATCCAAAGAGAGCATGCGATGCGCTTCACGCAGCCCTTGAGAGGCACGCCGGCTTTTTGGGAGGGTGCCCTTAGGGACCTCCATGCAATGACCAGGCAGTTGGGCAAGCCCACATTCTTCCTTACCTTTTCTGCTGCGGAAATGAGATGGCCCGAAGTAATCGAAATAGTCAAAGCGCAGCAAGGCGAACAAGGGGACTTTTCCCATCTCGACTGGAATGCCAAATGCGATCCGCAGCAATCCGGTCACAGTGATGCGCCTTTTTGAGAAAAGGATGGATGCTCTTATGGCATTCATCCTGTCTCCTGCACAGCCCCTCGGTCCGGTAGAAGACCACTTCTATCGTGTGGAATTTCAAGCCAGGGGAAGTCCGCACGCTCACATGCTGCTCTGGATTAAGGGTGCGCCAGTCATCGAAGAACCCGACCCCAGATGTTGTCAAGAAGCCATTGACTTCATCGACAAGTACATCACTTGCAAAATACCAGACCCGATTGAGGACCCTGAACTGCACGACATTGTCACCAGCGTTCAGGCACACAGCAAAAACCACACAAAGTCTTGTCGGAAAGGAAACGTTTCTTGCAGATTTGGGTACCCCAAACTGCCGACCGACCAAACCACCATCACGTTGCCATTCCAGACGGAGACTGAAGACGTCCCAACGGACAAGAGTGTGGAAGGCCAGCATAGGAAGCAGGCGGCCAAATCGGCTCGCCTCACCGAAAAACAAAGGGAGGCTAAAGAAGA
Organism: Leptonotus elevatus; assembly: GCF_054856555.1. Lineage (NCBI taxonomy): Eukaryota > Metazoa > Chordata > Actinopteri > Syngnathiformes > Syngnathidae > Leptonotus > Leptonotus elevatus. The sequence goes on along the minus strand of NC_141260.1, from coordinate 1,085,483 downwards.
ACTCAAACGCATCAGAGAGATCCTCATGGACGCGGATGTCCCGCAGGACTTGCCGGAGCTTCTCAAAAAGGCCAATTTGACAATGGACAGCTACAAGGACAGCGTCATTAATCTGACCTCCGGAATGGTTGTCATGTTGAAGCGTGCTCCAACGGAAAGCTGGATCAATGCTTACAACCCACATCTGCTGCGGGCATGGAACGCCAACATGGATATTCAGTACGTGCTCGATGACGTCGCGGGTCTCATGTACATGATGTCGTACATTTCCAAACCGGAGCACGAGATGTACGAGTTCCTCACGTCTGTCGTCAAAAACTTGAAGACAAAGCCTCTTGTCGACAAAAAGGACGAGATGAGGAAAATAATGGCGGCGTATTCCAAGCACAGAGAGGTGAGCGCTCAAGAAGCGGTGGCGCGGACATGCAGTCTCCCTCTGAAGAAGTGCTCGCGCAGCGTAGTTTTCATCCAGACTGCTGAGGATGGCGTGAAATTGAGTCTACCCATGAGTAGACTGAGGACCATGCATCCGGACGCAGACAACGTGTGGATGTCTGGTCTGCCAGACAAATATGTGGCAAGACCTAGAACGGCAATGTTTGAGCGGATGTGTCTCGCCGAATTTGCATCCGAATACCGAGTCGTCTACGGTCAGCAGACTGAGGGCAAGAATGTCATTCCCCTCTCACACGGCAAGGGATTCATCCAGAAGCGGATTGGAAAAGATGCCGTCATCAGATTCACTCGCTTCTCAATCAAAAAGTATGCTGAGAAGTATTACAGGACCCATCTTAAATTGTACCTCCCCCACAGAGACGACGCCGAGCTCAGGTCTGAAAACCTCAAAACGTACGAGGAGTTCTACGGTGCCGGGGATTCAAAGTTCGGTCGGGTGCGGGCTATCGTCGACCGCAATCGGGGGCGGTACGAAGGACGGGGAAAGACCGTGGACAATGCCTTCGAAAAATTGAAAGAGCTTCGTGCGGTTCTCAACGCGTGGAGCACTTTTGCGCCGGAGGTAGAGGCAGAGCGTTTGGAGTGTGCCGCCGAACGCGAATCTAATCCGTTACAGGAAGACCCGCAAGATGAGGTTCCGGCCTACCAGGACGCTCCTGGTAGCGGCGCGGTCTTGCCGGCGTTTGAGGCGCCAAAGTTGAGCGCCGAATTTGTGAGGAACATGTACCGCAGTCTCAATGAAACGCAAGCGTCCGTCTTCTACGCTGTGCGCGAGTGGTGTTTGAAACGCGTTTCGGATCGTCTCCTCGAGCCCTTCTTTTATTTGATCTCCGGAGGAGCTGGCTGTGGTAAATCGCATGTCATCAAGTGCATTTACCAGGAGGCCAGTAAGATTCTCCATCAGCTTCCCAGGTTCCGCGACGAAGCGGATATGGCCAAGCCTGCTGTGCTGCTGACGTCGTTTACTGGCACGGCGGCTTACAACATCTCAGGGAAAACTTTTCATTCCCACTTGAAACTCCCCAGGACTCTAAAGCCTCCTTACCAGGCGCTGGGGAATACGTTGGACGCATTGAGAGCAACCCTTTGCAACGTGGAAATTTTGATCATCGACGAGATCTCCATGGTCTCCAAGGAACTCTTTGCCTATGTCCACCGGAGATTTCAGCAAATCAAGAGCAACAACAGACCATTTGGGGGTATCTCCGTTCTTGCAGTTGGGGACTTCTACCAACTGCCACCCCTCGGAAGGTCCAAACCCCTCTGCGTTTCTGACAACGATCTTCTTGACCTCTGGACAGATTTTCAGATGGTCAAGCTTACTCAAATCATGCGGCAAAAAGACGTCGTCGCTTTTGAACAGGATCAGGGAGAAGGGGAAGGCTGATCCGCTCGGCGATGGTGACAGGGCGTTACTCACCACGGCTGTCACGGATGCGCGAGACCTCCCTGCGGATACTCTGCATATCTTTGCCACCAATAAAGAGGTGGATAGGCACAATGCAGCAGCTGCATGCTCTCAAATTGACTGTGGTCAATATTCCCGCAGAGGACTACAGGAAGAGCCCACGGTCGGGGGCGATGGTCACTGTGATCATGGGGTCGAGAAGGGATCTACCGGATACCCTTCAACCTGGTGTAGGAGCACGGGTTATGCTTCTTCGGAATTTGGATGTCGAGGACGGATTGGTGAACGGGACCTTTGGCACAATAGGCAACATTGTTCAAAGCGCCCCAAAGGGGTCGGCGGAGAAAGTGACCTTGCTCGGACTGAGGCTAGACAATCCCGAAGCGGGCCAGAAATTGCGCAAGAAAATTCTGGGGCCAACGGATGACTTGGTCTATATCGAAAGGTCGGAGGAAAACCTGGGCATAAAAGGCGTGGTCAGGCGGCAATTCCCCATGAAGCTTGCCTTTGGATGCACGGCTCACAAAGTGCAAGGCATGACGATGACCTCTGCAGTGGTGTCTCTTAAGCGTGTGTTTGAACCTGGAATGGCCTATGTTGCCCTAAGCCGCACGACGTCACTTCAGGGATTGAGGGTCATAGACTTTGACGAATCCAAAATCTACGCCAATCCCAACGTCACGACGGCAATGGACAGTATGACGCGCGCTTCTTTCCGAAGTACAAGACCATTGTTGTACTTTTCCAAAATGCCGCAAACTGCTTTTCCCACCTTGACCATTGTTCATCACAACACCGAGGGGCTTCCATCTCATATTGACGACTTAAAGTCTCATCATGAGTTGAGGCTGGCAGATGTCCTTTGCCTCACTGAAACTCATTTGTCTGGATCCTTCTTCCCCATCCATCCATCCATCCATTTTCTGTACCGCTTGTCCTCACAAGGGTCGCGGGGGGTTGCTGGAGCCTATCCCAGCTGGCTTCGGGCAGTAGGCGGGGTACACCCTGAACTGGTTGCCAGCCAATCGCAGATCCTTCTTCCCCCCCTCCCTTGCAACTGGAGGGATGCAGCACTTTTGTGCGCAACAGACAAGTTTCGTATTCAAATAGACTGGACATGGCCCAAAAAAAGGGTGGCGGAGTCGCAGTCTATTATCGCGATTGTCTTCGAGCGGAGCCCCGTCGGTTTATTCGGAATGTGGTTGACCTGGAATTTGCTGTCATCAGGGTTGACGCTCCCGTCCAGGCTTTGATAGCTACGGTCTACAGGCCACCCAACCTGAGTCTTGGCACCTTTCTTCCAAACCTTGGAAGTCTCTTGGATGCCTTGGCCGTGATGGACTGCCAGCCTATTGTTGTTTGCGGAGACTTTAATGAGGATTTGCTTTCAAAGGGAAAGAAATCCATTCTGGACTTGTTTCAGTCCAGAGGCTTTTCACAGCTGATCACCCAGGCCACAACTGGAAAGCAGACACTGATTGATCACATTTACATATGTCGCCCAGATTGTTGTGTTCAATCAGGCGTTCTGCACACTTATTACAGTTACCACAGTCCGGTCTACTGTGTGTTAACTTCTTGTGTCAGCTCATTGTCGATCGCAAGGGCACCATTTTCACAAGTGCGCCTTTGCAAATGTTATTGAGCCTTTCATACCACTGCTCAAAAGAGGGGGATACTGTACTTTAAATTGTAAAGGCTGAAAAGTTAAATCCTTTGCTCGTTCAAAATTGGTGTCATAACAGAACTACACTCAAAATCAGAGCGGCCAATCATTTAGTTAGTTCTAAACGTATTGAGCTTTAAATTGAATTTAAGACATGGGATATGCCATTTAAGCGCTCCCTTATTTTGAGCAGTGTTGTATGACGGTACTTTTAATCAGTGTGCTTTTCTGTTAGCAGGACATCGTGCATTTGGACTTGAATGTTTTGTTTGTCCTTATTGTGATTGTGACTACAACACAATGAAAAGTGTTGGTGTCAGTGAGGTACTGCGATGGTAAGGGATGAACTGCGAGGGTAAGTGATGATTGATTACTGAATTGATCTAGGCAAACATTGAACACTCATTTTTCATTTTCACATGCAATACAGGTGGATGGAGCGCAGCAAGGGGCGCTACTTGACATGGCCAAGGATATCAAGGTTGTTATGTCCGGTACAACTGGTGGAGAGAAAAGATGAAAAAAGGGATCCCGCAAACGTAGACCAAAATGATTTATTCTACAGGATTCCTCACTGAAAAACCGTCACATGTGTATTGGATGAGTATTTAGATTAAGTTTTAACTGTTCAGTTTTGCTGCCTATTTTCTAACAACTTGTTCCTTTGTGTGCTCAGGAAAAGATGAAGATGCTGTGTAACAAAGACCCAAAACGGCTCTTTTAAGAGCCGTTTTACATGTACTTTGGAGTAATATTCCTGCAATATTGATCAGCACCAACATGCCTTTTAATATGCAATGTCAAATTTAAACACTGCATTCATACTGTATTTGCTCCATGATACAGTATATTGCATTTTATATTTTAGTTAATCACTTACACTATAAGCAAGAAATTAAACTGATTCCCTTTTGATATGACTAAGATGTCAATCAAGACATAAGGGAAGCCATTACACATGTAATAACTGCAGTTATTACAAATTGTCCTGAACTCTATTCCTGCTGACACAAATTGAGAGGTAAAGTACACCAACATTTGGCAAACAGTTCAGAGCATGCATCTTTCCACCTTGCAAGAGTCAGCAGGCCCATTCAAAATTTCCGCGGAAATTTTTCTAGTATTATTCTTCTTCTTTTTATTATTTTTTTTAATCTTCCACCGATTTTTCCGCAAGGGAATTCCCAGTTACCATGGCGACGCTATTACCAAAAAACTCTTAAAAACTTAAGGAATGAAAGTTCTCCCCCCTGTGCGGGTTCAAAAACAGTGAGCAAAGGGGTGAAAGTCGCCTATTTAGAGTGTGACTAATTAAGGCTTCAGTGACGGGAACCAAAAAATATATTTCCAAAAGTTTCACTTCAACTCGTCACCATGGCCACAATCTTTGCTCACTAGACATCAAATTGGCACATTTTGTAGCCACAAGCCTCTGCTTTCTGAAAAACTAAGTTTTATTTGGCTAAGGTGTCATTTAGTACCTTTATTTTCACTTTAAGCGAGGAGAAGTCGGACTATTTCGATCTCTTTTCAATGTTATTTTCTCCGTTTTTCCCTTTTCGTTTTCGATCAATCATAAGTTTTTAACCTGCTCTCATTTGGTCATTTTTCATCCGATTAAAAAAACTGAGAACATGCTCGCGTACCCCAAACCCTTGCCGTTCTAACGAGCCATTTCTGGAATCTGCATCTTCAACCGTTAAGTCGTGAGAGGCTTTTGTTTGAGGTGAGCGTAATCCTATACAAAATCAATGGAATGTGGGTGCGTGACGTCTCGCAACAAGTTAAAATCAAATGTGTGTGCGTGAATGGTCTGTCACTTTTGCATAGCAACTGCCTCAGCCAATCATCTCTCACTGTTGAGCTCAACTCAGCCCCTTTTTTTCTTGGTGTACTCAAGGCTTGGCCTATATACGACTACTACTATTGCAAATACTATTACTACTACTACTATCTTGGCCAATTGATTAGGTACACCCAGGATTCTGGTCAATTAATTAGGTACACCCTGGATTCTCGCCACTCCGCCCACCCAGGGCGGCGGCCATCTTGGCCAATTAATTAGGTACACCAAGGATTCTCTCCCCTCTGCCCACCCGGGGCGGCGGCCATCTTGGCCAATTGATTAGGTACAGCCAGGACTTTTCAGTCACAAAATGTTTTTATTTGATTATTTTCCAAATTTGTAGCGTGACTATTACTGTGTTTTTTGCTGATTATGGTTTATTATTTAATACTAAAAATTTTCATTTCCTTTGCTAAAGTAAATGTTTTCTTTTATAATATTGATGAGTTCTTCAAGATGCACAAACAGTGACTGTGCGCATGTTGTCTCCACAGTTTCCTCAGGGCACACATAGACATATAAAAGGAATTTGTAAGATGTTGATAAAATTGGGTTAATGGTGTAAATCAACAAATTCAAATTGGAAGGTTCATTTAACTAGATTGTTTTATGTTCAATATACTTTTAAAAAAAAATCAGTGACATGTACAATGTAGCCAATAAAAAAATATATAATACTGGATATTTTGTAGAAACATTTCATCATTTGTAAAGATTTGTCTGTGTTGAATAATTTAGACAGGTGATAATTGCTAAAATTAAAATAACAGATTAATCAGATTTTTTTAAATGCATAGTAATTAAAATATGTGTCACTCCCTTAACACTGAAAACAAAGATATGAATTAGACAATGGTTGGTTCTTTTTAGTGGTTAAAAAAGTGGATGTTTGAATTACAATTTTTATCTTTTTATATGTATTTATTTTTTTATGTTGATGTGCAAAAAACACATACAATTGGTCAAGCAGCGCATCCACCACCAGACAGCCTGTCCTGTATGTAGCAGTATGTCCTACTCGCAACCCGCGAGTGTTGTATGACACAATCCGCATTATTGAACCTTGCAGCTGCACGCAGCGCAGTTGCCCCCTTAAACTGGACTCCTCCTCGGATGCAGCGCGCTCCAACCTCACCATCGGGCTGCAACCCATCTTGTGATAGTTGGGACTTCGCGTTGTCTTCTCTCGCGCAGTTTTTTCTAATCCTAACCCTGATTGGTCCGCTTTTTTCCCTGTCTGTGCTGTGGCCAATGACATTCGCTTGATTTTGGAAGGTTCTAGACGACGGACCCCTCTTGCTGATAGTTGGAGTTCGTGTTGTCCTATCTCTTTTCCCTGATTGGTCGTTTTCTGCTTGTCTGTGCTGTGGCCAATTAGAGACGCTTGAATGAGACTATTTTAGAAGGTTCTCGACGACGGTCTCGTCCCATTTCATCTCGTCTGAGGTAAGTGTTGCACGGCAATTATTTTTAGTCTGATGTAAATAAGTGAGATTTACAAGTTTTCCCCCATCCTAAACTACATCACGTTAATAGGGATTTAAACTAGTGTTAGGGTTTCAAAGTAGGGGTTTAAACTAGGGATAAAGTTTCAATTAGGGGTTTAAACTAGGGTTAGGGTTTCAAAGTAGGGATTTAAACTAGGGTTAGGGTTTCAAAGTAGGTGTTTAAATTAGGGTTAGGGTTTCAAACTAAGGTTAGGGTTTCAAAGTAGGGGTTTAAACTAGGGTTAGGGTTTTAAACTAGGGTTAGGGTTTCAAAGTAGGGGTTTAAACTAGAGTTAGGGTTTCAAAGTAGGGGTTTAAACTAGGGTTAGGGTTTCAAAGTAGGGGTTTAAACTAGGGTTAGGGTTTCAAAGTGGGGGTTTAAACTAGGGTTAGGGTTTCAAAGTGGGGGTTTAAACTAGGGTTAGGGTTTCAAAGTGGGGGTTTAAACTAGGGTTAGGGTTTCAAAGTGGGGGTTTAAACTAGGGTTAGGGTTTCAAAGTGGGGGTTTAAACTAGGGTTAGGGTTTCAAAGTGGGGGTTTAAACTAGGGTTAGGGTTTCAAAGTGGGGGTTTAAACTAGGGTTAGGGTTTCAAAGTAGGGGTTTAAACTAGGGTTAGGAATTCAAAGTAGGGGTTTAAACTAGGGTTAGGGTTGCAAAGTAATGGTTTAATCTAGGGTTAGGGTTTCAAAGTCTGGTTTTAAACTAGGAATAGGGTTTCAAAGTAGGGTTTTAAACTAGGGGTAGGGTTTTAAACTAGGGTTAGGGTTTCAAAGTAGGGGTTTAAACTAGGATTAAGGTTTCAAAGTAGGATTTTAAACTAAGGTTAGGGTTTCAAAGTAGGGGTTTAACCTAGGGTTAGGGTTTCAAAGTAGGGGTTTAAACTAGGGTTAGGGTTTCAAAGTAGGGGTTTAAACTAGGGTTAGGGTTTCAAAGTAGGGGTTTAAACTAGGGTTAAGGTTTCAAAGTAGGATTTTAAACTTAGGTTAGGGTTTCAAAGTAGGGGTTTAACCTAGGGTTAGGGTTCTAAAGTAGGGGTTTAAATTAGGAATAGGGTTTTAAACTAGGGTTAGGGTTTCAAAGTAGGTCTTTAAATTAGGGTTAGGGTTTCAAACTAAGGTTAGGGTTTCAAAGTAGGGGTTTAAACTAGGGTTAGGGTTTCAAAGTAGGGTTTCAAACTAGGGTTAGGGTTTCAAAGTAGGGTTTCAAACTAGGGTAAGGGTTTCAAAGTAGGGTTTCAAACTAGGGTTAGTGTTTCAATGTAGGGGTTTAAACTAGGGTTAGGGTTTCAAAGTAGGTTTTAAAATTAGGGTTAGGGTTTCAAAGTAGGGGTTTAAATTAGGGTTAGGGTTTCAAAGTAGGGTTTCAAACTAAGGTTAGGGTTTCAAAGTAGGGGTTTAAACTCGGGTTAGGGTTTCAAAGTAGGGGTTTAAACTAGGGTTAGGGTTGCAAAGTAGGGGTTTAAACTCTGGTTAGGGTTTGAAGGTAGGGGTTTAAACTATGGTTAGGGTTTCAAAGTAGGGTTTTAAACTAGGGTTAGGGTTTAACCTAGGGTTAGGGTTCTAAAGTAGGGGTTTAAATTAGGGTTAGGTATTCAAACTAGGGTTAGGGTTTCAAAGAAGGGGTTTAAACTAGGGTTAGGGTTTCAAAGTAGGGGTTTAAACTAGGGTTAGGGTTTCAAGGTAGGGGTTTAAACTAGGATTAGGGTTTCAAAGTAGGGGTTTAAACTAGGGTTAGGGTTTCAAAGTAGGGGTTTAAACTAGGGTTAAGGTTTCAAAGTAGGATTTTAAACTAAGGTTAGGGTTTCAAAGTAGGGGTTTAACCTAGGGTTAGGGTTCTAAAGTAGGGGTTTAAATTAGGGTTAGGGTTTCAAACTAGGGTTAAGGTTTCAAAGTAAGGGGTTAAACTAGGGTTAGGGTTTCAAAGTAGGGGTTTAAATTAGGGTTAGGGTTTCAAAGTAGGGGTTTAAACTAGGGTTAGGGTTTCAAAGTAGGGGTTTAAACTAGGGTTAGGGTTTCAAAGTAGGGGTTTAAACTAGGATTAGGGTTTCAAAGTAGGGGTTTAAACTAGGGTTAGAGTTTAAAGTAGGGTTTTAAACTAGGGTTAGGGTTTCAAAGTAGGGGTTTAAACTAGGATTAGGGTTTCAAATTAGGGGTTTAAACTAGGGTTAGAGTTTAAAGTAGGGTTTTAAACTAGGGTTAGGGTTTCAAAGTAGGGGTTTAAACTAGGATTAGGGTTTCAAAGTAGGGGTTTAAACTAGGGTTAGAGTTTAAAGTAGGGTTTTAAACTAAGGTTAAGGTTTCAAAGTAGGATTTTAAACTAAGGTTAGGGTTTCAAAGTAGGGGTTTAACCTAGGGTTAGGGTTCTAAAGTAGGGGTTTCAAACTAGGGTTAGCGTTTCAAAATAGGTTTTTAAACTAGCGTTTGGGTTTCAAAGTAGGGGTTTAAACTAGGATTAGGGTTTCAAAGTAGGGGTTTAAATTAGGGTTTGGGTTTCAAAGTAGGGGTTTAAACTAGGATTAGGGTTTCAAAGTAGGGGTTTAAACTAGGGTTAGGGATTCAAAGTAGGGGTTTAAACTAGGGTTAGGATTTCAAAGTAGGGGTTTAAAGTAGGGTTAGGGTTTCAAAGTGGGGGTTTAAACTAGGGTTAGGGTTTCAAAGTGGGGGTTTAAACTAGGGTTAGGGTTTGTTTCAAAGTAGGGTTTCAAACTAGGGTTAGGGTTTCAAAGTAGGGTTTCAAACGAGGGTTAGGGTTTCAAAGTAGGGGTTTAAACGAAGGTTAGGGTTTCAAACTAGGGTTAGGGTTTCAAACTAGGGTTAGGGTTTCAAAGTAGGGTTTTAAACTAGGGTTAGGGTTTCAAAGTAGGGGTTTAAACTCGGGTTAGGGATTCAAAGTAGGGGTTTAAACTAGGGTTAGGGTTTCAAAGTAGGGGTTTAACGTAGAGTTAGGGTTTCAAAGTAGGGGTTTAAACTAGGGTTAGGGTTTCAAAGTAGGGGTTTAAACTAGGGTTAGGGATTCAAAGTAGGGGTTTAAACTACGGTTAGGGTTTCAAAGTAGGTGTTTAAACTAGGGTTAGGGTTGCAAAGTAATGGTTTAATCTAGGGTTAGGGTTTCAAAGTCTGGTTTTAAACTAGGAATAGGGTTTCAAAGTAGGGTTTTAAACTAGGGGTAGGGTTTTAAACTAGGGTTAGGGTTTCAAAGTAGGGGTTTAAACTAGGATTAAGGTTTCAAAGTAGGATTTTAAACTAAGGTTAGGGTTTCAAAGTAGGGGTTTAACCTAGGGTTAGGGTTTCAAAGTAGGGGTTTAAACTAGGGTTAGGGTTTCAAAGTAGGGGTTTAAACTAGGGTTAAGGTTTCAAAGTAGGATTTTAAACTTAGGTTAGGGTTTCAAAGTAGGGGTTTAACCTAGGGTTAGGGTTCTAAAGTAGGGGTTTAAATTAGGGTTAGTGTTTCAAACTAGGGTTAGGGTTTCAAAGTAGGGGTTTAAACTAGGGTTAGGGTTTCAAAGTAGGGGTTTAAACTAGGGTAAGGGTTTCAAAGTAGGGGTTTAAACTCGGGTTAGGGTTTCAAAGTAGGTGTTTAAACTAGGGTTAGGGTTGCAAAGTAATGGTTTAATCTAGGGATAGGGTTTCAAAGTCTGGTTTTAAACTAGGAATAGGGTTTCAAAGTAGGGTTTTAAACTAGGGGTAGGGTTTTAAACTAGGGTTAGGGTTTCAAAGTAGGGGTTTAAACTAGGATTAAGGTTTCAAAGTAGGATTTTAAACTAAGGTTAGGGTTTCAAAGTAGGGGTTTAACCTAGGGTTAGGGTTTCAAAGTAGGGGTTTAAACTAGGGTTAGGGTTTCAAAGTAGGGGTTTAAACTAGGGTTAGGGTTTCAAAGTAGGGGTTTAAACTAGGGTTAAGGTTTCAAAGTAGGATTTTAAACTTAGGTTAGGGTTTCAAAGTAGGGGTTTAACCTAGGGTTAGGGTTCTAAAGTAGGGGTTTAAATTAGGGTTAGTGTTTCAAACTAGGGTTAGGGTTTCAAAGTAGGGGTTTAAACTCAGGTTAGGGTTTCAAAGTAGGGGTTTAAACTAGGGTTAGGTTTTCAAACTAGGGGTAGGGTTTCAAACTAGGGTGAGGGTTTCAAAGTAGGGTTTTAAACTAGGTTTAGGGTTTCAAAGTAGGGGTTTAAACTAGGGTTAGGGTTTCAAAGTAGGGTTTTAAACTAGGGTTAGGGTTTTAAAGTAGGGGTTTAAACTAGGTTTAGGGTTTCAAAGTAGGGTTTTAAACTAGGGTTAGGGTTTCAAAGTAAGGGTTTAAACTAGGGTTAGGGTTTCAAAGTAGGGGTTTAAACTAGGATTAGGGTTTCAAACTAGGGTTAGGGTTTCAAAGTAGGGGTTTAACCTAGGGTTAGGGTTTCAAAGTAGGGGTTTAAACTAGGATTAGGGTTTCAAACTAGAGTTAAGGTTTCAAAGTAGGGTTTTAAACTAGGGTTAGGGTTTCAAAGTAGGGTTTTAAACTAGGGTTAGGGTTTCAAAGTAGGTGTTTAAATTAGGGTTAGGGTTTTAAACTAGGGTTAGGGTTTCAAAGTAGGGGTTTAACCTAGGGTTAGGGTTCTAAAGTAGGGGTTTAAATTAGGGTTAGGGTTTCAAACTAGGGTTAGGGTTTCAAAGTAGGGGTTTAAACTAGGGTTAGGGATTCAAAGTAGGGGTTTAAACTACGGTTAGGGTTTCAAAGTAGGTGTTTAAACTAGGGTTAGGGTTGCAAAGTAATGGTTTAATCTAGGGTTAGGGTTTCAAAGTCGGCTTTTAAACTAGGAATAGGGTTTCAAAGTAGGTTTTTAAACTAGGGGTAGGGTTTTAAACTAGGGTTAGGGTTTCAAAGTAGGGGTTTAAACTAGGATTAAGGTTTCAAAGTAGGATTTTAAACTAAGGTTAGGGTTTCAAAGTAGGGGTTTAACCTAGGGTTAGGGTTTCAAAGTAGGGGTTTAAACTAGGGTTAGGGTTTCAAAGTAGGGGTTTAAACTAGGGTTAGGGTTTCAAAGTAGGGGTTTAAACTAGGGTTAAGGTTTCAAAGTAGGATTTTAAACTTAGGTTAGGGTTTCAAAGTAGGGGTTTAACCTAGGGTTAGGGTTCTAAAGTAGGGGTTTAAATTAGGGTTAGTGTTTCAAACTAGGGTTAGGGTTTCAAAGTAGGGGTTTAAACTAGGGTTAGGGTTTCAAAGTAGGGGTTTAAACTCGGGTTAGGGTTTCAAAGTAGGTGTTTAAACTAGGGTTAGGGTTGCAAAGTAATGGTTTAATCTAGGGTTAGGGTTTCAAAGTCTGGTTTTAAACTAGGAATAGGGTTTCAAAGTAGGGTTTTAAACTAGGGGTAGGGTTTTAAACTAGGGTTAGGGTTTCAAAGTAGGGGTTTAAACTAGGATTAAGGTTTCAAAGTAGGATTTTAAACTAAGGTTAGGGTTTCAAAGTAGGGGTTTAACCTAGGGTTAGGGTTTCAAAGTAGGGGTTTAAACTAGGGTTAGGGTTTCAAAGTAGGGGTTTAAACTAGGGTTAGGGTTTCATAGTAGGGGTTTAAACTAGGGTTAAGGTTTCAAAGTAGGATTTTAAACTTAGGTTAGGGTTTCAAAGTAGGGGTTTAACCTAGGGTTAGGGTTCTAAAGTAGGGGTTTAAATTAGGGTTAGTGTTTCAAACTAGGGTTAGGGTTTCAAAGTAGGGGTTTAAACTCAGGTTAGGGTTTCAAAGTAGGGGTTTAAACTAGGGTTAGGTTTTCAAACTAGGGGTAGGGTTTCAAACTAGGGTGAGGGTTTCAAAGTAGGGTTTTAAACTAGGTTTAGGGTTTCAAAGTAGGGGTTTAAACTAGGTTTAGGGTTTCAAAGTAGGGTTTTAAACTAGGGTTAGGGTTTCAAAGTAAGGGTTTAAACTAGGGTTAGGGTTTCAAAGTAGGGGTTTAAACTAGGATTAGGGTTTCAAACTAGGGTTAGGGTTTCAAAGTAGGGGTTTAACCTAGGGTTAGGGTTTCAAAGTAGGGGTTTAAACTAGGATTAGGGTTTCAAACTAGAGTTAAGGTTTCAAAGTAGGGTTTTAAACTAGGGTTAGGGTTTCAAAGTAGGGTTTTAAACTAGGGTTAGGGTTTCAAAGTAGGTGTTTAAATTAGGGTTAGGGTTTTAAACTAGGGTTAGGGTTTCAAAGTAGGGGTTTAACCTAGGGTTAGGGTTCTAAAGTAGGGGTTTAAACTAGGGTAAGGGTTTCAAAGTAGGGGTTTAAACTCGGGTTAGGGTTTCAAAGTAGGGGTTTAAACTCAGGTTAGGGTTTCAAAGTAGGGGTTTAAACTCAGGTTAGGGTTTCAAAGTAGGGGTTTAAACTCGGGTTAGGGTTTCAAAGTAGGGGTTTAAACTAGGGTTAGGGTTTCAAAGTAGGGGTTTAAACTAGGGTTAGGTTTTCAAACTAGGGGTAGGGTTTTAAACTAGGATTAGGGTTTCAAACTAGGGTTAGGGTTTCAAAGTAGGGTTTTAAACTAGGTTTAGGTTTTCAAAGTAGGGGTTTAAACTAGGGTTAGGGTTTCAAAGTAGGGTTTTAAACTAGGGTTAGGGTTTTAAAGTAGGGGTTTAAACTAGGGTTAGGGTTTCAAAGTAGGGTTTTAAACTAGGGTTAGGGTTTCAAAGTAAGGGTTTAAACTAGGGTTAGGGTTTCAAAGTAGGGGTTTAAACTAGGATTAGGGTTTCAAACTAGGGTTAGGGTTTCAAACTAGAGTTAAGGTTTCAAAGTAGGGTTTTAAACTAGGGTTAGGGTTTCAAAGTAGGGGTTTAAACTCGGGTTAGGGTTTCAAAGTAGGGGTTTAAACTAGGGTTAGGGTTTCAAAGTAGGGGTTTAAACTAGGGTTAGGTTTTCAAACTATGGGTAGGGTTTTAAACTAGGATTAGGGTTTTAAACTAGGGTTAGGGTTTCAAAGTAGGGTTTTAAACTAGGTTTAGGTTTTCAAAGTAGGGGTTTAAACTAGGGTTAGGGTTTCAAAGTAGGGTTTTAAACTAGGGTTAGGGTTTTAAAGTAGGGGTTTAAACTAGGGTTAGGGTTTCAAAGTAGGGTTTTAAACTAGGGTTAGGGTTTCAAAGTAAGGGTTTAAACTAGGGTTAGGGTTTCAAAGTAGGGGTTTAAACTAGGATTAGGGTTTCAAACTAGGGTTAGGGTTTCAAACTAGAGTTAAGGTTTCAAAGTAGGGTTTTAAACTAGGGTTAGGGTTTCAAAGTAGGGTTTTAAACTAGGGTTAGGGTTTCAAAGTAGGTGTTTAAATTAGGAATAGGGTTTTAAACTAGGGTTAGGGTTTCAAAGTAGGTCTTTAAATTAGGGTTAGGGTTTCAAAGTAGGGGTTTAAATTAGGGTTAGGGTTTCAAAGTAGGGTTTCAAACTAAGGTTAGGGTTTCAAAGTAGGGGTTTAAACTCGGGTTAGGGTTTCAAAGTAGGGGTTTAAACTAGGGTTAGGGTTGCAAAGTAGGGGTTTAAACTCTGGTTAGGGTTTGAAGGTAGGGGTTTAAACTATGGTTAGGGTTTCAAAGTAGGGTTTTAAACTAGGGTTAGGGTTAGGTTAGGGTTTAACCTAGGGTTAGGGTTCTAAAGTAGGGGTTTAAATTAGGGTTAGGTATTCAAACTAGGGTTAGGGTTTCAAAGAAGGGGTTTAAACTAGAGTTAGGGTTTCAAAGTAGGGGTTTAAACTAGGGTTAGGTTTCAAGGTAGGGGTTTAAACTAGGATTAGGGTTTCAAAGTAGGGGTTTAAACTTGGGTTAGGGTTTCAAAGTAGGGGTTTAAACTAGGGTTAAGGTTTCAAAGTAGGATTTTAAACTAAGGTTAGGGTTTCAAAGTAGGGGTTTAACCTAGGGTTAGGGTTCTAAAGTAGGGGTTTAAATTAGGGTTAGGGTTTCAAACTAGGGTTAAGGTTTCAAAGTAAGGGGTTAAACTAGGGTTAGGGTTTCAAAGTAGGGGTTTAAATTAGGGTTAGGGTTTCAAACTAGGGGTTTAAACTAGGGTTAGGGTTTCAAAGTAGGGGTTTAAACTAGGGTTAGGGTTTCAAAGTAGGGGTTTAAACTAGGATTAGGGTTTCAAAGTAGGGGTTTAAACTAGGGTTAGAGTTTAAAGTAGGGTTTTAAACTAGGGTTAGGGTTTCAAAGTAGGGGTTTAAACTAGGATTACGGTTTCAAATTAGGGGTTTAAACTAGGGTTAGAGTTTAAAGTAGGGTTTTAAACTAGGGTTAGGGTTTCAAAGTAGGGGTTTAAACTAGGATTAGGGTTTCAAAGTAGGGGTTTAAACTAGGGTTAGAGTTTAAAGTAGGGTTTTAAACTAAGGTTAAGGTTTCAAAGTAGGATTTTAAACTAAGGTTAGGGTTTCAAAGTAGGGGTTTAACCTAGGGTTAGGGTTCTAAAGTAGGGGTTTCAAACTAGGGTTAGCGTTTCAAAGTAGGTTTTTAAACTAGCGTTTGGGTTTCAAAGTAGGGGTTTAAACTAGGGTTAGGGTTTCAAAGTAGGGGTTTAAATTAGGGTTTGGGTTTCAAAGTAGGGGTTTAAACTAGGATTAGGGTTTCAAAGTAGGGGTTTAAACTAGGGTTAGGGATTCAAAGTAGGGGTTTAAACTAGGGTTAGGATTTCAAAGTAGGGGTTTAAAGTAGGGTTAGGGTTTCAAAGTGGGGGTTTAAACTAGGGTTAGGGTTTCAAAGTGGGGGTTTAAACTAGGGTTAGGGTTTCAAAGTAGGGTTTCAAACTAGGGTTAGGGTTTCAAAGTAGGGTTTCAAACGAGGGTTAGGGTTTCAAAGTAGGGGTTTAAACGAAGGTTAGGGTTTCTAACTAGGGTTAGGGTTTCAAACTAGGGTTTCAAATTAGGGTTAGGGTTTCAAAGTAGGGTTTTAAACTAGGGTTAGGGTTTCAAAGTAGGGGTTTAAACTCGGGTTAGGGATTCAAAGTAGGGGTTTAAACTAGGGTTAGGGTTTCAAAGTAGGGGTTTAACGTAGAGTTAGGGTTTCAAAGTAGGGGTTTAAACTAGGGTTAGGGTTGCAAAGTAGGGGTTTAAACTCTGGTTAGGGTTTGAAGGTAGGGGTTTAAACTATGGTTAGGGTTTCAAAGTAGGGTTTTAAACTAGGGTTAGGGTTAGGTTAGGGTTTAACCTAGGGTTAGGGTTCTAAAGTAGGGGTTTAAATTAGGGTTAGGTATTCAAACTAGGGTTAGGGTTTCAAAGAAGGGGTTTAAACTAGAGTTAGGGTTTCAAAGTAGGGGTTTAAACTAGGGTTAGGTTTCAAGGTAGGGGTTTAAACTAGGATTAGGGTTTCAAAGTAGGGGTTTAAACTAGGGTTAGGGTTTCAAAGTAGGGGTTTAAACTAGGGTTAAGGTTTCAAAGTAGGATTTTAAACTAAGGTTAGGGTTTCAAAGTAGGGGTTTAACCTAGGGTTAGGGTTCTAAAGTAGGGGTTTAAATTAGGGTTAGGGTTTCAAACTAGGGTTAAGGTTTCAAAGTAAGGGGTTAAACTAGGGTTAGGGTTTCAAAGTAGGGGTTTAAATTAGGGTTAGGGTTTCAAAGTAGGGGTTTAAACTAGGGTTAGGGTTTCAAAGTAGGGGTTTAAACTAGGGTTAGGGTTTCAAAGTAGGGGTTTAAACTAGGGTTAGAGTTTAAAGTAGGGTTTTAAACTAGGGTTAGGGTTTCAAAGTAGGGGTTTAAACTAGGATTACGGTTTCAAATTAGGGGTTTAAACTAGGGTTAGAGTTTAAAGTAGGGTTTTAAACTAGGGTTAAGGTTTCAAAGTAGGGGTTTAAACTAGGATTAGGGTTTCAAAGTAGGGGTTTAAACTAGGGTTAGAGTTTAAAGTAGGGTTTTAAACTAAGGTTAAGGTTTCAAAGTAGGATTTTAAACTAAGGTTAGGGTTTCAAAGTAGGGGTTTAACCTAGGGTTAGGGTTCTAAAGTAGGGGTTTCAAACTAGGGTTAGCGTTTCAAAGTAGGTTTTTAAACTAGCGTTTGGGTTTCAAAGTAGGGGTTTAAACTAGGGTTAGGGTTTCAAAGTAGGGGTTTAAATTAGGGTTTGGGTTTCAAAGTAGGGGTTTAAACTAGGATTAGGGTTTCAAAGTAGGGGTTTAAACTAGGGTTAGGGATTCAAAGTAGGGGTTTAAACTAGGGTTAGGATTTCAAAGTAGGGGTTTAAAGTAGGGTTAGGGTTTCAAAGTGGGGGTTTAAACTAGGGTTAGGGTTTCAAAGTGGGGGTTTAAACTAGGGTTAGGGTTTCAAAGTAGGGTTTCAAACTAGGGTTAGGGTTTCAAAGTAGGGTTTCAAACGAGGGTTAGGGTTTCAAAGTAGGGGTTTAAACGAAGGTTAGGGTTTCAAACTAGGGTTAGGGTTTCAAACTAGGGTTAGGGTTTCAAAGTAGGGTTTTAAACTAGGGTTAGGGTTTCAAAGTAGGGGTTTAAACTCGGGTTAGGGATTCAAAGTAGGGGTTTAAACTAGGGTTAGGGTTTCAAAGTAGGGGTTTAACGTAGAGTTAGGGTTTCAAAGTAGGGGTTTAAACTAGGGTTAGGGTTTCAAAGTAGGGGTTTAAACTAGGGTTAGGGATTCAAAGTAGGGGTTTAAACTACGGTTAGGGTTTCAAAGTAGGTGTTTAAACTAGGGTTAGGGTTGCAAAGTAATGGTTTAATCTAGGGTTAGGGTTTCAAAGTCTGGTTTTAAACTAGGAATAGGGTTTCAAAGTAGGGTTTTAAACTAGGGGTAGGGTTTTAAACTAGGGTTAGGGTTTCAAAGTAGGGGTTTAAACTAGGATTAAGGTTTCAAAGTAGGATTTTAAACTAAGGTTAGGGTTTCAAAGTAGGGGTTTAACCTAGGGTTAGGGTTTCAAAGTAGGGGTTTAAACTAGGGTTAGGGTTTCAAAGTAGGGGTTTAAACTAGGGTTAGGGTTTCAAAGTAGGGGTTTAAACTAGGGTTAAGGTTTCAAAGTAGGATTTTAAACTTAGGTTAGGGTTTCAAAGTAGGGGTTTAACCTAGGGTTAGGGTTCTAAAGTAGGGGTTTAAATTAGGGTTAGTGTTTCAAACTAGGGTTAGGGTTTCAAAGTAGGGGTTTAAACTAGGGTTAGGGTTTCAAAGTAGGGGTTTAAACTAGGGTAAGGGTTTCAAAGTAGGGGTTTAAACTCGGGTTAGGGTTTCAAAGTAGGGGTTTAAACTCAGGTTAGGGTTTCAAAGTAGGGGTTTAAACTCGGGTTAGGGTTTCAAAGTAGGGGTTTAAACTAGGGTTAGGGTTTCAAAGTAGGGGTTTAAACTAGGGTTAGGTTTTCAAACTAGGGGTAGGGTTTTAAACTAGGATTAGGGTTTCAAACTAGGGTGAGGGTTTCAAAGTAGGGTTTTAAACTAGGTTTAGGGTTTCAAAGTAGGGGTTTAAACTAGGGTTAGGGTTTCAAAGTAGGGTTTTAAACTAGGGTTAGGGTTTTAAAGTAGGGGTTTAAACTAGGTTTAGGGTTTCAAAGTAGGGTTTTAAACTAGGGTTAGGGTTTCAAAGTAAGGGTTTAAACTAGGGTTAGGGTTTCAAAGTAGGGGTTTAAACTAGGATTAGGGTTTCAAACTAGGGTTAGGGTTTCAAAGTAGGGGTTTAACCTAGGGTTAGGGTTTCAAAGTAGGGGTTTAAACTAGGATTAGGGTTTCAAACTAGAGTTAAGGTTTCAAAGTAGGGTTTTAAACTAGGGTTAGGGTTTCAAAGTAGGGTTTTAAACTAGGGTTAGGGTTTCAAAGTAGGTGTTTAAATTAGGGTTAGGGTTTTAAACTAGGGTTAGGGTTTCAAAGTAGGGGTTTAACCTAGGGTTAGGGTTCTAAAGTAGGGGTTTAAATTAGGGTTAGGGTTTCAAACTAGGGTTAGGGTTTCAAAGTAGGGGTTTAAACTAGGGTTAGGGTTTCAAAGTAGGGGTTTAAACTAGGGTAAGGGTTTCAAAGTAGGGGTTTAAACTCGGGTTAGGGTTTCAAAGTAGGGGTTTAAACTCAGGTTAGGGTTTCAAAGTAGGGGTTTAAACTCAGGTTAGGGTTTCAAAGTAGGGGTTTAAACTCGGGTTAGGGTTTCAAAGTAGGGGTTTAAACTAGGGTTAGGGTTTCAAAGTAGGGGTTTAAACTAGGGTTAGGTTTTCAAACTAGGGGTAGGGTTTTAAACTAGGATTAGGGTTTCAAACTAGGGTTAGGGTTTCAAAGTAGGGTTTTAAACTAGGTTTAGGTTTTCAAAGTAGGGGTTTAAACTAGGGTTAGGGTTTCAAAGTAGGGTTTTAAACTAGGGTTAGGGTTTTAAAGTAGGGGTTTAAACTAGGGTTAGGATTTCAAAGTAGGGTTTTAAACTAGGGTTAGGGTTTCAAAGTAAGGGTTTAAACTAGGGTTAGGGTTTCAAAGTAGGGGTTTAAACTAGGAATAGGGTTTCAAACTAGGGTTAGGGTTTCAAACTAGAGTTAAGGTTTCAAAGTAGGGTTTTAAACTAGGGTTAGGGTTTCAAAGTAGGGTTTTAAACTAGGGTTAGGGTTTCAAAGTAGGTGTTTAAATTAAGAATAGGGTTTTAAACTAGGGTTAGGGTTTCAAAGTAGGTCTTTAAATTAGGGTTAGGGTTTCAAACTAAGGTTAGGGTTTCAAAGTAGGGGTTTAAACTAGGGTTAGGGTTTCAAAGTAGGGTTTCAAACTAGGGTTAGGGTTTCAAAGTAGGGTTTCAAACTAGGGTTAGGGTTTCAAAGTAGGGGTTTAAACTAGGGTTACGGTTTCAAAGTAGGTTTTAAAATTAGGGTTAGGGTTTCAAAGTAGGGGTTTAAATTAGGGTTAGGGTTTCAAAGTAGGGTTTCAAACTAAGGTTAGGGTTTCAAAGTAGGGGTTTAAACTCGGGTTAGGGTTTCAAAGTAGGGGTTTAAACTAGGGTTAGGGTTATAAAGTAGGGTTTTAAACTAGGGTTAGGGTTTCAAAGTAGTGGTTTAAACTAGGGTTAAGGTTTCAAAGTAGGGGTTTAAACTAGGGTTAGGGTTTCAAAGAAGGGGTTTAAACTAGGGTTAGGGTTTCAAAGTAGTGGTTTAAACTAGGATTAGGATTTCAAAGTAGGGGTTTAAACTAGGGTTAGGGTTTCAAAGTAGGGTTTTAAACTAGGGTTAGGGTTTCAAAGTAGGGGTTTAAACTAGGGTTAGGCTTTCAAAGTAGGGTTTTAAACTAGGGTTAGGGTTTCAAAGTATTGGTTTAACCTAGGGTTAGGGTTCTAAAGTAGGGGTTTAAACTAGGGTTATTGTTTCAAAGTAGGGGTTTAAACTAGGGTTAGGGTTGCAAAGTAGGGGTTTAAACTCTGGTTAGGGTTTGAAGGTAGGGGTTTAAACTATGGTTAGGGTTTCAAAGTAGAGTTTTAAACTAGGGTTAGGGTTAGGTTAGGGTTTAACCTAGGGTTAGGGTTCTAAAGTAGGGGTTTAAATTAGGGTTAGGTATTCAAAGTAGGGGTTTAAACTAGGGTTAGGGTTTCAAGGTAGGGGTTTAAACTAGGATTAGGGTTTCAAAGTAGGGGTTTAAACTAGGGTTAGGGTTTCAAAGTAGGGGTTTAAACTAGGGTTAGGGTTTCAAAGTAGGGGTTTAAACTAGGGTTAGGGTTTCAAGGTAGGGGTTTAAACTAGGATTAGGGTTTCAAAGTAGGGGTTTAAACTAGGGTTAGGGTTTCAAAGTAGGGGTTTAAACTAGGGTTAAGGTTTCAAAGTAGGATTTTAAACTAAGGTTAGGTTTTCAAAGTAGGGGTTTAACCTAGGGTTAGGGTTCTAAAGTAGGGGTTTAAATTAGGGTTAGGGTTTCAAACTAGGGTTAAGGTTTCAAAGTAAGGGGTTAAACTAGGGTTAGGGTTTCAAAGTAGGGGTTTAAATTAGGGTTAGGGTTTCAAAGTAGGGGTTTAAACTAGGGTTAGGGTTTCAAAGTAGGGGTTTAAACTAGGATTAGGGTTTCAAAGTAGGGGTTTAAAGTAGGGTTAGAGTTTAAAGTAGGGTTTTAAACTAGGGTTAGGGTTTCAAAGTAGGGGTTTAAACTAGGATTAGCGTTTCAAAGTAGGGGTTTAAACTAGGGTTAGAGTTTAAAGTAGGGTTTTAAACTAGGGTTAGGGTTTCAAAGTAGGGGTTTAAACTAGGATTAGGGTTTCAAAGTAGGGGTTTAAACTAGGGTTAGAGTTTAAAGTAATGTTTTAAACTAAGGTTAAGGTTTCAAAGTAGGATTTTAAACTAAGGTTAGGGTTTCAAAGTAGGGGTTTAACCTAGGGTTAGGGTTCTAAAGTAGGGGTTTCAAACTAGGGTTAGCGTTTCAAAGTAGGTTTTTAAACTAGCGTTTGGGTTTCAAAGTAGGGGTTTAAACTAGGGTTAGGGTTTCAAAGTAGGGGTTTAAATTAGGGTTTGGGTTTCAAAGTAGGGGTTTAAACTAGGATTAGGGTTTCAAAGTAGGGGTTTAAACTAGGGTTAGGGATTCAAAGTAGGGGTTTAAACTAGTGTTAGGATTTCAAAGTAGGGGTTTAAAGTAGGGTTAGGGTTTCAAAGTAGGGGTTTAAACTAGGGTTAGGGTTTCAAAGTAGGGATCTAAACTAGGGTTAGGGATTCAAAGTAGGGGTTTAAACTAGGGTT
The DNA here is from genome assembly GCF_054856555.1 of Leptonotus elevatus. NCBI lineage: Eukaryota > Metazoa > Chordata > Actinopteri > Syngnathiformes > Syngnathidae > Leptonotus > Leptonotus elevatus. Next base: position 1,064,043 of record NC_141260.1, on the reverse strand, counting down.
AGGGTTTCAAAGTAATGGTTTAAACTAGGGTTAGGGTTTCAAAGTAGGGGTTTAAACTAGGGTTAGGGTTTCAAAGTAGGGTTTTAAACTAGGGTTAGGGTTTCAAAGTAGTGGTTTAAACTAGGGTTAGGTTTTCAAACTAGGGTTAGGGTTTCAAAGTAGGGTTTTAAACTAGGGTTAGGGTTTCAAAGTAGGGGTTTGAACTCGGGTTAGGGATTTAAAGTAGGGGTTTAAACTAGGGTTAGGGTTTCAAAGTAGGGGTTTAAACTAGAGTTAGGGTTTCAAAGTAGGGATCTAAACTAGGGTTAGGGATTCAAAGTAGGAGTTTAAACTACGGTTAGGGTTTCAAAGTAGGGGTTTAAACTAGGGTTAGGGTTGCAAAGTAATGGTTTAATCTAGGGTTAGGTTTTCAAAGTCTAGTTTTAAACTAGGAATAGGGTTTCAAAGTAGGGTTTTAAACTAGGGTTAGGGTTTCAAAGTAGGGGTTTAAACTAGGGTTAAGGTTTCAAAATAGGATTTTAAATTAAGGTTAGGGTTTCAAAGTAGGGGTTTAACCTAGGGTTAGGGTTCTAAAGTAGGGGTTTAAATTAGGGTTAGGTATTCAAACTAGGGTTAGGGTTTCAAAGAAGGGGTTTAAACTAGGGTTAGGGTTTCAAAGTAGGGGTTTAAACTAGGGTTAGGGTTTCAAGGTAGGGGTTTAAACTAGGATTAGGGTTTCAAAGTAGGGGTTTAAACTAGGGTTAGGGTTTCAAAGTATGGGTTAAAACTAGGGTTAAGGTTTCAAAGTAGGATTTTAAACTAAGGTTAGGGTTTCAAAGTAGGGGTTTAACCTAGGGTTAGGGTTCTAAAGTAGGGGTTTAAATTAGGGTTAGGGTTTCAAACTAGGGTTAAGGTTTCAAAGTAAGGGGTTAAACTAGGGTTAGGGTTTCAAAGTAGTGGTTTAAACTAGGGTTAAGGTTTCAAAGTAGGGGTTTAAACTAGGGTAAGGGTTTCAAAGAAGGGGTTTAAACTAGGGTTAAGGTTTCAAAGTAGTGGTTTAAACTAGGATTAGGGTTTCAAAGTAGGGGTTTAAACTAGGGTTAGGGTTTCAAAGTAGGGTTTTAAACTAGGGTTAGGGTTTCAAAGTAGGGGTTTAAACTAGGGTTAGGCTTTCAAAGTAGGGTTTTAAACTAGGGTTAGGGTTTCAAAGTATTGGTTTAACCTAGGGTTAGGGTTCTAAAGTAGGGGTTTAAACTAGGGTTATTGTTTCAAAGTAGGGGTTTAAACTAGGGTTAGGGTTGCAAAGTAGGGGTTTAAACTCTGGTTAGGGTTTGAAGGTAGGGGTTTAAACTATGGTTAGGGTTTCAAAGTAGGGTTTTAAACTAGGGTTAGGGTTAGGTTAGGGTTTAACCTAGGGTTAGGGTTCTAAAGTAGGGGTTTAAATTAGGGTTAGGTATTTAAACTAGGGTTAGGGTTTCAAAGAAGGGGTTTAAACTAGGGTTAGGGTTTCAAAGTAGGGGTTTAAACTAGGGTTAGGGTTTCAAGGTAGGGGTTTAAACTAGGATTAGGGTTTCAAAGTAGGGGTTTAAACTAGGGTTAGGGTTTCAAAGTAGGGGTTTAAACTAGGGTTAAGGTTTCAAAGTAGGATTTTAAACTAAGGTTAGGGTTTCAAAGTAGGGGTTTAACCTAGGGTTAGGGTTCTAAAGTAGGGGTTTAAATTAGGGTTAGGGTTTCAAACTAGGGTTAAGGTTTCAAAGTAAGGGGTTAAACTAGGGTTAGGGTTTCAAAGTAGGGGTTTAAATTAGGGTTAGGGTTTCAAAGTAGGGGTTTAAACTAGGGTTAGGGTTTCAAAGTAGGGGTTTAAACTAGGGTTAGGGTTTCAAAGTAGGGGTTTAAACTAGGATTAGGGTTTCAAAGTAGGGGTTTAAACTAGGGTTAGAGTTTAAAGTAGGGTTTTAAACTAGGGTTAGGGTTTCAAAGTAGGGGTTTAAACTAGGATTAGGGTTTCAAAGTAGGGGTTATAAACTAGGGTTAGAGTTTAAAGTAGGGTTTTAAACTAGGGTTAGGGTTTCAAAGTAGGGGTTTAAACTAGGATTAGGATTTCAAAGTAGGGGTTTAAACTAGGGTTAGAGTTTAAAGTAGGGTTTTAAACTAAGGTTAAGGTTTCAAAGTAGGATTTTAAACTAAGGTTAGGGTTTCAAAGTAGGGGTTTAACCTAGGGTTAGGGTTCTAAAGTAGGGGTTTCAAACTAGGGTTAGCGTTTCAAAGTAGGTTTTTAAACTAGCGTTTGGGTTTCAAAGTAGGGGTTTAAACTAGGGTTAGGGTTTCAAAGTAGGGGTTTAAATTAGGGTTTGGGTTTCAAAGTAGGGGTTTAAACTAGGATTAGGGTTTCAAAGTAGGGGTTTAAACTAGGGTTAGGGATTCAAAGTAGGGGTTTAAACTAGGGTTAGGATTTCAAAGTAGGGGTTTAAAGTAGGGTTAGGGTTTCAAAGTAGGGGTTTAAACTAGGGTTAGGGTTTCAAAGTAGGGATCTAAACTAGGGTTAGGGATTCAAAGTAGGGGTTTAAACTAGGGTTAGGGTTTCAAAGTAATGGTTTAAACTAGGGTTAGGGTTTCAAAGTAGGGGTTTAAACTAGGGTTAGGGTTTCAAAGTAGGGTTTTAAACTAGGGTTAGGGTTTCAAAGTAGTGGTTTAAACTAGGGTTAGGTTTTCAAACTAGGGTTAGGGTTTCAAAGTAGGGTTTTAAACTAGGGTTAGGGTTTCAAAGTAGGGGTTTAAACTCGGGTTAGGGATTTAAAGTAGGGGTTTAAACTAGGGTTAAGGTTTCAAAGTAGGGGTTAAAACTAGAGTTAGGGTTTCAAAGTAGGGATCTAAACTAGGGTTAGGGATTCAAAGTAGGAGTTTAAACTACGGTTAGGGTTTCAAAGTAGGGGTTTAAACTAGGGTTAGGGTTGCAAAGTAATGGTTTAATCTAGGGTTAGGTTTTCAAAGTCTAGTTTTAAACTAGGAATAGGGTTTCAAAGTAGGGTTTTAAACTAGGGTTAGGGTTTCAAAGTAGGGGTTTAAACTAGGGTTAAGGTTTCAAAATAGGATTTTAAATTAAGGTTAGGGTTTCAAAGTAGGGGTTTAACCTAGGGTTAGGGTTCTAAAGTAGGGGTTTAAATTAGGGTTAGGTATTCAAACTAGGGTTAGGGTTTCAAAGAAGGGGTTTAAACTAGGGTTAGGGTTTCAAAGTAGGGGTTTAAACTAGGGTTAGGGTTTCAAGGTAGGGGTTTAAACTAGAATTAGGGTTTCAAAGTAGGGGTTTAAACTAGGGTTAGGGTTTCAAAGTATGGGTTAAAACTAGGGTTAAGGTTTCAAAGTAGGATTTTAAACTAAGGTTAGGGTTTCAAAGTAGGGGTTTAACCTAGGGTTAGGGTTCTAAAGTAGGGGTTTAAATTAGGGTTAGGGTTTCAAACTAGGGTTAAGGTTTCAAAGTAAGGGGTTAAACTAGGGTTAGGGTTTCAAAGTAGGGGTTTAAATTAGGGTTAGGGTTTCAAAGTAGGGGTTTAAACTAGGGTTAGGGTTTCAAAGTAGGGGTTTAAACTAGGGTTAGGGTTTCAAAGTAGGGTTTTAAACTAGGATTAGGGTTTCAAAGTAGGGGTTTAAACTAGGGTTAGAGTTTAAAGTAGGGTTTTAAACTAGGGTTAGGGTTTCAAAGTAGGGGTTTAAACTAAGGTTAAGGTTTTAAAGTAGGATTTTAAACTAAGGTTAGGGTTTCAAAGTAGGGGTTTAACCTAGGGTTAGGGTTCTAAAGTAGGGGTTTCAAACTAGGGTTAGCGTTTCAAAGTAGGTTTTTAAACTAGCGTTTGGGTTTCAAAGTAGGGGTTTAAACTAGGGTTAGGGGTTCAAAGTAGGGGTTTAAATTAGGGTTTGGGTTTCAAAGTAGGGGTTTAAACAAGGATTAGGGTTTCAAAGTAGGGGTTTAAACTAGGGTTAGGGATTCAAAGTAGGGGTTTAAACTAGGGTTAGGATTTCAAAGTAAGGTATCAAACGAGGGTTAGGGTTTCAAAGTAGGGTTTCAAACTAGGGTTAGGGTTTCAAAGTAGGGGTTTAAACTAGGGTTAGGAATTCAAAGTAGGGGTTTAAACTAGGGTTAGGATTTCAAAGTAGGGGTTTAAAGTAGGGTTTGGGTTTCAAAGTAGGGGTTTAAACTAGGGTTAGGGTTTCAAAGTAGGGGTTTAAATTAAGGTTTGGGTTTCAAAGTAGGGGTTTAAACTAGGATTAGGGTTTCAAAGTAGGGGTTTAAACTAAGGTTAGGGATTCAAAGTAGGGGTTTAAACTAGGGTTAGGATTTCAAAGTAGGGGTTTAAAGTAGGGTTAGGGTTTCAAAGTAGGGGTTTAAACTAGGGTTAGGGTTTCAAAGTAAGGATCTAAACTAGGGTTAGGTATTCAAAGTAGGGGTTTAAACTAGGGTTAGGGTTTCAAAGTAATGGTTTAAACTAGGGTTAGGGTTTCAAAGTAATGGTTTAAACTAGGGTTAGGGTTTCAAAGTAGGGGTTTAAAGTAGGGTTAGGGTTTCAAAGTAGGGTTTTAAACTAGGGTTAGGGTTTCAAAGTAGTGGTTTAAACTAGGGTTAGGTTTTCAAACTAGGGTTAGGGTTTCAAAGTAGGGTTTTAAACTAGGGTTAGGGTTTCAAAGTAGGGGTTTAAACTCGGGTTAGGGATTTAAAGTAGGGGTTTAAACTAGGGTTAAGGTTTCAAAGTAGGGGTTTAAACTAGAGTTAGGGTTTCAAAGTAGGGATCTAAACTAGGGTTAGGGATTCAAAGTAGGAGTTTAAACTACGGTTAGGGTTTCAAAGTAGGGGTTTTAACTAGGGTTAGGGTTGCAAAGTAATGGTTTAATCTAGGGTTAGGTTTTCAAAGTCTAGTTTTAAACTAGGAATAGGGTTTCAAAGTAGGGTTTTAAACTAGGGTTAGGGTTTCAAAGTAGGGGTTTAAACTAGGGTTAAGGTTTCAAAATAGGATTTTAAATTAAGATTAGGGTTTCAAAGTAGGGGTTTAACCTAGGGTTAGGGTTCTAAAGTAGGGGTTTAAATTAGGGTTAGGTATTCAAACTAGGGTTAGGGTTTCAAAGAAGGGGTTTAAACTAGGGTTAGGGTTTCAAAGTAGGGGTTTAAACTAGGGTTAGGGTTTCAAGGTAGGGGTTTAAACTAGGATTAGGGTTTCAAAGTAGGGGTTTAAACTAGGGTTAAGGTTTCAAAGTAGGATTTTAAACTAAGGTTAGGGTTTCAAAGTAGGGGTTTAACCTAGGGTTAGGGTTCTAAAGTAGGGGTTTAAATTAGGGTTAGGGTTTCAAACTAGGGTTAAGGTTTCAAAGTAAGGGGTTAAACTAGGGTTAGGGTTTCAAAGTAGGGGTTTAAATTAGGGTTAGGGTTTCAAAGTAGGGGTTTAAACTAGGGTTAGGGTTTCAAAGTAGGGGTTTAAACTAGGGTTAGGGTTTCAAAGGAGGGGTTTAAACTAGGATTAGGGTTTCAAAGTAGGGGTTTAAACTAGGGTTAGAGTTTAAAGTAGGGTTTTAAACTAGGGTTAGGGTTTCAAAGTAGGGGTTTAAACTAAGGTTAAGGTTTCAAAGTAGGATTTTAAACTAAGGTTAGGGTTTCAAAGTAGGGGTTTAACCTAGGGTTAGGGTTCTAAAGTAGGGGTTTCAAACTAGGGTTAGCGTTTCAAAGTAGGGGTTTAAATTAGGGTTTGGGTTTCAAAGTAGGGGTTTAAACTAGGATTAGGGTTTCAAAGTAGGGGTTTAAACTAGGGTTAGGGATTCAAAGTAGGGGTTTAAACTAGGGTTAGGATTTCAAAGTAAGGTATCAAACTAGGGTTAGGGTTTCAAAGTAGGGTTTCAAACTAGGGTTAGGGTTTCAAAGTAGGGGTTTAAACTAGGGTTAGGGATTCAAAGTAGGGGTTTAAACTAGGGTTAGGATTTCAAAGTAGGGGTTTAAAGTAGGGTTAGGGTTTCAAAGTAGGGGTTTAAACTAGGGTTAGTGTTTCAAAGTAGGTGTTTAAACTAGGATTAGGGTTTCAAAGTAGGGGTTTAAACTAGGGTTAGAGCTTAAAGTAGGGTTTTAAACTAGGGTAAGGGTTTCAAAGTAGGGGTTTAAACTAAGGTTAAGGTTTCAAAGTAGGATTTTAAACTAAGGTTAGGGTTTCAAAGTAGGGGTTTAACCTAGGGTTAGGGTTCTAAAGTAGGGGTTTAAATTAGGGTTAGGGTTTCAAACTAGGGTTAGGGTTTCAAAGTAGGGGTTTAAACTAGGGTTAGGGTTTCAAAGTAGGTTTTTAAACTAGCGTTAGGGTTTCACAGTAGGGGATTCAACTAGGGTTAGGGTTTCAAAGTAGGGGTTTAAATTAGGGTTTGGGTTTCAAAGTAGGGGTTTAAACTAGGATTAGGGTTTCAAAGTAGGGGTTTAAACTAGGGTTAGGGATTCAAAGTAGGGGTTTAAACTAGGGTTAGGGTTTCAAAGTAGGGGTTTAAAGTAGGGTTAGGGTTTCAAAGTAGGGGTTTAAAGTAGGGTTACGGTTTCAAAGTAGGGGTTTAAATTAGGGTTTGGGTTTCAAAGTAGGGGTTTAAACTAGGATTAGGGTTTCAAAGTAGGGGTTTAAACTAGGGTTATAGTTTCAAAGTAGGGTTTTAAACTAGGGTTAGGGTTGCAAAGTAGGGGTTTAAACTCGGGTTAGGGTTTCAAAGTAAGGGTTTAAAGTCGGGTTAGGGTTTCAAAGTAGGGGTTTAAACTAGGGTTAGTGTTTCAAAGTAGGTGTTTAAACTAGGATTAGGGTTTTAAAGTAGGGGTTTAAACTAGGGTTAGAGTTTAAAGTAGGGTTTTAAACTAGGGTTAGGGTTTCAAAGTAGGGGTTTAAACTAAGGTTAAGGTTTCAAAGTAGGATTTTAAACTAAGGTTAGGGTTTCAATGTAGGGGTTTAACCTAGGGTTAGGGTTCTAAAGTAGGGGTTTAAATTAGGGTTAGGGTTTCAAACTACGATTAGGGTTTCAAAGTAGGGGTTTAAACTAGGGTTAGGGTTTCAAAGAAGTTTTTAAACTAGCGTTAGGGTTTCAAAGTAGGGGTTTAAACTAGGGTTAGGGTTTCAAAGTAGGGGTTTAAATTAGGGTTTGGGTTTCAAAGTAGGGGTTTAAACTAGGATTAGGGTTTCAAAGTAGGGGTTTAAACTAGGGTTAGGGATTCAAAATAGGGGTTTAAACTAGGGTTAGGGTTTCAAAGTAGGGGTTTAAAGTAGGGTTAGGGTTTCAAAGTAGGGGTTTAAAGTAGGGTTAGGGTTTCAAAGTAGGGGTTTAAACTAGGGTTAGGGTTTCAAAGTAGGGGTTTAAATTAGGGTTTGGGTTTCAAAGTAGGGGTTTAAACTAGGATTAGGGTTTCAAAGTAGGGGTTTAAACTAGGGTTATAGTTTCAAAGTAGGGTTTTAAACTAGGGTTAGGGTTGCAAAGTAGGGGTTTAAACTCGGGTTAGGGATTCAAAGTAGGGGTTTAAACTAGGGTTAGGGTTTCAAAGTAGGATTTTAAACTAGGGTTAGGGTTTCAAAGTAGTGGTTTAAACTAGGGTTAAGGTTTCAACATAGGGGTTTAAACTAGGGTTAGGGTTTAAAAGTAGGGTTTTAAACTAGGGTTAGGGTTTCAAAGTAGGGGTTTAAACTAGGGTTAGGGTTTCAAAGTAGGGGTTTAAACTAGGGTTAGGTTTTCAAACTAGGGTTAGGGTTTCAAGGTAGGGTTTTAAACTAGGTTAGGGTTTCAAAGTAGGGGTTTAAACCAAGGTTAGGGATTCAAAGTAGGGGTTTAAACTAGGGTTAGGGTTTCAAAGTAGGGGTTTAAAGTAGGGTTAGGGTTTCAAAGTAGGGGTTTAAACTAGGGTTAGTGTTTCAAAGTAGGTGTTTAAACTAGGGTTAGGGTTTCAAACTAGGGTTAGGGTTTCAAAGTAGGGTTTTAAACTATGGTTAGGGTTTCAAAGTAGGGGTTTAATCTAGGGTTAGGGTTTCAAAGTAGGGTTTTAAACTAGGGTTAGGGTTTTAAAGTAGGGGTTTAAACTAGGGTTAGGGTTTCAAAGTAGGGTTTTAACCTAGGGTTAGGGTTCTTAAGTAGGGGTTTAAACTCGAGTTAGGGTTTCAAAGTAGGGTTTTAAACTATGGTTAAGGTTTCAAAGTATGGGCTTAAACTAGGGTTAGGGTTTCAAAGTAGGGGTTTAAACTAGGGTTAGGGTTTCAAACTAGGGTTAGGGTTTCAAACTAGAGTTAAGGTTTCAAAGTAGGGTTTTAAACTAGGAATAGGGTTACAAAATAGGGGTTTAAACTAGGGTTAGGTTTTCAAAGTAGGGGTTTAAACTAGGGTTAAAGTTTCAAAGTAGGGGTTTAAACTAGGGTTAGGTTTTCAAACAAGGGTTAGGGTTTCAAAGTAGGGTTTTAAAATAGGGTTAGGTTTTCAAAGTAGGGGTTTAAACTAGGGTTAAGGATTCAAAGTAGGGGTTTAAACTAGGGTTAGGGTTTCAAAGTAGGGATCTAAACTAGGGTTAGGGATTCAAAGTAGGGGTTTAAACTAGGGTTAGGGTTTCAAAATAGGGGTTTAAACTAGGGTTAGGGTTGCAATGTAATGGTTTAATCTAGGGTTAGGGTTTCAAAGTCTGGTTTTAAACTAGGAATAGGGTTTCAAAGTAGGGTTTTAAACTAGGGTTAGGGTTTCAAAGTAGGGGTTTAAACTAGGGTTCAGGTTTCAAAGTAGGATTTTAAACTAAGGTTAGGGTTTCAAAGTAGGGGTTTAACCTAGGGTTAGGGTTCTAAAGTAGGGGTTTAAATTAGGGTTAGGGTTTCAAACTAGGGTTAGGGTTTCAAAGAAGGGGTTTAAACTAGGGATAGGGTTTCAAAGTAGGGGTTTAAATTAGGGTTAGGGTTTCAAAATAGGGGTTTAAACTCGGGTTAGGGTTTCAAAGTAGGGGTTTAAACTCGGGTTAGGGTTTCAAAGTAGGGGTTTAAACTAGGGTTAGGTTTTCAAACTAGGGTTAGGGTTTCAAAGTAGGGTTTTAAACTAGGGTTAGGGTTTCAAAGTAGGGGTTTAAACTAGGGTTAGGGTTTCAAAGTAGGGGTTTAAACTAGGGTTAGGTTTTCAAACTAGGGTTAGGGTTTCAAGGTAGGGTTTTAAACTAGGGTTAGGGTTTCAAAGTAGGGGTTTAAACTAGGGTTAGGGATTCAAAGTAGGGGTTTAAACTAGGGTTAGGGTTTCAAAGTAGGGGTTTAAACTAGGGTTAGTGTTTCAAAGTAGGTGTTTAAACTAGGGTTAGGGTTTCAAAGTAGGGTTTTAACCTAAGGTTAGGGTTCTTAAGTAGGGGTTTAAACTCGGGTTAGGGTTTCAAAATAGGGTTTTAAACTATGGTTTGGGTTTCAAAGTAGGGGTTTAAACTAGGGTTAGGGTTTCAAAGTAGGGTTTTAAACTAGGGTTAGGGTTTTAAAGTAGGGGTTTAAATTAGGGTTAGGGTTTCAAAGTAGGGTTTTAACCTAGGGTTAGGGTTCTTAAATAGGGGTTTAAACTCGGGTTAGGGTTTCAAAGTAGGGTTTTAAACTAGGGTTAAGGTTTCAAAGTAGGGGCTTAAACTAGGGTTAGGGTTTCAAAGTAGGGGTTTAAACTAGGGTTAGGGTTTCAAACTAGGGTTAGGGTTTCAAACTAGAGTTAAGGTTTCAAAGTAGGGTTTTAAACTAGGGTTAGGGTTTCAAAGTAGGGTTTTAAACTAGGGTTAGGGTTTCAAAGTAGGGGTTTAAACTAGGGTTAGGGTTTCAAAGTAGGGTTTTAAACTAGGGTTAGGGTTTCAAAGTAGTGGTTTAAACTAGGGTAAGAGTTTCAAAGTAGGGGTTTAAACTAGGGTTAGGGTTTCAAAGTAGGGTTTAAATAAGGGTTAGGGTTTCAAAGTAGGGTTTTACACTAGGGTTAAGGTTTCAAAGTAGGGGTTTGAACTAGGGTTATGGGTTTCAAAGTAGGGTTTTAAACTAGGGTTAGGGTTTCAAAGTAGGGGTTTAAACTAAGGTTAAGGTTTCAAATAGGATTTTAAACTAAGGTTAGGGTTTCAAAGTAGGGGTTTAAACTAAGGTTAAGGTTTCAAATAGGATTTTAAACTAAGGTTAGGGTTTCAAAGTAGGGGTTTAAACTAGGGTTAGGGTTTCAAAGTAGGGGTTTAAATTAGGGTTTGGGTTTCAAAGTAGGGGTTTAAACTAGGATTAGGGTTTCAAAGTAGGGGTTTAAACTAGGGTTATAGTTTCAAAGTAGGGTTTTAAACTAGGGTTAGGGTTGCAAAGTAGGGGTTTAAACTCGGGTTAGGGATTCAAAGTAGGGGTTTAAACTAGGGTTAGGGTTTCAAAGTAGGGTTTTAAACTAGGGATAAGGTTTCAACGTAGGGGTTTAAACTAGGGTTAGGGTTTAAAAGAAGGGTTTTAAACTAGGGTTAGGGTTTCAAAGTAGGGGTTTAAACTAGGGTTAGGGTTTCAAAGTAGGGGTTTAAACTAGGGTTAGGTTTTCAAACTAGGGTTAGGGTTTCAAGGTAGGGTTTTAAACTAGGTTAGGGTTTCAAAGTAGGGGTTTAAACTAAGGTTAGGGATTCAAAGTAGGGGTTTAAACTAGGGTTAGGGTTTCAAAGTAGGGGTTTAAAGTAGGGTTAGGGTTTCAAAGTAGGGGTTTAAACTAGGGTTAGTGTTTCAAAGTAGGTGTTTAAACTAGGGTTAGGGTTTCAAACTAGGGTTAGGGTTTCAAAGTAGGGTTTTAAACTATGGTTAGGGTTTCAAAGTAGGGGTTTAATCTAGGGTTAGGGTTTCAAAGTAGGGTTTTAAACTAGGGTTAGGGTTTTAAAGTAGGGGTTTAAACTAGGGTTAGGGTTTCAAAGTAGGGTTTTAACCTAGGGTTAGGGTTCTTAAGTAGGGGTTTAAACTCGAGTTAGGGTTTCAAAGTAGGGTTTTAAACTATGGTTAAGGTTTCAAAGTAGGGGCTTAAACTAGGGTTAGGGTTTCAAAGTAGGGGTTTAAACTAGGGTTAGGGTTTCAAACTAGGGTTAGGGTTTCAAACTAGAGTTAAGGTTTCAAAGTAGGGTTTTAAACTAGGAATAGGGTTACAAAATAGGGGTTTAAACTAGGGTTAGGTTTTCAAAGTAGGGGTTTAAACTAGGGTTAAAGTTTCAAAGTAGGGGTTTAAACTAGGGTTAGGTTTTCAAACAAGGGTTAGGGTTTCAAAGTAGGGTTTTAAAATAGGGTTAGGTTTTCAAAGTAGGGGTTTAAACTAGGGTTAAGGATTCAAAGTAGGGGTTTAAACTAGGGTAAGGGTTTCAAAGTAGGGGTTTAACGTAGGGTTAGGGTTTCAAAGTAGGGGTTTAAACTAGGGTTAGGGTTTCAAAGTAGGGATCTAAACTAGGGTAAGGGATTCAAAGTAGGGGTTTAAACTAGGGTTAGGGTTTCAAAATAGGGGTTTAAACTAGGGTTAGGGTTGCAATGTAATGGTTTAATCTAGGGTTAGGGTTTCAAAGTCTGGTTTTAAACTAGGAATAGGGTTTCAAAGTAGGGTTTTAAACTAGGGTTAGGGTTCTAAAGTAGGGGTTTAAATTAGGGTTAGGGTTTCAAACTAGGGTTAGGGTTTCAAAGAAGGGGTTTAAACTAGGGATAGGGTTTCAAAGTAGGGGTTTAAACTAGGATTAGGGTTTCAAAGTAGGGGTTTAAATTAGGGTTAGGGTTTCAAAATAGGGGTTTAAACTCGGGTTAGGGTTTCAAAGTAGGGGTTTAAACTCGGGTTAGGGTTTCAAAGTAGGGGTTTAAACTAGGGTTAGGGTTTCAAAGTAGGGGTTTAAACTAGGGTTAGGTTTTCAAACTAGGGTTAGGGTTTCAAGGTAGGGTTTTAAACTAGGGTTAGGGTTTCAAAGTAGGGGTTTAAACTAGGGTTAGGGATTCAAAGTAGGGGTTTAAACTAGGGTTAGGGTTTCAAAGTAGGGGTTTAAAGTAGGGTTAGGGTTTCAAAGTAGGGGTTTAAACTAGGGTTAGTGTTTCAAAGTAGGTGTTTAAACTAGGGTTAGGGTTTCAAAGTAGGGTTTTAACCTAAGGTTAGGGTTCTTAAGTAGGGGTTTAAACTCGGGTTAGGGTTTCAAAATAGGGTTTTAAACTATGGTTTGGGTTTCAAAGTAGGGGTTTAAACTAGGGTTAGGGTTTCAAAGTAGGGTTTTAAACTAGGGTTAGGGTTTTAAAGTAGGGGTTTAAATTAGGGTTAGGGTTTCAAAGTAGGGGTTTAACCTAGGGTTAGGGTTCTTAAATAGGGGTTTAAACTCGGGTTAGGGTTTCAAAGTAGGGTTTTAAACTAGGGTTAAGGTTTCAAAGTAGGGGCTTAAACTAGGGTTAGGGTTTCAAAGTAGGTGTTTAAACTAGGGTTAGGGTTTCAAACTAGGGTTAGGGTTTCAAACTAGAGTTAAGGTTTCAAAGTAGGGTTTTAAACTAGGGTTAGGGTTTCAAAGTAGGGTTTTAAACTAGGGTCAGGGTTTCAAAGTAGGGGTTTAAACTAGGGTTAGGGTTTCAAAGTAGGGGTTTAAACTAGGGTTACGGTTTCAAAGTAGGGTTTAAATAAGGGTTAGGGTTTCAAAGTAGGGTTTTACACTAGGGTTAAGGTTTCAAAGTAGGGGTTTGAACTAGGGTTATGGGTTTCAAAGTAGGGTTTTAAACTAGGGTTAGGGTTTCAAAGTAGGGGTTTAAACTAAGGTTAAGGTTTCAAATAGGATTTTAAACTAAGGTTAGGGTTTCAAAGTATGGGTTTAAACTAGGGTTAGGGTTTCAAAGTAGGGGTTTAAATTAGGGTTAGGGTTTCAAACTAGGGTTAGGGTTTCAAAGTAGGGGTTTAAACTAGGGTTAGGGTTTCAAAGTAGGGGTTTAAACTAGGGTTAGGGTTTCAAAGTAGGGGTTTAAATTAGGGTTTGGGTTTCAAAGTAGGGGTTTAAACTAGGATTAGGGTTTCAAAGTAGGGGTTTAAACTAGGGTTAGGAATTCAAAGTAGGGGTTTAAACTAGGGTTAGGGTTTCAAAGTAGGGGTTTAAAGTAGGGTTAGGGTTTCAAAGTAGGGGTTTAAAGTAAGGTTAGGGTTTCAAAGTATGGTTTTAAACTATGGTTAGGGTTTCAAAGTAGGGGTTTCAACTAGGGTTAGGGTTTAAAAGTAGGGGTTTAAACTAGGGTTAGGGATTCAAAGTAGGGGTTTAAACTAGGGTTAGGGTTTCAAAGTAAGGGTTTAAACTAGGGTTAGGGTTTCAAAGTAGGGGTTTAAACTAGGGTTAGGGTTTCAAAGTAGGGGTTTAAACCAGGGTTAGGGTTCTAAAGTAGGGGTTTAAACTAGGGTTAGGGTTTCAAAGTAGGGGTTTAAACTAGGGTAAGGGTTCCAAAGTAGGGTTTTAAACTAGGGTTAGGGTTTCAAAGTAGTGGTTTAAACTAGGGTTAAGGTTTCAACGTAGGGGTTTAAACTAGGGTTAGGGTTTAAAAGTAGGGTTTTAAACTAGGGTTAGGGTTTCAAAGTAGGGGTTTAAACTAGGGTTAGGGTTTCAAAGTAGGGGTTTAAAGTAGGGTTAGGGTTTCAAAGTAGGGTTTTAAACTAGGGTTTGGGTTTCAAAGTAGGGTTTTAAACTAGGGTTAGGGTTTCAAAGTATGGGTTTAAAGTAGGGTTAGGGTTTCAAAGTAGGGGTTTAAACTAGGGTTAATGTTTCAAAGTAGGTGTTTAAACTAGGGTTAGGGTTTCAAACTAGGTGTTTAAACTAGGGTTAGGGTTTCAAACTAGGGTTAGGGTTTCAAAGTAGGGTTTTAAACTATGGTTAGGGTTTCAAAGTAGGGGTTTAAACTAGGGTTAGGGTTTCAAAGTAGGGTTTTAAACTATGGTTAGGGTTTCAAAGTAGGGGTTTTAAACTAGGGTTAGGGTTTCAAACTAGGGTTAGGGTTTCAAAGTAGGGTTTTAAACTATGGTTAGGGTTTCAAAGTAGGGGTTTAAACTAGGGTTAGGGTTTCAAAGTAGGGGTTTAAACTAGGGTTAGGGTTTCAAAGTAGGGTTTTAACCAAGGGTTAGGGTTCTTAAGTAGGGGTTTAAACTCGAGTTAGGGTTTCAAAGTAGGGTTTCAAACTATGGTTAAGGTTTCAAAGTAGGGGCTTAAACTAGGGTTAGGGTTTCAAAGTAGGGTTAGGGTTTCAAGGTAGGGTTTTAAACTAGGGTTAGGGTTTCAAAGTAGGGATTTAAACTAGGGTTAGGGTTTCAAAGTAGGGGTTTAAACTAGGGTTAGGGTTTCAAAGTAGGGGTTTAAACTAGGGTTAGGTTTTCAAACTAGGGTTAGGGTTTCAAGGTAGGGTTTTAAACTAGGGTTAGGGTTTCAAAGTAGGGGTTTAAACTAGGGTTAGGGATTCAAAGTAGGGGTTTAAACTAGGTTAGGGTTTCAAAGTAGGGGTTTAAAGTAGGGTTAGGGTTTCAAAGTAGGGGTTTAAACTAGGGTTAGTGTTTCAAAGTAGGTGTTTAAACTAGGGTTAGGGTTTCAAACTAGGGTTAGGGTTTCAAAGTAGGGTTTTAAACTATGGTTAGGGTTTCAAAGTAGGGGTTTAAACTAGGGTTTGGGTTTCAAAGTAGGGTTTTAAACTAGGATTAGGGTTTTAGAGTAGGGGTTTAAACTAGGGTTAGGGTTTCAAAGTAGGGTTTTAACCTAAGGTTAGGGTTCTTAAGTAGGGATTTAAACTCGAGTTAGGGTTTCAAAGTAGGGTTTTAAACTATGGTTAAGGTTTCAAAGTAGGGGCTTAAACTAGGGTTAGGGTTTCAAAGTAGGGTTTTAAACTAGGATTAGGGTTTTAAAGTAGGGGTTTAAACTAGGGTTAGGGTTTCAAAGTAGGGTTTTAACCTAGGGTAAGGGTTCTTAAGTAGGGGTTTAAACTCGAGTTAGGGTTTCAAAGTAGGGTTTTAAACTATGGTTAAGGTTTCAAAGTAGGGGCTTAAACTAGGGTTAGGGTTTCAAAGTAGGGGTTTAAACTAGGGTTAGGGTTTCAAAGTAGGGGTTTAAACTAGGGTTAGGGTTTCAAAGTAGGGGTTTAAACTAGGGTTGGGTTTTCAAACTAGGGTTAGGGTTTCAAGGTAGGGTTTTAAACTAGGGTTAGGGTTTCAAAGTAGGGGTTTAAACTAGGGTAAGGGTTTTCAAAGTAGGGGTTTAAACTAGGGTTAGGGTTTCAAAGTAGGGGTTTAAAGTAGGGTTAGGGTTTCAAAGTAGGGGTTTAAACTAGGGTTAGTGTTTCAAAGTAGGTGTTTAAACTAGGG
Source organism: Leptonotus elevatus (assembly GCF_054856555.1). Taxonomy (NCBI): domain Eukaryota; kingdom Metazoa; phylum Chordata; class Actinopteri; order Syngnathiformes; family Syngnathidae; genus Leptonotus; species Leptonotus elevatus. Next base: position 1,048,755 of record NC_141260.1, on the reverse strand, counting down.
TTAGGGTTTCAAACTAGGGTTAGGGATTCAAAATAGGGTTTTAAACTATGGTTAGGGTTTCAAAGTTGGGGTTTAAACTAGGGTTAGGGTTTCAAAGTAGGGTTTTAAACTAGGATTAGGGTTTTAAAGTAGGGGTTTAAACTAGGGTTAGGGTTTCAAAGTAGGGTTTTAACCTAGGGTTAGGGTTCTTAAGTAGGGGTTTAAACTCGAGTTAGGGTTTCAAAGTAGGGTTTTAAACTATGGTTAAGGTTTCAAAGTAGGGGCTTAAACTAGGGTTAGGGTTTCAAAGTAGGGGTTTAAACTAGGGTTAGGGTTTCAAACTAGGGTTAGGGTTTCAAACTAGAGTTAAGGTTTCAAAGTAGGGTTTTAAACTAGGGTTAGGGTTTCAAAGTAGGGTTTTAAACTAGGGTTAGCGTTTCAAAGAAGGGGTTTAAACTAGGGTTAGGGTTTCAAAGTAGGGTTTTAAACTAGGGTTAGGGTTTCAAAGTAGTGGTTTAAACTAGGTTTAGGGTTTCAAAGTAGGGGTTTAAACTAGGGTTAGGGTTTCAAAGTAGGGGTTTAAACTAGGGTTAGGGTTTCAAAGTAGGGTTTTAAACTGGGGTTAGGGTTTCAAAGTAGGGTTTTACACTAGGGTTAGGGTTTCAAAGTAGGGGTTTAAACTAGGGTTAGTGTTTCAAAGTAGGGGTTTAAACTAAGGTTAAGGTTTCAAAGTAGGATTTTAAACTAAGGTTAGGGTTTCAAAGTAGGGGTTTAACCTAGGTTTAGGGTTCTAAAGTAGGGGTTTAAATTAGGGTTAGGGTTTCAAAGTAGGGGTTTAAACTAGGGTTAGGGTTTCATAGTAGGTTTTTAAACTAGCGTTAGGGTTTCAAAGTAGGGGTTTAAACTAGGGTTAGGGTTTCAAAGTAGGGATTTAAATTAGGGTTTGGCTTTCAAAGTAGGGGTTTAAACTAGGGTTAGGGATTCAAAGTAGGGGTTTAAACTAGGGTTAGGGTTTCAAAGTAGCGGTTTAAAGTAGGGTTAGGGTTTCAAAGTAGGGGTTTAAACTAGGGTTAGGGTTTCAAAGTAGGGATCTAAACTAGGGTTAGGGATTCAAAGTAGGGGTTTAAACTAGGGTTAGGGTTTCAAAGTAGGGGTTTAAACTAGGGTTAAGGTTTCAAAGTAGGATTTTAAACTAAGGTTAGGGTTTCAAAGTAGGGGTTTAACCTAGGGTTAGGGTTCTAAAGTAGGGGTTTAAATTAGGGTTAGGGTTTCAAACTAGGCTTAGGGTTTCAAAGTAAGGGTTTAAACTAGGGTTAGGGTTTCAAAGTAGGGTTTTAAACTAGGGTTAGGGTTTCAAAGTAGTGGTTTAAACTAGGGTTAGGGATTCAAAGTAGGGGTTTAAACTAGGGTTAGGGATTCAAAGTAGGGGTTTAAACTAGGGTTAGGGATTCAAAGTAGGGGTTTAAACTAGGGTTAGGGTTTCAAAGTAGGGATCTAAACTAGGGTTAGGGTTTCAAAGTAGGGGTTTAAACAAGGGTTAGGGTTGCAAAGTAATGGTGTAAACTAGGGTTAGGGTTGCAAAGTAATGGTGTAAACGAGGGTTATGTTTTCAAAGTAGGGGTTAAACTAGGGTTAGGGTTTCAAAGTAGGGTTTTAAACTAGGGTTAGGGTTTCAAAGTAGTTGTTTAAACTAGGGTTAAGGTTTCAAAGTAGGGGTTTAAACTAGGGTTAGGGTTTAAAAGTAGGGGTTTAAACTAGGGTTAGGGTTCCAAAAAAGGGTTTCAAACTAGGGTTAGGGTTTCAAAGTGGGGGTTTAAACTAGGGTTAGGGTTTCAAAGTAGGGTTTCAAACTAGGGTTAGGGTTTCGAAGTAGGGTTTCAAACTAGGGTTAGGGTTTCAAAGTAGGTGTGTAAACGAGGGTTAGGGTTTCAAACTAGGGTTAGGGTTTCAAAGTAGGGTTTTAAACTAGGGTAAGTGTTTCAAAGTAGGGGTTTAAACTAGGGTTAGGGTTTCAAAGTAGGGTTTTAAACTAGGGTTAGGGTTTCAAAGTAGGGTTTTAAACTAGGGTAAGTGTTTCAAAGTAGGGGTTTAAACTAGGGTTAGGGTTTCAAAGTAGGGGTTTAAACTAGGGTTGGGTTTTCAAACTAGGGTTAGGGTTTCAAGGTAGGGTTTTAAACTAGGGTTAGGGTTTCAAAGTAGGGGTTTAAACTAGGGTAAGGGTTTTCAAAGTAGGGGTTTAAACTAGGGTTAGGGTTTCAAAGTAGGGGTTTAAAGTAGGGTTAGGGTTTCAAAGTAGGGGTTTAAACTAGGGTTAGTGTTTCAAAGTAGGTGTTTAAACTAGGGTTAGGGTTTCAAACTAGGGTTAGGGATTCAAAATAGGGTTTTAAACTATGGTTAGGGTTTCAAAGTTGGGGTTTAAACTAGGGTTAGGGTTTCAAAGTAGGGTTTTAAACTAGGATTAGGGTTTTAAAGTAGGGGTTTAAACTAGGGTTAGGGTTTCAAAGTAGGGTTTTAACCTAGGGTTAGGGTTCTTAAGTAGGGGTTTAAACTCGAGTTAGGGTTTCAAAGTAGGGTTTTAAACTATGGTTAAGGTTTCAAAGTAGGATTTTAAACTAAGGTGAGGGTTTCAAAGTAGGGGTTTAAACTAGGGTTAGGGTTTCAAAGTAGGGGTTTAAACTATGGATAGGGTTTCAAAGTAGGGGTTTAAACTAGGGTAAGTGTTTCAAAGTAGGGGTTTAAACTAGGGTTAGGGTTTCAAAGTAGGGTTTTAAACTAGGGTTAGGGTTTCAAAGTAGGGTTTTAAACTAGGGTAAGTGTTTCAAAGTAGGGGTTTAAACTAGGGTTAGGGTTTCAAAGTAGGGGTTTAAACTAGGGTATGGGATTCAAAGTAGGGTTTCAAACTAGGGTTAAGGTTACAAAGTAGGGGTTTAAACTAGGGTTAGGTTTTCAAACTAGGGTTAGGGTTTCAAAGTAGGGTTTTAAACTAGGGTTAGGGTTTCAAAGTAGGGGTTTAATTTAGGGTAAGGTTTTCAAACTAGTGTTAGGGTTTCAAAGTAGGGTTTTAAACTAGGGTTAGGGTTTCAAAGTAGGGGTTTAAACTAGGGTTAGGGTTCCAAAAAAGGGTTTCAAACTAGGGTTAGGGTTTCAAAGTGGGGGTTTAAACTAGGGTTAGGGTTTCAAAGTAGGGTTTCAAACTAGGGTTAGGGTTTCAAAGTAGGGTTTCAAACTAGGGTAAGGGTTTCAAAGTAGGTGTGTAAACGAGGGTTAGGGTTTCAAACTAGGGTTAGGGTTTCAAAGTAGGGTTTTAAACTAGGGTAAGTGTTTCAAAGTAGGGGTTTAAACTAGGGTTAGGGTTTCAAAGTAGGGTTTTAAACTAGGGTTAGGGTTTCAAAGTAGGGTTTTAAACTAGGGTAAGTGTTTCAAAGTAGGGGTTTAAACTAGGGTTAGGGTTTCAAAGTAGGGGTTTAAACTAGGGTTAGGGATTCAAAGTAGGGTTTCAAACTAGGGTTAAGGTTTCAAAGTAGGGGTTTAAACTAGGGTTAGGTTTTCAAACTAGGGTTAGGGTTTCAAAGTAGGGTTTTAAACTAGGGTTAGGGTTTCAAAGTAGGGGTTTAATTTAGGGTAAGGTTTTCAAACTAGTGTTAGGGTTTCAAAGTAGGGTTTTAAACTAGGGTTAGGGTTTCAAAGTAGGGGTTTAATCTAGGGTTAGGGTTTCAAAGTCTGGTTTTAAAATAGGAATAGGGTTTCAAAGTAGGGTTTTAAACTAGGGTTAGGGTTTCAAAGTAGGGGTTTAAACTAGGGTTAAGGTTTCAAAGTAGGATTTTAAACTAAGGTGAGGGTTTCAAAGTAGGGGTTTAACCTAGGGTTAGGGTTCTAAAGTAGGGGTTTAAATTAGGGTTAGGGTTTCAAACTAGGGTTAGGGTTTCAAAGAAGGGGTTTAAACTAGGGTTAGGGTTTCAAAGTAGGGGTTTAAACTATGGATAGGGTTTCAAAGTAGGGTTTTAAACTAGGGTAAGTGTTTCAAAGTAGGGGTTTAAACTAGGGTTAGGGTTTCAAAGTAGGGTTTTAAACTAGGGTTAGGGTTTCAAAGTAGGGTTTTAAACTAGGGTAAGTGTTTCAAAGTAGGGGTTTAAACTAGGGTTAGGGTTTCAAAGTAGGGGTTTAAACTAGGGTTAGGGATTCAAAGTAGGGTTTCAAACTAGGGTTAAGGTTTCAAAGTAGGGGTTTAAACTAGGGTTAGGTTTTCAAACTAGGGTTAGGGTTTCAAAAAAGGGTTTCAAACTAGGGTTAGGGTTTCAAAGTGGGGGTTTAAACTAGGGTTAGGGTTTCAAAGTAGGGTTTCAAACTAGGGTTAGGGTTTCAAAGTAGGGTTTCAAACTAGGGTAAGGGTTTCAAATTAGGTGTGTAAACGAGGGTTAGGGTTTCAAACTAGGGTTAGGGTTTCAAAGTAGGGTTTTAAACTAGGGTAAGTGTTTCAAAGTAGGGGTTTAAACTAGGGTTAGGGTTTCAAAGTAGGGTTTTAAACTAGGGTTAGGGTTTCAAAGTAGGGTTTTAAACTAGGGTAAGTGTTTCAAAGTAGGGGTTTAAACTAGGGTTAGGGTTTCAAAGTAGGGGTTTAAACTAGGGTTAGGGATTCAAAGTAGGGTTTCAAACTAGGGTTAAGGTTTCAAAGTAGGGGTTTAAACTAGGGTTAGGTTTTCAAACTAGGGTTAGGGTTTCAAAGTAGGGTTTTAAACTAGGGTTAGGGTTTCAAAGTAGGGGTTTAATTTAGGGTAAGGTTTTCAAACTAGTGTTAGGGTTTCAAAGTAGGGTTTTAAACTAGGGTTAGGGTTTCAAAGTAGGGGTTTAATCTAGGGTTAGGGTTTCAAAGTCTGGTTTTAAACTAGGAATAGGGTTTCAAAGTAGGGTTTTAAACTAGGGTTAGGGTTTCAAAGTAGGGGTTTAAACTAGGGTTAAGGTTTCAAAGTAGGATTTTAAACTAAGGTGAGGGTTTCAAAGTAGGGGTTTAACCTAGGGTTAGGGTTCTAAAGTAGGGGTTTAAATTAGGGTTAGGGTTTCAAACTAGGGTTTGGGTTTCAAAAAAGGGGTTTAAACTAGGGTTAGGGTTTCAAAGTAGGGGTTTAAACTATGGATAGGGTTTCAAAGTAGGGGTTTAAACTAGGATTAGGATTTCAAAGTAGGGGATTAAACTAGGGTTAGGGTTTCAAAGTAGGGGTTTAAACTAGGGTTAAGGTTTCAAAGTAGGATTTTAAACTAAGGTTAGGGTTTCAAAGTAGGGGTTTAACCTAGGGTTAGGGTTCTAAAGTAGGGGTTTAAATTAGGGTTAGGGTTTCAAACTAGGCTTAGGGTTTCAAAGTAAGGGTTTAAATTAGGGTTAGGGTTTCAAAGTAGGGGTTTAAATTAGGGTTAGGGTTTCAAAGTAGGGGTTTAATTTAGGGTAAGGTTTTCAAACTAGTGTTAGGGTTTCAAAGTAGGGTTTTAAACTAGGGTTAGGGTTTCAAAGTAGGGGTTTAATCTAGGGTTAGGGTTTCAAAGTCTGGTTTTAAACTAGGAATAGGGTTTCAAAGTAGGGTTTTAAACTAGGGTTAGGGTTTCAAAGTAGGGGTTTAAACTAGGGTTAAGGTTTCAAAGTAGGATTTTAAACTAAGGTGAGGGTTTCAAAGTAGGGGTTTAACCTAGGGTTAGGGTTCTAAAGTAGGGGTTTAAATTAGGGTTAGGGTTTCAAACTAGGGTTAGGGTTTCAAAGAAGGGGTTTAAACTAGGGTTAGGGTTTCAAAGTAGGGGTTTAAACTATGGATAGGGTTTCAAAGTAGGGTTTTAAACTAGGGTAAGTGTTTCAAAGTAGGGGTTTAAACTAGGGTTAGGGTTTCAAAGTAGGGTTTTAAACTAGGGTTAGGGTTTCAAAGTAGGGTTTTAAACTAGGGTAAGTGTTTCAAAGTAGGGGTTTAAACTAGGGTTAGGGTTTCAAAGTAGGGGTTTAAACTAGGGTTAGGGATTCAAAGTAGGGTTTCAAACTAGGGTTAAGGTTTCAAAGTAGGGGTTTAAACTAGGGTTAGGTTTTCAAACTAGGGTTAGGGTTTCAAAAAAGGGTTTCAAACTAGGGTTAGGGTTTCAAAGTGGGGGTTTAAACTAGGGTTAGGGTTTCAAACTAGGGTTAGGGTTTCAAAGTAGGGTTTCAAACTAGGGTAAGGGTTTCAAAGTAGGTGTGTAAACGAGGGTTAGGGTTTCAAACTAGGGTTAGGGTTTCAAAGTAGGGTTTTAAACTAGGGTAAGTGTTTCAAAGTAGGGGTTTAAACTAGGGTTAGGGTTTCAAAGTAGGGGTTTAAACTAGGGTTAGGGATTCAAAGTAGGGTTTCAAACTAGGGTTAAGGTTTCAAAGTAGGGGTTTAAACTAGGGTTAGGTTTTCAAACTAGGGTTAGGGTTTCAAAGTAGGGTTTTAAACTAGGGTTAGGGTTTCAAAGTAGGGGTTTAATTTAGGGTAAGGTTTTCAAACTAGTGTTAGGGTTTCAAAGTAGGGTTTTAAACTAGGGTTAGGGTTTCAAAGTAGGGGTTTAATCTAGGGTTAGGGTTTCAAAGTCTGGTTTTAAACTAGGAATAGGGTTTCAAAGTAGGGTTTTAAACTAGGGTTAGGGTTTCAAAGTAGGGGTTTAAACTAGGGTTAAGGTTTCAAAGTAGGATTTTAAACTAAGGTGAGGGTTTCAAAGTAGGGGTTTAAACTAGGATTAGGATTTCAAAGTAGGGGATTAAACTAGGGTTAGGGTTTCAAAGTAGGGGTTTAAACTAGGGTTAAGGTTTCAAAGTAGGATTTTAAACTAAGGTTAGGGTTTCAAAGTAGAGGTTTAACCTAGGGTTAGGGTTCTAAAGTAGGGGTTTAAATTAGGGTTAGGGTTTCAAACTAGGCTTAGGGTTTCAAAGTAAGGGTTTAAATTAGGGTTAGGGTTTCAAAGTAGGGGTTTAAACTAGGGTTAGGGTTTCAAAGTAGGGGTTTAAACTAGGGTTAGGGTTTCAAAGTAGGGGTTTAAACTAGGATTAGGGTTTCAAAGTAGGGATTTAAACTAGGGTTAGGTTTTCAAAGTAGGGGTTTAAACTCAGGTTAGGGTTTCAAAGTAGGGGTTTAAACTCGGGTTAGGGTTTCTAACTAGGGGTTTAAACTAGGGTTAGGGTTTCAAAGTAGGGGTTTAAACTAGGTTTAGGGTTTCAAACTAGGGTTATGGTTTCAAAGTAGGGGTTTAAATTAGGGTTAGGGTTTCAAACTAGGGTTAGGGTTTCAAAGAAGGCGTTTAAACTAGGGTTAGGGTTTCAAAGTAGGGGTTTAAACTAGGGTTAGGGTTTCAAAGTAGGGGTTTAAACTAGGGTTAGGATTTCAAAGTAGGGGTTTAAACTAGGGTTAGGGTTTCAAAGTAGGGGTTTAAACTAGGGTTAAGGTTTCAAAGTTGGATTTTAAACTAAGGTTAGGGTTTCAAAGTAGGGGTTTAACCTAGGGTTAGGGTTCTAAAGTAGGGGTTTAAATTAGGGTTAGGGTTTCAAACTAGGCTTAGGGTTTCAAAGTAAGGGTTTAAATTAGGGTTAGGGTTTCAAAGTAGGGGTTTAAACTAGGGTTAGGGTTTCAAAGTAGGGGTTTAAACTAGGGTTAGGGTTTCAAAGTAGGGGTTTAAACTAGGATTAGGGTTTCAAAGTAGGGGTTTAAACTAGGGTTAGGTTTTCAAAGTAGGGGTTTAAACTCAGGTTAGGGTTTCAAAGTAGGGGTTTAAACTCGGGTTAGGGTTTCTAACTAGGGGTTTAAACTAGGGTTAGGGTTTCAAAGTAGGGGTTTAAACTAGGGTTAGGTTTTCAAACTAGGGTTAGGGTTTCAAAGTAGGGGTTTAAATTAGGGTTAGGGTTTCAAACTAGGGTTAGGGTTTCAAAGAAGGGGTTTAAACTAGGGTTAGGGTTTCAAAGTAGGGGTTTAAACTAGGGTTAGGGTTTCAAAGTAGGGGTTTAAACTAGGATTAGGATTTCAAAGTAGGGGTTTAAACTAGGGTTAGGGTTTCAAAGTAGGGGTTTAAACTAGGGTTAAGGTTTCAAAGTTGGATTTTAAACTAAGGTTAGGGTTTCAAAGTAGGGGTTTAACCTAGGGTTAGGGTTCTAAAGTAGGGGTTTAAATTAGGGTTAGGGTTTCAAACTAGGCTTAGGGTTTCAAAGTAAGGGTTTAAACTAGGGTTAGGGTTTCAAAGTAGGGGTTTAAACTAGGGTTAGGGTTTCAAAGTAGGGGTTTAAACTAGGATTAGGGTTTCAAAGTAGGGGTTTAAACTAGGGTTAGGTTTTCAAAGTAGGGGTTTAAACTCAGGTTAGGGTTTCAAAGTGGGGGTTTAAACTCGGGTTAGGGTTTCAAACTAGGGGTTTGAACTAGGGTTAGGGTTTCAAAGTAGGGGTTTAAACTAGGGTTAGGGTTTCAAATTAGGGTTTGGGTTTCAAAGTAGGGTTTTAAACTAGGGTTAGGGTTTCAAACTAGGGTTAGGGTTTCAAAGTAGGGTTTTAAACTAGGTTTGGGGTTTCAAAGTAGGGGTTTAAACTAGGGTTAGGGTTTCAAAGTAGGATTTTAAACTAGGGTTAGGGTTTTAAAGTAGTGGTTTAAACTAGGGTTAGGGTTTCAAAGTAGGGTTTTAAACTAGGGTTAGGGTTTCAAAGTATGGGTTTAAACTAGGGTTAGGGTTTCAAAGTAGGGGTTTAAACTCGGGTTAGGGTTTCAAAGTAGGGGTTTAAACTAGGGTTAGGGTTTCAAAGTAGGGGTTTAAACTAGGGTTAGGTTTTCAAACTAGGGTTAGGGTTTCAAAGTAGGGTTTTAAACTAGGGTTAGGGTTTCAAAGTAGGGGTTTAAACTAGGGTTAGGGTTTCAAAGTAGGGGTTTAAACTATGGTTAGGGTTTCAAAGTAGGGTTTTAAACTAGGGTTAGGGTTAGGTTAGGGTTTAACCTAGGGTTAGGGTTCTAAAGTAGGGGTTTAAATTAGGGTTAGGGTTTCAAACTAGGGTTTGGGTTTCAAAAAAGGGGTTTAAACTAGGGTTAGGGTTTCAAAGTAGGGGTTTAAACTATGGATAGGGTTTCAAAGTAGGGGTTTAAACTAGGATTAGGATTTCAAAGTAGGGGATTAAACTAGGGTTAGGGTTTCAAAGTAGGGGTTTAAACTAGGGTTAAGGTTTCAAAGTAGGATTTTAAACTAAGGTTAGGGTTTCAAAGTAGGGGTTTAACCTAGGGTTAGGGTTCTAAAGTAGGGGTTTAAATTAGGGTTAGGGTTTCAAACTAGGCTTAGGGTTTCAAAGTAAGGGTTTAAATTAGGGTTAGGGTTTCAAAGTAGGGGTTTAAATTAGGGTTAGGGTTTCAAAGTAGGGGTTTAATTTAGGGTAAGGTTTTCAAACTAGTGTTAGGGTTTCAAAGTAGGGTTTTAAACTAGGGTTAGGGTTTCAAAGTAGGGGTTTAATCTAGGGTTAGGGTTTCAAAGTCTGGTTTTAAACTAGGAATAGGGTTTCAAAGTAGGGTTTTAAACTAGGGTTAGGGTTTCAAAGTAGGGGTTTAAACTAGGGTTAAGGTTTCAAAGTAGGATTTTAAACTAAGGTGAGGGTTTCAAAGTAGGGGTTTAACCTAGGGTTAGGGTTCTAAAGTAGGGGTTTAAATTAGGGTTAGGGTTTCAAACTAGGGTTAGGGTTTCAAAGAAGGGGTTTAAACTAGGGTTAGGGTTTCAAAGTAGGGGTTTAAACTATGGATAGGGTTTCAAAGTAGGGTTTTAAACTAGGGTAAGTGTTTCAAAGTAGGGGTTTAAACTAGGGTTAGGGTTTCAAAGTAGGGTTTTAAACTAGGGTTAGGGTTTCAAAGTAGGGTTTTAAACTAGGGTAAGTGTTTCAAAGTAGGGGTTTAAACTAGGGTTAGGGTTTCAAAGTAGGGGTTTAAACTAGGGTTAGGGATTCAAAGTAGGGTTTCAAACTAGGGTTAAGGTTTCAAAGTAGGGGTTTAAACTAGGGTTAGGTTTTCAAACTAGGGTTAGGGTTTCAAAAAAGGGTTTCAAACTAGGGTTAGGGTTTCAAAGTGGGGGTTTAAACTAGGGTTAGGGTTTCAAACTAGGGTTAGGGTTTCAAAGTAGGGTTTCAAACTAGGGTAAGGGTTTCAAAGTAGGTGTGTAAACGAGGGTTAGGGTTTCAAACTAGGGTTAGGGTTTCAAAGTAGGGTTTTAAACTAGGGTAAGTGTTTCAAAGTAGGGGTTTAAACTAGGGTTAGGGTTTCAAAGTAGGGTTTTAAACTATGGTTAGGGTTTCAAAGTAGGGTTTTAAACTAGGGTAAGTGTTTCAAAGTAGGGGTTTAAACTAGGGTTAGGGTTTCAAAGTAGGGGTTTAAACTAGGGTTAGGGATTCAAAGTAGGGTTTCAAACTAGGGTTAAGGTTTCAAAGTAGGGGTTTAAACTAGGGTTAGGTTTTCAAACTAGGGTTAGGGTTTCAAAGTAGGGTTTTAAACTAGGGTTAGGGTTTCAAAGTAGGGGTTTAATTTAGGGTAAGGTTTTCAAACTAGTGTTAGGGTTTCAAAGTAGGGTTTTAAACTAGGGTTAGGGTTTCAAAGTAGGGGTTTAATCTAGGGTTAGGGTTTCAAAGTCTGGTTTTAAACTAGGAATAGGGTTTCAAAGTAGGGTTTTAAACTAGGGTTAGGGTTTCAAAGTAGGGGTTTAAACTAGGGTTAAGGTTTCAAAGTAGGATTTTAAACTAAGGTGAGGGTTTCAAAGTAGGGGTTTAACCTAGGGTTAGGGTTCTAAAGTAGGGGTTTAAATTAGGGTTAGGGTTTCAAACTAGGGTTAGGGTTTCAAAGAAGGGGTTTAAACTAGGGTTAGGGTTTCAAAGTAGGGGTTTAAACTATGGATAGGGTTTCAAAGTAGGGGTTTAAACTAGGATTAGGATTTCAAAGTAGGGGATTAAACTAGGGTTAGGGTTTCAAAGTAGGGGTTTAAACTAGGGTTAAGGTTTCAAAGTAGGATTTTAAACTAAGGTTAGGGTTTCAAAGTAGAGGTTTAACCTAGGGTTAGGGTTCTAAAGTAGGGGTTTAAATTAGGGTTAGGGTTTCAAACTAGGCTTAGGGTTTCAAAGTAAGGGTTTAAATTAGGGTTAGGGTTTCAAAGTAGGGGTTTAAACTAGGGTTAGGGTTTCAAAGTAGGGGTTTAAACTAGGGTTAGGGTTTCAAAGTAGGGGTTTAAACTAGGATTAGGGTTTCAAAGTAGGGATTTAAACTAGGGTTAGGTTTTCAAAGTAGGGGTTTAAACTCAGGTTAGGGTTTCAAAGTAGGGGTTTAAACTCGGGTTAGGGTTTCTAACTAGGGGTTTAAACTAGGGTTAGGGTTTCAAAGTAGGGGTTTAAACTAGGGTTAGGGTTTCAAACTAGGGTTATGGTTTCAAAGTAGGGGTTTAAATTAGGGTTAGGGTTTCAAACTAGGGTTAGGGTTTCAAAGAAGGCGTTTAAACTAGGGTTAGGGTTTCAAAGTAGGGGTTTAAACTAGGGTTAGGGTTTCAAAGTAGGGGTTTAAACTAGGGTTAGGATTTCAAAGTAGGGGTTTAAACTAGGGTTAGGGTTTCAAAGTAGGGGTTTAAACTAGGGTTAAGGTTTCAAAGTTGGATTTTAAACTAAGGTTAGGGTTTCAAAGTAGGGGTTTAACCTAGGGTTAGGGTTCTAAAGTAGGGGTTTAAATTAGGGTTAGGGTTTCAAACTAGGCTTAGGGTTTCAAAGTAAGGGTTTAAATTAGGGTTAGGGTTTCAAAGTAGGGGTTTAAACTAGGGTTAGGGTTTCAAAGTAGGGGTTTAAACTAGGGTTAGGGTTTCAAAGTAGGGGTTTAAACTAGGATTAGGGTTTCAAAGTAGGGGTTTAAACTAGGGTTAGGTTTTCAAAGTAGGGGTTTAAACTCAGGTTAGGGTTTCAAAGTAGGGGTTTAAACTCGGGTTAGGGTTTCTAACTAGGGGTTTAAACTAGGGTTAGGGTTTCAAAGTAGGGGTTTAAACTAGGGTTAGGTTTTCAAACTAGGGTTAGGGTTTCAAAGTAGGGGTTTAAATTAGGGTTAGGGTTTCAAACTAGGGTTAGGGTTTCAAAGAAGGGGTTTAAACTAGGGTTAGGGTTTCAAAGTAGGGGTTTAAACTAGGGTTAGGGTTTCAAAGTAGGGGTTTAAACTAGGATTAGGATTTCAAAGTAGGGGTTTAAACTAGGGTTAGGGTTTCAAAGTAGGGGTTTAAACTAGGGTTAAGGTTTCAAAGTTGGATTTTAAACTAAGGTTAGGGTTTCAAAGTAGAGGTTTAACCTAGGGTTAGGGTTCTAAAGTAGGGGTTTAAATTAGGGTTAGGGTTTCAAACTAGGCTTAGGGTTTCAAAGTAAGGGTTTAAACTAGGGTTAGGGTTTCAAAGTAGGGGTTTAAACTAGGGTTAGGGTTTCAAAGTAGGGGTTTAAACTAGGATTAGGGTTTCAAAGTAGGGGTTTAAACTAGGGTTAGGTTTTCAAAGTAGGGGTTTAAACTCAGGTTAGGGTTTCAAAGTGGGGGTTTAAACTCGGGTTAGGGTTTCAAACTAGGGGTTTGAACTAGGGTTAGGGTTTCAAAGTAGGGGTTTAAACTAGGGTTAGGGTTTCAAATTAGGGTTTGGGTTTCAAAGTAGGGTTTTAAACTAGGGTTAGGGTTTCAAACTAGGGTTAGGGTTTCAAAGTAGGGTTTTAAACTAGGTTTGGGGTTTCAAAGTAGGGGTTTAAACTAGGGTTAGGGTTTCAAAGTAGGATTTTAAACTAGGGTTAGGGTTTTAAAGTAGTGGTTTAAACTAGGGTTAGGGTTTCAAAGTAGGGTTTTAAACTAGGGTTAGGGTTTCAAAGTATGGGTTTAAACTAGGGTTAGGGTTTCAAAGTAGGGGTTTAAACTCGGGTTAGGGTTTCAAAGTAGGGGTTTAAACTAGGGTTAGGGTTTCAAAGTAGGGGTTTAAACTAGGGTTAGGTTTTCACACTAGGGTTAGGGTTTCAAAGTAGGGTTTTAAACTAGGGTTAGGGTTTCAAAGTAAGGTTAGGGTTTCAAAGTAGGGTTTTAAACTAGGTTTAGGGTTTCAAAGTAGGGGTTTAAACTAGGGTTAGGGTCTCAAAGTAGGATTTTAAACTAGGGTTAGGGTTTTAAAGTAGGGTTTTAAACTAGGGTTAGGGTTTCAAAGTAGGGGTTTAAACTAGGGTTAGGGTTTCAAAGTAGGGGTTTAAACTAGGGTTAGGGTTTCAAACTAAGGTTAGGGTTTCAAACTAGAGTTAAGGTTTGAAAGTAGGGTTTTAAACTAGGGTTAGGGTTTCAAAGTAGGGTTTTAAACTAGGGTTAGGGTTTCTAAGTAGGGGTTTAAACTAGGGTTAGGGTTTCAAAGTAGGGTTTTAAACTAGGGTTAGGGTTTCAAAGTAGTGGTTTAAACTAGGGTTAGGGTTTCAAAGTAGGTGTTTAAACGAGGGTTAGGGTTTAAACTAGGGTTAAGGTTTCAAAGTAGGGGTTTAAACTAGGGTTAGGGTTTCAAAGTAGGGTTTTAAACTAGGTTAAGGTTTCAAAATGGTGGTTTAAACTAGGGTTAGGGTTTCAAAGTAGGGGTTTAAACTAGGGTTAGGGTTTCAAAGTAGGGTTTTAAACAAGGGTTAGGGTTTCAAAGTAGGGGTTTAAACTATGGTTAGGGTTTCAAAGTAGGGGTTTAAACTAGGGATAAAGTTTCAATTAGGGGTTTAAACTAGGGTTAGGGTTTCAAAGTAGGGGTTTAAACTAGGGTTAGGGTTTCAAAGTAGGGGTTTAAACTAGGGATAAAGTTTCAATTAGGGGTTTAAACTAGGGTTAGGGTTTCAAAGTAGGGGTTTAAACTAGGGTTAGGGTTTCAAAGTAGGGGTTTAAACTAGGGATAAAGTTTCAATTAGGGGTTTAAACTAGGGTTAGGGTTTCAAAGTAGGGGTTTAAACTAGGGTTAGGGTTTCAAAGTAGGGTTTCAAACTAGGGTTAGGGTTTCAAAGTAGGGTTTCAAACTAGGGTTAGGGTTTCAAAGTACGGGTTTAAACTAGGGTTAATGTTTCAAAATAGGGTTTTAAACTAGGGTTAGGGTTTCAAAGTAGGGTTTCAAACTAGGGTTAGGGTTTCAAAGTAGGGTTTCAAACTAGGGTTAGGGTTTCAAAGTACAGGTTTAAACTAGGGTTAGGGTTTCAAAGTAGGGGTTTAAATTAGGTTTAGGGTCTCAAACTAGGGATAGGGTTTCAAAGTAAGGTTTTAAACTAGGGATAGGGTTTCAAAGTAAGGTTTTAAACTAGGGTTAGGGTTTCAAAGTAGAGGTTTAAACTAGGCTTAGGGTTTCAAAGTAGGGTTTTAAACGAGGGTTAGGGTTTTAAAGTAGGGGTTTAAACTAAGGTTAGGGTTTCAAAGTAGGGTTTTAACCTAGGGTTAGGGTTCTAAAGTAGGGGTTTAAACTAGGGTTAGGGTTTCAAAGTAGGGTTTTAAACTAGGGTTAGGGTTTCAAAGTAGTAGTTTGAACTAGGATTAGGGTTTCAAAGTAGGGGTTTAAACTAGGTTTAGGGTCTCAAACTAGGGATAGGGTTTCAAAGTAAGGTTTTAAACTAGGGTTAGTGTTTCAAAGTAGAGGTTTAAACTAGGGTTAGGGTTTCAAAGTAGGGTTTTAACCTAGGGTTAGGGTTCTAAAGTAGGGGTTTAAACTAGGGTTAGGGTTTCAAAGTAGGGTTTTAAACTAGGGTAAGGGTTTCAAAGTAGGGGTTTAAACTAGGGTTAGGGTTTCAAAGTAGGGGTTTAAACTAGGGTTAGGGTTTCAAACTAGGGTTAGGGTTTCAAAGTAGGGTTTTAAACTAGGGTTAGGGTTTCAAAGTAGGGGTTTAAACTAGGGTTAAATCAGAGCGGCCAATCTTTTTTTTTGTAGACATATTTATCATTTAGTTAGTTCTAAACGTATTGAGCTTTAAATTGAATTTAAGACATGGGATATGTCATTTAAGCGCTCCCTTATTTTGAGCAGTGTTGTATGAAGGTACTTTTAATCAGTGTGCTTTTCTGTTAGCAGGACATCGTGCATTTGGACTTGAATGTTTTTTTTGTCCTTATTGTGATTGTGACTACAACACAATGAAAAGTGTTGTTGTCAGTGAGGAACTGCGATGGTAAGGGATGAACTGCGATGGCAAAAATGCGGCCCGAACCGTAGATCGCACCGGGACAAATGAGGTATCAAACGATGCGGCTCGATCTGACTCGCTGCGCTATTATTTTTCTAAGAATTCCCAGTTACCAAGGCGACGCTATTCCCAAAAAACTCCCAAATAAAGTCCCATAGGAATGAATGGGAATCCGACATCAACTCCAATCAAGCACCTTTTTCCAAGACACGCTGCGCGCGCATACGTTGACCGACCGATATGAATTTTAGCTCATTTTGTTGGAATTTTTGTCATCTTTAGCTCAGTGTCAAAAAAAAAATTAAGGAATGAAAGCTCTCCCCCTGTGCGGGTTCAAAGACAGTGAGCAAAGGGGTGAAAGTCGCCTTTCTTGCATCAGTTAGAGCGTGACTAATTAAGGTCAGAGTGCTGGGAACCAAAAAATATATTTCCAAAAGTTTCACTTTAACTCGTCACCATGGCCACAATCTTTGCTCACTAGACATCAAATTCGCACATTTTGTAGCCACAAACCTCTGCTAGGGTTAGTTTTATTTGGCTAAGGTGTCATTTAGTACCTTTATTTTAACTTTAAGCGAGGAGAAGTCGCACTATTTTGATCTCTTTTCAATGTTTTCCGTTTTCCCCTCTTCATTTTCGATCAATCATAAGTTTTCAACCTGCTCTCATTTGGTCATTTTTCATCCGATTAAAAAACTGAGAACATGCTCGCGTTCCCCAAACCCTTGCCGTTCTAACGAGCCATTTCTGGAATCTGCATCTTCAACCGTTAAGTCGCGAGAGGCTTTTGTTTGAGGTGAGCGTAATCCTATACAAATCAATGGAATGTTGGTGCGTGACGTCTCCTAACAACTTAAAATCAAATGTGTGTGCGTGAATGTGCATGTTTTGTAAAGGGGCAGTAAGATACTGTTGATTATGGTAGATTCCACATTTCTTGACCGATTTCAATGGTTTAAATTTTAAACTGTTCAGCTCATTGAAATGTTACTTAAAATCAAATGTGTGTGCGTGAATGTGCATGTTTCTTAAAGGGGCAGTAACATACTGTTGATTATGGTTAACTTTTACATTTCTTGAGCGATTTCAATGGTTTCAATTTTAAACTGTTCAGCTCATTGAAATGTTAGTTAAAATCAAATGTGTGTGCGTGAATGTGCATGTTTCTTAAAGGGGCAGGAAATACTTTTAGTTGATTATAACTTCCACATTTCTTGAGCGATTTCAACGGTTGAAATTTTAAACTGTTCAGCTCATTGAAAAGAGTTGCAAGAGTTAGCAGGCCCATTCAAAATTTCCACGGGAATTTTAATAGTTTTTTAATCTTCCACCGATTTTTCCGCAAGAATGCGGCCCGTACCGTACATCGCACCAGGACAAATGAAGTATCAAACGATGCGGCTCGATCTGACTCGGTGCGGCATTATTTTTCTAGGAATTCCCAGTTACCATGGCGACGCTATTCCCAAAAAACTCCCAAAATTCAGGGAAAGAAGGTCCCATAGGAAATGAATGTGAAAAGGAAAGACAAAATCACACATCAAGCACCTTTTTCCAAGACACGCTGCGTGCGCATACGTTAACCGATTAATATGAATTTTAGCTCATTTTGTTGGAATTTTTCCTATCTTTAGCTCAGTGTCAAAAAAAAAATTAAGGAATGAAAGTTCTTCCCCCTGTGCGGGTTCAAAGACAGTGAGTGTAATCGCCACTCTATTACGCAATTAAAATTTCAGTGGTGGGAACCAAAAAATCTATTTCCAAAAGTTTTACTTCAACTCGTCACCATGGCCACAATCTTTGCTCACTAGACATCAAATTCGCACATTTTGTAGCCACAAGCCTCTGCTTTCTGAAAAACTAAGTTTTATTTGGCTAAGGTGTCATTTAGTACCTTTATTTTCACTTTAAGCGAGGAGAAGTCGGACTTTGGCGCCTATCTCCTCCATGTTAATTTCGCCGTTTTTTCCCTCTTCATTTTCGATCAATCATAAGTTTTCAACCTGCTCTCATTTGGTCATTTTTCATCCGATTAAAAAACTGAGAACATGCTCGCGTTCCCCAAACCCTTGCCGTTCTAACGAGCCATTTCTGGAATCTGCATCTTCAACCGTTAAGTCGCGAGAGGCTTTTGTTTGAGGTGAGCGTAATCCTATACAAAATCAATGGAATGTGGGTGCGTGACATCTCCTAACAACTTAAAATCAAATGTGTGTGCGTGAATGTGCATGTTTTGTAAAATGGCAGTAAGATACTTTTAGTTGATGTTGATTATGGTGAACTTCCACATTTCTTGACCGATTTCAATGGTTTAAATTTTAAACTGTTCAGCTCATTTACATTAAAAAAAAAAACATTTTAAAAAACACACACAATACACACACATTATTATTATTTTTAAATGAAATGGAATGGACTGCTATTTAAATAGTGCTTTTTTAGCTATACTGCCTGGTCTCTCACTTTTGCATAGCAACTGCCTCAGCCAATTATTTCTCTCACTGTTGAGCTCAACTCACCCCCTTTTTTTCTTGGTGTACTCAAGGCTTGGCCTATCTACGACTACTACTATTGCAAATACTATTACTACTACTACTATCTTGGCCAATTGATTAGGTACACCCAGGATTCTGGTCAATTCATTAGGTACACCCTGGATTCTTGCCACTCCGCCCACCCAGGGCGGCGGCCATCTTGGCCAATTGATTAGGTACAGCCAGGACTTTTCAGTCACAAAATTGTTTTATTTGATTATTTTCCAAATTTGTAGCATGTGACTATTACTGTGTTTTTTTGATGATTGTGGTTTATTATTAAATACTACAAATTGTCCATTTCCTTTGCTAAAATAAATGTTTTCTTTTATAATATTGATGAGTTCTTCAAGATGCACAAACAGTGACTGTGCACATGTTGTTTCCTCAGGGCACACATACACATATAAAAGTAATTTGTAAGATGTTGATAAAATTGGGTTAATGGTGTAAATCAACAAATTCAAATTGGAAGGTTCATTTAACTACATTGTTTTATGTTCAAAAAAATCAGTGACATGTACAATGTAGCCAATAATAAAATATATAATACTGGATATTTTGTAGAAACATTTCATCACTTGTAAAGATTTGTCTGTGTTGAATAATTTAGACAGGTGATAATTGCTGAAATTAAAATAACAGATTCATCACATTATTTTAAATGCATAGTAATTAAAATGTGTCACTCCCTTAACACTGAAAACAAAGATATGAATTAGACAATGGTTGGTTCTTTTTAGTGGTTAAAAAAGTGGATGTTTGAATTACAATTTGTATCTTTTTTTATTTATTTATTTTTTTTTTTTGTTGTGCAAAAAACACATACAAGCAGTGCATCCACCACCAGACAGCCTGTCCTGTATGTAGCAGTATGTCCTGTATGTAGCAGTATGTCCTACTCGCAACCCGCGAGTGTTGTATGACACAATCCGCATTATTGAACCTTGCAGCTGCACGCAGCGCAGTTGCCCCCTTAAACTGGACTCCTCCTCGGATGCAGCGCGCTCCAACCTCACCATCGGGCTGCAACCCATCTTGTGATAGTTGGGACTTCGCGTTGTCTTCTCTCGCGCGTTTTTTTCTAATCCTAACCCTGATTGGTCCGCTTTTTTCCCTGTCTGTGCTGTGGCCAATGACATTCGCTTGATTTTGGAAGGTTCTAGACGACGGACCCCTCTTGCTGATAGTTGGAGTTCATGTTGTCTTGTCTCTTTTCCCTGATTGGTCGTTTTCTGCTTGTCTGTGCTGTGGCCAATTAGAGACGCTTGAATGAGACTATTTTAGAAGGTTCTCGACCACGGCTTCTTCCCATTTCATCTAGTCTGAGGTAAGTGTTGCACGGCAGTTGTTTGTAGTCTGATGTATAATGCTAAATAAGTGAGATTTTGCAAGTTTTCCCCCATCTTAAACTACATCACGTTAATACTGGCAATGTATTGAAACGTATTTGATGTGTTTGAACGTTGTGTTATCCGGCTGCTGTTTTAACAAGATATAGGTAAAGTTAAGTGCTAGACATGGTAACCTACATGCTAACTACACCTGCTAGCGCTAGCTAGAGCTAGCAGATCTCACTTTAAGGTTTTAATGTGCAGTAAAAGAAAACAAAAACAAAGAAAAGTTTGAGTAGGCTCTAAATCTCAATTGTGTATATCCATCGTTGCTACAATATACAGTAAGGCTTTTGTCTCGTCTGTCGTCGTCGTGGTGGGGGTGGGGGAGGGGGGCGTCGGTTGTTGAGTGGCGTGTCCTGCTCGATCGTGTAGCGGAGCGGCGCCGATGAGGGATTTTGGAAGTATTTTACACTGTTAAATGACCTTCATTGATTGACTACAGCACACATTTGTAAATTGTCAAAGCTGCCTTTATTTTCCCCCTTGAAAGATTACCGTTGGTTTCTGTAGCGATCGTTTTTTTCACGGCCATCCAGAATATCCATCCATTTTGCCAAACCGTTTCACCTCATAGAAATTAATCTAAAAGAAAAAAAAAGTAACAATGTTATTACAATACCGTTTTCTTTGTTAATAAGTAAACAAGGAAGTCTATAGTGGATCCATTTTTTTCTATTGTTGAGGATTTATTGAAGGCTCTGCTCACCCCATCCATTATTTATAATCAATGAACTATACGAATGTGTGATGTTACTATACTTCAATTGATGAAAATAATGGCGGCGTATTCCAAGCACAGAGAGGTGAGCGCTCAAGAAGCGGTGGCGCGGACATGCAGTCTCCCTCTGAAGAAGTGCTCGCGCAGCGTAGTTTTCATCCAGACGGCTGAGGATGGCGTGAAATTGAGTCTACCCATGAGTAGACTGAAGACCATGCATCCGGACGCAGACAACGTGTGGATGTCTGGTCTGCCAGACAAATATGTGGCAAGACCTAGAACGGCAATGTTTGAGCGGATGTGTCTCGCCGAATTCGCATCCGAATACCGGGTCGTCTACGGTCAGCAGATTGAGGGCAAGAATGTCATTCCCCTCTCACACGGCAGGGGATTCATCCAGAAGCGGATTGGAAAAGATGCCGTCATCAGATTCACTCGCTTCTCAATCAAAAAGTATGCTGAGAAGTATTACAGGACCCAGCTTAAATTGTACCTCCCCCACAGAGACGACGCTGAGCTCAGGTCTGAAAACCTCAAAACGTACGAGGAGTTCTACGGTGCCGGGGAATCAAAGTTCGGTCGGGTGCGGGCTATCGCGGACCGCAATCGGGGGCGGTACGAAGGACGGGGAAAGACCGTGGACAATGCCTTCGAAAAATTGAAAGAGCTTCGTGCGGTTCTCAACGCGTGGAGCACTTTTGCGCCGGAGGTAGAAGCAGAGCGTTTGGAGTGTGTTGCCGAACGCGAATCTAATCCGTTACAGGAAGACCCGCAAGATGAGGTTCCGGCCTACCAGGACGCTCCTGGTAGCGGCGCGGTCTTGCCGGCGTTTGAGGCGCCAAAGTTGAGCGCCAAATTTGTGAGGAACATGTACCGCAGTCTCAATGAAACGCAAGCGTCCGTCTTCTACGCTGTGCGCGAGTGGTGTTTGAAACGCGTTTCGGATCGTCTCCTCGAGCCCTTCTTTTATTTCATCTCCGGAGGAGCTGGCTGTGGTAAATCGCATGTCATCAAGTGCATTTACCAGGAGGCCAGTAAGATTCTCCGCCAGCTTCCCAGGCTCCGCGACGAAGCGGATATGGCCAAGCCTGCTGTGCTGCTGACGTCGTTTACTGGCACGGCGGCTTACAACATCTCAGGGAAAACTCTTCATTCCCTCTTGAAACTCCCCAGGACTCTAAATCCTCCTTACCAGGCGCTGGGGAATACGTTGGACGCATTGAGAGCAACCCTTTGCAACGTGGAAATTTTGATCATCGACGAGATCTCCATGGTCTCCAAGGAACTCTTTGCCTATGTCCACCGGAGATTTCAGCAAATCAAGAGCAACAACAGACCATTTGGGGGTATCTCCGTTCTTGCAGTTGGGGACTTCTACCAACTGCCACCCCTCGGAAGGTCCAAACCCCTCTGCGTTTCTGACAACGATCTTCTTGACCTCTGGACAGATTTTCAGATGGTCAAGCTTACTCAAATCATGCGGCAAAAAGACGACGTCGCTTTTGCCGAGCTTTTGAACAGGATCAGGGAGAAGGGGAAGGCTGATCCGCTCGGCGATGGTGACAGGGCGTTACTCACCACGGCTGTCACGGATGCGCGAGACCTCCCTGCGGATACTCTGCATATCTTTGCCACCAATAAAGAGGTGGATAGGCACAATGCAGCAACTGTGGCTGCTCTCAAATTGACTGTGGTCAATGTTCCCGCAGAGGACTACAGAAAGAGCCCACGGTCGGGGGCGATGGTCACCGTGACCAAAGTGATCATGGGGTCGAGAAGGGATCTACCGGATACCCTTCAACCTGGTGTAGGAGCACGGGTTATGCTTCTTCGGAATTTGGATGTCGAGGACGGATTGGTGAACGGGACCTTTGGCACAATAGGCAACAATTTGTTCAAAGCGCCCCAAAGGGGTCGGCGGAGAAAGTGACCTTGCTCGGACTGAGGCTAGACAATCCCGAAGCGGGCCAGAAATTGCGCAAGAAAATTCTGGGGCCAACGGATGACTTGGTCTATATCGAAAGGTCGGAGGAAAACCTGGGCATAAAAGGCGTGGTCAGGCGGCAATTCCCCATGAAGCTTGCCTTTGGATGCACGGCTCACAAAGTGCAAGGCATGACGATGACCTCTGCAGTGGTGTCTCTTAAGCGTGTGTTTGAACCTGGAATGGCCTATGTTGCCCTAAGCCGCACGACGTCACTTCAGGGATTGAGGGTCATAGACTTTGACGAATCCAAAATCTACGCCAATCCCAACGTCACGACGGCAATGGACAGTATGACGCGCGCTTCTTTCCGAAGTACAAGACCATTGTTGTACTTTTCCAAAATGCCGCAAACTGCTTTTCCCACCTTGACCATTGTTCATCACAACACCGAGGGGCTTCCATCTCATATTGACGACTTAAAGTCTCATCATGAGTTGAGGCTGGCAGATGTCCTTTGCCTCACTGAAACTCATTTGTCTGGATCCTTCTTCCCCCCTCCCTTGCAACTGGAGGGATGCAGCACTTTTGTGCGCAACAGACAAGTTTCGTATTCAAATAGACTGGACATGGCCCAAAAAGAGGGTGGCGGAGTCGCAGTCTATTATCGCGATTGTCTTCGAGCGGAGCCCCGTCGGTTTATTCAGAATGTGGTTGACCTGGAATTTGCTGTCATCAGGGTTGACGCTCCCGTCCAGGCTTTGATAGCTACGGTCTACAGGCCACCCAACCTGAGTCTTGGCACCTTTCTTCCAAACCTTGGAAGTCTCTTGGATGCCTTGGCCGTGATGGACTGCCAGCCTATTGTTGTTTGCGGAGACTTTAATGAGGATTTGCTTTCAAAGGGAAAGAAATCCATTCTGGACTTGTTTCAGTCCAGAGGCTTTTCACAGCTGATCACCCAGGCCACAACTGGAAAGCAGACACTGATTGATCACATTTACATATCTCGCCCAGATTGTTGTGTTCAATCAGGCGTTCTGCACACTTATTACAGTTACCACAGTCCGGTCTACTGTGTGTTAACTTCTTGTGTCAGCTCATTGTCGATCGCAAGGGCACCATTTTCACAAGTGCGCCTTTGCAAATGTTATTGAGCCTTTCATACCACTGCTCAAAAGAGGGGGATACTGTACTTTAAGTATGTCATTTAAGCGCTCCCTTATTTTGAGCAGTGTTGTATGACGGTACTTTTAATCAGTGTGCTTTTCTGTTAGCAGGACATCGTGCATTTGGACTTGAATGTTTTGTTTGTCCTTATTGTGATTGTGACTATAACACAATGAAAAGTGTTGGTGTCAGTGAGGAACTGCGATGGTAAGTGATGATTGATTACTGAATTGATCTAGGCAAACATTGAACACTCATTTTTCATTTTCACATGCAATACAGGTGGATGGAGCGCAGCAAGGGGCGCTACTTGACATGGCCAAGGATATCAAGGTTGTTATGTCCGGTACAACTGGTGGAGAGAAAAGATGAAAAAAGGGATCCCGCAAACGTAGACCAAAATGATTTATTCTACAGGATTCCTCACTGAAAAACCGTCACATGTGTATTGGATGAGTATTTAGATTAAGTTTTAACTGTTCAGTTTTGCTGCCTATTTTCTAACAACTTGTTCCTTTGTGTGCTCAGGAAAAGATGAAGATGCTGTGTAACAAAGACCCAAAACGGCTCTTTTAAGAGCCGTTTTACATGTACTTTGGAGTAATATTCCTGCAATATTGATCAGCACCAACATGCCTTTTAATATGCAATGTCAAATTTAAACACTGCATTCATACTGTATTTGCTCCATGATACAGTATATTGCATTTTATATTTTAGTTAATCACTTACACTATAAGCAAGAAATTAAACTGATTCCCTTTTGATATGACTAAAATGTCAATCAAGACATAAGGGAAGCCATTACACATGTAATAACTGCAGTTATTACAAATTTTCCTGAACTCTATTCCTGCTGACACAAATTGAGAGGTAAAGTACACCAACATTTGGCAAACAGTTCAGAGCATGCATCTTTCCACCTTGCAAGAGTCAGCAGGCCCATTCAAAATTTCCGCGGAAATTTTTCTAGTATTATTCTTCTTCTTCTTTTTATTATTTTTTTTAATCTTCCACCGATTTTTCCGCAAGGGAATTCCCAGTTACCATGGTGACGCTATTCCCAAAAAACTCCCAAATAAAGTCCCATAGGAATGAATGGGAAACCGAAAGAGATCAACTCCAATCAAGCACCTTTTTCCAAGACACGCTGCGCGCACATACGTTGACCGACCGATATGAATTTTAGCTCATTTTGTTGGAATTTTTGTCATCTTTAGCTCAGTGTCAAAAAAAAAAATTAAGGAATGAAAGCTCTCCCCCCTGTGCGGGTTCAAAGACAGTGAGCAAAGGGGTGAAAGTCGCCTATTTAGAGTGTGACTAATTAAGGCTTCAGTGACGGGAACCAAAAAATCTATTTCCAAAAGTTTCACTTCAACTCGTCACCATGGCCACAATCTTTGCTCACTAGACATCAAATTGGCACATTTTGTAGCCACAAGCCTCTGCTTTCTGAAAAACTAAGTTTTATTTGGCTAAGGTGTCATTTAGTACCTTTATTTTCACTTTAAGCGAGGAGAAGTCGGACTATTTCGATCTCTTTTCAATGTTATTTTCGCCGTTTTTCCCTTTTCGTTTTCGATCAATCATAAGTTTTCAACCTGCTCCTAAGTTGGTCATTTTTCATCCGATTAAAAAACTGAGAACATGCTCGCGTTCCCCAAACCCTTGCCGTTCTAACGAGCCATTTCTGGAATCTGCATCTTCAACCGTTAGGTCGTGAGAGGCTTTTGTTTGAGGTGAGCGTATCCTATACAAAATCAATGGAATGTGGGTGCGTGACGTCTCGCAACAAGTTAAAATCAAATGTGTGTGCGTGAATGGTCTGTCACTTTTGCATAGCAACTGCCTCAGCCAATCATCTCTCACTGTTGAGCTCAACTCAGCCCCTTTTTTTCTTGGTGTACTCAAGGCTTGGCCTATATACGACTACTACTATTGCAAATACTATTACTACTACTACTATCTTGGCCAATTGATTAGGTACACCCAGGATTCTGGTCAATTAATTAGGTACACCCTGGATTCTCGCCACTCCGCCCACCCAGGGCGGCGGCCATCTTGGCCAATTAATTAGATACACCAAGGATTCTCTCCCCTCTGCCCACCCGGGGCGGCGGCCATCTTGGCCAATTGATTAGGTATGACCAGGATTCTCGCCACTCCGCTCGCCGAGGGCGGCGGCCATCTTGGCCAATTGATTAGGTACAGCCAGGACTTTTCAGTCACAAAATGTTTTTATTTGATTATTTTCCAAATTTGTAGCGTGACTATTACTGTGTTTTTTGCTGATTATGGTTTATTATTTAATACTAAAAATTGTCCATTTCCTTTGCTAAAGTAAATGTTTTCTTTTGTGATATTGATGAGTTCTTAAAGATGCACAAACAGTGACTGTGCGCATGTTGTCTCCACAGTTTCCTCAGGGCACACATAGACATATAAAAGGAATTTGTAAGATGTTAATAAAATTTGGTTAATGGTGTAAATCAACAAATTCAAATTGGAAGGTTCATTTAACTAGATTGTTTTATGTTCAATATACTTTTAAAAAAAAATCAGTGACATGTACAATGTAGCCAATAAAAAAATATATAATACTGGATATTTTGTAGAAACATTTCATCATTTGTAAAGATTTGTCTGTGTTGAATAATTTAGACAGGTGATAATTGCTAAAATTAAAATAACAGATTAATCAGATTTTTTTAAATGCATAGTAATTAAAATATGTGTCACTCCCTTAACACTGAAAACAAAGATATGAATTAGACAATGGTTGGTTCTTTTTAGTGGTTAAAAAAGTGGATGTTTGAATTACAATTTTTATCTTTTTATATGTATTTATTTTTTTATGTTGATGTGCAAAAAACACATACAATTGGTCAAGCAGCGCATCCACCACCAGACAGCCTGTCCTGTATGTAGCAGTATGTCCTACTCGCAACCCGCGAGTGTTGTATGACACAATCCGCATTATTGAACCTTGCAGCTGCACGCAGCGCAGTTGCCCCCTTAAACTGGACTCCTCCTCGGATGCAGCGCGCTCCAACCTCACCATCGGGCTGCAACCCATCTTGTGATAGTTGGGACTTCGCGTTGTCTTCTCTCGCGCGTTTTTTTCTAATCCTAACCCTGATTGGTCCGCTTTTTTCCCTGTCTGTGCTGTGGCCAATGACATTCGCTTGATTTTGGAAGGTTCTAGACGACGGACCCCTCTTGCTGATAGTTGGAGTTCGTGTTGTCCTATCTCTTTTCCCTGATTGGTCGTTTTCTGCTTGTCTGTGCTGTGGCCAATTAAAGACGCATGAATGAGACTATTTTAGAAGGTTCTCGACGACGGTCTCGTCCCATTTCATCTCGTCTGAGGTAAGTGTTGCACGGCAATTATTTTTAGTCTGATGTATAATGCAAATAAGTTAGATTTTGCAAGTTTTCCCCATCCTAAACTACATCACGTTAATACTGGCGATGTATTGAAACGTGTATTTGATGTGTTTGAATATGGAGGTAAATATGGTGCAAAACTAACTTGTGCAAAAAATTTGTACCTGTAGAAAAAAGTCTAAATTTGTATCTGTAAAAGTCGTGATTTGTATCTCCCCTCCCCCACCCCCACCACCACGACAGAATAGACAAACACCTTACTGTATAGTGTAGCAACGAGGGATATACACAATTGAGATTTAGAGCCTACTCAAACTTTTCTTTGTTTTTGTTTTCTTTTACTGCACAATAAAACCTTAAAGTGAGATCTGCTAGCTCTAGCTAGCGCTAGCAGGTGTAGTTAGCATGTAGGCTACCATGTCTAGCACTTAACTTTACCTATCTTGTTAAAACAGCAGCCGGATAACACAACGTTCAAATATGGAGGTAAATATGGTGCAAAACTAACTTGTGCAAAAAATTTGTACCTGTAGAAAAAAGTCTAAATTTGTGATTTGTATCTGTAAAAAAAAAGTGTGCCTGTAAAAAAAAAATTGTGTCTGTAAAAGAAATTTCTACCTGTAAAAAAAAAATGTGTATGTGTAAAACAAATTTGTATCTGTAAAAACAAATTTGTACCTGCAAAAGTCATGATTTGTATCTGTACAAAAAAAATTTTGTACCTGTACAAAAACTATAAATTTGTATCTGTAAAAGTTGTGATTTGTACCTGTAGAAATGACAACTTGTAGTCAAAGAAGTCTCCACTAGGAGTCACAAGTGGGTTTTCTGCTGCTGTTCAGTGACGTGAGTTTTGCCCCATTTGTCGCGCTACAAATGGAGCAAAACTAATTTGTACTTGTAGAGCGCCGTGATTTGTACTCGTAAAGAAGGGGGCGGGCTCTGGTGTAATGAAGGGTTGTTTTGACCAATCAAGTGAGAAGGATTTGAGCGGATTGGAGCGCAACCTCATTGGTTTAGCGAACGACGGTGGCGGGACTCGCGGAAGGATACAAGCAGGACACATCGTCGCCAACCAACATACATATTAAGAATACTTCAGTCTCTTTTGGTTTTTGCTATTACAAGGTAAGTATTATGTTACTTCATCATTCTTTCAAATATTGTTGTTTAAACGATGGTCATCCAACCTGTTTTTATGATTAGCATCACATATTTAGCTTTCTAGCTAGCTGGCATTTGATATCATGCTAAAGCAGTCTAGTCATTATCGTCATTTCTGGCGCCACGGACGTAATTGCATCTCATGCTTTGGAATATTGTGGCTATATGACAACAATGAACAACTAAACTACTTCATTATATGCCAAGAATGGTGCAGTGCGCTGCTCCCCTGTGTTGGTTAAAATTGTTATTTCTTGTATTAGTTAGCTGGCTAACAAACAAATTCATGTAGCTCACATATGCGCCATTGACAGGTACTGGAGGGAAGATGCACCCAATCGATGTTATGTATGTACACATTTGACTCCATAGTGTTCTTTATCTTGTTTTGCCTTCTAGAAAAATGACCGATCAGAGCAACAGCTCTTCGCTGCAGCAGCAGGTGAGCGGAATATCGCTACTGTCTTGACATTAATGGTGTGTTTTTTTTAAGTGGGTGGTCGACATATAGTTCACCAGCGCTCCCTTGAGCTTCTCGTAGCTTCAACTCAGTGTCTGAGTTCTTTTCAGGTCTATTTTGCATACAGTATTCAGCACGCACACCATGGGCCTGGTGCGGTTCTTGTCAAAGTAATAGTTATGCAGTAGTCTAAACGCAAAGTTGTGAGCCTGATGTAGTTTAATTTAGGAGAGTTACCGGTAGCAAGTTTATATGTATAGCATATATGTATACAATAGTTACATAACAACTAACGGGAGTTTCCATTTTTAATATTAATTTATCAGTTATGATGCCGTACTACTACTACTGTTACACTCAACAGGACGAGCATTTCGAATAACCCAACCAACCTTAAAAAACAACAACTGGCCTTTTGTAAATAATTCAGGAAAATGAGACGTCATCCCTTGATTGTGTAATTTGACAAATTCCTCAGGCGTAGGTGGTATCACTTTCTTAGATGTGGTAATCATGAGCCAGTGTAATTAAGTAGGGGTGTGAATTGCCTAGTACGTGGCGATTTGATCCGTACCACGATTCATAGGTCACGATTCTATTCGATACCAATTAATCCTGATACGAATCTATAAATTGTTTATTGCGTGTGTTTGTTTTTAACTCAAATTTAGAAAATACTCATCAGTTAACTTGTACGTGTACACTGTAAGATTTGTATGAACATTTATTTATTTACTAATACTAAACTTCAGGTTCATAACTGTGAGCCACTGTATTTAACAACAACCTGTTGAAATCTGTTTGATGTTTGAACAGTATTGAAATAAAATATTAAGGCTTAATGTCCATTAATATAACATTCTTCCATGTTTAACGTATGAACCCTAACCCTAAAGTAAGACGTTGGTTGAATATTTCCATTAATAAAATTGAGGTTTAAAAATAGATTCGGCCGCGTATCAAATCAATTCAAGAATTGTGCTGTGCGCTGTAATTTCGTGATATATTGCTGAATCTTTTTTTAACACCCATATAATTAAGTCATATTAGTATCAAACACTTCACAAAAAAAGAACAGACATACTGCAACAAAATATTTACTGTATATTAAATCTGAAATATGATGTACTATCCAATATGACAAACAATGCAATATTAGTTTATGATCATTTACAGTCCAGCTGGTTTTCAAACCTCAACATCAAGAAGCTATATGACTTCCTTAGAGGATCTATCAGCGGACCCGTTACTTAAGCTGACCCATGAAATCTTTTCAGTGGTCCATCCTTGTTCCAAGATGTGTCTTTAAAACAATTTACTCCCTCCTTAAAACGGCTGCATAAGAAAATCTTTTGAGTTGCTTCCAAAGATTTGAAGGACAACTTGGAGCTCGTAGTTGTATGTTTCAATTAAGACAATCGAGATGAGCCCTTTTGTGTGATTTGTAGTGCTGTAGTTGGTTGTTTCCCCCTCTTTTTTGGGAATGTCTTGTATTTGATCCATTAAACAATTATTTAATTAATGTATCTTTTCATTTTTCAGCTGTTCAGCACATGTGACAACACATCCATTTAGTCACTCAAAAATCTCATGTTCCAGCTGTCTCTAATTGCTGTATGCAGCCTTCACATACCTCTATATTTTCAGAATACACTAAATGTGGAAGCAGCAGTCCGTGTGCTGCTTGACTGCTTAAGTCATCAGCTTGGAAGCACCACAAGTTCTTCACCTGTTGCTCAACCTACATCCCAGCACACTGTTCAACCAGCAGCTATGAGGCCTACCAGCAGTGTCATAGCCAGACCAGGCACAGTGCAGCAAGAGATGCAGAGGTAAGTGGCCATTACAATGTGCTAGCTTGTTTTTGAAAAATGGAAGCCAATATTACATTGGTTAACGATATTACGATTTTAGAATGAGAGTACTCATGTGGTATGTAGCTTTAAAAAACAACAACTTTGTACCATTGAATTTTAAAAAAATTATTAAATATAATATATTTAGAATATATATTTGTCTTTGAGTCACTGACAGATATTAGATCCTTGACAATTTAATGTTCACTAATTAAAAACTTTTTGTGCTTCATAGATGTTTCCCAGTGTTTGCTTCTCGAGGTCAGAAGCGCAAAAGAAGTTTGGCAAATCCTCCTAATGTTTCTGTGTGTAAGTTGATAGAACTGCAGTTCTGTCTGCTATCAACAAACCTGGAAAAAACGCCAAAAGAGGAAACTTTTCTCTTGGAAGCGGGTCTTGGGAGGAGGACCATAAATATGGGTGACAATGCCGATCACGCAGAGGTAAGCCTAAAAGACAATTCTACACTTGAGTCTTGCCATTGTATTGTTTTTTAATGTTTTGTTTCCTTCTGTATATGTGTGTTTCCATTACCCTCAGATTTTCGCAAAATGCAAGTTGTGCAAAAGCAAACTGTTAATGGAAACACTGTAATTTAAAAAAAATGCAAATATCGGCCCAAAAAATTTGCTTTCCCATGGTTTTTGAGACATGTCTAAATACAAGTATTTCGCAAAAGTGTAATGAAAATAGTGTTGCACGGGATACCGGTGCCAGTACCGTACCTTTATGTTTTGGTGTCAAAAACGGCTCGGTATAATTTTTTTCTTAGTACCGGTACTTAAAAAAAAAAATATGAGACAGCCCGCCAACTCTTGTTTTCTATCTACCGATATGTGGAAAACGCCTTAAGTAAGCGACACGCCTCTTTTAGCGTGTGTGCGAGAGGGCGCAGGAAGATAGCTTCACGCACTGAAGCGCTTGCTGGACGTGCACTCCTCGTGGAGAAGCATGAAGCGCTAATTAAGCTTATTAAGTGTAGTGCTCGCTGGACGTCCACGTAAGCTATGCAACAGCATTGGCATTGGCATTGCCTACGCATGTTTTCAATCAGCACACGAAGAACACGTGTGGTTTTCAATTTTCAGTTTTAGAAAGGTTTTGTGACAAGAGCAAATGTTTTTCGTGAAGAAGCAGAAGAAAAAGCAACAATCATTCCTGCAGTGGACTTAGGCACGGTGCGTTCAATGAACAGGCACACAGTAGGATATCACACTTATGCATAGTAAAAGCTCAGACGACTGACAGAGCAACAGACACA
Organism: Leptonotus elevatus; assembly: GCF_054856555.1. Lineage (NCBI taxonomy): Eukaryota > Metazoa > Chordata > Actinopteri > Syngnathiformes > Syngnathidae > Leptonotus > Leptonotus elevatus. The sequence continues at coordinate 1,017,745 of NC_141260.1, read as the reverse complement.
GGTTGTGACGCATTTTTCACACTTCCCTTAAAAATAAGTGGAATTTGAATTATTTTGTTCCCAATTTGTAGTATTTGATGATGCATTCGACTAATTAGGAGCGAAATGGAGAAGAGCCGAGACATGCACGAACAATCAAGCAACGTTACATGGAGTTATTGGAGTGCCACTATTGCCAATTTTTAAAACGGATGACATCAAATGCAGTCAAATACAGCACTTCAAGAATACAGAATGCAATGTGAAAGCACATACAGTATAAACATAAATATATACCGTATGTACATAAATTTAACATGTATACATCCCAATATTTCAAATTAATAATAAGTAAAAATAATTTGAAGTTCTTTAGCCAGTTTTAATTTTGCTGCTTTTGCTGATGTTTTAGAGTTTTGTCTAGCGTTTCAGTACCGGCATTGAGGTATTTTATGCAGGTTTTAGTATCAAAGTCAAAATTTCGGTATCGTGAAAAGACTAAATGGAAACCAGTGTTTTCCCCAGCGTTTTAATAGAGCGGTGAGCCGCCAGGCTTTTCTTGACCCTCGGCCAGGCTAAGCATCCCTGGAATTAACCGGGTACAAAAAGAAAAAAGAAATTGCTCCACAAAATTCTAAATTCGCTCCCTAAAGAAAGAAAAAAAAGGAGAGGAAAAAAGAAATTTGCTCCTCAAATGAAGTCATGATACGCAAAACTGCTCCGCAATTACTGCAAATAAATAAATTAATTCTGATCCTTGTGCGCATTGACTCCCTCTGTCAAACGGACAACGAATTATAATCACAAGATGTCGGTCGGTCTGTTTGGTTACCCTCCCGATACCGTCATTTGAATTTTCCACCATATCGCAAAACTGTTAATTTTCATTTGCAGCTAACAAAGTTTTATGAAAATTTATACATATAACAATTAACTATGTCAGCAGCACTTGCTTACTACTTTCAGATAAGCAGACTGCTCCAAGAAGAATATCCCAGGATGCGAGATTTACAAGGTGGCTGGTTTCTTAAAAAAGTTACAGGTATGGTTCTTCATTGGATACTGTTGAATTATTAACATTGTTTTTCAGTTTCAATTTATATTTTAGCCGTTTTGGATTTAGTTATAGCTGTGTAGCTCAATGAATAGTATTGTCTATTGTATTCTTATCTGTCTCTCTTGCCTGGGAAAGAGGGAGTAGAGTTTGTACCAGTCTCAGTCGGTCGAGTCCAAGGACAGGCTGACTTATTATTGTTTAAGTCTAATCTGATTTGTATTCCTGGGAACTTCTGCCTTTTTATGAATGGGAGGGGAGAGGAGACTTTTCGTATTCACCCACTTTTCAATAAATAATGATGTGCAGGAGAAGGAGGGACACACACTTTTGAACAGAACACTGCTTGGGTGACTTCATTTGTGTGATCAGAAGCTTCTGATAATTATAATACCTTTGCAAAGGGACAGAATCTCACCATTCAGTTAATTGAACACGCAAAGAGTAGAATACAAATATTGTAAACTCTAACAATACATACTTCAATTTTCTTTGATTTAATTTTGTTTTTTATACCAAGCTCTAAATTATCCGACAGTGTGACACTTCGAGGCTGTGGTTGCCAAATAAGGCATTTGGTCCCCTTCATCTGAAGCCTTGTTTACAGCTTTTCTCATTGATGTCTAGTGAAACCTGGCAGTGTATAATGAAAATGAACTGCCATTCTCAGATGCCAAAATTAACCACACTAACTTAAGTGTGCATCGGGCAGCAATATACATGCATTAATGGGCTTTTGTTCGTTTAACTTGTTCAGGTTCAACGCTGCCAGTTGTTGCAAATTAAGATAAGTTGGTTAATCATGACTACATGGACAATTAATTGCATTATCAAATGTGATATATAAAAAGAAAAGCACGTTGCGGATGATGCCTGAATCCATTGGTACATTTGTGTCAGTAAGATAGCCTGAGCACACACAGGTTGTCATGTGTGTTTGATGTAATGGTACACGATGTCCTGTTTGGTGCGCTAACACACTGCCACGTGTAATGTAAACATTAGTCAGTTAACTCGTGTTTTTTAACAGCTAAAACAAAGCTACTGTACGCCCGTAGTTAACATCAAAACAGGAACACACATGCTTGCTCACAACTTTCTCCGTTTACGAACTCAAATTGACAATTCCGAAGTTCTGGCATCTCTTATATTTCCACAATGTAACACCGTGACAACAACGTGACAAGCATACAAAGCAGGCATATTGTTAAAATTATAGTTTTTCACGTTCTCAAAACAAAACAATCCTCACAAATCAAATTACGACGATCCAAAGTCTAATACTTTTCAACGAGTGGAAAGCTTCATTTCACCAACGATAATTTCTGCACTTGAGGAAAGTGGAAAATCGGATTTATCCCACTTAGATTGTCAGTTCCGACCTCAAAGCGTTCAAGGAAAATGCACAGTAAATACATGATATAATATGTTCACGTGACACAATGTGTTTTGGAATGACTGTATTAACCAGAACAAATAAATTACTGTAATCAGCAATCTTTGCTGTTTACATTTGCCTCTAACGCTTTTAGGCCAGAACTGGGTCACTCCCAGTGGGATAAATCTGACTCCAAACCATATGCAGTATATGACTGCCATTTTGACGTAGCATCACAATTGTCAATGAAAACACTGAAAGTTACAAAACATGACATATTTGTCACAAGGCCTCAGCAGAAACTCATAATCTTTGAAAATCCCCCCCTTTCAGGTACATACCTCTGTTTTTAATTTTGTTGATCAATTTAATACTTCTAAATTATGCCTACTAATGCCACAGAATGGTTTCCTAGTATTATTGCAACTTTGCGTAGTTGAATTAATTGTGAGTGTAACATTTTATTTATTAATGTCTGGAATGCTGTTACAAGCTGCAAATTTAACCATCATAGTAATTGTCTTTATTATAATTATGTGCATACACCAACGAATTGAAGCTGTAAAGTAATGATGGTTATTTAACTGCAGCAAGTTGGTGATGCGTTATTATTCTGAACATGATCTAAGTAGTCAAGTAATCGCCACAACTGTTTGTGATCAGTGGAATTGCAAACTACCGATAGTTTGCGGCATATCACAAATATATATATTTTTTGTGAATATCTGAAAAGGTTATGGTGGTATATTTTGTTTGTTGATGAAAGTCCTTCAAATTTGTATAGTTTCTGTTACGGTGTGGTCACGGGGCGGTGTGGTGTCTGTCGGCGTGTGAAGTGGAGGACCCAAAATGCAGGGAGGCAGGAGAACCACAGCAGGAGCGAGACTGGCGTGCTTTATTTTTCAGAAAACACTAACCAGGGTACTGGTTAATGCTAACTAAACAACAAACTGAAAAGTTACAAAATCAAACTGACAGCCAGAACTCCGGTGGTGACCGTGACAAGCGGCAATGATCGCACGCCGACTGATCACCACCCGGGAACTAAATACACCCACACTAATTGGGTAACTCGCCACACCTGGGGCCAGGCACAAGTGGCCGAGGGCCCGGATTGGTCAACCCGCGGAAAGGCTGGAACCCACTCAGGACCAATCGGGACCCTCAACCAAAACCAGATCTTCCCAGACATGACAGTTTCTTTGTTTGTTTTTCTTACTTTTTAAGGAGGCGGTGGACAAAGAAGATTAAATCCTGTGGCTCAAGGTTCACAAAGATACACTGCCAAATCTCTCAAAACTGCTTCGAACAATGGGAAAAATGTGCTGTACATTGTCCCTCTTCAAGAAGAAATAGATACTACCCCACTGCCGTATGATGCTGCTGAGTTCAACAAAATGCCCAAAAATGGATGCATGACCTGTGGCCAGATGGTTCCATTGCCCCTGATCCAGGTCCACATTGAGTCCTGTAGAGCTCATGTAAGTTGTCTTTACAAATGTTTCCCTAATAGATAAAATCAAATTATTACATTTGCTCAGCTGTGGTAGCATTTTTTCCCTTTATCTTTGTAGTCTAAGGGCTATCTTTTCGTACCCAGCTCTAATATAGTGCAAAGCTCAGTCTACTCTGCACTTGGTTTGATTTTTGTTGTATTTGACTACTCCTTTACTGGCCAATGATAATGGCTCTACTTATTATTTCAGTTCATTGTGAGGCACACGGCCTACATCCATACGTACATTCGTGACTGGCTGAATGTTGGCTGAATATGCGTGGCAGGAAGTTCACGTAACTTAAAGGCGCATGTCAAATTTTGGAGTGTTAAAACAACCATATTTATCACCCACACATGCTTAAGAAAAATGTTAAAGGACAGGAGGCACTACTGTGGCACAATGGCTGTTGCCCCTATTTTTCCTGTTTTGTCAAATAATGATGACGGTTTCGGGACGGAAACGTAAGGTTTCACCTTGAGCGTGACGTCAGGCGTTTGCACGCTCTCACGCTCTGCAGAAGCGCTGGCAAGGTGGAAGTGTTTGGGGGTTGTTTCTAAGAGTCCGTGGGAAAAACAAGTGTGTGCGACAGCGGATATAAAAGTGTGTAAAGAGGTAAAACAAAAATATCACCAAAAAAATCAATAATTATCTTAAGCGGGTAAATGAATAAGTCAATTAAATGAAAAAAAAGTAGGTAAGTAAGTGTGTTTTAAGAGTGGGTAGAGATGAAAGTGTCCTAATATTTAACGGAAGTTCAATCCATGGGGAGAGATTTTTGTAAAATCTCCCAAACTTTCTAGAGAGGAAAATAATGTGCTGTTAAGCACAATTTAAATTTAAGTAAAACAAAAAAGTTGATTATCTAGAAATGAAAGTTGGTCGATCATTAGTAAGTGGGAATATATTTTTATTGTCTTCTTTATTCATAATTGTTCTTTCACCGTGCGAAATATTTATATTTAATCCAAATACCTGATTATTCAATAGAATTTTCCATATGATGTTTGTATACCTAAATATTTGATAGCTGCAGCACTAGAGGGGATGCTATACTGTACCATACATAATATAAATGGATAATGAAAGAGATGACCTGACGCTTGGGGAGGACTGGCCAATTGGGAATTTAATGAGTTTCCCAAATGCCCATTCCATCCACGGCGACAAATCAAATAGTAATGGCTTGATGCCGGTCGAACAACGAATCGGCATGTTGGACACTGCACCACCGCTCCCTGGAAAAGTTCAGGCTCAGGATTTTTTTAAAAACTTTAAGCCCTTGATAACACCCAGTGGTGAAGTCCAGGGTATACGCGGGTATACTGAGTATACCCACTTCTTTTTCAGTCAGCATTGAGTAAGTCAGACACCTATGCTGTTTTCGTGTGTAGGGTGTTTCAGTTCTCCGAAGTGCTTTGGAGAACTGAGACACCCTGGCCTACACACTCACACCTATCAACGGCAACGTTCAATTGAGCAGCGTTACAGAAGTTGGAAGTCCGTGGCATGTTGCCCATATCTGCTACTATACGTGCTGGTTGCTATAAATCAATAAAAAAATATACTTTTTTTTTTATTAACTAGTAATTGACATTTGATTATTTTCCACTAGAAAACCTGACGATTTCTCACCGCACACTTGTTAAAAATCACAGGGTTAACAGATAAAAGTCATTTTAAGCATAGCAATTTTTTTGTCAAATTACTTCTTTTTTAAACTCCTGTCACAGGCACCTGTCTATGAACATTTGGCTTTTTCGGTGGAACTGTCAAGTTTGTCTTATGAAAATTCTATTCATTTGATTCCATATTTTCCATAGACGAAGGATGATTGTGAAGACGAAACGGTCCCGACAGCAGAACATGATTTAGAAGTAATTAGTGAGGTAAGCAATCCGTGTATTTGTGTAACAGTAGTGTGTTTATTCAAATGTCATGATCTGCTATACTTTGTTCTATATTGTATTCAACAGTTATGTTACTTCTACTTTATGAAACCATGTCTCTATATGCTTGGTACTTTTAGGACTCCTGTCCAATTTGTGGAAATATATTTCCTGCGGAAATTGTTGCACACCATGCAAGTTCATGTGGTGACAGGTATGACAGACGTAAATTTAGAGATATCAAAACTGCATGAGAATATGCACAAAATACTACAATTAATTTATTACTTATAATGGTGCTTGAAATGTAAAGCGTAAATTTCCCCTTAGGGGTAGAGTTCGCCAGTCGGCGAGCTGGCGGACTCAGTACCAGGGGTTAACTTTCACAAAGAACGCTGGGGTGACGACCGGGGCCTTCCCCCGCTGGGCCTGGGGTTCGGGGGTGTCGGCCGCCCTCCGGTGCCCCCATCTCCTCCTTCTGCCCCCGGTGTTCCGTCCCTCCACACGGCAGGGGGTGGGGTGGGCGCGGCTGCCCTCTCCGCTCCGCTGTCCGGCCCCTCTTCGGCGCCGGTGCCTGGGTGCGGGTGGTCCCCGGGGGCTGGGGGTCGGGGGTTGGGGGGCTGCCGGTTGGTCGGGGTGGGGTCGGGGGGGGGGGCTTTGTTGGGGGGGGGCGGTGGTGGGGGTTGCGGGGTGTGGGGGTGGTGGGGTGTCTGGGGGATTGGGGACCTGGGGGCGGCTGGGGCTGGGTTGGGGTGGGTGGCGGGGTGGATGGGGGGGCGGGGGTTCGTGGGGGGTGCGGGGGTTGGGGGCCGGTGGGGTGCCTGGCGGGCCTGCAGTGCCCCGTTCTGCTGCGTTGGGTCGGGGGCGCGGGCCGTGTTGGGGCGGGGGGTGCTCCTGCTCCTGGGATTGCTCTTCGGCCGGTGGTCCTGGCGGGGCCCGGGGGTCGTCCTTTGGCGCTGCCGCGGCCTGGGGGGCCCTGAGGTGTTGCGCTTGCTCTGTTCCGGCAGGGGTCAACGGCTCCCCTCTTTGGTGGAGATTTTCAAGCATGCCAGATCCACCACACCAGCATCTACCGAAACTCAGACACAATCTGTTTCCTCCTCAGGTCATTGAATCGGTGGAGGCTGGTGTCTGTGGATCTCACTCGGCTTCGTCTGTCCTTCCTTCCTTTTCTCGGTCTCTCCTTCGGTCTCTTGAGGCCTCCCTGATTTTATGTTTTTTGGATTTGTTGGGGTCTGGATGTTTCTTGGGTTGGGGAGGAGTTCTGGTGGGTGGTGCCTGGTCGGTGCTGGATTTCACCTTCCTTGGTTTTCTTTGGTCCCCTCGGGTCTCCTGACGGCGGTGTTCGGTTTAGGTGAACGGTATGAGATTTTTTCTAATAGGTTTTTTTGGTGAGCTAACAAATACACGCACGCACGCACATACACATACTCACCCACACACACACACAAACAAAATAAAAAAATAAAAATAAATAAAAATAAATAAAGAGCAATGATGATGACATTTCCGAATGAACAATACTGAGCTCTTTAAGAAAAAAATAAAAAATATATAAATAAAGCGTAAATTTCTTCATGTAAATCGTCAGGTACATTTTCAAGATATAAAATTGTACATAATTTGACACATGACCACTGTGTATGAGTTTTCTTTTTTGGATGATGCAAGTGTGATAATCAAACTGTATAAAATGTTTGTTTTTTTTCTTAATATGTGTGCTAAAACGTGTGTTCATTCAATCTTTTTCAAGATTTCCATGTGGTAGCTCCACTTCTGCACAATCATATATGCCGAGTGACCACATGACTCAAAGCAGCACTGGTGCATCAGTTATCTGCTCATCACCTGATATAACGACATCAACAGCGACCCTCTCAACAGACAATACCCTTTTACAGTCCAGACCTGATGAAATGGATGAGATGCGTTAGTATTTGTCTAAAAAAATTTATGAATAAATAATGACATGTTTGGTGAAAGTTAAGAAAAACAATCACATTGAAAGATGTTAAAATGCCAATATTCATTACAGTGCTGTAATTTTTTTTCCATCTCACCAAAAATCGAATTACAATTATTGAGTTTGTCATAGACTTGCATATGTCTTTGTTTATTCTACAAATTGGTTATAGGCACAATTTGTAGAGTAGTGAATGTTGTGCAATTCATTACTTTTTAAATTACAACTTCAATTATAATAAACAGTTGTTTTCTTCTATTTTTTGTGTGTTACTACAGCATGGCAAAACGTAGTGGATCCGGAATTAGCAGCTGACCAGTACAGAAGGCAGTGTCTGCAAACCAATGAAGATAAGCCATACCTAAAAATAATAATAGACATTGGAGAAGACGTAATGGACCAGGAAGCCAGAATCCTCACTTTTTACAAGACTCCCAATATAGATTGGGCCAAACCATTTCAAGCTAAACTAAAAGGTGCTGTAAACAAACCTCAATTCAAACATGTTGTTTTTGAGTATTGTATTCGTAACATGTTTTGCTTTTTATATATTTGTAGGGGTGCAGATAAGTAGCATGTTAGTGCGCATGAGCACCAAAATTACAATAATGTAGTAATGTACTTGTTAAACTTATTTTTTTTTCTTTTCTTTTTTAAGTTCACACTTAAAGCTTTCTATGAACAACCGCTAAGACAGCTAGCTTGAGTAGCCTATTTCCCTGGAAACTGATGCATTTGCATGGAGATGTGGCTGAAGGCGTCGTACAAGTGCTGCCAGAAGGACAGTTATCTTCGCATCACTGTACTGTGGCTACGGCAGTCATTCAAAATACGTAATGACACGAAAGTGGTCCATGTTGCATGTTGCATGAATATTTTTATTGTGGGAGTACAATGCTGTAACAACAGCAATCCCACATGAACATATGAAAACATGAAAAATACAAATTTGAAGGCCAGAAAACCCATGACCTGAAAGATGGATGTGATTGCTTGTGTTTTTAGGAGATGTGGCCATTGGAGAAGGGGTTAACAGACACTTCTTCAGTATGATAATGCACAAGTTACAACATGGTTTCAAACTTGATTGCGGTAGGTCTTAAAGAATCCTAAAGACACTGGCCCAACTCCACTAAAGTTTGTTTGTTTAAGTTGCAAGGCAAAATAGAACATAAATGTTAGATAATTGACTCATGATCTTATGAAGGAATTACGTGCACCATCCTGGCAGACAGCTTTAGTTATGGTCAGTGATTATATTGCAAATTATTGTAAATTAATCATTCAGCAAATACAAGTTATCATTCAGCTATACTATGAATAACTAACAACAGACAGCATAGCCATAACACATGACAAATCTGTCAATCTAAAGATTAATACACAATCATAGGCAGGAAATTGCAATCATGTGGTTATTATAACCGTATTGAACATAAAATGGCAAACCCCATTAACATTTTTTTTAATTTTTTATAGGAACCGCATGCGGCACTGTGCTGTTTGAAGGCCAACCAGATCATTTAATTCCTGCCACTTCCCAAGTATTTGCACAGAATGACCTGTTTGTCATGGCAGGAAGAATGATTGGGCATTATTTCCTTCATGGGGGCCCTTGTCTGTTAGGTATTAGCCCAGCAGTAATTCATGTGTTGCTTGGTAAATCACCACAGACAGCGACAATCATGTTAGATGATGTGGCAGACATGGACATCAGGGAGACCATACGCCCGGTAAGTACGGTAAAGTGCAAGGTGTTATCCATTGGAAAACATTGTCATTCAATGAAAAAATATGGACTATACTTTTACTTTTTAAATGTAATTTATTGGAAATAAATGTGCGGTATTTTCTTTTTAAAGCTGTTTGAGAATCAAGAATCTGCTGGAAAGGAAGAAACAAGTGAAAAAAGAGGACTCAATGAGTGTCAGACAACGGCTGTTAATGACCTGGCATTGGCATGGGACATGCCTATATTAACGGCTAGTAACAGCACCTGGCTCCTTCACAATCTACTTCAGCATGCAGTAAGTGTGGCTGACTAGCGTTATATCCATCAAAAGTTGTCCTACTTAAGTGTCTCCTATCTAACAGTATATCATGCTTTGATAAATGTACATTTTACACATTACCTCTGTATATGTAACTGGATAGCCGATAGGCCAATTCCATATTATTACTCTCAAGAAATGTTTCTCGGCATACAATCCTATAGGAGGATCTTTGATGAAAAATGTTTGCGCATGCGCGGTTGGTTGTGTGACAGAAAATGATAGCGGGCTCAGTCGCGCTGTATAGATGAGACGTCAAACAATATCGCCCATTTCAAGGCGAGGAACAAGTCAGGGTGGCTGTTGATCATGCTTTGGAACACCTGAATAAGACTGAAAAAGAAATATGACTTAGTGTTTTTTTATAGCTACTGCACAAACTCGATTTCTTCGTTTTTTAAATCCTCTCCAAATAACAAATCTATAGGCTCAAGTAATTACCGGTAATAAAGTGAGCCTCACAAACCCTGTCAGCATCAACTGGAAACCAGGCTTTGAGCATCAAATTATACCCTCCTGATATCTCGCAGCCATCACAATATGTCACAATGAACATTATGTCACACACGATCCTCGAATATATTTACCGTATTGAAATTGGAGAACATTTGATTTACGATGTTTATAAATTTATTAAACATAAACAAGAGGACTTCAGACATTTTACAACTTGCCTTAAATACATGTATACATTATATGCTTAATGAGGGTTGTAGGAGGAAAATTGTACATTTTTTAATAAATTAATTATAACTAACTCAACAAAAGATGCCTCTGCCAAATCTAATATTGGGGTCTAAAGAACTGAGCGATAAAAGAAAAAAGGGGTCGTCAAAGCAGCACATACTGTCCAGTGTCCACTTGTTAAAAAAATTGTGACCACCTTGCCACACCTGCCTCCCGGCCCGACACTAAGAGCCTAGGAGCTGTATATGTCTAATCTGTATGTATACCTATAGTATATATAGTAGTCTTCTCTCAGGATGGGAGAGGTAAGATGGTCGCCCTGTGGCTTCAATGGCTTGCACGGTGTGTATGGGCGATCGGCTGTACAGCAATATATACAGACCAGTGTTTGAATGTGCACAGAGTAATAATTGAATTGAATTTACTGCATGTATATATTTACTTGGAGTCCCTTCATCCATACCTCACTCACCCCTGTGATACTTTAGGGTGCTCGGCCGAAACTCCCGCCAACTCAAACAGCTGAAGCAAGGACTAAAAGAAACCCTCATTATGCTGTTATTGGAGTCTCGACCCGATGCAGTGGCATCAGTTTTTACAACAGAAACAAAGTCTGAGTGCAGTGTGGAGGTATTCAATGAAGCATGTCTAGGATTCCAAAATGTCTGTAATTTTCAAAATAAATTTTTTTGCATGGGAATTAACTGGAATTTATGGGAATGCAAACGGAATTCATTAGGTCAAGATTGACCAGATAACTTAATTACACTTTTTTTTAAAGGTTGTGCGAGTTTGAGTGAGCCTGCTCATGGGCATGTTGGGGGGAAGGTTAGGGTTTTCTTTGTGCTGTACTATGGATGTTTTACTCACTCAACGCTTTTGAGTTGCAATGTAATGTATGAAAGGAGCTATATCAATTTTGATTTGATGTGACAGTCTGGCAAAACAAAAAAATATTTATTTTTTCATTAGGGTTAGTTCAAGGTTGCAAAGATGTTTGCCAGACCCACCACCCATCCATCCATTTATTACCGCTAATCCGGAGTCGGATTCACGGGGGCAGCAGCTTTAGGAGGGAAGCCCAGACCTCCTCAGCCACTTGAACCAGTTCCTCCGGCTGGATCCCAAGGCGTTCCCAGGCCAGCCCAGAGACATAGTCTCTCCAGCATGTCCTGGGTCGTCCCCGGGGTCTGCCGCCGGTGGGACATGCCCGGAACACCTCTCCAGGAAGGCGTCCAGGAGGCTTCCGAACCAGATACCCGAGCCCCCTTAACTGGCTCCTTTCCACGCGGAGGAACAGCGGCTCGACCCTGAGTCCCTCCCGGATGACTGAGCTTCTCACCAAATCTCTTAAGGGAAAGCCCGGACACCCAACGGAAGAAACTCATTTCGGCCGCTGTGTGGCAGACACTCGCAAAGAAATTTCAACATGTTCATTATTCCTTTGCGATTTACATAGAATGTTTGGTGCCGTAAATATACTTTGCAAGTGTCTTGAGAACATCTTTGCAACCTTAGAATAAATAATAATTAAAAACTGACAACAAAGAAAAACTCGCTACATGCACAGTCCCTTGCATGCAAACCTTTGACGCACAGTTAGATACAACCTTTAAGCCCATATCCAAATGAGAGGGAGAGTGTTTGCTTAGGGTTAGGGTTATATTATTGAATATTCGTCATCATATGTTCAGTTATGCAAACATTTTTAATGTTTTTTCCTTGTTCCAAGGAAATTTTGATTTGGAATCATTTTCAGTGAACAATTCCAACCTTGAACAAAGTCTGACGAGAAATCAACAATCACATGTTCTCCTCAGCAGGATACACATTTCATTGTTAGGCTGTTGAGACCACAACATCAGCCTTCACACAATTAACACCCCATGTGTGGATTGACCATATGTATAAATTAGAGAGAAAATTGTAAAATAGAATGAATTGGTTCAATGCCAACTATGGTGCCATAATGATTGTCTCATTTGCTGTCCTAGGTTGTTTTGGACCTAATCAAATGGCCTGAGGAATCTGGGTTGGACGATGAAGATGGTTACTCCGTTGACTGTAGATGTAGAATAATGGGGTACTTGCGTCAGTTTGTGAGGACAGGTAAATTACATGTTGATATTTGTGCACATTTTGTAATGCATAAATGCAGATTTTCAAATGTGGTTGAAAATCAAGGTTTTTTTAACCATTTTTTCTTGTTTATGAACACAAGTTGTATTATGAGTATTAAGCATAAGCATACACATATTGCTACAAGGCAGAATTTTAATTTATAGATACATCTGTGATTTGATTTTCTTAAATGATCATCCTCTAGCAGGGATCACTTTTTTTCCCAGATGTTGCAGAACCTGTTTTTTTCTCAAAAAAATACATAAATTAAATTATAAAAACAGTAATCTAATTGATTATTGTTACTTAATAGCATGCACAGCTTAATTCCACTTTTTTTCTCCTTTTTTTTAGGGTCTCAAGAGAATCTTAAAAGACTCCTGAAGTTCTGGGTGGGATGGGAGATACCCATGCCAGATATGAAAGTGGAGGTGGTGAGAGCGGAACATCCCACGTCTTCTACATGCTTCCAAAACTTAAAGTTACCTGGCCACTACAGCCATTACACAGAATTCAGTGACCATTTAAAGAACTGCATCGCCACAACTGATACTGGTTTTGGTTTGGTATAGATCAAAATCTTTATTTCATTACTTTAAATAATGTAGTTCTGATGTTTTGCTAGATAGGTTCTTATTACAGTTCATTGTCAATTTGTACGAAAAGACAATTCAAATAACTATCAGCGTTTTAGTGTAGTTTGCAGCACAATCAATGAACCAAATTGTTATGTCAGTGTCAATAAAGAGTCTGCTTGCTGATTGAATAGTTTCTTTTTAAATATACATTTACTGTAAATGAATGTGCTCCACTTTTAACAGGTTGTTTTCTTAAAGTGTAAGCAATTAAAAAAAAATAATAATAATAATACAAACTTTATATAGCACTTTAGTGCAGGCAGTTTTAAACAAATAACAGCCCAGAAGCGCTTGGCTAGACCCTACACATAGTTTATACTGTGCATGTAGTTCACTGCAGCCAAATAATGGTCTACTCCCATGCGTGTAGAAGGTCCTGCTGGATCCACAGCAGCATGGAGTCCAGCCAGTTCTTGAGGTGTCAAAGGGCAGTCAGTTTCAGGCACATAGACACAAGAGTCGGTGTTGCTGGACACAAGGCCACTACTCTCCCAGTTTATCAGGGGGATGTTCAAATCCTGTAGTTGATATGAAAAACAATTCATTGTCTACTGTTTAAAGTAAGTTTTGCTTACCAATTTTTTAAAAGTACTTACAACATCATTAGACTCTTGTACATTATAGTGCAGTCCCATGTGCCACAGTTGGTTCGGGGTACGATTTCCCTCGACTGTCCCAGCCATCTTTAAAAACATCAAGCTGGGCTTGTAGGCGAGGAATGAAGACATAATGGCAGCAGAAAAGGTGAACACTGCTGGACAGGTCCAGGAGATCATCTTCCTCCATTTGGTGCAACGCAGCATAGTAGAGGCAAGTGACTGCTGTGTAGACATCTCGCCAAAGACGTTCAATTCTGTAATGTCAATGTAATTGTGCCCCCCCCCTTTTTTTTTTTAATTAAAGAAGACATTTTAAACCATGTAAAAAAGTGAATCATATTTGGACAAACAAGCAACTGGGTGCAACAATTAATCAACTACTTGGCTATCCAATTAATTATTTAATCATTTTTGAGAGCATGTTTGAATTGTTCTAAATCCTTTTAAATTTAAGCATTTCAATGGCAAATGTTTTTTTTCTATTATCAACAAAAAAAGTAGTTTAAAATGATAAATGCAGTTTCATAAATGAAACAAACATTCCATTAATTTCAAGTAATGAGAAAGTAAGGGTGATTAAAAAAAAGAACATAGCAGAATTCTTTACCTTTATTTTGTACATTATTACTATTTGTATGTGTTGGAATGTCACCTTTGAAAATTAGATGTTGCATCTCAAGGGGATATCCTATAAAGCTACAAATCAAATGAAAATTTAAAATCATGCGATATTGCAAAAATGAAAAACTGTAGCTTGGACTTGTGTCGTAAATAGCTTCAAGTTTTTAGGTTTTACAAGTGTTAGTGTTTACCACTGGCAGTAAAGACAACCGTAAGTTGCCAATGTTGATTGCAACTGTTACTTGGTCTTTCATGTAATTGATATTTGATGGAAGTGGTGGAACATAAACTTTGTCTTTAACATACCACCACAAGAAGAAAAAAATAAAATCACACACACAGAGGTTCTGCCAGGCCAATTACAGCCATCGACTGCTAAGTGAAGTTTTCATTCAGTTCATTCTTTTCTCTTTTTCAAATAGGCTAGATGTTGCCCGTGCTGGTGGTGGCCACATTAACCACTTCAAAAACAAGAATAATTTGAATGTATTTACATGTGTCTAACCGGAAGTTTTCTGTGTTGTTGTTATTATTATTTTTTAATATTGCATAGATTTTGGCGTATTCTTTTTTTCTTTCTTTTTTTACTCACCCTGTAAACTTACAAGGTTATGAATGTGGTAGTTCCATAAAAATGAAGTGTCTTCTAAAGTACCTCTGATTATGCACACTTTTCCCTGCAATGAAGCTGTTTTTGCCAACTCCTCTTGTGGAGAACATCAGCTGGGCTACATCCACATTTTCCACCCCATGGTCACCACGAACCCTTAAGAAAATGTAACAAACATGAGAACTCCTATTAATTATGCATTACACTTCACTGAAACAAAAACCTTAAAACAAGTCAATGGTTAGAACAGGTAGATTTACACTATTAAGGGTAGGATAGGCTAGGTGATGATGTCTGACTATTCTTTGAGGTAAGCCATACTTCTCAACAGCTTCATTGAAGAAGGCAAGGGTTGTGGAGGCTCTGTTATTATTTGCAACAGCAAGATACATTATCTATGTGAGAAGAATGGAATTGTCCCATTGTGACTTCAAACAACTGTACTTTTTATTTTCAAATGATCAAAGTACGTTAACAATAACAATATCAATTTTAAGTGTCAATTTCAAAGCTCTTAACAAATACAATTTCAATAACCTTTAACAGTCATGTAGTAGTTAAAACAGGATTATATTTAAAAAGGTAAAATGCAACAATAATACTCAATGCAATTGGTGTAATGGCACTTGAGAATATCTCATTCTCTACCTTGCATCTGTTTTAAGAGATTCCATAAGAAATGAGTCTTTATAAAATGTCAAAAAAGAAAACATGTAATCTAATTCTCAGACAAAGAGTGCCAGCGAAGTCTTAGCATAAAGTCACAGGTAACATGATGGAGTTTTGATTTGTTACTGTAAGTGCAATTAAAGCTTTTCAACTAAAATGACTGTAAGTAAGAGTATTACAGTACTATTATGTTACCATTGAAGAATACAAATGCAAAGGTGCTCCCAAAGAAAATGAAACCGATTTCTGAGGTAGCCATCCTAAACTAGTACTACAATCTGAAGGTCTTCAAAAACAAAAAACAACTAATCACAATTGAAATGCCTGATTCAATGACAAAAAGTTTAGACGTTTAAAGGGAATATCCAATTATTTATACCTTCCTTGAGAAACCATCGATTCCTCCAAATATCACCATATTGTACCTTCAATGACATTTGAGATAAAGAAAAACATTAGGTATTATCACTTTTTTGCACATAGTTAAGTCATGTACAGGTAATATGTTTTGATTTGAAAAACATAACCAACCTTATAAGTTTGTGGTTTGTGTCTATATGCATCAGCGATCTTGGGCCTGGGACAGAGTATGTTCTGCGAACAACACACCTCAATGCTGACATTCTCAGCACAATTCCTGCTGTGTCAACCCTATGCATCGATGCACGAATCCTCTGCCACTGTACACGATGCCCCTGTGCCCGCAACAATCCCATCATTAATCTGTACCCAGCATGTGGGTTGCAGTGGTGTGTTTGTGACACCAGGTTGTCAAGCTCATCATTAGTCAGTTGACCGTACAAGGCCCTAACAGACATAGCCCAGCTGTTCATGTTTCTCTGCAGCGTCCACCGAGAAACTCCTAAAAGTCTGGCAATGTACGCTGCAGATAGCCCTATGCTGAGGAGCTCCGAAACATATTCCCTACATATTAAAATTTTTGGACAACCAGGTTTTGTTCTCCCCACAGGAACCGTTACATGAAGCTCCATTTCATCTTGGGCAGAGAGTAGACCATGCACATCAGTAAGGGCTTCATACACTTGCTGAGGGATCTGAATTTGGTTAGCTAGTGCACTCAGTAAAACCATGTCCTGTGAAATGATAAATTGTAGATAGTCCAGGTCCAGAGGGGCACGCCCAAGGGCAGCTGATAGTCTGTTATGGAGTCGGGCCAGTAAAAGATTCAGCAGCAGTTCCTAGAGAGAAATATAGGGTGTCCATAACATGTTTACAATTTTTAAAACAATATATTACAAAGGCAGTTGTTGAGATGTCTTAAACAGATTTGTTTTATTTTAACCAGTGTTTGTTAATTAAAGTATTCATTCATATTGAATTTATTTGTTTCAGATACTGTGTTGATGGATGGTAAACCTGCAGCAAACATGGCAACAAATCGAGTACCGTTTTCATGTGCTTGGTGTAAATGATGATGCCCATATAGAGGTCTATTAAATTAAGTTTAAAAAAAAACTCACACAAATGAAGGTACTTAAAATATCTCAAAATTGTTATAATTGTAAAGAGACTTTTGGGACACTCTGTATAGGTCGTGTGTAATGTGCATTATTATTGATTACATTATTATGCAAACAGGAAGAAATAATAACAAAAAACACACCATTAATGTCAAGACAGTAGCGATATTCCGCTCACCTGCTGCTGCAGCGAAGAGCTGTTGCTCTGATCGGTCATTTTTCTAGAAGGCAAAACAAGATAAAGAACACTATGGAGTCAAATGTGTACATACATAACATCGATTGGGTGCATCTTCCCTCCAGTACCTGTCAATGGCGCATATGTGAGCTACATGAATTCGTTTGTTAGCCAGCTAACTAATACAAGAAATAACAATTTTAACCAACACAGGGGAGCAGCGCACTGCACCATTCTTGGCATATAATGAAGTAGTTTAGTTGTTCATTGTTGTCATATAGCCACAATATTCCAAAGCATGAGATGCAATTAAGTCCGTGGCGCCAGAAATGACGATAATGACTAGACTGCTTTAGCATGAAATCAAATGCCAGCTAGCTAGAAAGCTAAATATGTGATGCTAATCATAAAAACAGGTTGGATGACCATCGTCAATATTTGAAAGAATGATGAAGTAACATAATACTTACCTTGTAATAGCAAAAACCAAAAGAGACTGAAGTATTCTTAATATGTATGTTGGTTGGCGACGATGTGTCCTGCTTGTATCCTTCCGCGAGTCCCGCCACCGTCGTTCGCTAAACCAATGAGGTTGCGCTCCAATCCGCTCAAATCCTTCTCACTTGATTGGTCAAGACAACCCTTCATTACACCAGAGCCCGCCCCTTCTTTACGAGTACAAATCACGGCGCTCTACAAGTACAAATTAGTTTTGCTCCATTTGTAGCGCGACAAATGGGGCAAAACTCACGTCACTGAACAGCAGCAGAAAGCCCACTTGTGACTCCTAGTGGCGACTTCTTTGACTACAAGTTGTCATTTCTACAGGTACAAATCACAACTTTTACAGATACAAATTTATAGTTTTTGTACAGGTACAAAAAAAATTTGTACAGATACAAATCATGACTTTTACAGGTACAAATTTGTTTTTACAGATACAAATTTGTTTTACACATACACATTTTTTTTTTTTACAGGTACAAATTTCTTTTACAGACACAATTTTTTTTTTACAGGCACACATTTTTTTTACAGATACAAATCACAAATTTAGACTTTTTTCTACAGGTACAAATTTTTTGCACAAGTTAGTTTTGCACCATATTTACCTCCATATTTGAACGTTGTGTTATCCGGCTGCTGTATTAACAAGATAGGTAAAGTTAAGTGCTAGACATGGTAGCCTACATGCTAACTACACCTGCTAGCGCTAGCTAGAGCTAGCAGATCTCACTTTAAGGTTTTAATGTGCAGTAAAAGAAAACAAAAACAAAGAAAAGTTTGAGTAGGCTCTAAATCTCAATTGTGTATATCCCTCGTTGCTACAATATACAGTAAGGCTTTTGTCTATTCTGTCGTCGTTGTGGTGGTGGTGGGGGAGGGGGCGTCGGTTGTTGAGTTGCGTGTCCTGCTCAACTGTGTAGTGGACTAGAGCTAGCAGATGTTACATTAAGGTTTTAATGTGCAGTAAAAAAAATATATATATACATATGTTTGAGTATGCTGTAAATCTCAATTGTGTATATCCATCGTTGCTACAATACACAGTAAGGCTTTTGTCTCGTCTGTCGTCGTCGTGGTGGGGGTGGGGGAGGGGGGCGTCGGTTGTTGAGTGGCGTGTCCTGCTCGATCGTGTAGCGGAGCGGCGCCGATGAGGGATTTTGGAAGTATTTTACACTGTTAAATGACCTTCATTGATTGACTACAGCACACATTTGTAAATTGTTAAAGCTGCCTTTATTTTCCCCCTTGAAAGATTACCATTGGTTTCTGTAGTGATCGTTTTTTTCACGGCCATCCAGAATACCCATCCATTTTGCCAAACCGTTTCACCTCATGGAAATTAATGTAAAAGAAAAAAAAAGTAACAATGTTATTACAATACCGTTTTCTTTGTTAATAAGTAAACAAGGAAGTCTATAGTGGATCCATTTTTTTCTATTGTTGATGTCACGATCTGTCACGGTTGAAGTTGGCTGTCACGAAACGGAGTGGAGGACCCAAATGCAGGAGAGCCACGGCAGTGATGCTGATAACTTTAGTTTTAATCAAAAACAAGGAAACACAAAATCACGCCCGAGGGCGGCTAGAACAGCGAGTAGTGTGGGATACAGAGTAGCATCACGGAGTAATAACCCGACACTCCTTGCTGCTTCTGTCAGGCTTTTATCTTGACCTGACGAGCTAATGGGCAGCAGGTGTGTTTGGCTGGATCCGCCCTCCAGCTGTTTCCCCAGCAACTGCAAGTGAAAACAGAAACAGCTGACCCCAATCATGACAGTTGAGGATTTATTGAAGGCTCTGCTCACCCCATCCATTATTTATAATCAATGAACTATACAATGTGTGATGTTACTATACTTCAATTGATGACGGTTTCTTATTTTTATTACAATGACACCACTGCCTCATTAGACTCAATGTACATTTTTAATGTTGCATACACATCTGAGATTAACTACAAATTTTATCTTGAATCTTTTAGCGATCCGCTGAGCACTGTGCGAATTGGAAAGCTGCTGACCGTGATACTTGGATTTCAAACCTTCAGCACCGCCTTGGACTTCCACCTCATCTACCTGCTTCCATCTTGCCCTCAAACAACATAATACATATATAAGATCTACATCACAGAGTCTAGAACGCAAATACAGCTGAACTTGCACTCAACAGCACATTACAAACACTCTAATATCATTACTTTACTATTTTGTTGTGTTTGAATTGATTTCCTTTTTTTACTGCCAGTTTACTTTTGACTTTGTCTTGGGAAGTTTTTTTTATTTTCTTTTTGCTTACAGTAAAGGTAGCTGTAGCAGCATGCCGCGGAAGGGGAAGCGTTCCGAGGCAGCCAAGCGCCGATGGAAGAAGCTGGACCTTGCTGCTCCGGAACTGAGCCCAAACATCGCACCCCAGCAGGTACTTTGCCTCTATTCAATTCTGCACTTGGCGGTGGTGTATTCTGTGTTGAGTTATTTTGAGTCACACTGCTAGGTCCTCAATGTGCTGTATATTTTGTTTTCAGCCTCGGTCCCCACCCTCTGCCACCAGTGATGGGACCACGATGCAGTCTGCAGTGAACAAGGTACGAGTTTCACGCCATATTTTAGCAAGAGTTTATCATTTTTTTTATCACTATTACACTTTTTTTTAATATCCTAAACATTTGCAATGTGTATTTAGAAGGCCAGAGTCCGAACTTCAGCTCCAGCCAGTCGGCTCGCCACTGTGGACGCCCGCTCCCCACCGCATACCTCTACTGTGGCTGCCCACCAGGTATGTTCCACAGCAGGCAAAATGCAATTAACTTTGTTAATGTGCAATACACATTATTTCCGGCTACAAATATAGAGTCAAGCAGAAAAAAATGCTAAAATGCTTATGTAAAAAGCAGTCTGTGTATTCAAGACACTCAATAGTAATGTAAAAAAATCCTTTATTAAAAATGGACTACCAACATGTTTCAACACAAGATTGTCTTCACCAGGGCATAGTTTGACAAATATAGAGTGTATGACTGAGCGATATTTGTGCATCATCAGAAAAAAAAAGTTTGTTTCTATCTTATTCCGTTCTTTAGTAATCAACAATAGAAAATGGTTAGTTTCACCCAATTTCGCCTTTTTTGGACCAAAATACGGAGAAATCAAGCTTTTAGTGAAACGATATTATTTCATGCATTCTAGTGAATTTTACACTTCTTTTTGTCCATGAATGATGCCACAAACACCTAAATAGTGCTTTACTTCTATAAAACACTACCACCAAGAATGAAAAAGTGTTTTTTGATAGCAAAATAACAGTTTATTTACATTCAACATTCAACAGTGTAATACAACAAACATGTGCAACTGTGCAACTGTGCATGTGTGGTGTGTGTATGTGTTTCTATTTACAATTCTGTGGATGTTTCAACTACACAAGTTTTTTTTTGGTGTGGTATATAGTGTAACATTGCCCTGGGTGCAAGGGGACGCAGCAGGATTTGCACCACAGATTTGTTTCGCTGCGAATGCCCCTTTGAGTGCAGACCCTACACTTTCTTGCTGGCTTTTTTTTCCGGGGGGTAGCAGGTATGTATTGCAGTGTGTGTTTTGCCATGTTGCCATCAAGTCGACTTTCAGGATCGTTATACGGTGACCTGGTGTTCTGTCTGGCTTCCTCATGTCCTTCTGTTTGTATGTTTGTAGCAATGTCCTCCTCCTGGTCCTGTGGTAAGAGCCACCCTCTCACCACCTGCTGGATAAACTCCAAAAAATGCTGACATTTGCCAGGATGTTTAGCTTTGTACAGGATAAAGGCATTGAACAAACATATTTGAAACAGATAGGCAACAAATTTTTTGTGCCATTTCAATGTCTTCCTCGTGAATGGGTGATAAGAAATGTTTTGATCCATCTTATCCACGCCATTCATTGTGGAATTGTAGTCCAAAACACATACAGGTTTCGGGAAAGGCACTCTTTTTTTTTTTTAGTGCCTACACATCAACTGTCCGCATTTCATCTTTGTGAAAAGTAGTCACCATCCTCAACAAACGCTTGTCCTGCCATGCCACAACCAAAACATTTGTGTTGTGTCTCACCAATTCCCCCCCCACCCCAAGGCCAGTGTTTGTAAGAAAAGTGATCTCATTTGGTTCACCCCTATTTTTTCTCAGTGTTCCACAAACATTTGTACGTGCTGCCAGGAGACGTTCACACAACCCAATTGAATTATAAAAATTGTCCATAAAGAGCGTGTACCCATTTCCTGGCAGACGATCTAGCAAATTAAACACGGTATCCGGCAGAGAACAACTAGTACCAACATAAGGTTGCATATTAAAACAATATCCTGTTTGGGAGTCACACAGGATGTATGACT
The DNA here is from genome assembly GCF_054856555.1 of Leptonotus elevatus. Classification (NCBI taxonomy): domain Eukaryota; kingdom Metazoa; phylum Chordata; class Actinopteri; order Syngnathiformes; family Syngnathidae; genus Leptonotus; species Leptonotus elevatus. The sequence continues at coordinate 995,462 of NC_141260.1, read as the reverse complement.
TAATTCCATATTTGATTGGTTTTTGGGGGTTGTAAACTTTAAACGATAGACGGCCCTGAAAATTCATCATTCCCTCATCAATACATACATTCCTACCGGGTTGGAACAGTTCTTTAAATTTATTTACAATATGGTTGAACACAGGACGGATTTTAAATAATTTGTCATCTGAACTATGTCTCTCATTATTGTTAAAATGTAGGTAACTCCAGATAAGCAGGAAGCGGTTTCGAGGCATCGCGCGACTAAAAAAATGGTGTGGTTTCAATTTCATCCTGAGTCCAATACATTTCTATACTGGGCTTTTTTATATACCCAGTAAGAAATTGGAGTGCAAAAAATGTTTTCAATTCTAATACAGACACTGGCTTCCAAGCACGACTCCTGCAGTGTGGCAGACTTTCAGTCTGCTTCTGCATGGATTGACGTGCATATAAATTTGTTTGATCAGCAATGTGCTGGAGAAGTTCGTTTGAGATGAATAGTTGCAGGAAGTCAGCTGGCAGGGTTGAATTTAGCTCTGCTGCGGCACCCCTTGGTCCTGGAGTTTCAGTAAACAGGAATGTGTTTGGCTGCCAGCCTGTTTCATGCCAGCCAGAACTTTTGGGATCTGCAAATATACATTTCAATATCATATAATATTTATTTTAGATCAGTGTGAAGCAATATATATATATGTTTACCTTTTTTCTTGGATCCACTGGTTGAAATTATAGAAGACATTTACCATCAAATATTTTACTCGTGCTGAGTTGGAGAATCATTTTTTTTTTACCTTTATTCTGCTCACTGTGAGACGCGTCACCTTGAGCCCGACGAGCTGCAGCTGAAAGAAATATATACAATTACAATCATATCGAAAGACCGTTTTCTTTTGTTGTTGCAGTGTATTGAAAACACGTTTTTTATACCTCTCTTTGTCGTGGAAACTGTAGGTTGTCGCTGTGAGCACGATCTATGAATTATACATTCACGTTACACGAGGTGCTAGCAGCGTGCAGGAAAAGTATCTCATAGCAAGTTTGCGCTTACCTTCACAGTCTTCTGCGGATGAAATGCTGTCCGAATCACTTTCTCGAAGATCCGACTGTACCCACTCCTCCGAAGAATAGCCATCCGACTCGGGGTACTCTTCGTCGTCCGAATCAACGTCCGCGTTTGCAGAAGTACTTGGACGTGCACCACGTTTTCCGGCGTTAGCATCGCTAACCGGCGTCGCTTTAAGACGTGGCCGAAGACGTCGCGTCAAAGCCGCAACTTCGGCATCAACCTCGTTGTCGCCATCATCATCATCGCCACCAACATTCAATTTAGCACTGGTTTCTTTTTGAAAATACCGATCAAGCGTGAGCTGCTTTCCACCGGTCGTCATTTTTGCTTTCTCTTCCTCCATGCTTTTTGCTTTCTCCATTATCCTCTCCACTCCACTCTAGCTCCGCCTCACCTTTTATACCGACGCCCACGGTGGGCGGCACACCCAAAGTGCAAGGAGAGTCATCGCTGCCATCTAGAGGCCAAAACAAGTCATTAAACTTACTTGATCTGCTTGATATTTTCAGCACAGCTGCCCAAGGCTTCCCTCCACCCGTTTCAAAAAAAACCAAAAAAACATAGGGGACGTCTTTTAACGTCCTCGGCGCCCATCCCTAGGTTTATGCTAAACGTTTTATAACGTTTATGGCGGTCAAAGAGTTAAAAGCAGTCTGTGTATTCAAGACACTCATTAGTAATGTAAAAAAAATCCTTTATTTAAAATGGACTACCAACATGTTTCAACACAAGATTGTCTTCACCAGGGCATAGTTTGACAAATATAGAGTGTATGACTGAGCGATATTTGTGCATTGCTTTATTCATGTCAAACTAATTCTGAATTTAATTGTGATGAAGTCTGTTTTCTACAAGATTTCAAAATTTTTACTAATGTCAAAAATAAACTCACTAACATTGATCACAAATTTGTGAGGTGCCTAGCCCGGACACAGATATTTCACATGGTTTCTTTTAAGTTACATAGACCAGATGTAAATAATAACTAAGACGGTTATATTTAATAACTAATGTTTTGTTTTAGACTTCATGTCTATCTAAACAGTGTATGTCATTGTTTTGTCAAAAACATATTTCTATATACTTCCTTTATACTATAATCTAATCTGGTACAATCTGCTGCCTTTCTGCTCATGTATTTGATCAGAAAATTCTAGCAAAATTGAGCAATTGTGACTGCATTTCAGACACAAACAAAAGTATCAGTTAAGTCCTTGAATCTCTTTTGTGATTAAGAATTTCATTAATAAACCTGGCCTGAATTAACATCACTTGTATGTACAAAATACCTGGTCAATTTAAATTGAAACTAATTTAACCTATGTTTGCTATTTACTCTGCATTGTGGTGACTGCACATGCCTACAATTGTGTAATGTCTATGCTTTATGTTTTAGGTGTCCCTTGTTTGTGCCAAGGCTCTGGTACCAGGTCAGTCATAATTTTAATTGCTTTTGCAGCAGTTTTACAATCGATTATTTTAAACAATTCCAATATTTTGCAGGTTCATATACACTCAAAGTGGAACATGTACTTGTACTGTGCATTGTCAGCAATTGAAGTTGAGACTTGACATGGTATTCTGTGTGTGCATCATTTTAGGCAGAGGCACTGGCTGGCGCCACAGAGTTCGGGAATGGCCAGTTTCAGCTGTGACTGGGCGGAGGCACAAACTGGTCATTCCAGCACTGAACCAGGACAACACGGTATGTTTTATAATCAACTCTGCCTTTATAACAAATTAACAACCTTCATTTGTGTCTATTTTTTTAAATTACCTCTTTCCTTTTTTCAATTACTACTTTTTTTTTTTCTTTTGTAATAGTTTGTCCTGGTTGTTGGTGACTCCCACCTGCGAGCCATTGCCGATGGGGTTGTGAAGATGCCGGAGGGACGTTTCTCGTTTGCCGTGATGTCCACCCCGGGTGCCAGGGCCTCCGAGTTGCGTGCTGAGGTGCTGAATGCTGTTTTGCCTCGGTCACCCGAGGTGGTCTGCATTTTGGCTCCCAGCAACAACTTGGGCCGCCCCATCGCTGAGGCAGCGGCTGACTTTGGCCAGTTCTTGCACACCGTCTGCAGCCGCTGGCCCAACGTAAGTTCACACATTTCCTTCATATAGATCATACATTTAAATTTCAAGTATGTACTTGCATATGTCAAATATGTTCTGTTTAAAATACATTTCAGCCTTTTCCCGTAGTTAAACAGTTAATGAATATTGAAGGATGGAATATGAATGAAAGTTCATCTTGCTCCAGATGTATATTTTACAGTTTTAAACTTTGTGCAGGTCGTTGTGCTGGACTTCCCCCCTCGTCTGAACGTCGAGCTGGACCAGCAGGACCTTCTTCGCCAGGAGTACAACCGGGTGGCAGCACTTATGGGTACGTTCCATGTTGAAAATAGTTTTCACACACAAAGTTCTACTTTTCTTTAAGTCACCTCCTGATCTGATTTCATTGGTGTCTCAGCGGGGGGGAGGACTCTTGAGCTAATAATGTTTTTTCCTTTGTTACTGTAGGTATTCGCTACCTATCTGTTGCTGGCCACTTCCCGCTGTCACATCTTCACTTGTGGTGTAGAGACGGGGTAAGTACATTAGTTGCTGCAAAAAACAAACAAACATTTTATTAGTGCTCCTCCTATCAAAAGTATGTTTGTAGATGTATAATATTTTTTCTGATCATGTCTGGAAGGTACACCTCAGTGACAGCGATGGGATGCCGGTGCTTGCGCGGTTGCTGTGGGCTGCCGTCAACCTGCGGAGTGAGAGGACTGCACCACCTGCACCGGCTGCTCCTCAGCGTTCGCCACCAGCTCGAGTGTTCAGACCAAAAGTGGTTGTTAAGGGTGAGGTCACTGCGCCTCAGCCTTCCAACCCTTTTGACTGGACACTCGTCGGGAAGGCCATGGAGGTAAACGCAAGCCTAACATGTTTTTGAAAACCTCCTAACATGTTTTTGAAAACCTTAAATTTTATGAATGTGTGTGTTGCAATAATGTCACTAGTCATTTCAGAGCAGCTCGGTTGTGGACTCTGAGGTCACCTGTGGGCCCACTGGGTGGATGGGCACTCTCCAGGTTTGTGATGGTGATCATGGATTCATTCAGCCTTTTACCATGGCACATGTTAAAATTCTATTTCTCTATTTCTATTTTGTTGTGTTTTTTACAGTGCAACATCCCATTGAACCCTCTCTGGTTCAGCCCACCCATGTTGGAGGCGATGGACAAGCTGTCTCCAGCTCATCTTTCCAGCCCTGAGGACTGCCCAGTTGTTCCAAAGGACAAGAAGGTATTTCAGTTTTCCTATTTTGTTTGCCCGTTATGTTTACATATCTATCTTCATGACAAAAAAAAAAGTATAGTTAATTGTCCATTCTTGTAGTAACAATGCTTCGCAGTAAAAGCAAAAATATATATATATATATTTCTCTTTTCTTTTTTTTTTTTTGCTCTTTCTTGATAGACATCCACCGCAGGGCACAGACGACAGCGGCCAGCCCATAAGAGCACACGGAGAGAGCACCAGGTTTGCATTGCATTCTTATCAGCCCTGAGAAGTCTTACTTAAAATCACAAACAGAAATTAGTGACTCTTCACACAAGTGCTGTGTGTTAAAGAATTATTGTTTGCTTGTCGTTTCAGCCAGAGGAAAGGCCAGCCCCTGCGGAGGTTCCTTCCAGACCATCATCGCCCCGTCGTCCTGGGACTGAGGTAATTTTTTTTATACTCACAACATTAACCATTAACATATGAAATGTTTAAAATTATATTAGTTAGAATTTAAGATAATTAAAATGGTTTCAATCATTTCAGGATCCTGCTGTGGGACTTCCTCAACGCACGCTATCCGTGAGGGCCACACATTCACAGATGGATGAAAGGTACTCAAGTTTTTCTCGCAACCACCAGTGTACTTGTATGGCTCTCACTTTCTTGGCCTTCCATGCTGAGGGGTTGCAGTTTAATTCGCTTGAACTTGACAGAGTGCTTGAACACGGGGACTCTCTTTACGTGGGTGCTAAACAGCAATTGATTTTGGACCATAACTTTGGGAATGATCACTTGACTGTCGAGGAGATGCCAAAACAAGTCATGACGGACACCAATGTCTATAATGTACAGATGCATGAGCTCAGCGTTGGTTATGTCATAGATGACGGTCATTCCCAAAGAGACTTGGGATTGTCTCTTGGAGCTCAGCTTGAGTGCTTGTCACAAAATGTCACTCTTGCTTTCTTGATTGTGAATCCAGAGTGTTTTGCAGTATTCCGTAACACATCAGGATACTTTGGGTTATTTGATTCACATTCCAGATCTGAAGTGGGCTTGCCACACCCAAACGGAACTGCAATTATGTTGACTTTTTCTCACTTGTGTGGCTTGGTTGAGCATTTGCGTCAGCTTTTTGAAAGACATAGCCGGTTTGCAACCTATGAGTTTGTGCCAGTCTCTTTTCATATTGATGGCAGTTCCATTAACACGCATCGGGATTCTACTACAACCATATCAAAGGCAAATGAAGAGCTACTAATTGAATTAGGTGATTCCCCAACTAAAGAGATACAAATTGTGATCGGTATTGTACCAAATCAAGAGCTACATAGTGCGGTACATGTTGAACCAAATAGCCAAGCAAGTCAAATTAATGAGAGTCAAAATATTCCGGAACCTCAGCAAGGACTCAAACTGCTGCATGTTAATATAGATATTTCCAAATGTAGTAAAAGTCAGCGTGCAAAACATTTGTATAGGGAACGTCAACACATTCGTAAGTGCCAACGACAACTGTCATCTAATTCTAAATATCACAGTGATCCTTGCTTTAAGGAAAAAAAGAAGCTCTATCAAAAGAATAGATATAACAGTGATTCTGCTTTTAAGGCAAAACGGCAGCAATATCTGATTGGCAAATACCAACACAATCTTGCTTTTCAGCAAAAGCAGAAGATATTGATGAAAAGGTACGTAGGAGAGAAATACAGAAATGACCTTTCTTTTCAAAGTAAACGGAAACATTACTTGCGAGAGAGGTACAGAAAGGATATTTCTTTTCAAAGTAAACACAAAAATTATATGCAAGAGAGGTACAGAAAGGATATTTCTTTTCAAAGTAAACACAAAAAGTACATGCAAGAGAGGTACAGAAAGGATATATCTTTTCAGAGTCATCAGAAAAATTACATGCGAGAGAGGTACAGGAGAGACATTTCATTTCAAAGTAAACAGAAAAATTACATGCGAGAGAGGTACTAAAAAGATTCGGCTTTCAGGCCTTCTCATATTAGGCGCTGTTTACAAAAAAGAAAGGACAGGCGTGATTCAAACGCGCTGCAACGTATTCGCCACAAGTTAAATTGTGCTGTGAAAATCAAAAATAAATATAGTCGCGTCATTCCCCAGTGTCAGGAAATTGAGCAGGATCAGGCAAACGGTGTAGTAGACGTCTCTGTGGAAATGAAGCAGGCACTCGTAGATCCGGAAATGGAAGCCACCATCGCTTCTTTCCGGGAAAGGGTTCGGCATGGGCCGACGTATATCTGCACAGTGTGCCACCGTGCGCTTTTCCCCAATCAAGTAAAGCATTGCAAACGAGCCAGATACACCAAAAATGTTGATGTGGCGCTTGCGTGCTTGACAGGCCAGTTTGTTCACACTTGTAGTTGCCCCGCCCCATGTACCGTTCCTCAAGAACGGGTGCAGGAGTGGATTTGTCATACCTGTGACAACCATCTGTTCAGAGGTGGCATGCCACCCCAGGCGGTGGCAAATAACTTGGCACTGGCGCCCATTCCCGAAGAGCTGTCGGAATTAAATGTACTTGAACGACAGCTAATTGCAAAAATCATCCCTTTTGCAAAGATTGTTGCGTTGCCCAAAGGACGGCAAAGGGCCGTACACGGTTCTGTGGTGTGCGTTCCATCAGAGATGGAAGCCGTAGTGAACTCCCTCCCAAGGCCGCGCAGTGAGGCCCAGCTTCTCCAGGTGAAGCTGAAGCGCCGCATTGTGTACAAAGGTTACCAGCATTTTTACACTGTCAACATGACAAATGTCTTGGCAGCGCTGAGGACACTGAAACGCATTCATGCAGAATACAAAACTGTATCGATAGATGAAAGCGCTCAGTTTGAAAGTCTCCAGGAAGAGGAAGACGAGGGGGTAGGAGAAGAGGACATCCCTGAGGCCGATGCACAGCCAGAGAGCAGCGACACCCCCGCAAACAAAGAGCAACAGACTCCCCAAGAGAGCAAAGAGGAGCTCAGGCCGGGCTTGACACTCGACACCTGTATGCAGCCTCCTGACATCGCGCAGGAAAAGCTGTCATATGGGGACGGCATATTTAGCATCGCTCCTGCCCAAGGAAACAAGCCGGTGGGATTTTTTGCCGTGCCAAACCTCAAAGCCATGGCCTTTCCCGTTCAGTTCCCAACAGGACAGAATTCACTCGATGAGGCGAGAGAAATTAAGCTGTCACCCAGTTTGTATTTCAATGCAAGGTTATTCTCCGTTGACACTCGATTTGCCAAAGATCAAAGTTACCTTTTCTTTGCGCAGTTTGTGACAGAAACGCATCTGGCCACCAACAGCATGTCCATTCAGGCCCGCAAGGGGACAGCCCTCACTTGGGATGGGAAGAAGATTTCAAACCGGATGCTTCAGGACAAAGACGAACTGGAGAAGCTCATCCAAAGAGAGCATGCGATGCGCTTCATGCAGCCCTTGAGAGGCACGCCGGCTTTTTGGGAGGGTGCCCTTAGGGACCTCCATGCAATGACCAGGCAGTTGGGCAAGCCCACATTCTTCCTTACCTTTTCTGCTGCGGAAATGAGATGGCCCGAAGTAATCGAAATAGTCAAAGCGCAGCAAGGCGAACAAGGGGACTTTTCCCATCTCGACTGGAATGCCAAATGCGATGTTCTTCGCAGCAATCCGGTCACAGTGATGCGCCTTTTTGAGAAAAGGATGGATGCTCTTATGGCATTCATCCTGTCTCCCGCACAGCCCCTCGGTCCGGTAGAAGACCACTTCTATCGTGTGGAATTTCAAGCCAGGGGAAGTCCGCACGCTCACATGCTGCTCTGGATTAAGGGTGCGCCAGTCATCGAAGAACCCGACCCCAGATGTCGTCAAGAAGCCATTGACTTCATCGACAAGTACATCACTTGCAAAATACCAGACCCGATTGAGGACCCTGAACTGCACGACATTGTCACCAGCGTTCAGGCACACAGCAAAAACCACACAAAGTCTTGTCGGAAAGGAAACGTTTCTTGCAGATTTGGGTACCCCAAACTGCCGATGGACCAAACCACCATCACGTTGCCATTCCAGACGGAGACTGAAGACGTCCCAACGGACAAGAGTGTGGAAGGCCAGCATAGGAAGCAGGCGGCCAAATCGGCGCGCCTCACCGAAAAACAAAGGGAGGCTAAAGAAGAGCTCAAACGCATCAGAGAGATCCTCATGGACGCGGATGTCCCGCAGGACTTGCCGGAGCTTCTCAAAAAGGCCAATTTGACAATGGACAGCTACAAGGACAGCGTCACTAATCTGACCTCCGGAATGGTTGTCATGTTGAAGCGTGCTCCAACGGAAAGCTGGATCAATGCTTACAACCCACATCTGCTGCGGGCATGGAACGCCAACATGGATATTCAGTACGTGCTCGATGACGTCGCGTGTCTCATGTACATGATGTCGTACATTTCCAAACCGGAGCACGAGATGTCCGAGTTCCTCACGTCTGTCGTCAAAGACTTGAAGACAAAGCCTCTTGTCGACAAAAAGGACGAGATGAGGAAAATAATGGCGGTGTATTCCAAGCACAGAGAGGTGAGCGCTCAAGAAGCGGTGGCGCGGACATGCAGTCTCCCTCAGAAGAAGTGCTCGCGCAGCGTAGTTTTCATCCAGACTGCTGAGGATGGCGTGAAATTGAGTCTACCCATGAGTAGACTGAAGACCATGCATCCGGACGCAGACAACGTGTGGATGTCTGGTCTGCCAGACAAATATGTGGCAAGACCTAGAACGGCAATGTTTGAGCGGATGTGTCTCGCCGAATTCGCATCCGAATACCGAGTCGTCTACGGTCAGCAGACTGAGGGCAAGAATGTCATTCCCCTCTCACACGGCAAGGGATTCATCCAGAAGCGGATTGGAAAAGATGCCGTCATCAGATTCACTCGCTTCTCAATCAAAAAGTATGCTGAGAAGTATTACAGGACCCATCTTAAATTGTACCTCCCCCACAGAGACGACGCCGAGCTCAGGTCTGAAAACCTCAAAACGTACGAGGAGTTCTACGGTGCCGGGGATTCAAAGTTCGGTCGGGTGCGGGCTATCGTCGACCGCAATCGGGGGCGGTACGAAGGACGGGGAAAGACCGTGGACAATGCCTTCGAAAAATTGAAAGAGCTTCGTGCGGTTCTCAACGCGTGGAGCACTTTTGCGCCGGAGGTAGAAGCAGAGCGTTTGGAGTGTGTTGCCGAACGCGAATCTAATCCGTTACAGGAAGACCCGCAAGATGAGGTTCCGGCCTACCAGGACGCTCCTGGTAGCGGCGCGGTCTTGCCGGCGTTTGAGGCGCCAAAGTTGAGCGCCGAGTTTGTGAGTAACATGTACCGCAGTCTCAATGAAACGCAAGCGTCCGTCTTTTACGCTGTGCGCGAGTGGTGTTTGAAACGCGTTTCGGATCGTCTCCTCGAGCCCTTCTTTTATTTCATCTCCGGAGGAGCTGGCTGTGGTAAATCGCATGTCATCAAGTGCATTTACCAGGAGGCCAGTAAGATTCTCCGACAGCTTCCCAGGTTCCGCGACGAAGCGGATATGGCCAAGCCTGCTGTGCTGCTGACGTCGTTTACTGGCACGGCGGCTTACAACATCTCAGGGAAAACTCTTCATTCCCTCTTGAAACTCCCCAGGACTCTAAAGCCTCCTTACCAGGCGCTGGGGAATACGTTGGACGCATTGAGAGCAACCCTTTGCAACGTGGAAATTTTGATCATCGACGAGATCTCCATGGTCTCCAAGGAACTCTTTGCCTATGTCCACCGGAGATTTCAGCAAATCAAGGGCAACCAGAGACCATTTGGGGGCATCTCCGTTCTTGCAGTTGGGGACTTCTACCAACTGCCACCCCTCGGAAGGTCCAAGCCCCTCTGCGTTTCTGACAACGATCTTCTTGACCTCTGGACAGATTTTCAGATGGTCAAGCTTACACAAATCATGCGGCAAAAAGACGACGTCGCTTTTGCCGAGCTTTTGAACAGGATCAGGGAGAAGGGGAAGGCTGATCCGCTCGGCGATGGTGACAGGGCGTTACTCACCACGGCTGTCACGGATGCGCGAGACCTCCCTGCGGATACTCTGCATATCTTTGCCACCAATAAAGAGGTTGATGGGCACAATGCAGCAACTGTGGCTGCTCTCAAATTGACTGTGGTCAATATTCCCGCAGAGGACTACAGGAAGAGCCCACGGTCGGGGGCGATGGTCACCGTGACCAAAGTGATCATGGGGTCGAGAAGGGATCTACCGGATACCCTTCAACCTGGTGTAGGAGCACGGGTTATGCTTCTTCGGAATTTGGATGTCGAGGACGGATTGGTGAACGGGACCTTTGGCACAATAGGCAACATTGTTCAAAGCGCCCCAAAGGGGTCGGCGGAGAAAGTGACCTTGCTCGGACTGAGGCTAGACAATCCCGAAGCGGGCCAGAAATTGCGTGATAAAATTCTGGGGCCGACGGATGACTTGGTCTATATCGAAAGGTCGGAGGAAAACCTGGGCATGAAAGGCGTGGTCAGGCGGCAATTCCCCATGAAGCTTGCCTTTGGATGCACGGCTCACAAAGTGCAAGGCATGACGATGACCTCTGCAGTGGTGTCTCTTAAGCGTGTGTTTGAACCTGGAATGGCCTATGTTGCCCTAAGCCGCACGTCGTCACTTCAGGGATTGAGGGTCATAGACTTTGACGAATCCAAAATCTATGCCAATCCCAACATCACGACGGCAATGGACAGTATGACGCGCGCTTCTTTCCAAAGTACAAGACCATTGTTGTACTTTTCCAAAATGCCGCAAACTGCTTTTCCCACCTTGACCATTGTTCATCACAACACCGAGGGCCTTCCATCTCATATTGATGACTTAAAGTCTCATCATGAGTTGAGGCTGGCAGATGTCCTTTGCCTCACTGAAACTCATTTGTCTGGATCCTTCTTCCCCCCTCCCTTGCAACTGGAGGGATGCAGCACTTTTGTGCGCAACAGACAAGTTTCGTATTCAAATAGACTGGACGTGGCCCAAAAAAAGGGTGGCGGAGTCGCAGTCTATTATCGCGATTGTCTTCGAGCGGAGCCCCGTCGGTTTATTCGGAATGTGGTTGACCTGGAATTTGCTGTCATCAGGGTTGACGCTCCCGTCCAGGCTTTGATAGCTACGGTCTACAGGCCACCCAACCTGAGTCTTGGCACCTTTCTTCCAAACCTTGGAAGTCTCTTGGATGCCTTGGCCGTGATGGACTGCCAGCCTATTGTTGTTTGCGGAGACTTTAATGAGGATTTGCTTTCAAAGGGAAAGAAATCCATTCTGGACTTGTTTCAGTCCAGAGGCTTTTCACAGCTGATCACCCAGGCCACAACTGGAAAGCAGACACTGATTGATCACATTTACATATCTCGCCCAGATTGTTGTGTTCAATCAGGCGTTCTGCACACTTATTACAGTTACCACAGTCCGGTCTACTGTGTGTTAACTTCTTGTGTCAGCTCATTGTCGATCGCAAGGGCACCATTTTCACAAGTGTGCTTTTGCAAATGTTATTGAGCCTTTCATACCACTGCTCAAAAGAGGGGGATACTGTACTTTAAATTGTAAAGGCTGAAAGTTAAATCCTTTGCTCGTTCAAAATTGGTGTCATAACAGAACTACACTCAAAATCAGAGCGGCCAATCATTTTTTTTGTAGACATATTTATCATTTAGTTAGTTCTAAACGTATTGAGCTTTAAATTGAATTTAAGACATGGGATATGTCATTTAAGCGCTCCCTTATTTTGAGCAGTGTTGTATGAAGGTACTTTTAATCAGTGTGCTTTTCTATTAGCAGGACATCGTGCATTTGGACTTGAATGTTTTGTTTGTCCTTATTGTGATTGTGACTATAACACAATGAAAAGTGTTGGTGTCGGTGAGGAACTGCGATGGTAAGGGATGAACTGCAATGGTAAGGGATGAACTGCGATGGTAAGTGATGATTGATTACTGAATTGATCTAGGCAAACATTGAACACTCATTTTTCATTTTCACATGCAATACAGGTGGATGGAGCGCAGCAAGGGGCGCTACTTGACATGGCCAAGGATATCAAGGTTGTTATGTCCGGTACAACTGGTGGAGAGAAAAGATGAAAAAAGGGATCCCGCAAACGTAGACCAAAATGATTTATTCTACAGGATTCCTCACTGAAAAACCGTCACATGTGTATTGGATGAGTATTTAGATTAAGTTTTAACTGTTCAGTTTTGCTGCCTATTTTCTAACAACTTGTTCCTTTGTGTGCTCAGGAAAAGATGAAGATGCTGTGTAACAAAGACCCAAAACGGCTCTTTTAAGAGCCGTTTTACATGTACTTTGGAGTAATATTCCTGCAATATTGATCAGCACCAACATGCCTTTTAATATGCAATGTCAAATTTAAACACTGCATTCATACTGTATTTGCTCCATGATACAGTATATTGCATTTTATTATTTAGTTAATCACTTACACTATAAGCAAGAAATTAAACTGATTCCCTTTTGATATGACTAAGATGTCAATCAAGACATAAGGGAAGCCATTACACATGTAATAACTGCAGTTATTACAAATTGTCCTGAACTCTATTCCTGCTGACACAAATTGAGAGGTAAAGTACACCAACATTTGGCAAACAGTTCAGAGCATGCATCTTTCCACCTTGCAAGAGTCAGCAGGCCCATTCAAAATTTCCGCGGAAATTTTTCTAGTATTATTCTTCTTCTTCTTTTTATTATTTTTTTTAATCTTCCACCGATTTTTCTGCAAGGGAATTCCCAGTTACCATGGCGACGCTATTCCCAAAAAACTCCCAAATAAAGTCCCATAGGAATGAATGGGAAACCGAAAGAGATCAACTCCAATCAAACACCTTTTTCCAAGACACGCTGCGCGCGCATACGTTGACCGACCGATATGAATTTTAGCTCATTTTGTTGGAATTTTTGTCATCTTTAGCTCAGTGTCAAAAAAAAAATTAAGAAATGAAAGCTCTCCCCCCTGTGCGGGTTCAAAGACAGTAAGCAAAGGGTGAAAGTCGCCTATTTAGAGTGTGACTAATTAAGGCTTCAGTGACGGGAACCAAAAAATCTATTTCCAAAAGTTTCACTTCAACTCGTCACCATGGCCACAATCTTTGCTCACTAGACATCAAATTGGCACATTTTGTAGCCACAAGCCTCTGCTTTCTGAAAAACTAAGTTTTATTTGGCTAAGGTGTCATTTAGTACCTTTATTTTCACTTTAAGCGAGTAGAAGTCTGACTATTTCGATCTCTTTTCAATGTTATTTTCTCCGTTTTTCCCTTTTCGTTTTCGATCAATCATAAGTTTTTAACCTGCTCTCATTTGGTCATTTTTCATCCGATTAAAAAAACTGAGAACATGCTCGCGTACCCCAAACCCTTGCCGTTCTAACGAGCCATTTCTGGAATCTGCATCTTCAACCGTTAAGTCGTGAGAGGCTTTTGTTTGAGGTGAGCGTAATCCTATACAAAATCAATGGAATGTGGGTGCGTGACGTCTCGCAACAAGTTAAAATCAAATGTGTGTGCGTGAATGGTCTGTCACTTTTGCATAGCAACTGCCTCAGCCAATCATCTCTCACTGTTGAGCTCAACTCAGCCCCTTTTTTTCTTGGTGTACTCAAGGCTTGGCCTATATACGACTACTACTATTGCAAATACTATTACTACTACTACTATCTTGGCCAATTGATTAGGTACACCCAGGATTCTGGTCAATTAATTAGGTACACCCTGGATTCTCGCCACTCCGCCCACCCAGGGCGGCGGCCATCTTGGCTAATTGATTAGGTATGACCAGGATTCTCGCCACTCCGCTCGCCCAGGGCGGCGGCCATCTTGGCCAATTGATTAGGTACAGCCAGGACTTTTCAGTCACAAAATGTTTTTATTTGATTATTTTCCAAATTTGTAGCGTGACTATTACTGTGTTTTTTGCTGATTATGGTTTATTATTTAATACTAAAAATTGTCCATTTCCTTTGCTAAAGTAAATGTTTTCTTTTATAATATTGATGAGTTCTTCAAGATGCACAAACAGTGACTGTGCGCATGTTGTCTCCACAGTTTCCTCAGGGCACACATACACATATAAAAGTAATTTGTAAGATGTTGATAAAATTGGGTTAATGGTGTAAATCAACAAATTCAAATTGGAAGGTTCATTTAACTAGATTGTTTTATGTTCAATATACTTAAAAAAAAAAAAAAAAAAAATCAGTGACATGTACAATGTAGCCAATAATAAAATATATAATACTGGATATTTTGTAGAAACATTTCATCACTTGTAAAGATTTGTCTGTGTTGAATAATTTAGACAGGTGATAATTGCTGAAATTAAAATAACAGATTCATCACATTATTTTAAATGCATAGTAATTAAAATGTGTCACTCCCTTAACACTGAAAACAAAGATATGAATTAGACAATGGTTGGTTCTTTTTAGTGGTTAAAAAAGTGGATGTTTGAATTACAATTTTTATCTTTTTATATGTATTTATTTTTGTATGTTGATGTGCAAAAAACACATACAATTGGTCAAGCAGCGCATCCACCACCAGACAGCCTGTCCTGTATGTAGCAGTATGTCCTACTCGCAACCCGCGAGTGTTGTATGACACAATCCGCATTATTGAACCTTGCAGCTGCACGCAGCGCAGTTGCCCCCTTAAACTGGTCTCCTCGGATGCAGCGCGCTCCAACCTCACCATCCGGCTGCAACCCATCTTGTGATAGTTGGGACTTCGCGTTGTCTTCTCTCGCACGTTTTTTTCTAATCCTAACCCTGATTGGTCCGCTTTTTTCCCTGTCTGTGCTGTGGCCAATGACATTCGCTTGATTTTGGAAGGTTCTAGACGACGGACCCCTCTTGCTGATAGTTGGAGTTCATGTTGTCTTGTCTCTTTTCCCTGATTGGTCGTTTTCTGCTTGTCTGTGCTGTGGCCAATTAGAGACGCTTGATTGAGACTATTTTAGAAGGTTATCGACGACGGTCTCGTCCCATTTCATCTCGTCTGAGGTAAGTGTTGCACGGCAATTATTTTTAGTCTGATGTATAATGCTATAAGTGAGATTTTGCAAGTTTTCCCCCATCTTAAACTACATCACGTTAATAGGGTTTTAAACTAGGGTTAGGGTTTCAAAGTAGGTGTTTAAATTAGGGTTAGGGTTTCAAACTAAGGTTAGGGTTTCAAAGTAGGGGTTTAAACTAGGGTTAGGGTTTCAAAGTAGGGGTTTAAACTAGGGTTAGGGTTTAAAAGTAGGGTTTTAAACTAGGGTTAGGGTTTCAAAGTATGGGTTTAAACTAGAGTTAGGGTTTCAAAGTAGGGGTTTAAACTAGGGTTAGGGTTTCAAAGTAGGGGTTTAAACTAGGGTTAGGGTTTCAAAGTGGGGGTTTAAACTAGGGTTAGGGTTTCAAAGTGGGGGTTTAAACTAGGGTTAGGGTTTCAAAGTGGGGGTTTAAACTAGGGTTAGGGTTTCAAAGTGGGGGTTTAAACTAGGGTTAGGGTTTCAAAGTGGGGGTTTAAACTAGGGTTAGGGTTTCAAAGTGGGGGTTTAAACTAGGGTTAGGGTTTCAAAGTGGGGGTTTAAACTAGGGTTAGGGTTTCAAAGTGGGGGTTTAAACTAGGGTTAGGGTTTCAAAGTAGGGTTTCAAACGAGGGTTAGGGTTTCAAAGTAGGGGTTTAAACGAAGGTTAGGGTTTCAAACTAGGGTTAGGGTTTCAAACTAGGGTTAGGGTTTCAAACTAGGGTTAGGGTTTCAAACTAGGGTTTTAAACTAGGGTTAGGCTTTCAAAGTAGGGGTTTAAACTCGGGTTAGGGATTCAAAGTAGGGGTTTAAACTAGGGTTAGGGTTTCAAAGTAGGGGTTTAAACTCAGGTTAGGGTTTCAAAGTAGGGGTTTAAACTAGGGTTAGGGTTTCAAAGTAGGGGTTTAAACTAGGGTTAGGGATTCAAAGTAGGGGTTTAAACTACGGTTAGGGTTTCAAAGTAGGTGTTTAAACTAGGGTTAGGGTTGCAAAGTAATGGTTTAATCTAGGGTTAGGGTTTCAAAGTCTGGTTTTAAACTAGGAATAGGGTTTCAAAGTAGGGTTTTAAACTAGGGGTAGGGTTTTAAACTAGGGTTAGGGTTTCAAAGTAGGGGTTTAAACTAGGATTAAGGTTTCAAAGTAGGATTTTAAACTAAGGTTAGGGTTTCAAAGTAGGGGTTTAACCTAGGGTTAGGGTTTCAAAGTAGGGGTTTAAACTAGGGTTAGGGTTTCAAAGTAGGGGTTTAAACTAGGGTTAAGGTTTCAAAGTAGGATTTTAAACTTAGGTTAGGGTTTCAAAGTAGGGGTTTAACCTAGGGTTAGGGTTCTAAAGTAGGGGTTTAAATTAGGGTTAGTGTTTCAAACTAGGGTTAGGGTTTTAAAGTAGGGGTTTAAACTAGGGTTAGGGTGTCAAAGTAGGGGTTTAAACTAGGGTAAGGGTTTCAAAGTAGGGGTTTAAACTCGGGTTAGGGTTTCAAAGTAGGGGTTTAAACTCAGGTTAGGGTTTCAAAGTAGGGGTTTAAACTCGGGTTAGGGTTTCAAAGTAGGGGTTTAAACTAGGGTTAGGGTTTCAAAGTAGGGGTTTAAACTAGGGTTAGGTTTTCAAACTAGGGGTAGGGTTTCAAAGTAGGGTTTTAAACTAGGTTTAGGGTTTCAAAGTGGGGGTTTAAACTAGGGTTAGGGTTTCAAAGTGGGGGTTTAAACAAGGGTTAGGGTTTCAAAGTGGGGGTTTAAACTAGGGTTAGGGTTTCAAAAAGGGGGTTTAAACTAGGGTTAGGGTTTCAAAGTGGGGGTTTAAACTAGGGTTAGGGTTTCAAAGTAGGGTTTCAAACGAGGGTTAGGGTTTAAAAGTAGGGGTTTAAACTAGGGTTAGGGTTTCAAAGTGGGGGTTTAAACTAGGGTTAGGGTTTCAAAGTGGGGGTTTAAACTAGGGTTAGGGTTTCAAAGTGGGGGTTTAAACTAGGGTTAGGGTTTCAAAGTGGGGGTTTAAACTAGGGTTAGGGTTTCAAAGTGGGGGTTTAAACTAGGGTTAGGGTTTCAAAGTGGGGGTTTAAACTAGGGTTAGGGTTTCAAAGTAGGGTTTCAAACGAGGGTTAGGGTTTCAAAGTAGGGGTTTAAACGAAGGTTAGGGTTTCAAACTAGGGTTAGGGTTTCAAACTAGGGTTAGGGTTTCAAACTAGGGTTAGGGTTTCAAACTAGGGTTTTAAACTAGGGTTAGGCTTTCAAAGTAGGGGTTTAAACTCGGGTTAGGGATTCAAAGTAGGGGTTTAAACTAGGGTTAGGGTTTCAAAGTAGGGGTTTAAACTCAGGTTAGGGTTTCAAAGTAGGGGTTTAAACTAGGGTTAGGGTTTCAAAGTAGGGGTTTAAACTAGGGTTAGGGTTTCAAAGTAGGGATCTAAACTAGGGTTAGGGATTCAAAGTAGGGGTTTAAACTACGGTTAGGGTTTCAAAGTAGGTGTTTAAACTAGGGTTAGGGTTGCAAAGTAATGGTTTAATCTAGGGTTAGGGTTTCAAAGTCTGGTTTTAAACTAGGAATAGGGTTTCAAAGTAGGGTTTTAAACTAGGGGTAGGGTTTTAAACTAGGGTTAGGGTTTCAAAGTAGGGGTTTAAACTAGGATTAAGGTTTCAAAGTAGGATTTTAAACTAAGGTTAGGGTTTCAAAGTAGGGGTTTAACCTAGGGTTAGGGTTTCAAAGTAGGGGTTTAAACTAGGGTTAGGGTTTCAAAGTAGGGGTTTAAACTAGGGTTAAGGTTTCAAAGTAGGATTTTAAACTTAGGTTAGGGTTTCAAAGTAGGGGTTTAACCTAGGGTTAGGGTTCTAAAGTAGGGGTTTAAATTAGGGTTAGTGTTTCAAACTAGGGTTAGGGTTTTAAAGTAGGGGTTTAAACTAGGGTTAGGGTGTCAAAGTAGGGGTTTAAACTAGGGTAAGGGTTTCAAAGTAGGGGTTTAAACTCGGGTTAGGGTTTCAAAGTAGGGGTTTAAACTCAGGTTAGGGTTTCAAAGTAGGGGTTTAAACTCGGGTTAGGGTTTCAAAGTAGGGGTTTAAACTAGGGTTAGGGTTTCAAAGTAGGGGTTTAAACTAGGGTTAGGTTTTCAAACTAGGGGTAGGGTTTCAAAGTACGGTTTTAAACTAGGTTTAGGGTTTCAAAGTAGGGGTTTAAACTAGGGTTAGGGTTTCAAAGTAGGGTTTTAAACTAGGGTTAGGGTTTTAAAGTAGGGGTTTAAACTAGGTTTAGGGTTTCAAAGTAGGGTTTTAAACTAGGGTTAGGGTTTCAAAGTAAGGGTTTAAACTAGGGTTAGGGTTTCAAAGTAGGGGTTTAAACTAGGATTAGGGTTTCAAACTAGGGTTAGGGTTTCAAAGTAGGGGTTTAACCTAGGGTTAGGGTTTCAAAGTAGGGGTTTAAACTAGGATTAGGGTTTCAAACTAGAGTTAAGGTTTCAAAGTAGGGTTTTAAACTAGGGTTAGGGTTTCAAAGTAGGGTTTTAAACTAGGGTTAGGGTTTCAAAGTAGGTGTTTAAATTAGGGTTAGGGTTTTAAACTAGGGTTAGGGTTTCAAAGTAGGGGTTTAACCTAGGGTTAGGGTTCTAAAGTAGGGGTTTAAATTAGGGTTAGGGTTTCAAACTAGGGTTAGGGTTTCAAAGTAGGGGTTTAAACTAGGGTTAGGGTTTCAAAGTAGGGGTTTAAACTAGGGTAAGGGTTTCAAAGTAGGGGTTTAAACTCGGGTTAGGGTTTCAAAGTAGGGGTTTAAACTCAGGTTAGGGTTTCAAAGTAGGGGTTTAAACTCAGGTTAGGGTTTCAAAGTAGGGGTTTAAACTCAGGTTAGGGTTTCAAAGTAGGGGTTTAAACTAGGGTTAGGGTTTCAAAGTAGGGGTTTAAACTAGGGTTAGGTTTTCAAACTAGGGGTAGGGTTTTAAACTAGGATTAGGGTTTCAAACTAGGGTTAGGGTTTCAAAGTAGGGTTTTAAACTAGGTTTAAGTTTTCAAAGTAGGGGTTTAAACTAGGGTTAGGGTTTCAAAGTAGGGGTTTAAACTAGGGTTAGGGTTTTAAAGTAGGGGTTTAAACTAGGGTTAGGGTTTCAAAGTAGGGGTTTAAACTAGGGTTAGGGTTTCAAAGTAAGGGTTTAAACTAGGGTTAGGGTTTCAAAGTAGGGGTTTAAACTAGGATTAGGGTTTCAAACTAGGGTTAGGGTTTCAAACTAGAGTTAAGGTTTCAAAGTAGGGTTTTAAACTAGGGTTAGGGTTTCAAAGTAGGGTTTTAAACTAGGGTTAGGGTTTCAAAGTAGGTGTTTAAATTAGGAATAGGGTTTTAAACTAGGGTTAGGGTTTCAAAGTAGGTCTTTAAATTAGGGTTAGGGTTTCAAACTAAGGTTAGGGTTTCAAAGTAGGGGTTTAAACTAGGGTTAGGGTTTCAAAGTAGGGTTTCAAACTAGGGTTAGGGTTTCAAAGTAGGGTTTCAAACTAGGGTTAGGGTTTCAAACTAGGGTTAGGGTTTCAAAGTAGGTTTTCAAACTAGGGGTAGGGTTTTAAACTAGGATTAGGGTTTCAAACTAGGGTTAGGGTTTCAAAGTAGGGTTTTAAACTAGGTTTAAGTTTTCAAAGTAGGGGTTTAAACTAGGGTTAGGGTTTCAAAGTAGGGGTTTAAACTAGGGTTAGGGTTTTAAAGTAGGGGTTTAAACTAGGGTTAGGGTTTCAAAGTAGGGTTTTAAACTAGGGTTAGGGTTTCAAAGTAAGGGTTTAAACTAGGGTTAGGGTTTCAAAGTAGGGGTTTAAACTAGGATTAGGGTTTCAAACTAGGGTTAGGGTTTCAAACTAGAGTTAAGGTTTCAAAGTAGGGTTTTAAACTAGGGTTAGGGTTTCAAAGTAGGGTTTTAAACTAGGGTTAGGGTTTCAAAGTAGGTGTTTAAATTAGGAATAGGGTTTTAAACTAGGGTTAGGGTTTCAAAGTAGGTCTTTAAATTAGGGTTAGGGTTTCAAACTAAGGTTAGGGTTTCAAAGTAGGGGTTTAAACTAGGGTTAGGGTTTCAAAGTAGGGTTTCAAACTAGGGTTAGGGTTTCAAAGTAGGGTTTCAAACTAGGGTTAGGGTTTCAAAGTAGGGGTTTAAACTAGGGTTAGGGTTTCAAAGTAGGTTTTAAAATTAGGGTTAGGGTTTCAAAGTAGGGGTTTAAATTAGGGTTAGGGTTTCAAAGTAGGGTTTCAAACTAAGGTTAGGGTTTCAAAGTAGGGGTTTAAACTCGGGTTAAGGTTTCAAAGTAGGGGTTTAAACTAGTGTTAGGGTTTCAAAGTAGGGTTTTAAACTAGGGTTAGGGTTTCAAAGTAGTGGTTTAAACTAGGGTTAAGGTTTCAAAGTAGGGGTTTAAACTAGGGTTAGGGTTTCAAAGAAGGGGTTTAAACTAGGGTTAGGGTTTCAAAGTAGTGGTTTAAACTAGGATTAGGGTATCAAAGTAGGGGTTTAAACTAGTGTTAGGGTTTCAAAGTAGGGTTTTAAACTAGGGTTAGGGTTTCAAAGTAGGGGTTTAAACTAGGGTAAGGCTTTCAAAGTAGGGTTTTAAACTAGGGTTAGGGTTTCAAAGTATTGGTTTAACCTAGGGTTAGGGTTCTAAAGTAGGGGTTTAAACTAGGGTTATTGTTTCAAAGTAGGGGTTTAAACTAGGGTTAGGGTTGCAAAGTAGGGGTTTAAACTCTGGTTAGGTTTTGAAGGTAGGGGTTTAAACTATGGTTAGGGTTTCAAAGTAGGGTTTTAAACTAGGGTTAGGTTAGGGTTTAACCTAGGGTTAGGGTTCTAAAGTAGGGGTTTAAATTAGGGTTAGGTATTCAAACTAGGGTTAGGGTTTCAAAGAAGGGGTTTAAACTAGGGTTAGGGTTTCAAAGTAGGGGTTTAAACTAGGGTTAGGGTTTCAAGGTAGGGGTTTAAACTAGGATTAGGGTTTCAAAGTAGGGGTTTAAACTAGGGTTAGGGTTTCAAAGTAGGGGTTTAAACTAGGGTTAAGGTTTCAAAGTAGGATTTTAAACTAAGGTTAGGGTTTCAAAGTAGGGGTTTAACCTAGGGTTAGGGTTCTAAAGTAGGGGTTTAAATTAGGGTTAGGGTTTCAAACTAGGGTTAAGGTTTCAAAGTAAGGGGTTAAACTAGGGTTAGGGTTTCAAAGTAGGGGTTTAAATTAGGGTGAGGGTTTCAAAGTAGGGGTTTAAACTAGGGTTAGGGTTTCAAAGTAGGGGTTTAAACTAGGGTTAGGGTTTCAAAGTAGGGATTTAAACTAGGATTAGGGTTTCAAAGTAGGGGTTTAAACAAAGGTTAGAGTTTAAAGTAGGGTTTTAAACTAGGGTTAGGGTTTCAAAGTAGGGGTTTAAACTAGGATTAGGGTTTCAAAGTAGGGGTTTAAACTAGGGTTAGAGTTTAAAGTAGGGTTTCAAACTAGGGTTAGCGTTTCAAAGTAGGTTTTTAAACTAGCGTTTGGGTTTCAAAGTAGGGGTTTAAACTAGGGTTAGGGTTTCAAAGTAGGGGTTTAAATTAGGGTTTGGGTTTCAAAGTAGGGGTTTAAACTAGGATTAGGGTTTCAAAGTAGGGGTTTAAACTAGGGTTAGGGATTCAAAGTAGGGGTTTAAACTAGGGTTAGGATTTCAAAGAAGGGGTTTAAAGTAGGGTTAGGGTTTCAAAGTAGGGGTTTAAACTAGGGTTAGGGTTTCAAAGTAGGGATCTAAACTAGGGTTAGGGATTCAAAGTAGGGGTTTAAACTAGGGTTAGGGTTTCAAAGTAATGGTTTAAACTAGGGTTAGGGTTTCAAAGTAGGGGTTTAAACTAGGGTTAGGGTTTCAAAGTAGGGTTTTCAACTAGGGTTAGGGTTTCAAAGTAGTGGTTTAAACTAGGGTTAGGTTTTCAAACTAGGGTTAGGGTTTCAAAGTAGGGTTTTAAACTAGGGTTAGGGTTTCAAAGTAGGGGTTTAAACTCGGGTTAGGGATTTAAAGTAGGGGTTTAAACTAGGGTTAGGGTTTCAAAGTAGGGGTTTAAACTAGGGTTAGGGTTTCAAAGTAGGGATCTAAACTAGGGTTAGGGATTCAAAGTAGGAGTTTAAACTACGGTTAGGGTTTCAAAGTAGGGGTTTAAACTAGGGTTAGGGTTGCAAAGTAATGGTTTAATCTAGGGTTAGGTTTTCAAAGTCTAGTTTTAAACTAGGAATAGGGTTTCAAAGTAGGGTTTTAAACTAGGGTTAGGGTTTCAAAGTAGGGGTTTAAACTAGGGTTAAGGTTTCAAAATAGGATTTTAAATTAAGGTTAGGGTTTCAAAGTAGGGGTTTAACCTAGGGTTAGGGTTCTAAAGTAGGGGTTTAAATTAGGGTTAGGTATTCAAACTAGGGTTAGGGTTTCAAAGAAGGGGTTTAAACTAGGGTTAGGGTTTCAAAGTAGGGGTTTAAACTAGGGTTAGGGTTTCAAGGTAGGGGTTTAAACTAGGATTAGGGTTTCAAAGTAGGGGTTTAAAGTAGGGTTAGGGTTTCAAAGTAGGGGTTTAAACTAGGGTTAAGGTTTCAAAGTAGGATTTTAAACTAAGGTTAGGGTTTCAAAGTAGGGGTTTAACCTAGGGTTAGGGTTCTAAAGTAGGGGTTTAAATTAGGGTTAGGGTTTCAAACTAGGGTTAGGGTTTCAAAGTAGGGGTTTAAACTAGGGTTAGGGTTTCAAAGTAGGTTTTTAAACAAGCGTTAGGGTTTCAAAGTAGGGGTTTAAACTAGGGTTAGGGTTTCAAAGTAGGGGTTTAAACTAGGGTTAGGGTTTCAAAGTAGGGGTTTAAACTAGGATTAGGGTTTCAAAGTAGGGGTTTAAACTAGGGTTAGGGTTTCAAAGTAGGGGTTTAAACTAAGGTTAGGGTTTCAAAGTAGGGGTTTAACCTAGGGTTAGGGTTCTAAAGTAGGGGTTTCAAACTAGGGTTAGCGTTTCAAAGTAGGTTTTTAAACTAGCGTTTGGGTTTCAAAGTAGGGGTTTAAACTAGGGTTAGGTTTTCAAAGTAGGGGTTTAAATTAGGGTTTGGGTTTCAAAGTAGGGGTTTAAACTAGGGTTAGGATTTCAAAGTAAGGTATCAAACGAGGGTTAGGGTTTCAAAGAAGGGTTTCAAACTAGGGTTAGGGTTTCAAAGTAGGGGTTTAAACTAGGGTTAGGGTTTCAAAGTAGGGGTTTAAAGTAGGGTTACGGTTTCAAAGTAGGGGTTTAAAGTAGGGTTAGGGTTTCAAAGTAGGGGTTTAAACTAGGGTTAGGGTTTCAAAGTAGGGGTTTAAATTAGGGTTCGGGTTTCAAAGTAGGGGTTTAAACTAGGATTAGGGTTTCAAGGTAGGGGTTTAAACTAGGGTTATAGTTTCAAAGTAGGGTTTTAAACTAGGGTTAGGGTTGCAAAGTAGGGGTTTAAACTCGGGTTAGGGTTTCAAAGTAAGGGTTGAAAGTAGGGTTAGGGTTTCAAAGTAGGGGTTTAAAGTAGGGTTACGGTTTCAAAGTAGGGGTTTAAACTAGGGTTAGGGTTTCAAAGTAGGGGTTTAAATTAGGGTTCGGGTTTCAAAGTAGGTGTTTAAACTAGGATTAGGGTTTTAAAATAGGGGTTTAAACTAGGGTTAGAGTTTAAAGTAGGGTTTTAAACTACGGTTAGGGTTTCAAAGTAGGGGTTTAAACTAAGGTTAAGGTTTCAAAGTAGGATTTTAAACTAAGGTTAGGGTTTCAAAGTAGGGGTTTAACCTAGGGTTAGGGTTCTAAAGTAGGGGTTTAAATTAGGGTTAGGGTTTCAAACTAGGATTAGGGTTTCAAAGTAGGGGTTTAAACTAGGGTTAGGATTTCAAAGAAGTTTTTAAACTAGCGTTAGGGTTTCAAAGTAGGGGTTTAAACTAGGGTTAGGGTTTCAAAGTAGGGGTTTAAATTAGGGTTTGGGTTTCAAAGTAGGGGTTTAAACTAGGATTAGGGTTTCAAAGTAGGGGTTTAAACTAGGGTTAGGGATTCAAAGTAGGGGTTTAAACTAGGGTTAGGGTTTCAAAGTAGGGGTTTAAAGTAGGGTTAGGGTTTCAAAGTAGGGGTTTAAAGTAGGGTTAGGGTTTCAAAGTAGGGGTTTAAACTTGGGTTAGGGTTTCAAAGTAGGGGTTTAAATTAGGGTTTGGGTTTCAAAGTAGGGGTTTAAACTAGGATTAGGGTTTCAAAGTAGGGGTTTAAACTAGGGTTATAGTTTCAAAGTAGGGTTTTAAACTAGGGTTAGGGTTGCAAAGTAGGGGTTTAAACTCGGGTTAGGGATTCAAAGTAGGGGTTTAAACTAGGGATAGGGTTTCAAAGTAGGGTTTTAAACTAGGGTTAGGGTTTCAAAGTAGGGGTTTAAACTAGGGTTAGGGTTTCAAAGTAGGGGTTTAAACTAGGGTTAGGTTTTCAAACTAGGGTTAGGGTTTCAAGAAAGGGTTTTAAACTAGGTTAGGGTTTCAAAGTAGGGGTTTAAACTAGGGTTAGGGATTCAAAGTAGGGGTTTAAAGTAGGGTTAGGGTTTCAAAGTAGGGGTTTAAAGTAGGGTTAGGGTTTCAAAGTAGGGGTTTAAACTAGGGTTAGTGTTTCAAAGTAGGTGTTTAAACTAGGGTTAGGGTTTCAAACTAGGGTTAGGGTTTCAAAGTAGGGTTTTAAACTATGGTTAGGGTTTCAAAGTAGGGGTTTAAACTAGGGTTAGGGTTTCAAAGTAGGGTTTTAAACTAGAGTTAGGGTTTTAAAGTAGGGGTTTAAACTAGGGTTAGGGTTTCAAAGTAGGGTTTTAACCTAGGGTTAGGGTTCTTAAGTAGGGGTTTAAACTCGAGTTAGGGTTTCAAAGTAGGGTTTTAAACTATGGTTAGGGTTTCAAAGTAGGGGTTTAAACTAGGGTTAGTGTTTCAAAGTAGGTGTTTAAACTAGGGTTAGGGTTTCAAACTAGGGTTAGGGTTTCAAAGTAGGGTTTTAAACTAGGAATAGGGTTACAAAATAGGGGTTTAAACTAGGGTTAGGTTTTCAAAGTAGGGGTTTAAACTAGGATTAGGGTTTCAAACTAGGGTTAGGGTTTCAAAGTAGGGGTTTAACCTAGGGTTAGGGTTTCAAAGTAGGGGTTTAAACTAGGATTAGGGTTTCAAACTAGAGTTAAGGTTTCAAAGTAGGGTTTTAAACTAGGGTTAGGGTTTCAAAGTAGGGTTTTAAACTAGGGTTAGGGTTTCAAAGTAGGTGTTTAAATTAGGGTTAGGGTTTTAAACTAGGGTTAGGGTTTCAAAGTAGGGGTTTAACCTAGGGTTAGGGTTCTAAAGTAGGGGTTTAAATTAGGGTTAGGGTTTCAAACTAGGGTTAGGGTTTCAAAGTAGGGGTTTAAACTAGGGTTAGGGTTTCAAAGTAGGGGTTTAAACTAGGGTAAGGGTTTCAAAGTAGGGGTTTAAACTCGGGTTAGGGTTTCAAAGTAGGGGTTTAAACTCAGGTTAGGGTTTCAAAGTAGGGGTTTAAACTCAGGTTAGGGTTTCAAAGTAGGGGTTTAAACTCAGGTTAGGGTTTCAAAGTAGGGGTTTAAACTAGGGTTAGAGTTTCAAAGTAGGGGTTTAAACTAGGGTTAGGTTTTCAAACTAGGGGTAGGGTTTTAAACTAGGATTAGGGTTTCAAACTAGGGTTAGGGTTTCAAAGTAGGGTTTTAAACTAGGTTTAAGTTTTCAAAGTAGGGGTTTAAACTAGGGTTAGGGTTTCAAAGTAGGGGTTTAAACTAGGGTTAGGGTTTTAAAGTAGGGGTTTAAACTAGGGTTAGGGTTTCAAAGTAGGGTTTTAAACTAGGGTTAGGGTTTCAAAGTAAGGGTTTAAACTAGGGTTAGGGTTTCAAAGTAGGGGTTTAAACTAGGATTAGGGTTTCAAACTAGGGTTAGGGTTTCAAACTAGAGTTAAGGTTTCAAAGTAGGGTTTTAAACTAGGGTTAGGGTTTCAAAGTAGGGTTTTAAACTAGGGTTAGGGTTTCAAAGTAGGTGTTTAAATTAGGAATAGGGTTTTAAACTAGGGTTAGGGTTTCAAAGTAGGTCTTTAAATTAGGGTTAGGGTTTCAAACTAAGGTTAGGGTTTCAAAGTAGGGGTTTAAACTAGGGTTAGGGTTTCAAAGTAGGGTTTCAAACTAGGGTTAGCGTTTCAAAGTAGGGTTTCAAACTAGGGTTAGGGTTTCAAACTAGGGTTAGGGTTTCAAAGTAGGTTTTCAAACTAGGGGTAGGGTTTTAAACTAGGATTAGGGTTTCAAACTAGGGTTAGGGTTTCAAAGTAGGGTTTTAAACTAGGTTTAAGTTTTCAAAGTAGGGGTTTAAACTAGGGTTAGGGTTTCAAAGTAGGGGTTTAAACTAGGGTTAGGGTTTTAAAGTAGGGGTTTAAACTAGGGTTAGGGTTTCAAAGTAGGGTTTTAAACTAGGGTTAGGGTTTCAAAGTAAGGGTTTAAACTAGGGTTAGGGTTTCAAAGTAGGGGTTTAAACTAGGATTAGGGTTTCAAACTAGGGTTAGGGTTTCAAACTAGAGTTAAGGTTTCAAAGTAGGGTTTTAAACTAGGGTTAGGGTTTCAAAGTAGGGTTTTAAACTAGGGTTAGGGTTTCAAAGTAGGTGTTTAAATTAGGAATAGGGTTTTAAACTAGGGTTAGGGTTTCAAAGTAGGTCTTTAAATTAGGGTTAGGGTTTCAAACTAAGGTTAGGGTTTCAAAGTAGGGGTTTAAACTAGGGTTAGGGTTTCAAAGTAGGGTTTCAAACTAGGGTTAGGGTTTCAAAGTAGGGTTTCAAACTAGGGTTAGGGTTTCAAAGTAGGGGTTTAAACTAGGGTTAGGGTTTCAAAGTAGGTTTTAAAATTAGGGTTAGGGTTTCAAAGTAGGGGTTTAAATTAGGGTTAGGGTTTCAAAGTAGGGTTTCAAACTAAGGTTAGGGTTTCAAAGTAGGGGTTTAAACTCGGGTTAAGGTTTCAAAGTAGGGGTTTAAACTAGTGTTAGGGTTTCAAAGTAGGGTTTTAAACTAGGGTTAGCGTTTCAAAGTAGTGGTTTAAACTAGGGTTAAGGTTTCAAAGTAGGGGTTTAAACTAGGGTTAGGGTTTCAAAGAAGGGGTTTAAACTAGGGTTAGCGTTTCAAAGTAGTGGTTTAAACTAGGATTAGGGTATCAAAGTAGGGGTTTAAACTAGTGTTAGGGTTTCAAAGTAGGGTTTTAAACTAGGGTTAGGGTTTCAAAGTAGGGGTTTAAACTAGGGTAAGGCTTTCAAAGTAGGGTTTTAAACTAGGGTTAGGGCTTCAAAGTATTGGTTTAACCTAGGGTTAGGGTTCTAAAGTAGGGGTTTAAACTAGGGTTATTGTTTCAAAGTAGGGGTTTAAACTAGGGTTAGGGTTGCAAAGTAGGGGTTTAAACTCTGGTTAGGTTTTGAAGGTAGGGGTTTAAACTATGGTTAGGGTTTCAAAGTAGGGTTTTAAACTAGGGTTAGGTTAGGGTTTAACCTAGGGTTAGGGTTCTAAAGTAGGGGTTTAAATTAGGGTTAGGTATTCAAACTAGGGTTAGGGTTTCAAAGAAGGGGTTTAAACTAGGGTTAGGGTTTCAAAGTAGGGGTTTAAACTAGGGTTAGGGTTTCAAGGTAGGGGTTTAAACTAGGATTAGGGTTTCAAAGTAGGGGTTTAAACTAGGGTTAGGGTTTCAAAGTAGGGGTTTAAACTAGGGTTAAGGTTTCAAAGTAGGATTTTAAACTAAGGTTAGGGTTTCAAAGTAGGGGTTTAACCTAGGGTTAGGGTTCTAAAGTAGGGGTTTAAATTAGGGTTAGGGTTTCAAACTAGGGTTAAGGTTTCAAAGTAAGGGGTTAAACTAGGGTTAGGGTTTCAAAGTAGGGGTTTAAATTAGGGTGAGGGTTTCAAAGTAGGGGTTTAAACTAGGGTTAGGGTTTCAAAGTAGGGGTTTAAACTAGGGTTAGGGTTTCAAAGTAGGGATTTAAACTAGGGTTAGAGTTTAAAGTAGGGTTTTAAACTAGGGTTAGGGTTTCAAAGTAGGGGTTTAAACTAGGATTAGGGTTTCAAAGTAGGGGTTTAAACTAGGGTTAGAGTTTAAAGTAGGGTTTCAAACTAGGGTTAGCGTTTCAAAGTAGGTTTTTAAACTAGCGTTTGGGTTTCAAAGTAGGGGTTTAAACTAGGGTTAGGGTTTCAAAGTAGGGGTTTAAATTAGGGTTTGGGTTTCAAAGTAGGGGTTTAAACTAGGATTAGGGTTTCAAAGTAGGGGTTTAAACTAGGGTTAGGGATTCAAAGTAGGGGTTTAAACTAGGGTTAGGATTTCAAAGAAGGGGTTTAAAGTAGGGTTAGGGTTTCAAAGTAGGGGTTTAAACTAGGGTTAGGGTTTCAAAGTAGGGATCTAAACTAGGGTTAGGGATTCAAAGTAGGGGTTTAAACTAGGGTTAGGGTTTCAAAGTAATGGTTTAAACTAGGGTTAGGGTTTCAAAGTAGGGGTTTAAACTAGGGTTAGGGTTTCAAAGTAGGGTTTTCAACTAGGGTTAGGGTTTCAAAGTAGTGGTTTAAACTAGGGTTAGGTTTTCAAACTAGGGTTAGGGTTTCAAAGTAGGGTTTTAAACTAGGGTTAGGGTTTCAAAGTAGGGGTTTAAACTCGGGTTAGGGATTAAAAGTAGGGGTTTAAACTCGGGTTAGGGATTTAAAGTAGGGGTTTAAACTAGGGTTAGGGTTTCAAAGTAGGGGTTTAAACTAGGGTTAGGGTTTCAAAGTAGGGATCTAAACTAGGGTTAGGGATTCAAAGTAGGAGTTTAAACTACGGTTAGGGTTTCAAAGTAGGGGTTTAAACTAGGGTTAGGGTTGCAAAGTAATGGTTTAATCTAGGGTTAGGTTTTCAAAGTCTAGTTTTAAACTAGGAATAGGGTTTCAAAGTAGGGTTTTAAACTAGGGTTAGGGTTTCAAAGTAGGGGTTTAAACTAGGGTTAAGGTTTCAAAATAGGATTTTAAATTAAGGTTAGGGTTTCAAAGTAGGGGTTTAACCTAGGGTTAGGGTTCTAAAGTAGGGGTTTAAATTAGGGTTAGGTATTCAAACTAGGGTTAGGGTTTCAAAGAAGGGGTTTAAACTAGGGTTAGGGTTTCAAAGTAGGGGTTTAAACTAGGGTTAGGGTTTCAAGGTAGGGGTTTAAACTAGGATTAGGGTTTCAAAGTAGGGGTTTAAACTAGGGTTAGGGTTTCAAAGTAGGGGTTTAAACTAGGGTTAAGGTTTCAAAGTAGGATTTTAAACTAAGGTTAGGGTTTCAAAGTAGGGGTTTAACATAGGGTTAGGGTTCTAAAGTAGGGGTTTAAATTAGGGTTAGGGTTTCAAACTAGGGTTAGGGTTTCAAAGTAGGGGTTTAAACTAGGGTTAGGGTTTCAAAGTAGGTTTTTAAACAAGCGTTAGGGTTTCAAAGTAGGGGTTTAAACTAGGGTTAGGGTTTCAAAGTAGGGGTTTAAACTAGGGTTAGGGTTTCAAAGTAGGGGTTTAAACTAGGATTAGGGTTTCAAAGTAGGGGTTTAAACTAGGGTTAGGGTTTCAAAGTAGGGGTTTAAACTAAGGTTAGGGTTTCAAAGTAGGGGTTTAACCTAGGGTTAGGGTTCTAAAGTAGGGGTTTAACCTAGGGTTAGGGTTCTAAAGTAGGGGTTTAAATTAGGGTTAGGGTTTCAAACTAGGGTTAAGGTTTCAAAGTAAGGGGTTAAACTAGGGTTAGGGTTTCAAAGTAGGGGTTTAAATTAGGGTGAGGGTTTCAAAGTAGGGGTTTAAACTAGGGTTAAGGTTTCAAAGTAGGATTTTAAACTAAGGTTAGGGTTTCAAAGTAGGGGTTTAACCTAGGGTTAGGGTTCTAAAGTAGGGGTTTAAATTAGGGTTAGGGTTTCAAACTAGGGTTAAGGTTTCAAAGTAAGGGGTTAAACTAGGGTTAGGGTTTCAAAGTAGGGGTTTAAATTAGGGTGAGGGTTTCAAAGTAGGGGTTTAAACTAGGGTTAGGGTTTCAAAGTAGGGGTTTAAACTAGGGTTAGGGTTTCAAAGTAGGGATTTAAACTAGGATTAGGGTTTCAAAGTAGGGGTTTAAACTAGGGTTAGAGTTTAAAGTAGGGTTTTAAACTAGGGTTAGGGTTTCAAAGTAGGGGTTTAAACTAGGATTAGGGTTTCAAAGTAGGGGTTTAAACTAGGGTTAGAGTTTAAAGTAGGGTTTCAAACTAGGGTTAGCGTTTCAAAGTAGGTTTTTAAACTAGCGTTTGGGTTTCAAAGTAGGGGTTTAAACTAGGGTTAGGGTTTCAAAGTAGGGGTTTAAATTAGGGTTTGGGTTTCAAAGTAGGGGTTTAAACTAGGATTAGGGTTTCAAAGTAGGGGTTTAAACTAGGGTTAGGGATTCAAAGTAGGGGTTTAAACTAGGGTTAGGATTTCAAAGAAGGGGTTTAAAGTAGGGTTAGGGTTTCAAAGTAGGGGTTTAAACTAGGGTTAGGGTTTCAAAGTAGGGATCTAAACTAGGGTTAGGGATTCAAAGTAGGGGTTTAAACTAGGGTTAGGGTTTCAAAGTAATGGTTTAAACTAGGGTTAGGGTTTCAAAGTAGGGGTTTAAACTAGGGTTAGGGTTTCAAAGTAGGGTTTTCAACTAGGGTTAGGGTTTCAAAGTAGTGGTTTAAACTAGGGTTAGGTTTTCAAACTAGGGTTAGGGTTTCAAAGTAGGGTTTTAAACTAGGGTTAGGGTTTCAAAGTAGGGGTTTAAACTCGGGTTAGGGATTAAAAGTAGGGGTTTAAACTCGGGTTAGGGATTTAAAGTAGGGGTTTAAACTAGGGTTAGGGTTTCAAAGTAGGGGTTTAAACTAGGGTTAGGGTTTCAAAGTAGGGATCTAAACTAGGGTTAGGGATTCAAAGTAGGAGTTTAAACTACGGTTAGGGTTTCAAAGTAGGGGTTTAAACTAGGGTTAGGGTTGCAAAGTAATGGTTTAATCTAGGGTTAGGTTTTCAAAGTCTAGTTTTAAACTAGGAATAGGGTTTCAAAGTAGGGTTTTAAACTAGGGTTAGGGTTTCAAAGTAGGGGTTTAAACTAGGGTTAAGGTTTCAAAATAGGATTTTAAATTAAGGTTAGGGTTTCAAAGTAGGGGTTTAACCTAGGGTTAGGGTTCTAAAGTAGGGGTTTAAATTAGGGTTAGGTATTCAAACTAGGGTTAGGGTTTCAAAGAAGGGGTTTAAACTAGGGTTAGGGTTTCAAAGTAGGGGTTTAAACTAGGGTTAGGGTTTCAAGGTAGGGGTTTAAACTAGGATTAGGGTTTCAAAGTAGGGGTTTAAACTAGGGTTAGGGTTTCAAAGTAGGGGTTTAAACTAGGGTTAAGGTTTCAAAGTAGGATTTTAAACTAAGGTTAGGGTTTCAAAGTAGGGGTTTAACATAGGGTTAGGGTTCTAAAGTAGGGGTTTAAATTAGGGTTAGGGTTTCAAACTAGGGTTAGGGTTTCAAAGTAGGGGTTTAAACTAGGGTTAGGGTTTCAAAGTAGGTTTTTAAACAAGCGTTAGGGTTTCAAAGTAGGGGTTTAAACTAGGGTTAGGGTTTCAAAGTAGGGGTTTAAACTAGGGTTAGGGTTTCAAAGTAGGGGTTTAAACTAGGATTAGGGTTTCAAAGTAGGGGTTTAAACTAGGGTTAGGGTTTCAAAGTAGGGGTTTAAACTAAGGTTAGGGTTTCAAAGTAGGGGTTTAACCTAGGGTTAGGGTTCTAAAGTAGGGGTTTCAAACTAGGGTTAGCGTTTCAAAGTAGGTTTTTAAACTAGCGTTTGGGTTTCAAAGTAGGGGTTTAAACTAGGGTTAGGTTTTCAAAGTAGGGGTTTAAATTAGGGTTTGGGTTTCAAAGTAGGGGTTTAAACTAGGGTTAGGATTTCAAAGTAAGGTATCAAACGAGGGTTAGGGTTTCAAAGTAGGGTTTCAAACTAGGGTTAGGGTTTCAAAGTAGGGGTTTAAACTAGGGTTAGGGTTTCAAAGTAGGGGTTTAAAGTAGGGTTACGGTTTCAAAGTAGGGGTTTAAAGTAGGGTTAGGGTTTCAAAGTAGGGGTTTAAACTAGGGTTAGGGTTTCAAAGTAGGGGTTTAAATTAGGGTTCGGGTTTCAAAGTAGGGGTTTAAACTAGGATTAGGGTTTCAAGGTAGGGGTTTAAACTAGGGTTATAGTTTCAAAGTAGGGTTTTAAACTAGGGTTAGGGTTGCAAAGTAGGTGTTTAAACTCGGGTTAGGGTTTCAAAGTAAGGGTTGAAAGTAGGGTTAGGGTTTCAAAGTAGGGGTTTAAAGTAGGGTTACGGTTTCAAAGTAGGGGTTTAAAGTAGGGTTAGGGTTTCAAAGTAGGGGTTTAAACTAGGGTTAGGGTTTCAAAGTAGGGGTTTAAATTAGGGTTCGGGTTTCAAAGTAGGTGTTTAAACTAGGATTAGGGTTTTAAAATAGGGGTTTAAACTAGGGTTAGAGTTTAAAGTAGGGTTTTAAACTACGGTTAGGGTTTCAAAGTAGGGGTTTAAACTAAGGTTAAGGTTTCAAAGTAGGATTTTAAACTAAGGTTAGGGTTTCAAAGTAGGGGTTTAACCTAGGGTTAGGGTTCTAAAGTAGGGGTTTAAATTAGGGTTAGGGTTTCAAACTAGGATTAGGGTTTCAAAGTAGGGGTTTAAACTAGGGTTAGGGTTTCAAAGAAGTTTTTAAACTAGCGTTAGGGTTTCAAAGTAGGGGTTTAAACTAGGGTTAGGGTTTCAAAGTAGGGGTTTAAATTAGGGTTTGGGTTTCAAAGTAGGGGTTTAAACTAGGATTAGGGTTTCAAAGTAGGGGTTTAAACTAGGGTTAGGGATTCAAAGTAGGGGTTTAAACTAGGGTTAGGGTTTCAAAGTAGGGGTTTAAAGTAGGGTTAGGGTTTCAAAGTAGGGGTTTAAAGTAGGGTTAGGGTTTCAAAGTAGGGGTTTAAACTTGGGTTAGGGTTTCAAAGTAGGGGTTTAAATTAGGGTTTGGGTTTCAAAGTAGGGGTTTAAACTAGGATTAGGGTTTCAAAGTAGGGGTTTAAACTAGGGTTATAGTTTCAAAGTAGGGTTTTAAACTAGGGTTAGGGTTGCAAAGTAGGGGTTTAAACTCGGGTTAGGGATTCAAAGTAGGGGTTTAAACTAGGGATAGGGTTTCAAAGTAGGGTTTTAAACTAGGGTTAGGGTTTCAAAGTAGGGGTTTAAACTAGGGTTAGGGTTTCAAAGTAGGGGTTTAAACTAGGGTTAGGTTTTCAAACTAGGGTTAGGGTTTCAAGAAAGGGTTTTAAACTAGGTTAGGGTTTCAAAGTAGGGGTTTAAACTAGGGTTAGGGATTCAAAGTAGGGGTTTAAACTAGGGTTAGGGTTTCAAAGTAGGGGTTTAAAGTAGGGTTAGGGTTTCAAAGTAGGGGTTTAAACTAGGGTTAGTGTTTCAAAGTAGGTGTTTAAACTAGGGTTAGGGTTTCAAACTAGGGTTAGGGTTTCAAAGTAGGGTTTTAAACTATGGTTAGGGTTTCAAAGTAGGGGTTTAAACTAGGGTTAGGGTTTCAAAGTAGGGTTTTAAACTAGAGTTAGGGTTTTAAAGTAGGGGTTTAAACTAGGGTTAGGGTTTCAAAGTAGGGTTTTAACCTAGGGTTAGGGTTCTTAAGTAGGGGTTTAAACTCGAGTTAGGGTTTCAAAGTAGGGTTTTAAACTATGGTTAGGGTTTCAAAGTAGGTGTTTAAATTAGGGTTAGGGTTTTAAAGTAGGTGTTTAAACTAGGGTTAGGGTTTCAAACTAGGGTTAGGGTTTCAAAGTAGGGTTTTAAACTAGGAATAGGGTTACAAAATAGGGGTTTAAACTAGGGTTAGGTTTTCAAAGTAGGGGTTTAAACTAGGGTTAAGGTTTCAAAGTAGGGGTTTAAACTAGGGTTAGGTTTTCAAACAAGGGTTAGGGTTTCAAAGTAGGGTTTTAAAATAGGGTTAGGTTTTCAAAGTAGGGGTTTAAACTAGGGTTAGGGATTCAAAGTAGGGGTTTAAACTAGGGTAAGGGTTTCAAAGTAGGGGTTTAACGTAGGGTTAGGGTTTCAAAGTAGGGGTTTAAACTAGGGTTAGGGTTTCAAAGTAGGGATCTAAACTAGGGTTAGGGATTCAAAGTAGGGGTTTAAACTAGGGTAAGGGTTTCAAAATAGGGGTTTAAACTAGGGTTAGGGTTGCAATGTAATGGTTTAATCTAGGGTTAGGGTTTCAAAGTCTGGTTTTAAACTAGGAATTGGGTTTCAAAGTAGGGTTTTAAACTAGGGTTAGGGTTTCAAAGTAGGGGTTTAAACTAGGGTTCAGGTTTCAAAGTAGGATTTTAAACTAAGGTTAGGGTTTCAAAGTAGGGGTTTAACCTAGGGTTAGGGTTCTAAAGTAGGGGTTTAAATTAGGGTTAGGGTTAGGGTTTCAAAGAAGGGGTTTAAACTAGGGTTAGGGTTTCAAAGTAGGGGTTTAAACTAGGATTAGGGTTTCAAAGTAGGGGTTTAAATTAGGGTTAGGGTTTCAAATTAGGGGTTTAAACTCGGGTTAGGGTTTCAAAATAGGGGTTTAAACTCGGGTTAGGGTTTCAAAGTAAGGGTTTAAACTAGGGTTAGGGTTTCAAAGTAGGGGTTTAAACTAGGGTTAGGGTTTCAAAGTAGGGGTTTAAACTAGGGTAAGGTTTTCAAACTAGGGTTAGGGTTTCAAAGTAGGGTTTTAAACTAGGGTTAGGGTTTCAAAGTAGGGGTTTAAACTAGGGTTAGGGTTTCAAAGTAGGGGTTTAAACTAGGGTTAGGGTTTCAAGGTAGGGTTTTAAACTAGGGTTAGGGTTTCAAAGTAGGGGTTTAAACTAGGGTTAGGGATTCAAAGTAGGGGTTTAAACTAGGGTTAGGGTTTCAAAGTAGGGGTTTAAAGTAGGGTTAGGGTTTCAAAGTAGGGGTTTAAACTAGGGTTAGTGTTTTAAAGTAGGGGTTTAAACTAGGGTTAGGGTTTCAAAGTAGGGTTTTAACCTAGGGTTAGGGTTCTTAAGTAGGGGTTTAAACTCGGGTTAGGGTTTCAAAATAGGGTTTTAAACTATGGTTTGGGTTTCAAAGTAGGGGTTTAAACTAGGGTTAGGGTTTCAAAGTAGGGTTTTAAACTAGGGTTAGGGTTTTAAAATAGGGGTTTAAATTAGGGTTAGGGTTTCAAAGTAGGGTTTTAACCTAGGGTTAGGGTTCTTAAATAGGGGTTTAAACTCGGGTTAGGGTTTCAAATTAGGGTTTTAAACTAGGGTTAAGGTTTCAAAGAAGGGGCTTAAACTAGGGTTAGGGTTTCAAAGTAGGGGTTTAAACTAGGGTTAGGGTTTCAAACTAGAGTTAAGGTTTCAAAGTAGGGTTTTAAACTAGGGTTAGGGTTTCAAAATAGGGTTTTAAACTAGGGTTAGGGTTTCAAAGTAGGGATCTAAACTAGGGTTAGGGATTCAAAGTAGGGGTTTAAACTAGGGTAAGGGTTTCAAAATAGGGGTTTAAACTAGGGTTAGGGTTGCAATGTAATGGTTTAATCTAGGGTTAGGGTTTCAAAGTCTGGTTTTAAACTAGGAATAGGGTTTCAAAGTAGGGTTTTAAACTAGGGTTAGGGTTTCAAAGTAGGGGTTTAAACTAGGGTTCAGGTTTCAAAGTAGGATTTTAAACTAAGGTTAGGGTTTCAAAGTAGGGGTTTAACCTAGGGTTAGGGTTCTAAAGTAGGGGTTTAAATTAGGGTTAGGGTTAGGGTTTCAAAGAAGGGGTTTAAACTAGGGTTAGGGTTTCAAAGTAGGGGTTTAAACTAGGATTAGGGTTTCAAAGTAGGGGTTTAAATTAGGGTTAGGGTTTCAAATTAGGGGTTTAAACTCGGGTTAGGGTTTCAAAATAGGGGTTTAAACTCGGGTTAGGGTTTCAAAGTAAGGGTTTAAACTAGGGTTAGGGTTTCAAAGTAGGGGTTTAAACTAGGGTTAGGGTTTCAAAGTAGGGGTTTAAACTAGGGTAAGGTTTTCAAACTAGGGTTAGGGTTTCAAAGTAGGGTTTTAAACTAGGGTTAGGGTTTCAAAGTAGGGGTTTAAACTAGGGTTAGGGTTTCAAAGTAGGGGTTTAAACTAGGGTTAGGGTTTCAAGGTAGGGTTTTAAACTAGGGTTAGGGTTTCAAAGTAGGGGTTTAAACTAGGGTTAGGGATTCAAAGTAGGGGTTTAAACTAGGGTTAGGGTTTCAAAGTAGGGGTTTAAAGTAGGGTTAGGGTTTCAAAGTAGGGGTTTAAACTAGGGTTAGTGTTTTAAAGTAGGGGTTTAAACTAGGGTTAGGGTTTCAAAGTAGGGTTTTAACCTAGGGTTAGGGTTCTTAAGTAGGGGTTTAAACTCGGGTTAGGGTTTCAAAATAGGGTTTTAAACTATGGTTTGGGTTTCAAAGTAGGGGTTTAAACTAGGGTTAGGGTTTCAAAGTAGGGTTTTAAACTAGGGTTAGGGTTTTAAAGTAGGGGTTTAAATTAGGGTTAGGGTTTCAAAGTAGGGTTTTAACCTAGGGTTAGGGTTCTTAAATAGGGGTTTAAACTCGGGTTAGGGTTTCAAATTAGGGTTTTAAACTAGGGTTAAGGTTTCAAAGAAGGGGCTTAAACTAGGGTTAGGGTTTCAAAGTAGGGGTTTAAACTAGGGTTAGGGTTTCAAACTAGAGTTAAGGTTTCAAAGTAGGGTTTTAAACTAGGGTTAGGGTTTCAAAATAGGGTTTTAAACTAGGGTTAGGGTTTCAAAGTAGGGGTTTAAACTAGGGTTAGGGTTTCAAAGTAGGGTTTTAAACTAGGGTTAGGGTTTCAAAGTAGTGGTTTAAACTAGGGTTAGAGTTTCAAAGTAGGGGTTTAAACTAGGGTTAGGGTTTCAAAGTAGGGTTTAAATAAGGGTTAGGGTTTCAAAGTAGGGTTTTACACTAGGGTTAAGGTTTCAAAGTAGGGGTTTGAACTAGGGTTATGGGTTTCAAAGTAGGGTTTTAAACTAGGGTTAGGGTTTCAAAGTAGGGGTTTAAACTAAGGTTAAGGTTTCAAATAGGATTTTAAACTAAGGTTAGGGTTTCAAAGTAGGGGTTTAAACTAGGGTTAGGGTTTCAAAGTAGGGGTTTAAATTAGGGTTAGGGTTTCAAACTAGGGTTAGGGTTTCAAAGTAGGGGTTTAAACTAGGGTTAGGGTTTCAAAGTAGGGGTTTAAACTAGGGTTAGGGTTTCAAAGTAGGGGTTTAAATTAGGGTTTGGGTTTCAAAGTAGGGGTTTAAACTAGGATTAGGGTTTCAAAGTAGGGGTTTAAACTAGGGTTAGGGATTCAAAGTAGGGGTTTAAACTAGGGTTAGGGTTTCAAAGTAGGGGTTTAAAATAGGGTTAGGGTTTCAAAGTAGGGGTTTAAAGTAAGGTTAGGGTTTCAAAGTAGGGTTTTAAACTATGGTTAGGGTTTCAAAGTAGGGGTTTCAACTAGGGTTAGGGTTTAAAAGTAGGGGTTTAAACTAGGGTTAGGGATTCAAAGTAGGGGTTTAAACTAGGGTTAGGGTTTCAAAGTAAGGGTTTAAACTAGGGTTAGGGTTTTAAAGTAGGGGTTTAAACTAGGGTTAGGGTTTCAAAGTAGGGGTTTAAACTAGGGTTAGGGTTCTAAAGTAGGGGTTTAAACTAGGGTTAGGGTTTCAAAGTAGGGGTTTAAACTAGGGTAAGGGTTCCAAAGTAGGGTTTTAAACTAGGGTTAGGGTTTCAAAGTAGTGGTTTAAACTAGGGTTAAGATTTCAACGTAGGGGTTTAAACTAGGGTTAGGGTTTAAAAGTAGGGTTTTAAACTAGGGTTAGGGTTTCAAAGTAGGGGTTTAAACTAGGGTTAGGGTTTCAAAGTAGGGGTTTAAAGTAGGGTTAGGGTTTCAAAGTAGGGTTTTAAACTAGGGTTAGGGTTTCAAAGTAGGGGTTTAAACTAGGGTTAGGGTTTCAAAGTATGGGTTTAAAGTAGGGTTAGGGTTTCAAAGTAGGGGTTTAAACTAGGGTTAATGTTTCAAAGTAGGTGTTTAAACTAGGGTTAGGGTTTCAAACTAGGTGTTTAAACTAGGGTTAGGGTTTCAAACTAGGGTTAGGGTTTCAAAGTAGGTTTTTAAACTATGGTTAGGGTTTCAAAGTAGGGGTTTAAACTAGGGTTAGGGTTTCAAAGTAGGGTTTTAAACTATGGTTAGGGTTTCAAAGTAGGGGTTTAAACTAGGGTTAGGGTTTCAAACTAGGGTTAGGGTTTCAAAGTAGGTTTTTAAACTATGGTTAGGGTTTCAAAGTAGGGGTTTAAACTAGGGTTAGGGTTTCAAAGTAGGGTTTTAACCGAGGGTTAGGGTTCTTAAGTAGGGGTTTAAACTCGAGTTAGGGTTTCAAAGTAGGGTTTTAAACTATGGTTAAGGTTTCAAAGCAGGGGCTTAAACTAGGGTTAGGGTTTCAAAGTAGGTTTAGGGTTTCAAGGTAGGGTTTTAAACTAGGGTTAGGGTTTCAAAGTAGGGATTTAAACTAGGGTTAGGGTTTCAAAGTAGGGGTTTAAACTAGGGTTGGTGTTTCAAAGTAGGTGTTTAAACTAGGGTTAGGGTTTCAAACTAGGGTTAGGGTTTCAAAGTAGGGTTTTAAACTATGGTTAGGGTTTCAAAGTAGGGGTTTAAACTAGGGTTAGGGTTTCAAAGTAGGGTTTTAAACTAGGATTAGGGTTTTAAAGTAGGGGTTTAAACTAGGGTTAGGGTTTCAAAGTAGGGTTTTAACCTAAGGTTAGGGTTCTTAAGTAGGGGTTTAAACTCGAGTTAGGGTTTCAAAGTAGGGTTTTAAACTATGGTTAAGGTTTCAAAGTAGGGGTTTAAACTAGGGTTAGGGTTTCAAAGTAGGGGTTTAAACTAGGGTTAGGTTTTCAAACTAGGGTTAGGGTTTCAAGAAAGGGTTTTAAACTAGGTTAGGGTTTCAAAGTAGGGGTTTAAACTAGGGTTAGGGATTCAAAGTAGGGGTTTAAACTAGGGTTAGGGTTTCAAAGTAGGGGTTTAAAGTAGGGTTAGGGTTTCAAAGTAGGGGTTTAAACTAGGGTTAGTGTTTCAAAGTAGGTGTTTAAACTATGGTTAGGGTTTCAAACTAGGGTTAGGGTTTCAAAGTAGGGTTTTAAACTATGGTTAGGGTTTCAAAGTAGGGGTTTAAACTAGGGTTAGGGTTTCAAAGTAGGGTTTTAAACTAGAGTTGGTTTTAAAGTAGGGGTTTAAACTAGGGTTAGGGTTTCAAAGTAGGGTTTTAACCTAGGGTTAGGGTTCTTAAGTAGGGGTTTAAACTCGAGTTAGGGTTTCAAAGTAGGGTTTTAAACTATGGTTAAGGTTTCAAAGTAGGGGCTTAAACTAAGGTTAGGGTTTCAAAGTAGGGGTTTAAACTAGGGTTAGTGTTTCAAAGTAGGTGTTTAAACTAGGGTTAGGGTTTCAAACTAGGGTTAGGGTTTCAAAGTAGGGTTTTAAACTAGGAATAGGGTTACAAAATAGGGGTTTAAACTAGGGTTAGGTTTTCAAAGTAGGGGTTTAAACTAGGGTTAAGGTTTCAAAGTAGGGGTTTAAACTAGGGTTAGGTTTTCAAACAAGGGTTAGGGTTTCAAAGTAGGGTTTTAAAATAGGGTTAGGGTTCTTAAGTAGGGGTTTAAACTCGAGTTAGGGTTTCAAAGTAGGGTTTTAAACTATGGTTAGGGTTTCAAAGTAGGGGTTTAAACTAGGGTTAGTGTTTCAAAGTAGGTGTTTAAACTAGGGTTAGGGTTTCAAACTAGGGTTAGGGTTTCAAAGTAGGGTTTTAAACTAGGAATAGGGTTACAAAATAGGGGTTTAAACTAGGGTTAGGTTTTCAAAGTAGGGGTTTAAACTAGGGTTAAGGTTTCAAAGTAGGGGTTTAAACTAGGGTTAGGTTTTCAAACAAGGGTTAGGGTTTCAAAGTAGGGTTTTAAAATAGGGTTAGGTTTTCAAAGTAGGGGTTTAAACTAGGGTTAGGGATTCAAAGTAGGGGTTTAAACTAGGGTAAGGGTTTCAAAGTAGGGGTTTAACGTAGGGTTAGGGTTTCAAAGTAGGGGTTTAAACTAGGGTTAGGGTTTCAAAGTAGGGATCTAAACTAGGGTTAGGGATTCAAAGTAGGGGTTTAAACTAGGGTAAGGGTTTCAAAATAGGGGTTTAAACTAGGGTTAGGGTTGCAATGTAATGGTTTAATCTAGGGTTAGGGTTTCAAAGTCTGGTTTTAAACTAGGAATAGGGTTTCAAAGTAGGGTTTTAAACTAGGGTTAGGGTTTCAAAGTAGGGGTTTAAACTAGGGTTCAGGTTTCAAAGTAGGATTTTAAACTAAGGTTAGGGTTTCAAAGTAGGGGTTTAACCTAGGGTTAGGGTTCTAAAGTAGGGGTTTAAATTAGGGTTAGGGTTAGGGTTTCAAAGAAGGGGTTTAAACTAGGGTTAGGGTTTCAAAGTAGGGGTTTAAACTAGGATTAGGGTTTCAAAGTAGGGGTTTAAATTAGGGTTAGGGTTTCAAATTAGGGGTTTAAACTCGGGTTAGGGTTTCAAAATAGGGGTTTAAACTCGGGTTAGGGTTTCAAAGTAAGGGTTTAAACTAGGGTTAGGGTTTCAAAGTAGGGGTTTAAACTAGGGTTAGGGTTTCAAAGTAGGGGTTTAAACTAGGGTAAGGTTTTCAAACTAGGGTTAGGGTTTCAAAGTAGGGTTTTAAACTAGGGTTAGGGTTTCAAAGTAGGGGTTTAAACTAGGGTTA
Source organism: Leptonotus elevatus (assembly GCF_054856555.1). Classification (NCBI taxonomy): domain Eukaryota; kingdom Metazoa; phylum Chordata; class Actinopteri; order Syngnathiformes; family Syngnathidae; genus Leptonotus; species Leptonotus elevatus. Next base: position 954,366 of record NC_141260.1, on the reverse strand, counting down.
GGGTTTCAAAGTAGGGTTTTAACCTAGGGTTAGGGTTCTTAAGTAGGGGTTTAAACTCGGGTTAGGGTTTCAAAATAGGGTTTTAAACTATGGTTTGGGTTTCAAAGTAGGGGTTTAAACTAGGGTTAGGGTTTCAAAGTAGGGTTTTAAACTAGGGTTAGGGTTTTAAAATAGGGGTTTAAATTAGGGTTAGGGTTTCAAAGTAGGGTTTTAACCTAGGGTTAGGGTTCTTAAATAGGGGTTTAAACTCGGGTTAGGGTTTCAAATTAGGGTTTTAAACTAGGGTTAAGGTTTCAAAGAAGGGGCTTAAACTAGGGTTAGGGTTTCAAAGTAGGGGTTTAAACTAGGGTTAGGGTTTCAAACTAGAGTTAAGGTTTCAAAGTAGGGTTTTAAACTAGGGTTAGGGTTTCAAAATAGGGTTTTAAACTAGGGTTAGGGTTTCAAAGTAGGGATCTAAACTAGGGTTAGGGATTCAAAGTAGGGGTTTAAACTAGGGTAAGGGTTTCAAAATAGGGTTTTAAACTAGGGTTAGGGTTGCAATGTAATGGTTTAATCTAGGGTTAGGGTTTCAAAGTCTGGTTTTAAACTAGGAATAGGGTTTCAAAGTAGGGTTTTAAACTAGGGTTAGGGTTTCAAAGTAGGGGTTTAAACTAGGGTTCAGGTTTCAAAGTAGGATTTTAAACTAAGGTTAGTGTTTCAAAGTAGGGGTTTAACCTAGGGTTAGGGTTCTAAAGTAGGGGTTTAAATTAGGGTTAGGGTTAGGGTTTCAAAGAAGGGGTTTAAACTAGGGTTAGGGTTTCAAAGTAGGGGTTTAAACTAGGATTAGGGTTTCAAAGTAGGGGTTTAAATTAGGGTTAGGGTTTCAAATTAGGGGTTTAAACTCGGGTTAGGGTTTCAAAATAGGGGTTTAAACTCGGGTTAGGGTTTCAAAGTAAGGGTTTAAACTAGGGTTAGGGTTTCAAAGTAGGGGTTTAAACTAGGGTTAGGGTTTCAAAGTAGGGGTTTAAACTAGGGTAAGGTTTTCAAACTAGGGTTAGGGTTTCAAAGTAGGGTTTTAAACTAGGGTTAGGGTTTCAAAGTAGGGGTTTAAACTAGGGTTAGGGTTTCAAAGTAGGGGTTTAAACTAGGGTTAGGGTTTCAAGGTAGGGTTTTAAACTAGGGTTAGGGTTTCAAAGTAGGGGTTTAAACTAGGGTTAGGGATTCAAAGTAGGGGTTTAAACTAGGGTTAGGGTTTCAAAGTAGGGGTTTAAAGTAGGGTTAGGGTTTCAAAGTAGGGGTTTAAACTAGGGTTAGTGTTTTAAAGTAGGGGTTTAAACTCGGGTTAGGGTTTCAAAATAGGGTTTTAAACTATGGTTTGGGTTTCAAAGTAGGGGTTTAAACTAGGGTTAGGGTTTCAAAGTAGGGTTTTAAACTAGGGTTAGGGTTTTAAAGTAGGGGTTTAAATTAGGGTTAGGGTTTCAAAGTAGGGTTTTAACCTAGGGTTAGGGTTCTTAAATAGGGGTTTAAACTCGGGTTAGGGTTTCAAATTAGGGTTTTAAACTAGGGTTAAGGTTTCAAAGAAGGGGCTTAAACTAGGGTTAGGGTTTCAAAGTAGGGGTTTAAACTAGGGTTAGGGTTTCAAACTAGAGTTAAGGTTTCAAAGTAGGGTTTTAAACTAGGGTTAGGGTTTCAAAATAGGGTTTTAAACTAGGGTTAGGGTTTCAAAGTAGGGGTTTAAACTAGGGTTAGGGTTTCAAAGTAGGGTTTTAAACTAGGGTTAGGGTTTCAAAGTAGTGGTTTAAACTAGGGTTAGAGTTTCAAAGTAGGGGTTTAAACTAGGGTTAGGGTTTCAAAGTAGGGTTTAAATAAGGGTTAGGGTTTCAAAGTAGGGTTTTACACTAGGGTTAAGGTTTCAAAGTAGGGGTTTGAACTAGGGTTATGGGTTTCAAAGTAGGGTTTTAAACTAGGGTTAGGGTTTCAAAGTAGGGGTTTAAACTAGGGTTAGGGATTCAAAGTAGGGGTTTAAACTAGGGTTAGGGTTTCAAAGTAGGGGTTTAAAGTAGGGTTAGGGTTTCAAAGTAGGGGTTTAAACTAGGGTTAGTGTTTCAAAGTAGGTGTTTAAACTAGGGTTAGGGTTTCAAAGTAGGGTTTTAACCTAGGGTTAGGGTTCTTAAGTAGGGGTTTAAACTCGGGTTAGGGTTTCAAAATAGGGTTTCAAACTATGGTTTGGGTTTCAAAGTAGGGGTTTAAACTAGGGTTAGGGTTTCAAAGTAGGGTTTTAAACTAGGGTTAGGGTTTTAAAGTAGGGGTTTAAACTAGGGTTAGGGTTTCAAAGTAGGGGTTTAAACTAGGGTAAGGTTTTCAAACTAGGGTTAGGGTTTCAAAGTAGGGTTTTAAACTAGGGTTAGGGTTTCAAAGTAGGGGTTTAAACTAGGGTTAGGGTTTCAAAGTAGGGGTTTAAACTAGGGTTAGGGTTTCAAGGTAGGGTTTTAAACTAGGGTTAGGGTTTCAAAGTAGGGGTTTAAACTAGGGTTAGGGATTCAAAGTAGGGGTTTAAACTAGGGTTAGGGTTTCAAAGTAGGGGTTTAAAGTAGGGTTAGGGTTTCAAAGTAGGGGTTTAAACTAGGGTTAGTGTTTTAAAGTAGGGGTTTAAACTCGGGTTAGGGTTTCAAAATAGGGTTTTAAACTATGGTTTGGGTTTCAAAGTAGGGGTTTAAACTAGGGTTAGGGTTTCAAAGTAGGGTTTTAAACTAGGGTTAGGGTTTTAAAGTAGGGGTTTAAATTAGGGTTAGGGTTTCAAAGTAGGGTTTTAACCTAGGGTTAGGGTTCTTAAATAGGGGTTTAAACTCGGGTTAGGGTTTCAAATTAGGGTTTTAAACTAGGGTTAAGGTTTCAAAGAAGGGGCTTAAACTAGGGTTAGGGTTTCAAAGTAGGGGTTTAAACTAGGGTTAGGGTTTCAAACTAGAGTTAAGGTTTCAAAGTAGGGTTTTAAACTAGGGTTAGGGTTTCAAAATAGGGTTTTAAACTAGGGTTAGGGTTTCAAAGTAGGGGTTTAAACTAGGGTTAGGGTTTCAAAGTAGGGTTTTAAACTAGGGTTAGGGTTTCAAAGTAGTGGTTTAAACTAGGGTTAGAGTTTCAAAGTAGGGGTTTAAACTAGGGTTAGGGTTTCAAAGTAGGGTTTAAATAAGGGTTAGGGTTTCAAAGTAGGGTTTTACACTAGGGTTAAGGTTTCAAAGTAGGGGTTTGAACTAGGGTTATGGGTTTCAAAGTAGGGTTTTAAACTAGGGTTAGGGTTTCAAAGTAGGGGTTTAAACTAGGGTTAGGGATTCAAAGTAGGGGTTTAAACTAGGGTTAGGGTTTCAAAGTAGGGGTTTAAAGTAGGGTTAGGGTTTCAAAGTAGGGGTTTAAACTAGGGTTAGTGTTTCAAAGTAGGTGTTTAAACTAGGGTTAGGGTTTCAAAGTAGGGTTTTAACCTAGGGTTAGGGTTCTTAAGTAGGGGTTTAAACTCGGGTTAGGGTTTCAAAATAGGGTTTCAAACTATGGTTTGGGTTTCAAAGTAGGGGTTTAAACTAGGGTTAGGGTTTCAAAGTAGGGTTTTAAACTAGGGTTAGGGTTTTAAAGTAGGGGTTTAAATTAGGGTTAGGGTTTCAAAGTAGGGTTTTAACCTAGGGTTAGGGTTCTTAAATAGGGGTTTAAACTCGGGTTAGGGTTTCAAATTAGGGTTTTAAACTAGGGTTAGGGTTTCAAAATAGGGTTTTAAACTAGGGTTAGGGTTTCAAAGTAGGGGTTTAAACTAGGGTTAGGGTTTCAAAGTAGGGTTTTAAACTAGGGTTAGGGTTTCAAAGTAGTGGTTTAAACTAGGGTTAGAGTTTCAAAGTAGGGGTTTAAACTAGGATTAGGGTTTCAAAGTAGGGTTTAAATAAGGGTTAGGGTTTCAAAGTAGGGTTTTACACTAGGGTTAAGGTTTCAAAGTAGGGGTTTGAACTAGGGTTATGGGTTTCAAAGTAGGGTTTTAAACTAGGGTTAGGGTTTCAAAGTAGGGGTTTAAACTAAGGTTAAGGTTTCAAATAGGATTTTAAACTAAGGTTAGGGTTTCAAAGTAGGGGTTTAAACTAGGGTTAGGGTTTCAAAGTAGGGGTTTAAATTAGGGTTAGGGTTTCAAACTAGGGTTAGGGTTTCAAAGTAGGGGTTTAAACTAGGGTTAGGGTTTCAAAGTAGGGGTTTAAACTAGGGTTAGGGTTTCAAAGTAGGGGTTTAAATTAGGGTTTGGGTTTCAAAGTAGGGGTTTAAACTAGGATTAGGGTTTCAAAGTAGGGGTTTAAACTAGGGTTAGGGATTCAAAGTAGGGGTTTAAACTAGGGTTAGGGTTTCAAAGTAGGGGTTTAAAGTAGGGTTAGGGTTTCAAAGTAGGGGTTTAAAGTAAGGTTAGGGTTTCAAAGTAGGGTTTTAAACTATGGTTAGGGTTTCAAAGTAGGGGTTTCAACTAGGGTTAGGGTTTAAAAGTAGGGGTTTAAACTAGGGTTAGGGATTCAAAGTAGGGGTTTAAACTAGGGTTAGGGTTTCAAAGTAAGGGTTTAAACTAGGGTTAGGGTTTCAAAGTAGGGGTTTAAACTAGGGTTAGGGTTTCAAAGTAGGGGTTTAAACTAGGGTTAGGGTTCTAAAGTAGGGGTTTAAACTAGGGTTAGGGTTTCAAAGTAGGGGTTTAAACTAGGGTAAGGGTTCCAAAGTAGGGTTTTAAACTAGGGTTAGGGTTTCAAAGTAGTGTTTTAAACTAGGGTTAAGATTTCAACGTAGGGGTTTAAACTAGGGTTAGGGTTTAAAAGTAGGGTTTTAAACTAGGGTTAGGGTTTCAAAGTAGGGGTTTAAACTAGGGTTAGGGTTTCAAAGTAGGGGTTTAAAGTAGGGTTAGGGTTTCAAAGTAGGGTTTTAAACTAGGGTTAGGGTTTCAAAGTAGGGGTTTAAACTAGGGTTAGTGTTTCAAAGTAGGTGTTTAAACTAGGGTTAGGGTTTCAAACTAGGGTTAGGGTTTCAAAGTAGGGTTTTAAACTAGGAATAGGGTTACAAAATAGGGGTTTAAACTAGGGTTAGGTTTTCAAAGTAGGGGTTTAAACTAGGGTTAAGGTTTCAAAGTAGGGGTTTAAACTAGGGTTAGGTTTTCAAACAAGGGTTAGGGTTTCAAAGTAGGGTTTTAAAATAGGGTTAGGTTTTCAAAGTAGGGGTTTAAACTAGGGTTAGGGATTCAAAGTAGGGGTTTAAACTAGGGTAAGGGTTTCAAAGTAGGGGTTTAACTTAGGGTTAGGGTTTCAAAGTAGGGGTTTAAACTAGGGTTAGGGTTTCAAAGTAGGGATCTAAACTAGGGTTAGGGATTCAAAGTAGGGGTTTAAATTAGGGTTAGGGTTTCAAACTAGGGTTAGGGTTTCAAAGAAGGGGTTTAAACTAGGGTTAAGGTTTCAAAGTAGGGGTTTAAACTAGGGTTAGGGTTTCAAAGTAGGGGTTTAAATTAGGGTTTGGGTTTCAAAGTAGGGGTTTAAACTAGGATTAGGGTTTCAAAGTAGGGGTTTAAACTAGGGTTAGGGATTCAAAGTAGGGGTTTAAACTAGGGTTAGGGTTTCAAAGTAGGGGTTTAAAGTAGGGTTAGGGTTTCAAAGTAGGGGTTTAAAGTAAGGTTAGGGTTTCAAAGTAGGGTTTTAAACTATGGTTAGGGTTTCAAAGTAGGGGTTTCAACTAGGGTTAGGGTTTAAAAGTAGGGGTTTAAACTAGGGTTAGGGATTCAAAGTAGGGGTTTAAACTAGGGTTAGGGTTTCAAAGTAAGGGTTTAAACTAGGGTTAGGGTTTCAAAGTAGGGGTTTAAACTAGGGTTAGGGTTTCAAAGTAGGGGTTTAAACTAGGGTTAGGGTTCTAAAGTAGGGGTTTAAACTAGGGTTAGGGTTTCAAAGTAGGGGTTTAAACTAGGGTAAGGGTTCCAAAGTAGGGTTTTAAACTAGGGTTAGGGTTTCAAAGTAGTGTTTTAAACTAGGGTTAAGATTTCAACGTAGGGGTTTAAACTAGGGTTAGGGTTTAAAAGTAGGGTTTTAAACTAGGGTTAGGGTTTCAAAGTAGGGGTTTAAACTAGGGTTAGGGTTTCAAAGTAGGGGTTTAAAGTAGGGTTAGGGTTTCAAAGTAGGGTTTTAAACTAGGGTTAGGGTTTCAAAGTAGGGGTTTAAACTAGGGTTAGTGTTTCAAAGTAGGTGTTTAAACTAGGGTTAGGGTTTCAAACTAGGGTTAGGGTTTCAAAGTAGGGTTTTAAACTAGGAATAGGGTTACAAAATAGGGGTTTAAACTAGGGTTAGGTTTTCAAAGTAGGGGTTTAAACTAGGGTTAAGGTTTCAAAGTAGGGGTTTAAACTAGGGTTAGGTTTTCAAACAAGGGTTAGGGTTTCAAAGTAGGGTTTTAAAATAGGGTTAGGTTTTCAAAGTAGGGGTTTAAACTAGGGTTAGGGATTCAAAGTAGGGGTTTAAACTAGGGTAAGGGTTTCAAAGTAGGGGTTTAACTTAGGGTTAGGGTTTCAAAGTAGGGGTTTAAACTAGGGTTAGGGTTTCAAAGTAGGGATCTAAATTAGGGTTAGGGATTCAAAGTAGGGGTTTAAATTAGGGTTAGGGTTTCAAACTAGGGTTAGGGTTTCAAAGAAGGGGTTTAAACTAGGGTTAGGGTTTCAAAGTAGGGGTTTAAACTAGGATTAGGGTTTCAAAGTAGGGGTTTAAATTAGGGTTAGGGTTTCAAAATAGGGGTTTAAACTCGGGTTAGGGTTTCAAAATAGGGGTTTAAACTCGGGTTAGGGTTTCAAAGAAAGGGTTTAAACTAGGGTTAGGGTTTCAAAGTAGGGGTTTAAACTAGGGTTAGGGTTTCAAAGTAGGGGTTTAAACTAGGGTAAGGTTTTCAAAGTAGGGTTAGGGTTTCAAAGTAGGGTTTTAAACTAGGGTTAGGGTTTCAAAGTAGGGGTTTAAACTAGGGTTAGGGTTTCAAAGTAGGGGTTTAAACTAGGGTTAGGTTTTCAAACTAGGGTTAGGGTTTCAAGGTAGGGTTTTAAACTAGGGTTAGGGTTTCAAAGTAGGGGTTTAAACTAGGGTTAGGGATTCAAAGTAGGGGTTTAAACTAGGGTTAGGGTTTCAAAGTAGGGGTTTAAAGTAGGGTTAGGGTTTCAAAGTAGGGGTTTAAACTAGGGTTAGTGTTTCAAAGTAGGTGTTTAAACTAGGGTTAGGGTTTCAAAGTAGGGTTTTAACCTAGGGTTAGGGTTCTTAAGTAGGGGTTTAAACTCGGGTTAGGGTTTCAAAATAGGGTTTTAAACTATGGTTTGGGTTTCAAAGTAGGGGTTTAAACTAGGGTTAGGGTTTCAAAGTAGGGTTTTAAACTAGGGTTAGGGTTTTAAAGTAGGGGTTTAAATTAGGGTTAGGGTTTCAAAGTAGGGTTTTAACCTAGGGTTAGGGTTCTTAAATGGGGGTTTAAACTTGGGTTAGGGTTTCAAATTAGGGTTTTAAACTAGGGTTAAGGTTTCAAAGAAGGGGCTTAAACTAGGGTTAGGGTTTCAAAGTAGGTGTTTAAACTAGGGTTAGGGTTTCAAACTAGAGTTAAGGTTTCAAAGTAGGGTTTTAAACTAGGGTTAGGGTTTCAAAATAGGGTTTTAAACTAGGGTTAGGGTTTCAAAGTAGGGGTTTAAACTAGGGTTAGGGTTTCAAAGTAGGGTTTTAAACTAGGGTTAGGGTTTCAAAGTAGTGGTTTAAACTAGGGTTAGAGTTTCAAAGTAGGGGTTTAAACTAGGGTTAGGGTTTCAAAGTAGGGTTTAAATAAGGGTTAGGGTTTCAAAGTAGGGTTTTACACTAGGGTTAAGGTTTCAAAGTAGGGGTTTGAACTAGGGTTATGGGTTTCAAAGTAGGGTTTTAAACTAGGGTTAGGGTTTCAAAGTAGGGGTTTAAACTAAGGTTAAGGTTTCAAATAGGATTTTAAACTAAGGTTAGGGTTTCAAAGTAGGGGTTTAAACTAGGGTTAGGGTTTCAAAGTAGGGGTTTAAATTAGGGTTAGGGTTTCAAACTAGGGTTAGGGTTTCAAAGTAGGGGTTTAAACTAGGGTTAGGGTTTCAAAGTAGGGGTTTAAACTAGGGTTAGGGTTTCAAAGTAGGGGTTTAAATTAGGGTTTGGTTTTCAAAGTAGGGGTTTAAACTAGGATTAGGGTTTCAAAGTAGGGGTTTAAACTAGGGTTAGGGATTCAAAGTAGGGGTTTAAACTAGGGTTAGGGTTTCAAAGTAGGGGTTTAAAGTAGGGTTAGGGTTTCAAAGTAGGGGTTTAAAGTAAGGTTAGGGTTTCAAAGTAGGGTTTTAAACTATGGTTAGTTTTTCAAAGTAGGGGTTTCAACTAGGGTTAGGGTTTAAAAGTAGGGGTTTAAACTAGGGTTAGGGATTCAAAGTAGGGGTTTAAACTAGGGTTAGGGTTTCAAAGTAAGGGTTTAAACTAGGGTTAGGGTTTCAAAGTAGGGGTTTAAACTAGGGTTAGGGTTTCAAAGTAGGGGTTTAAACTAGGGTTAGGGTTCTAAAGTAGGGGTTTAAACTAGGGTTAGGGTTTCAAAGTAGGGGTTTAAACTAGGGTAAGGGTTCCAAAGTAGGGTTTTAAACTAGGGTTAGGGTTTCAAAGTAGTGTTTTAAACTAGGGTTAAGATTTCAACGTAGGGGTTTAAACTAGGGTTAGGGTTTAAAAGTAGGGTTTTAAACTAGGGTTAGGGTTTCAAAGTAGGGGTTTAAACTAGGGTTAGGGTTTCAAAGTAGGGGTTTAAAGTAGGGTTAGGGTTTCAAAGTAGGGTTTTAAACTAGGGTTAGGGTTTCAAAGTAGGGGTTTAAACTAGGGTTAGGGTTTCAAAGTATGGGTTTAAAGTAGGGTTAGGGTTTCAAAGTAGGGGTTTAAACTAGGGTTAATGTTTCAAAGTAGGTGTTTAAACTAGGGTTAGGGTTTCAAACTAGGTGTTTAAACTAGGGTTAGGGTTTCAAACTAGGGTTAGGGTTTTTAAAGTAGGTTTTTAAACTATGGTTAGGGTTTCAAAGTAGGGGTTTAAACTAGGGTTAGGGTTTCAAAGTAGGGTTTTAAACTATGGTTAAGGTTTCAAAGCAGGGGCTTAAACTAGGGTTAGGGTTTCAAAGTAGGGTTAGGGTTTCAAGGTAGGGTTTTAAACTAGGGTTAGGGTTTCAAAGTAGGGATTTAAACTAGGGTTAGGGTTTCAAAGTAGAGGTTTAAACTAGGGTTAGGGTTTCAAAGTAGGGGTTTAAACTAGGGTTAGGTTTTCAAACTAGGGTTAGGGTTTCAAGGTAGGGTTTTAAACTAGGGTTAGGGTTTCAAAGTAGGGGTTTAAACTAGGGTTAGGGATTCAAAGTAGGGGTTTAAACTAGGTTAGGGTTTCAAAGTAGGGGTTTAAAGTAGGGTTAGGGTTTCAAAGTAGGGGTTTAAACTAGGGTTGGTGTTTCAAAGTAGGTGTTTAAACTAGGGTTAGGGTTTCAAACTAGGGTTAGGGTTTCAAAGTAGGGTTTTAAACTATGGTTAGGGTTTCAAAGTAGGGGTTTAAACTAGGGTTAGGGTTTCAAAGTAGGGTTTTAAACTAGGATTAGGGTTTTAAAGTAGGGGTTTAAACTAGGGTTAGGGTTTCAAAGTAGGGTTTTAACCTAAGGTTAGGGTTCTTAAGTAGGGGTTTAAACTCGAGTTAGGGTTTCAAAGTAGGGTTTTAAACTATGGTTAAGGTTTCAAAGTAGGGGCTTAAACTAGGGTTAGGGTTTCAAAGTAGGGTTTTAAACTAGGATTAGGGTTTTAAAGTAGGGGTTTAAACTAGGGTTAGGGTTTCAAAGTAGGGTTTTAACCTAGGGTAAAACTCGAGTTAGGGTTTCAAAGTAGGGTTTTAAACTATGGTTAAGGTTTCAAAGTAGGGGCTTAAACTAGGGTTAGGGTTTCAAAGTAGGGTTTTAAACTAGGATTAGGGTTCTTAAGTAGGGGTTTAAACTCGAGTTAGGGTTTCAAAGTAGGGTTTTAAACTATGGTTAAGGTTTCAAAGTAGGGGCTTAAACTAGGGTTAGGGTTTCAAAGTAGGGGTTTAAACTAGGGTTAGGGTTTCAAAGTAGGGGTTTAAACTAGGGTTGGGTTTTTCAAACTAGGGTTAGGGTTACAAAGTAGGGTTTTAAACTAGGGTTAGGGTTTCAAAGTAGGGGTTTAAACTAGGGTTAGGGTTTTCAAATTAGGGGTTTAAACTAGGGTTAGGGTTTCAAAGTAGGGGTTTAAAGTAGGGTTAGGGTTTCAAAGTAGGGGTTTAAACTAGGGTTAGTGTTTCAAAGTAGGTGTTTAAACTAGGGTTAGGGTTTCAAACTAGGGTTAGGGTTTCAAAATAGGGTTTTAAACTATGGTTAGGGTTTCAAAGTTGGGGTTTAAACTAGGGTTAGGGTTTCAAAGTAGGGTTTTAAACTAGGATTAGGGTTTTAAAGTAGGGGTTTAAACTAGGGTTAGGGTTTCAAAGTAGGGTTTTAACCTAGGGTTAGGGTTCTTAAGTAGGGGTTTAAACTCGAGTTAGGGTTTCAAAGTAGGGTTTTAAACTATGGTTAAGGTTTCAAAGTAGGGGCTTAAACTAGGGTTAGGGTTTCAAAGTAGGGGTTTAAACTAGGGTTAGGGTTTCAAACTAGGGTTAGGGTTTCAAACTAGAGTTAAGGTTTCAAAGTAGGGTTTTAAACTAGGGTTAGGGATTCAAAGTAGGGTTTTAAACTAGGGTTAGGGTTTCAAAGTAGGGGTTTAAACTAGGGTTAGGGTTTCAAAGTAGGATTTTAAACTAAGGTTAGGGTTTCAAAGTAGGGGTTTAACCTAGGGTTAGGGTTCTAAAGTAGGGGTTTAAATTAGGGTTAGGGTTTCAAACTAGGGTTAGGGTTTCAAAGTAGGGGTTTAAACTAGGGTTAGGGTTTCAAAGTAGGTTTTTAAACTAGCGTTAGGGTTTCAAAGTAGGGGTTTAAACTAGGGTTAGGGTTTCAAAGTAGGGATTTAAATTAGGGTTTGGGTTTCAAAGTAGGGGTTTAAACTAGGATTTGGGTTTCAAAGTAGGGGTTTAAACTAGGGTTAGGGATTCAAAGTAGGGGTTTAAACTAGGGTTAGGGTTTCAAAGTAGCGGTTTAAAGCAGGGTTAGGGTTTCAAAGTAGGGGTTTAAACTAGGGTTAGGGTTTCAAAGTAGGGATCTAAACTAGGGTTAGGGATTCAAAGTAGGGGTTTAAACTAGGGTTAGGGTTTCCAAGTAGTGGTTTAAACTAGGGTTAGGTTTTCAAAATAGGGGTTTAAACTCGGGTTAGGGCTTCAAAGTAAGGGTTTAAACTAGGGTTAGGGTTTCAAAGTAGGGGTTTAAACTAGGGTTAGGGTTTCAAAGTAGGGGTTTAAACTAGGGTAAGGTTTTCAAACTAGGGTTAGGGTTTCAAAGTAGGGTTTTAAACTAGGGTTAGGGTTTCAAAGTAGGGGTTTAAACTAGGGTTAGGGTTTCAAAGTAGGGGTTTAAACTAGGGTTAGGTTTTCAAACTAGGGTTAGGGTTTCAAGGTAGGGTTTTAAACTAGGGTTAGGGTTTCAAAGTAGGGGTTTAAACTAGGGTTAGGGATTCAAAGTAGGGGTTTAAACTAGGGTTAGGGTTTCAAAGTAGGGGTTTAAAGTAGGGTTAGGGTTTCAAAGTAGGGGTTTAAACTAGGGTTAGTGTTTCAAAGTAGGTCTTTAAACTAGGGTTAAGGTTTCAAAGTAGGGTTTTAACCTAGGGTTAGGTTCTTAAGTAGGGGTTTAAACTCGGGTTAGGGTTTCAAAATAGGGTTTTAAACTATGGTTTGGGTTTCAAAGTAGGGGTTTAAACTAGGGTTAGGGTTTCAAAGTAGGGTTTTAAACTAGGGTTAGGGTTTTAAAGTAGGGGTTTAAATTAGGGTTAGGGTTTCAAAGTAGGGTTTTAACCTAGGGTTAGGGTTCTTAAATAGGGGTTTAAACTCGGGTTAGGGTTTCAAATTAGGGTTTTAAACTAGGGTTAAGGTTTCAAAGAAGGGGCTTAAACTAGGGTTAGGGTTTCAAAGTAGGGGTTTAAACTAGGGTTAGGGTTTCAAACTAGAGTTAAGGTTTCAAAGTAGGGTTTTAAACTAGGGTTAGGGTTTCAAAATAGGGTTTTAAACTAGGGTTAGGGTTTCAAAGTAGGGGTTTAAACTAGGGTTAGGGTTTCAAAGTAGGGTTTTAAACTAGGGTTAGGGTTTCAAAGTAGTGGTTTAAACTAGGGTTAGAGTTTCAAAGTAGGGGTTTAAACTAGGGTTAGGGTTTCAAAGTAGGGTTTAAATAAGGGTTAGGGTTTCAAAGTAGGGTTTTACACTAGGGTTAAGGTTTCAAAGTAGGGGTTTAAACTAGGGTTAGGGTTTCAAAGTAGGGGTTTAAAGTAGGGTTAGGGTTTCAAAGTAGGGGTTTAAAGTAGGGTTAAGGTTTCAAAGTAGGGGTTTAAAGTAAGGTTAGGGTTTCAAAGTAGGGTTTTAAACTATGGTTAGGGTTTCAAAGTAGGGGTTTCAACTAGGGTTAGGGTTTAAAAGTAGGGGTTTAAACTAGGGTTAGGGATTCAAAGTAGGGGTTTAAACTAGGGTTAGGGTTTCAAAGTAAGGGTTTAAACTAGGGTTAGGGATTCAAAGTAGGGGTTTAAACTAGGGTTAGGGTTTCAAAGTAGGGGTTTAAACTAGGATTAGGGTTCTAAAGTAGGGGTTTAAACTAGGGTAAGGGTTCCAAAGTAGGGTTTTAAACTACTGTTAGGGTTTCAAAGTAGTGGTTTAAACTAGGGTTAAGGTTTCAAAGTAGGGGTTTAAACTAGGGTTAGGGTTTAAAAGTAGGGTTTTAAACTAGGGTTAGGGTTTCAAAGTAGGGGTTTAAACTAGGGTTAGGGTTTCAAAGTAGGGGTTTAAAGTAGGGTTAGGGTTTCAAAGTAGGGTTTTAAACTAGGGTTAGGGTTTCAAAGTAGGGGTTTAAACTAGGGTTAGGGTTTCAAAGTATGGGTTTAAAGTAGGGTTAGGGTTTCAAAGTAGGGGTTTAAACTAGGGTTAATGTTTCAAAGTAGGTGTTTAAACTAGGGTTAGGGTTTCAAACTAGGTGTTTAAACTAGGGTTAGGGTTTCAAACTAGGGTTAGGGTTTCAAAGTAGGTTTTTAAACTATGGTTAGGGTTTCAAAGTAGGGGTTTAAACTAGGGTTAGGGTTTCAAAGTAGGGGTTTAAACTAGGGTAAGGGTTCCAAAGTAGGGTTTTAAACTAGGGTTAGGGTTTCAAAGTAGTGGTTTAAACTAGGGTTAAGATTTCAACGTAGGGGTTTAAACTAGGGTTAGGGTTTAAAAGTAGGGTTTTAAACTAGGGTTAGGGTTTCAAAGTAGGGGTTTAAACTAGGGTTAGGGTTTCAAAGTAGGGGTTTAAAGTAGGGTTAGGGTTTCAAAGTAGGGGTTTAAAGTAGGGTTAGGGTTTCAAAGTAGGGGTTTAAACTAGGGTTAGGGTTTCAAAGTATGGGTTTAAAGTAGGGTTAGGGTTTCAAAGTAGGGGTTTAAACTAGGGTTAATGTTTCAAAGTAGGTGTTTAAACTAGGGTTAGGGTTTCAAACTAGGTGTTTAAACTAGGGTTAGGGTTTCAAACTAGGGTTAGGGTTTCAAAGTAGGTTTTTAAACTATGGTTAGGGTTTCAAAGTAAGGGTTTAAACTAGGGTTAGGGTTTCAAAGTAGGGTTTTAAACTATGGTTAGGGTTTCAAAGTAGGGGTTTAAACTAGGGTTAGGGTTTCAAACTAGGGTTAGGGTTTCAAAGTAGGGTTTTAAACTATGGTTAGGTTTTCAAAGTAGGGGTTTAAACTAGGGTTAGGGTTTCAAAGTAGGGGTTTAAACTAGGGTTAGGGTTTCAAAGTAGGGTTTTAAACTATGGTTAAGGTTTCAAAGTAGGGGCTTAAACTAGGGTTAGGGTTTCAAAGTAGGGTTAGGGTTTCAAAGTAGGGTTTTAAACTAGGGTTAGGGTTTCAAAGTAGGGATTTAAACTAGGGTTAGGGTTTCAAAGTAGGGGTTTAAACTAGGGTTAGGGTTTCAAAGTAGGGGTTTAAACTAGGGTTAGGTTTTCAAACTAGGGTTAGGGTTTCAAGGTAGGGTTTTAAACTAGGGTTAGGGTTTCAAAGTAGGGGTTTAAACTAGGGTTAGGGATTCAAAGTAGGGGTTTAAACTAGGATAGGGTTTCAAAGTAGGGGTTTAAAGTAGGGTTAGGGTTTCAAAGTAGGGGTTTAAACTAGGGTTAGTGTTTCAAAGTAGGTGTTTAAACTAGGGTTAGGGTTTCAAACTAGGGTTAGGGTTTCAAAGTAGGGTTTTAAACTATGGTTAGGGTTTCAAAGTAGGGGTTTAAACTAGGGTTAGGGTTTCAAAGTAGGGTTTTAAACTAGGATTAGGGTTTTAAAGTAGGGGTTTAAACTAGGGTTAGGGTTTCAAAGTAGGGTTTTAACCTAGGGTAAAACTCGAGTTAGGGTTTCAAAGTAGGGTTTTAAACTATGGTTAGTGTTTCAAAGTAGGGGCTTAAACTAGGGTTAGGGTTTCAAAGTAGGGTTTTAAACTAGGATTAGGGTTCTTAAGTAGGGGTTAAAACTCGAGTTAGGGTTTCAAAGTAGGGTTTTAAACTATGGTTAAGGTTTCAAAGTAGGGGCTTAAACTAGGGTTAGGGTTTCAAAGTAGGGGTTTAAACTAGGGTTAGGGTTTCAAAGTAGGGGTTTAAACTAGGGTTAGGGTTTCAAAGTAGGGGTTTAAACTAGGGTTGGGTTTTCAAACTAGGGTTAGGGTTTCAAAGTAGGGTTTTAAAAGAGGGTTAGGGTTTCAAAGTAGGGGTTTAAACTAGGGTTAGGGTTTTCAAATTAGGGGTTTAAACTAGGGTTAGGGTTTCAAAGTAGGGGTTTAAAGTAGGGTTAGGGTTTCAAAGTAGGGGTTTAAACTAGGAATAGTGTTTTAAAGTAGGGGTTTAAACTAGGGTTAGGGTTTCAAAGTAGGGTTTTAACCTAGGGTTAGGGTTCTTAAGTAGGGGTTTAAACTCGAGTTAGGGTTTCAAAGTAGGGTTTTAAACTATGGTTAAGGTTTCAAAGTAGGGGCTTAAACTAGGGTTAGGGTTTCAAAGTAGGGGTTTAAACTAGGGTTAGGGTTTCAAAATAGGGTTTTAAACTATGGTTAGGGTTTCAAAGTTGGGGTTTAAACTAGGGTTAGGGTTTCAAAGTAGGGTTTTAAACTAGGATTAGGGTTTTAAAGTAGGGGTTTAAACTAGGGTTAGGGTTTCAAAGTAGGGTTTTAACCTAGGGTTAGGGTTCTTAAGTAGGGGTTTAAACTCGAGTTAGGGTTTCAAAGTAGGGTTTTAAACTATGGTTAAGGTTTCAAAGTAGGGGCTTAAACTAGGGTTAGGGTTTCAAAGTAGGGGTTTAAACTAGGGTTAGGGTTTCAAACTAGGGTTAGGGTTTCAAACTAGAGTTAAGGTTTCAAAGTAGGGTTTTAAACTAGGGTTACGGTTTCAAAGTAGGGTTTTAAACTAGGGTTAGCGTTTCAAAGAAGGGGTTTAAACCTGGGGTTAGGGTTTCAAAGTAGGGTTTTAAACTAGGGTTAGGGTTTCAAAGTAGTGGTTTAAACTAGGTTTAGGGTTTCAAAGTAGGGGTTTAAACTAGGGTTAGGGTTTCAAAGTAGGGGTTTAAACTAGGGTTAGGGTTTCAAAGTAGGGTTTTAAACTGGGGTTAGGGTTTCAAAGTGAGGTTTTACACTAGGGTTAGGGTTTCAAAGTAGGGGTTTAAACTAGGGTTAGTGTTTCAAAGTAGGGGTTTAAACTAAGGTTAAGGTTTCAAAGTAGGATTTTAAACTAAGGTTAGGGTTTCAAAGTAGGGGTTTAACCTAGGGTTAGGGTTCTAAAGTAGGGGTTTAAATTAGGGTTAGGGTTTCAAACTAGGGTTAGGGTTTCAAAGTAGGGGTTTAAACTAGGGTTAGGGTTTCAAAGTAGGTTTTTAAACTAGCGTTAGGGTTTCAAAGTAGGGGTTTAAACTAGGGTTAGGGTTTCAAAGTAGGGATTTAAACTAGGGTTAGGGATTCAAAGTAGGGGTTTAAACTAGGGTTAGGGTTTCAAAGTAGCGGTTTAAAGTAGGGTTAGGGTTTCAAAGTAGGGGTTTAAACTAGGGTTAGGGTTTCAAAGTAGGGATCTAAACTAGGGTTAGGGATTCAAAGTAGGGGTTTAAACTAGGGTTAGGGTTTCCAAGTAGTGGTTTAAACTAGGGTTAAGGTTTCAACGTAGGGGTTTCAACTAGGGTTAGGGTTTAAAAGTAGGGGTTTAAACTAGGGTTAGGGATTCAAAGTAGGGGTTTAAACTAGGGTTAGGGTTTCAAAGTAGGGGTTTAAAGTAGGGTAAGTGTTTCAAAGTAGGGGTTTAAACTAGGGTTAGGGTTTCAAAGTAGGGATCTAAACTAGGGTTAGGGATTCAAAGTAGGGGTTAAAACTAGGGTTAGGGTTTCAAAGTAGGGGTTTAAACTAGGTTTAAGGTTGCCAAGTAATGGTTTAAACTAGGGTTAGGGTTTAAAAGTAGGGGTTTAAACTAGGGTTAGGGTTTCAAAGTAGGGTTTTAAACTAGCGTTAGGGTTTCAAAGTAGGGGTTTAAACTAGGGTTAGGGATTCAAAATAGGGGTTTAAACTAGGGTTAGGGTTTCAAAGCAGGGGTTTAACGTAGGGTTAGGGTTTCAAAGTAGGGGTTTAAACTAGGGTTAGGGTTTCAAAGTTGGGATCTAAACTAGGGTTAGGGATTCAAAGTAGGGGTTTAAACTAGGATTAGGGTTTCAAAGTAGGGGTTTAAACTAGGGTTAGGGTTGCAAAGTAATGGTTTAAACTAGGGTTAGGGTTTCAAAGTAGGGGTTTAAACTAGGGTTAGGGTTTCAAAGTAGGGTTTTAAACTAGGGTTAGTGTTTCAAAGTAGGGTTTTAAACTAGGGTTAGGGTTTCAAAGTAGTGGTTTAAACTAGGGTTAGGGATTCAAAGTAGGGGTTTAAACTAGGGTTAGGGATTCAAAGTAGGGGTTTAAACTAGGGTTAGGGATTCAAAGTAGGGGTTTAAACTAGGGTTAGGGTTTCAAAGTAGGGATCTAAACTAGGGTTAGGGTTTCAAAGTAGGGTTTTAAACTGGGGTTAGGGTTTCAAAGTAGGGTTTTACACTAGGGTTAGGGTTTCAAAGTAGGGTTTTAAACTAGGGTTAGTGTTTCAAAGTAGGGGTTTAAACTAAGGTTAAGGTTTCAAAGTAGGATTTTAAACTAAGGTTAGGGTTTCAAAGTAGGGGTTTAACCTAGGGTTAGGGTTCTAAAGTAGGGGTTTAAATTAGGGTTAGGGTTTCAAACTAGGGTTAGGGTTTCAAAGTAGGGGTTTAAACTAGGGTTAGGGTTTCAAAGTAGGTTTTTAAACTAGCGTTAGGGTTTCAAAGTAGGGGTTTAAACTAGGGTTAGGGTTTCAAAGTAGGGATTTAAACTAGGGTTAGGGATTCAAAGTAGGGGTTTAAACTAGGGTTAGGGTTTCAAAGTAGCGGTTTAAAGTAGGGTTAGGGTTTCAAAGTAGGGGTTTAAACTAGGGTTAGGGTTTCAAAGTAGGGATCTAAACTAGGGTTAGGGATTCAAAGTAGGGGTTTAAACTAGGGTTAGGGTTTCCAAGTAGTGGTTTAAACTAGGGTTAAGGTTTCAACGTAGGGGTTTCAACTAGGGTTAGGGTTTAAAAGTAGGGGTTTAAACTAGGGTTAGGGATTCAAAGTAGGGGTTTAAACTAGGGTTAGGGTTTCAAAGTAGGGGTTTAAAGTAGGGTAAGTGTTTCAAAGTAGGGGTTTAAACTAGGGTTAGGGTTTCAAAGTAGGGATCTAAACTAGGGTTAGGGATTCAAAGTAGGGGTTAAAACTAGGGTTAGGGTTTCAAAGTAGGGGTTTAAACTAGGTTTAGGGTTGCCAAGTAATGGTTTAAACTAGGGTTAGGGTTTAAAAGTAGGGGTTTAAACTAGGGTTAGGGTTTCAAAGTAGGGTTTTAAACTAGCGTTAGGGTTTCAAAGTAGGGGTTTAAACTAGGGTTAGGGATTCAAAATAGGGGTTTAAACTAGGGTTAGGGTTTCAAAGCAGGGGTTTAACGTAGGGTTAGGGTTTCAAAGTAGGGGTTTAAACTAGGGTTAGGGTTTCAAAGTTGGGATCTAAACTAGGGTTAGGGATTAAAAGTAGGGGTTTAAACTAGGATTAGGGTTTCAAAGTAGGGGTTTAAACTAGGGTTAGGGTTGCAAAGTAATGGTTTAAACTAGGGTTAGGGTTTCAAAGTAGGGGTTTAAACTAGGGTTAGGGTTTCAAAGTAGGGGTTTAAACTAGGGTTAGGGTTTCAAAGTAGGGTTTTAAACTAGGGTTAGGGTTTCAAAGTAGGGTTTTAAACTAGGGTTAGGGTTTCAAAGTAGTGGTTTAAACTAGGGTTAGGGATTCAAAGTAGGGGTTTAAACTAGGGTTAGGGATTCAAAGTAGGGGTTTAAACTAGGGTTAGGGATTCAAAGTAGGGGTTTAAACTAGGGTTAGGGTTTCAAAGTAGGGATCTAAACTAGGGTTAAGGTTTCAAAGTAGGGGTTTAAACAAGGGTTAGGGTTAAAAAGTAATGGTGTAAACTAGGGTTAGGGTTGCAAAGTAATGGTGTAAACTAGGGTTAGGTTTTCAAAGTAGGGGTTAAACTAGGGTTAGGGTTTCAAAGTAGGGTTTTAAACTAGGGTTAGGGTTTCAAAGTAGTTGTTTAAACTAGGGTTAAGGTTTCAAAGTAGGGTTTCAAATTAGGGTTAGGGTTTCAAAGTAGGGTTTCAAACTAGGGTAAGGGTTTCAAAGTAGGTGTGTAAACGAGATAGGGTTTCAAACTAGGGTTAGGGTTTCAAAGTGGGGGTTTAAACTAGGGTTAAGGTTTCAAAGTAGGGTTTCAAATTAGGGTTAGGGTTTCAAAGTAGGGTTTCAAACTAGGGTAAGGGTTTCAAAGTAGGTGTGTAAACGAGATAGGGTTTCAAAGTAGGGTTTTAAACTAGGGTAAGTGTTTCAAAGTAGGGGTTTAAACTAGGGTTAGGGTTTTAAAGTAGGGTTTTAAACTAGGGTTAGGGTTTCAAAGTAGGGTTTTAAACTAGGGTAAGTGTTTCAAAGTAGGGGTTTAAACTAGGGTTAGGGTTTCAAAGTAGGGGTTTAAACTAGGGTTAGGGTTTCAAAGTAGGGGTTTAACCTAGGGTTAGGGTTCTAAAGTAGGGGTTTAAATTAGGGTTAGGGTTTCAAACTAGGGTTAGGGTTTCAAAGTAGGGGTTTAAACTAGGGTTAGGGTTTCAAAGTAGGTTTTTAAACTAGCGTTAGGGTTTCAAAGTAGGGGTTTAAACTAGGGTTAGGGTTTCAAAGTAGGGTTTTAAACTAGGGTTAGGGTTTCAAAGTAGGGATCTAAACTAGGGTTAGGGATTCAAAGTAGGGGTTTAAACTAGGGTTAGGGTTTCCAAGTAGTGGTTTAAACTAGGGTTAAGGTTTCAACGTAGGGGTTTCAACTAGGGTTAGGGTTTAAAAGTAGGGGTTTAAACTAGGGTTAGGGATTCAAAGTAGGGGTTTAAACTAGGGTTAGGGTTTCAAAGTAGGGGTTTAAAGTAGGGTTAGGGATTCAAAGTAGGGGTTTAAACTAGGGTTAGGGTTTCCAAGTAGTGGTTTAAACTAGGGTTAGGTTTTCAAAATAGGGGTTTAAACTCGGGTTAGGGCTTCAAAGTAAGGGTTTAAACTAGGGTTAGGGTTTCAAAGTAGGGGTTTAAACTAGGGTTAGGGTTTCAAAGTAGGGGTTTAAACTAGGGTAAGGTTTTCAAACTAGGGTTAGGGTTTCAAAGTAGGGTTTTAAACTAGGGTTAGGGTTTCAAAGTAGGGGTTTAAACTAGGGTTAGGGTTTCAAAGTAGGGGTTTAAACTAGGGTTAGGTTTTCAAACTAGGGTTAGGGTTTCAAGGTAGGGTTTTAAACTAGGGTTAGGGTTTCAAAGTAGGGGTTTAAACTAGGGTTAGGGATTCAAAGTAGGGGTTTAAACTAGGGTTAGGGTTTCAAAGTAGGGGTTTAAAGTAGGGTTAGGGTTTCAAAGTAGGGGTTTAAACTAGGGTTAGTGTTTCAAAGTAGGTCTTTAAACTAGGGTTAGGGTTTCAAAGTAGGGTTTTAACCTAGGGTTAGGGTTCTTAAGTAGGGGTTTAAACTCGGGTTAGGGTTTCAAAATAGGGTTTTAAACTATGGTTTGGGTTTCAAAGTAGGGGTTTAAACTAGGGTTAGGGTTTCAAAGTAGGGTTTTAAACTAGGGTTAGGGTTTTAAAGTAGGGGTTTAAATTAGGGTTAGGGTTTCAAAGTAGGGTTTTAACCTAGGGTTAGGGTTCTTAAATAGGGGTTTAAACTCGGGTTAGGGTTTCAAATTAGGGTTTTAAACTAGGGTTAAGGTTTCAAAGAAGGGGCTTAAACTAGGGTTAGGGTTTCAAAGTAGGGGTTTAAACTAGGGTTAGGGTTTCAAACTAGAGTTAAGGTTTCAAAGTAGGGTTTTAAACTAGGGTTAGGGTTTCAAAATAGGGTTTTAAACTAGGGTTAGGGTTTCAAAGTAGGGGTTTAAACTAGGGTTAGGGTTTCAAAGTAGGGTTTTAAACTAGGGTTAGGGTTTCAAAGTAGTGGTTTAAACTAGGGTTAGAGTTTCAAAGTAGGGGTTTAAACTAGGGTTAGGGTTTCAAAGTAGGGTTTAAATAAGGGTTAGGGTTTCAAAGTAGGGTTTTACACTAGGGTTAAGGTTTCAAAGTAGGGGTTTAAACTAGGGTTAGGGTTTCAAAGTAGGGGTTTAAAGTAGGGTTAGGGTTTCAAAGTAGGGGTTTAAAGTAGGGTTAAGGTTTCAAAGTAGGGGTTTAAAGTAAGGTTAGGGTTTCAAAGTAGGGTTTTAAACTATGGTTAGGGTTTCAAAGTAGGGGTTTCAACTAGGGTTAGGGTTTAAAAGTAGGGGTTTAAACTAGGGTTAGGGATTCAAAGTAGGGGTTTAAACTAGGGTTAGGGTTTCAAAGTAAGGGTTTAAACTAGGGTTAGGGATTCAAAGTAGGGGTTTAAACTAGGGTTAGGGTTTCAAAGTAGGGGTTTAAACTAGGATTAGGGTTCTAAAGTAGGGGTTTAAACTAGGGTTAGGGTTTCAAAGTAGGGGTTTAAACTAGGGTAAGGGTTCCAAAGTAGGGTTTTAAACTACTGTTAGGGTTTAAAAGTAGGGTTTTAAACTAGGGTTAGGGTTTCAAAGTAGGGGTTTAAACTAGGGTTAGGGTTTCAAAGTAGGGTTTTAAACTAGGGTTAGGGTTTCAAAGTAGGGTTTTAAACTAGGGTTAGGGTTTCAAAGTAGGGGTTTAAACTAGGGTTAGGGTTTCAAAGTATGGGTTTAAAGTAGGGTTAGGGTTTCAAAGTAGGGGTTTAAACTAGGGTTAATGTTTCAAAGTAGGTGTTTAAACTAGGGTTAGGGTTTCAAACTAGGTGTTTAAACTAGGGTTAGGGTTTCAAACTAGGGTTAGGGTTTCAAAGTAGGTTTTTAAACTATGGTTAGGGTTTCAAAGTAGGGGTTTAAACTAGGGTTAGGGTTTCAAAGTAGGGGTTTAAACTAGGGTAAGGGTTCCAAAGTAGGGTTTTAAACTAGGGTTAGGGTTTCAAAGTAGTGGTTTAAACTAGGGTTAAGATTTCAACGTAGGGGTTTAAACTAGGGTTAGGGTTTAAAAGTAGGGTTTTAAACTAGGGTTAGGGTTTCAAAGTAGGGGTTTAAACTAGGGTTAGGGTTTCAAAGTAGGGGTTTAAAGTAGGGTTAGGGTTTCAAAGTAGGGGTTTAAAGTAGGGTTAGGGTTTCAAAGTAGAGGTTTAAACTAGGGTTAGGGTTTCAAAGTATGGGTTTAAAGTAGGGTTAGGGTTTCAAAGTAGGGGTTTAAACTAGGGTTAATGTTTCAAAGTAGGTGTTTAAACTAGGGTTAGGGTTTCAAACTAGGTGTTTAAACTAGGGTTAGGGTTTCAAACTAGGGTTAGGGTTTCAAAGTAGGTTTTTAAACTATGGTTAGGGTTTCAAAGTAAGGGTTTAAACTAGGGTTAGGGTTTCAAAGTAGGGGTTTAAACTAGGGTTAGGGTTTCAAAGTGGGGGTTTAAACTAGGGTTAGGGTTTCAAAGTGGGGGTTTAAACTAGGGTTAGGGTTTCAAACTAGGGTTAGGGTTTCAAAGTAGGGTTTTAAACTATGGTTAGGTTTTCAAAGTAGGGGTTTAAACTAGGGTTAGGGTTTCAAAGTAGGGGTTTAAACTAGGGTTAGGGTTTCAAAGTAGGGTTTTAAACTATGGTTAAGGTTTCAAAGTAGGGGCTTAAACTAGGGTTAGGGTTTCAAAGTAGGGTTAGGGTTTCAAAGTAGGGTTTTAAACTAGGGTTAGGGTTTCAAAGTAGGGATTTAAACTAGGGTTAGGGTTTCAAAGTAGGGGTTTAAACTAGGGTTAGGGTTTCAAAGTAGGGGTTTAAACTAGGGTTAGGTTTTCAAACTAGGGTTAGGGTTTCAAGGTAGGGTTTTAAACTAGGGTTAGGGTTTCAAAGTAGGGGTTTAAACTATGGTTAGGGTTTCAAAGTAGGGGTTTAAACTAGGGTTAGGGTTTCAAAGTAGGGGTTTAAACTAGGGTAAGGGTTCCAAAGTAGGGTTTTAAACTAGGGTTAGGGTTTCAAAGTAGTGGTTTAAACTAGGGTTAAGATTTCAACGTAGGGGTTTAAACTAGGGTTAGGGTTTAAAAGTAGGGTTTTAAACTAGGGTTAGGGTTTCAAAGTAGGGGTTTAAACTAGGGTTAGGGTTTCAAAGTAGGGGTTTAAAGTAGGGTTAGGGTTTCAAAGTAGGGGTTTAAAGTAGGGTTAGGGTTTCAAAGTAGAGGTTTAAACTAGGGTTAGGGTTTCAAAGTATGGGTTTAAAGTAGGGTTAGGGTTTCAAAGTAGGGGTTTAAACTAGGGTTAATGTTTCAAAGTAGGTGTTTAAACTAGGGTTAGGGTTTCAAACTAGGTGTTTAAACTAGGGTTAGGGTTTCAAACTAGGGTTAGGGTTTCAAAGTAGGTTTTTAAACTATGGTTAGGGTTTCAAAGTAAGGGTTTAAACTAGGGTTAGGGTTTCAAAGTAGGGGTTTAAACTAGGGTTAGGGTTTCAAAGTGGGGGTTTAAACTAGGGTTAGGGTTTCAAAGTGGGGGTTTAAACTAGGGTTAGGGTTTCAAACTAGGGTTAGGGTTTCAAAGTAGGGTTTTAAACTATGGTTAGGTTTTCAAAGTAGGGGTTTAAACTAGGGTTAGGGTTTCAAAGTAGGGGTTTAAACTAGGGTTAGGGTTTCAAAGTAGGGTTTTAAACTATGGTTAAGGTTTCAAAGTAGGGGCTTAAACTAGGGTTAGGGTTTCAAAGTAGGGTTAGGGTTTCAAAGTAGGGTTTTAAACTAGGGTTAGGGTTTCAAAGTAGGGATTTAAACTAGGGTTAGGGTTTCAAAGTAGGGGTTTAAACTAGGGTTAGGGTTTCAAAGTAGGGGTTTAAACTAGGGTTAGGTTTTCAAACTAGGGTTAGGGTTTCAAGGTAGGGTTTTAAACTAGGGTTAGGGTTTCAAAGTAGGGGTTTAAACTAGGGTTAGGGATTCAAAGTAGGGGTTTAAACTAGGTTAGGGTTTCAAAGTAGGGGTTTAAAGTAGGGTTAGGGTTTCAAAGTAGGGGTTTAAACTAGGGTTAGTGTTTCAAAGTAGGTGTTTAAACTAGGGTTAGGGTTTCAAACTAGGGTTAGGGTTTCAAAGTAGGGTTTTAAACTATGGTTAGGGTTTCAAAGTAGGGGTTTAAACTAGGGTTAGGGTTTCAAAGTAGGGTTTTAAACTAGGATTAGGGTTTTAAAGTAGGGGTTTAAACTAGGGTTAGGGTTTCAAAGTAGGGTTTTAACCTAAGGTTAGGGTTCTTAAGTAGGGGTTTAAACTCGAGTTAGGGTTTCAAAGTAGGGTTTTAAACTATGGTTAAGGTTTCAAAGTAGGGGCTTAAACTAGGGTTAGGGTTTCAAAGTAGGGTTTTAAACTAGGATTAGGGTTTTAAAGTAGGGGTTTAAACTAGGGTTAGGGTTTCAAAGTAGGGTTTTAACCTAGGGTAAAACTCGAGTTAGGGTTTCAAAGTAGGGTTTTAAACTATGGTTAGTGTTTCAAAGTAGGGGCTTAAACTAGGGTTAGGGTTTCAAAGTAGGGTTTTAAACTAGGATTAGGGTTCTTAAGTAGGGGTTAAAACTCGAGTTAGGGTTTCAAAGTAGGGTTTTAAACTATGGTTAAGGTTTCAAAGTAGGGGCTTAAACTAGGGTTAGGGTTTCAAAGTAGGGGTTTAAACTAGGGTTAGGGTTTCAAAGTAGGGGTTTAAACTAGGGTTAGGGTTTCAAAGTAGGGGTTTAAACTAGGGTTGGGTTTTCAAACTAGGGTTAGGGTTTCAAAGTAGGGTTTTAAAAGAGGGTTAGGGTTTCAAAGTAGGGGTTTAAACTAGGGTTAGGGTTTTCAAATTAGGGGTTTAAACTAGGGTTAGGGTTTCAAAGTAGGGGTTTAAAGTAGGGTTAGGGTTTCAAAGTAGGGGTTTAAACTAGGAATAGTGTTTTAAAGTAGGGGTTTAAACTAGGGTTAGGGTTTCAAAGTAGGGTTTTAACCTAGGGTTAGGGTTCTTAAGTAGGGGTTTAAACTCGAGTTAGGGTTTCAAAGTAGGGTTTTAAACTATGGTTAAGGTTTCAAAGTAGGGGCTTAAACTAGGGTTAGGGTTTCAAAGTAGGGGTTTAAACTAGGGTTAGGGTTTCAAAATAGGGTTTTAAACTATGGTTAGGGTTTCAAAGTTGGGGTTTAAACTAGGGTTAGGGTTTCAAAGTAGGGTTTTAAACTAGGATTAGGGTTTTAAAGTAGGGGTTTAAACTAGGGTTAGGGTTTCAAAGTAGG
Source organism: Leptonotus elevatus (assembly GCF_054856555.1). Taxonomy (NCBI): domain Eukaryota; kingdom Metazoa; phylum Chordata; class Actinopteri; order Syngnathiformes; family Syngnathidae; genus Leptonotus; species Leptonotus elevatus. The sequence continues at coordinate 929,402 of NC_141260.1, read as the reverse complement.
GTTTTAACCTAGGGTTAGGGTTCTTAAGTAGGGGTTTAAACTCGAGTTAGGGTTTCAAAGTAGGGTTTTAAACTATGGTTAAGGTTTCAAAGTAGGGGCTTAAACTAGGGTTAGGGTTTCAAAGTAGGGGTTTAAACTAGGGTTAGGGTTTCAAACTAGGGTTAGGGTTTCAAACTAGAGTTAAGGTTTCAAAGTAGGGTTTTAAACTAGGGTTAGGGTTTCAAAGTAGGGTTTTAAACTAGGGTTAGCGTTTCAAAGAAGGGGTTTAAACCTGGGGTTAGGGTTTCAAAGTAGGGTTTTAAACTAGGGTTAGGGTTTCAAAGTAGTGGTTTAAACTAGGTTTAGGGTTTCAAAGTAGGGGTTTAAACTAGGGTTAGGGTTTCAAAGTAGGGGTTTAAACTAGGGTTAGGGTTTCAAAGTAGGGTTTTAAACTGGGGTTAGGGTTTCAAAGTAGGGTTTTACACTAGGGTTAGGGTTTCAAAGTAGGGGTTTAAACTAGGGTTAGTGTTTCAAAGTAGGGGTTTAAACTAAGGTTAAGGTTTCAAAGTAGGATTTTAAACTAAGGTTAGGGTTTCAAAGTAGGGGTTTAACCTAGGGTTAGGGTTCTAAAGTAGGGGTTTAAATTAGGGTTAGGGTTTCAAACTAGGGTTAGGGTTTCAAAGTAGGGGTTTAAACTAGGGTTAGGGTTTCAAAGTAGGTTTTTAAACTAGCGTTAGGGTTTCAAAGTAGGGGTTTAAACTAGGGTTAGGGTTTCAAAGTAGGGATTTAAACTAGGGTTAGGGATTCAAAGTAGGGGTTTAAACTAGGGTTAGGGTTTCAAAGTAGCGGTTTAAAGTAGGGTTAGGGTTTCAAAGTAGGGGTTTAAACTAGGGTTAGGGTTTCAAAGTAGGGATCTAAACTAGGGTTAGGGATTCAAAGTAGGGGTTTAAACTAGGGTTAGGGTTTCCAAGTAGTGGTTTAAACTAGGGTTAAGGTTTCAACGTAGGGGTTTCAACTAGGGTTAGGGTTTAAAAGTAGGGGTTTAAACTAGGGTTAGGGATTCAAAGTAGGGGTTTAAACTAGGGTTAGGGTTTCAAAGTAGGGGTTTAAAGTAGGGTAAGTGTTTCAAAGTAGGGGTTTAAACTAGGGTTAGGGTTTCAAAGTAGGGATCTAAACTAGGGTTAGGGATTCAAAGTAGGGGTTAAAACTAGGGTTAGGGTTTCAAAGTAGGGGTTTAAACTAGGTTTAAGGTTGCCAAGTAATGGTTTAAACTAGGGTTAGGGTTTAAAAGTAGGGGTTTAAACTAGGGTTAGGGTTTCAAAGTAGGGTTTTAAACTAGCGTTAGGGTTTCAAAGTAGGGGTTTAAACTAGGGTTAGGGATTCAAAATAGGGGTTTAAACTAGGGTTAGGGTTTCAAAGCAGGGGTTTAACGTAGGGTTAGGGTTTCAAAGTAGGGGTTTAAACTAGGGTTAGGGTTTCAAAGTTGGGATCTAAACTAGGGTTAGGGATTCAAAGTAGGGGTTTAAACTAGGATTAGGGTTTCAAAGTAGGGGTTTAAACTAGGGTTAGGGTTGCAAAGTAATGGTTTAAACTAGGGTTAGGGTTTCAAAGTAGGGGTTTAAACTAGGGTTAGGGTTTCAAAGTAGGGTTTTAAACTAGGGTTAGTGTTTCAAAGTAGGGTTTTAAACTAGGGTTAGGGTTTCAAAGTAGTGGTTTAAACTAGGGTTAGGGATTCAAAGTAGGGGTTTAAACTAGGGTTAGGGATTCAAAGTAGGGGTTTAAACTAGGGTTAGGGATTCAAAGTAGGGGTTTAAACTAGGGTTAGGGTTTCAAAGTAGGGATCTAAACTAGGGTTAGGGTTTCAAAGTAGGGTTTTAAACTGGGGTTAGGGTTTCAAAGTAGGGTTTTACACTAGGGTTAGGGTTTCAAAGTAGGGTTTTAAACTAGGGTTAGTGTTTCAAAGTAGGGGTTTAAACTAAGGTTAAGGTTTCAAAGTAGGATTTTAAACTAAGGTTAGGGTTTCAAAGTAGGGGTTTAACCTAGGGTTAGGGTTCTAAAGTAGGGGTTTAAATTAGGGTTAGGGTTTCAAACTAGGGTTAGGGTTTCAAAGTAGGGGTTTAAACTAGGGTTAGGGTTTCAAAGTAGGTTTTTAAACTAGCGTTAGGGTTTCAAAGTAGGGGTTTAAACTAGGGTTAGGGTTTCAAAGTAGGGATTTAAACTAGGGTTAGGGATTCAAAGTAGGGGTTTAAACTAGGGTTAGGGTTTCAAAGTAGCGGTTTAAAGTAGGGTTAGGGTTTCAAAGTAGGGGTTTAAACTAGGGTTAGGGTTTCAAAGTAGGGATCTAAACTAGGGTTAGGGATTCAAAGTAGGGGTTTAAACTAGGGTTAGGGTTTCCAAGTAGTGGTTTAAACTAGGGTTAAGGTTTCAACGTAGGGGTTTCAACAAGGGTTAGGGTTTAAAAGTAGGGGTTTAAACTAGGGTTAGGGATTCAAAGTAGGGGTTTAAACTAGGGTTAGGGTTTCAAAGTAGGGGTTTAAAGTAGGGTAAGTGTTTCAAAGTAGGGGTTTAAACTAGGGTTAGGGTTTCAAAGTAGGGATCTAAACTAGGGTTAGGGATTCAAAGTAGGGGTTAAAACTAGGGTTAGGGTTTCAAAGTAGGGGTTTAAACTAGGTTTAGGGTTGCCAAGTAATGGTTTAAACTAGGGTTAGGGTTTAAAAGTAGGGGTTTAAACTAGGGTTAGGGTTTCAAAGTAGGGTTTTAAACTAGCGTTAGGGTTTCAAAGTAGGGGTTTAAACTAGGGTTAGGGATTCAAAATAGGGGTTTAAACTAGGGTTAGGGTTTCAAAGCAGGGGTTTAACGTAGGGTTAGGGTTTCAAAGTAGGGGTTTAAACTAGGGTTAGGGTTTCAAAGTTGGGATCTAAACTAGGGTTAGGGATTAAAAGTAGGGGTTTAAACTAGGATTAGGGTTTCAAAGTAGGGGTTTAAACTAGGGTTAGGGTTGCAAAGTAATGGTTTAAACTAGGGTTAGGGTTTCAAAGTAGGGGTTTAAACTAGGGTTAGGGTTTCAAAGTAGGGTTTTAAACTAGGGTTAGGGTTTCAAAGTAGGGTTTTAAACTAGGGTTAGGGTTTCAAAGTAGTGGTTTAAACTAGGGTTAGGGATTCAAAGTAGGGGTTTAAACTAGGGTTAGGGATTCAAAGTAGGGGTTTAAACTAGGGTTAGGGATTCAAAGAAGGGGTTTAAACTAGGGTTAGGGTTTCAAAGTAGGGATCTAAACTAGGGTTAAGGTTTCAAAGTAGGGGTTTAAACAAGGGTTAGGGTTAAAAAGTAATGGTGTAAACTAGGGTTAGGGTTGCAAAGTAATGGTGTAAACTAGGGTTAGGTTTTCAAAGTAGGGGTTAAACTAGGGTTAGGGTTTCAAAGTAGGGTTTTAAACTAGGGTTAGGGTTTCAAAGTAGTTGTTTAAACTAGGGTTAAGGTTTCAAAGTAGGGTTTCAAATTAGGGTTAGGGTTTCAAAGTAGGGTTTCAAACTAGGGTAAGGGTTTCAAAGTAGGTGTGTAAACGAGATAGGGTTTCAAACTAGGGTTAGGGTTTCAAAGTGGGGGTTTAAACTAGGGTTAAGGTTTCAAAGTAGGGTTTCAAATTAGGGTTAGGGTTTCAAAGTAGGGTTTCAAACTAGGGTAAGGGTTTCAAAGTAGGTGTGTAAACGAGATAGGGTTTCAAAGTAGGGTTTTAAACTAGGGTAAGTGTTTCAAAGTAGGGGTTTAAACTAGGGTTAGGGTTTTAAAGTAGGGTTTTAAACTAGGGTTAGGGTTTCAAAGTAGGGTTTTAAACTAGGGTAAGTGTTTCAAAGTAGGGGTTTAAACTAGGGTTAGGGTTTCAAAGTAGGGGTTTAAACTAGGGTTAGGGTTTCAAAGTAGGGGTTTAACCTAGGGTTAGGGTTCTAAAGTAGGGGTTTAAATTAGGGTTAGGGTTTCAAACTAGGGTTAGGGTTTCAAAGTAGGGGTTTAAACTAGGGTTAGGGTTTCAAAGTAGGTTTTTAAACTAGCGTTAGGGTTTCAAAGTAGGGGTTTAAACTAGGGTTAGGGTTTCAAAGTAGGGTTTTAAACTAGGGTTAGGGTTTCAAAGTAGGGATCTAAACTAGGGTTAGGGATTCAAAGTAGGGGTTTAAACTAGGGTTAGGGTTTCCAAGTAGTGGTTTAAACTAGGGTTAAGGTTTCAACGTAGGGGTTTCAACTAGGGTTAGGGTTTAAAAGTAGGGGTTTAAACTAGGGTTAGGGATTCAAAGTAGGGGTTTAAACTAGGGTTAGGGTTTCAAAGTAGGGGTTTAAAGTAGGGTAAGTGTTTCAAAGTAGGGGTTTAAACTAGGGTTAGGGTTTCAAAGTAGGGATCTAAACTAGGGTTAGGGATTCAAAGTAGGGGTTAAAACTAGGGTTAGGGTTTCAAAGTAGGGGTTTAAACTAGGTTTAGGGTTGCCAAGTAATGGTTTAAACTAGGGTTAGGGTTTAAAAGTAGGGTTTTAAACTAGGGTTAGGGTTTCAAAGTAGGGTTTTAAACTAGGGTTAGGGTTTCAAAGTAGGGGTTTAAACTAGGGTTAGGGATTCAAAATAGGGGTTTAAACTAGGGTTAGGGTTTCAAAGTAGGGGTTTAACGTAGGGTTAGGGTTTCAAAGTAGGGGTTTAAACTAGGGTTAGGGTTTCAAAGTTGGGATCTAAACTAGGGTTAGGGATTCAAAGTAGGGGTTTAAACTAGGATTAGGGTTTCAAAGTAGGGGTTTAAACTAGGGTTAGGGTTGCAAAGTAATGGTTTAAACTAGGGTTAGGGTTTCAAAGTAGGGGTTTAAACTAGGGTTAGGGTTTCAAAGTAGGGTTTTAAACTAGGGTTAGGGTTTCAAAGTAGGGTTTTAAACTAGGGTTAGGGTTTCAAAGTAGTGGTTTAAACTAGGGTTAGGGTTTTAAAGTAGGGGTTTAAACTAGGGTTAGGGATTCAAAGTAGGGGTTTAAACTAGGGTTAGGGTTTCAAAGTAGGGATCTAAACTAGGGTTAGGGTTTCAAAGTAGGGGTTTAAACAAGGGTTAGGGTTGCAAAGTAATGGTGTAAACTAGGGTTAGGGTTGCAAAGTAATGGTGTAAACTAGGGTTAGGTTTTCAAAGTAGGGGATAAACTAGGGTTAGGGTTTCAAAGTAGGGTTTTAAACTAGGGTTAGGGTTTCAAAGTAGTTGTTTAAACTAGGGTTAAGGTTTCAAAGTAGGGGTTTAAACTAGGGTTAGGGTTTAAAAGTAGGGGTTTAAACTAGGGTTAGGGTTCCAAAAAAGGGTTTCAAACTAGGGTTAGGGTGTCAAAGTGGGGGTTTAAACTAGGGTTAGGGTTTCAAAGTAGGGTTTCAAATTAGGGTTAGGGTTTCAAAGTAGGGTTTCAAACTAGGGTAAGGGTTTCAAAGTAGGTGTGTAAACGAGATAGGGTTTCAAACTAGGGTTAGGGTTTCAAAGTAGGGTTTTAAACTAGGGTAAGTGTTTCAAAGTAGGGGTTTAAAGTAGGGTTAGGGTTTCAAAGTAGGGGTTTAAACTAGGGTTAGGGTTTCAAAGTAGGGATCTAAACTAGGGTTAGGGATTCAAAGTAGGGGTTTAAACTAGGGTTAGGGTTTCCAAGTAGTGGTTTAAACTAGGGTTAAGGTTTCAACGTAGGGGTTTCAACTAGGGTTAGGGTTTAAAAGTAGGGGTTTAAACTAGGGTTAGGGATTCAAAGTAGGGGTTTAAACTAGGGTTAGGGTTTCAAAGTAGGGGTTTAAAGTAGGGTAAGTGTTTCAAAGTAGGGGTTTAAACTAGGGTTAGGGTTTCAAAGTAGGGATCTAAACTAGGGTTAGGGATTCAAAGTAGGGGTTAAAACTAGGGTTAGGGTTTCAAAGTAGGGGTTTAAACTAGGTTTAGGGTTGCCAAGTAATGGTTTAAACTAGGGTTAGGGTTTCAAAGTAGGGGTTTAAACTAGGGTTAGGGTTTCAAAGTTGGGATCTAAACTAGGGTTAGGGATTCAAAGTAGGGGTTTAAACTAGGATTAGGGTTTCAAAGTAGGGGTTTAAACTAGGGTTAGGGTTGCAAAGTAATGGTTTAAACTAGGGTTAGGGTTTCAAAGTAGGGGTTTAAACTAGGGTTAGGGTTTCAAAGTAGGGTTTTAAACTAGGGTTAGGGATTCAAAGTAGGGGTTTAAACTAGGGTTAGGGATTCAAAGTAGGGGTTTAAACTAGGGTTAGGGTTTCAAAGTAGGGATCTAAACTAGGGTTAGGGTTTCAAAGTAGGGGTTTAAACAAGGGTTAGGGTTGCAAAGTAATGGTGTAAACTAGGGTTAGGTTTTCAAAGTAGGGGATAAACTAGGGTTAGGGTTTCAAAGTAGGGTTTTAAACTAGGGTTAGGGTTTCAAAGTAGTTGTTTAAACTAGGGTTAAGGTTTCAAAGTAGGGGTTTAAACTAGGGTTAGGGTTTAAAAGTAGGGGTTTAAACTAGGGTTAGGGTTCCAAAAAAGGGTTTCAAACTAGGGTTAGGGTGTCAAAGTGGGGGTTTAAACTAGGGTTAGGGTTTCAAAGTAGGGTTTCAAATTAGGGTTAGGGTTTCAAAGTAGGGTTTCAAACTAGGGTAAGGGTTTCAAAGTAGGTGTGTAAACGAGATAGGGTTTCAAACTAGGGTTAGGGTTTCAAAGTAGGGTTTTAAACTAGGGTAAGTGTTTCAAAGTAGGGGTTTAAACTAGGGTTAGGGTTTCAAAGTAGGGTTTTAAACTAGGGTTAGGGTTTCAAAGTAGGGGTTTAAACTAGGGTTAGGGATTCAAAGTAGGGTTTCAAACTAGGGTTAAGGTTTCAAAGTAGGGGTTTAAACTAGGTTTAGGTTTTCAAACTAGGGTTAGGGTTTCAAAGTAGGGTTTTAAACTAGGGTTAGGGTTTCAAAGTAGGGGTTTAATTTAGGGTAAGGTTTTCAAACTAGTGTTAGGGTTTCAAAGTAGGGTTTTAAACTAGGGTTAGGGTTTCAAAGTAGGGGTTTAAACTAGGGTTAGGGATTCAAAGTAGGGGTTTAATCTAGGGTTAGGGTTTCAAAGTCTGGTTTTAAACTAGGAATAGGGTTTCAAAGTAGGGTTTTAAACTAGGGTTAGGGTTTCAAAGTAGGGGTTTAAACTAGGGTTAAGGTTTCAAAGTAGGATTTTAAACTAAGGTGAGGGTTTCAAAGTAGGGGTTTAACCTAGGGTTAGGGTTCTAAAGTAGGGGTTTAAATTAGGGTTAGGGTTTCAAACTAGGGTTAGGGTTTCAAAGAAGGGGTTTAAACTAGGGTTAGGGTTTCAAAGTAGGGGTTTAAACTAGGGATAGGGTTTCAAAGTAGGGGTTTAAACTAGGATTAGGATTTCAAAGTAGGGGTTTAAACCAGGGTTAGGGTTTCAAAGTAGGGGTTTAAACTAGGGTTAAGGTTTCAAAGTAGGATTTTAAACTAAGGTTAGGGTTTCAAAGTAGGGGTTTAACCTAGGGTTAGGGTTCTAAAGTAGGGGTTTAAATTAGGGTTAGGGTTTCAAACTAGGGTTAGGGTTTCAAAGTAAGGGTTTAAACTAGGGTTAGGGTTTCAAAGTAGGGGTTTAAACTAGGGTTAGGGTTTTAAAGTAGGGGTTTAAACTAGGGTTAGGGTTTCAAAGTAGGGGTTTAAACTAGGATTAGGGTTTCAAAGTAGGGGTTTAAACTAGGGTTAGGTTTTCAAAGTAGGGGTTTAAACTCAGGTTAGGGTTTCAAAGTAGGGGTTTAAACTCGGGTTAGGGTTTCTAACTAGGGGTTTAAACTAGGGTTAGGGTTTCAAAGTATGGGTTTAAACTAGGGTTAGGTTTTCAAACTAGGGTTAGGGTTTCAAAGTAGGGGTTTAAATTAGGGTTAGGGTTTCAAACTAGGGTTAGGGTTTCAAAGAAGGGGTTTAAACTAGGGTTAGGGTTTCAAAGTAGGGGTTTAAACTAGGATTAGGATTTCAAAGTAGGGGTTTAAACTAGGGTTAGGGTTTCAAAGTAGGGGTTTAAACTAGGGTTAAGGTTTCAAAGTAGGATTTTAAACTAAGGTTAGGGTTTCAAAGTAGGGGTTTAACCTAGGGTTAGGGTTCTAAAGTAGGGGTTTAAATTAGGGTTAGGGTTTCAAACTAGGCTTAGGGTTTCAAAGTAAGGGTTTAAACTAGGGTTAGGGTTTCAAAGTAGGGGTTTAAACTAGGGTTAGGGTTTCAAAGTAGGGGTTTAAACTCAGGTTAGGGTTTCAAAGTAGGGGTTTAAACTCGGGTTAGGGTTTCAAACTAGGGGTTTTAACTAGGGTTAGGGTTTCAAAGTAGGGTTTTAAACTAGGGTTAGGGTTTCAAACTAGGGTTAGGGTTTCAAAGTAGGGTTTAAAACTAGGTTTGGGGTTTCAAAGTAGGGGTTTAAACTAGGGTTAGGGTTTCAAAGTAGGATTTTAAACTAGGGTTAGGGTTTTAAAGTAGTGGTTTAAACTAGGGTTAGGGTTTCAAAGTAGGGTTTTAAACTAGGGTTAGGGTTTCAAAGTAGGGGTTTAAACTGGGGTTAGGGTTTCAAAGTAGGGGTTTAAACTAGGGTTAGGGTTTCAAAGTAGGGGTTTAAACTAGGGTTAGGGTTTCAAAGTAGGGGTTTAAACTAGGGTTAGGTTTTCAAACTAGGGTTAGGGTTTCAAAGTAGGGTTTTAAACTAGGGGTAGGGTTTCAAACTAGGAATAGGGTTTCAAAGTAGGGTTTTAAACTAGGTTTAGGGTTTCAAAGTAGGGGTTTAAACTAGGGTTAGGGTTTCAAAGTAGGATTTTAAACTAGGGTTAGGGTTTTAAAGTAGGGTTTTAAACTAGGGTTAGGGTTTCAAAGTAGGGGTTTAAACTAGGGTTAGGGTTTCAAAGTAGGGGTTTAAACTAGGGTAAGGGTTTCAAACTAAGGTTAGGGTTTCAAACTAGAGTTAAGGTTTCAAAGTAGGGTTTTAAACTAGGGTTAGGGTTTCAAAGTAGGGTTTTAAACTAGGGTTAGGGTTTCAAAGTAGGGGTTTAAACTAGGGTTAGGGTTTCAATGTAGGGTTTTAAACTAGGGTTAGGGTTTCAAAGTAGTGGTTTAAACTAGGGTTAGGGTTTCAAAGTAGGTGTTTAAACGAGGGTTAGGGTTTAAACTAGGGTTAAGGTTTCAAAGTAGGGGTTTAAACTAGGGTTAGGGTTTCAAAGTAGGGTTTTAAACTAGGTTAAGGTTTCAAAACGGTGGTTTAAACTAGGGTTAGGGTTTCAAAGTAGGGGTTTAAACTAGGGTTAGGGTTTCAAAGTAGGGTTTTAAACAAGGGTTAGGGTTTCAAAGTAGGGGTTTAAACTATGGTTAGGGTTTCAAAGTAGGGGTTTAAACTAGGGATAAAGTTTCAATTAGGGGTTTAAACTAGGGTTAGGGTTTCAAAATAGGGGTTTAAACTAGGGTTAGGGTTTCAAAGTAGGGGTTTAAACTAGGGATAAAGTTTCAATTAGGGGTTTAAACTAGGGTTAGGGTTTCAAAGTAGGGGTTTAAACTAGGGTTAGGGTTTCAAAGTAGGGGTTTAAACTAGAGATAAAGTTTCAATTAGGTGTTTAAACTAGGGTTAGGGTTTCAAAGTAGGGGTTTAAACTAGGGTTAAGGTTTCAAAGTATGGGTTTGAACTATGGTTATGGTTTCAAAGTAGGGGTTTAAAGTAGGGTTAGGGTTTCAAAGTAGGGTTTTAAACTAGGTTTAGGGTTTCAAAGTAGGGGTTTAAACTCGGGTTAGGGTTTCAAAGTAGGGGTTTAAACTAGGATTAGGATTTCAAAGTAGGGGTTTAAACTAGGGTTAGGGTTTCAAAGTAGGGGTTTAAACTAGGGTTAAGGTTTCAAAGTAGGATTTTAAACTAAGGTTAGGGTTTCAAAGTAGGGGTTTAACCTAGGGTTAGGGTTCTAAAGTAGGGGTTTAAATTAGGGTTAGGGTTTCAAACTAGGCTTAGGGTTTCAAAGTAAGGGTTTAAACTAGGGTTATGGTTTCAAAGTAGGGGTTTAAACTAGGGTTAGGGTTTCAAAGTAGGGGTTTAAACTAGGATTAGGGTTTCAAAGTAGGGGTTTAAACTAGGGTTAGGTTTTCAAAGTAGGGGTTTAAACTCAGGTTAGGGTTTCAAAGTAGGGGTTTAAACTCGGGTTAGGGTTTCAAACTAGGGGTTTGAACTAGGGTTAAGGTTTCAAAGTAGGGGTTTAAACTAGGGTTAGGTTTTCAAACTAGGGTTAGGGTTTCAAAGTAGGGTTTTAAACTAGGGTTAGTGTTTCAAACTAGGGTTAGGGTTTCAAAGTAGGGTTTTAAACTAGGTTTGGGGTTTCAAAGTAGGGGTTTAAACTAGGGTTAGGGTTTCAAAGTAGGATTTTAAACTAGGGTTAGGGTTTCAAAGTAGGGTTTTAAACTAGGGTTAGGGTTTCAAAGTAGGGTTTTAAACTAGGGTTAGGGTTTCAAAGTAGGGGTTTAAACTAGGGTTAGGGTTTCAAAGTAGGGGTTTAAACTCGGGTTAGGGTTTCAAAGTAGGGGTTTAAACTAGGGTTAGGGTTTCAAAGTAGGGGTTTAAACTAGGGTTAGGTTTTCAAACTAGGGTTAGGGTTTCAAAGTAGGGTTTTAAACTAGGGTTAGGGTTTCAAACTAGGGTTAGGGTTTCAAAGTAAGGTTTTAAACTAGGTTTAGGGTTTCAAAGTAGGGGTTTAAACTAGGGTTAGGGTTTCAAAGTAGGATTTTAAACTAGGGTTAGGGTTTTAACTCTTTGACTGCCAGACGTTTTCAGAAAAGGGATGCCGTCAGTGCCAGCCGATTTAAGCATTTTGACTGATTTTCAAGGTCCACAGAAAATGTTCTGTTTGGACTATGGAAACACACGTACTACCAAATGAAAGATTGGTCTTTCATCTTTCATCAGAAAAAAAGAGTTTGTTTCTACCTTATTCCGTTCTTTAGTAATCAACAATAGAAAATGGTTAGTTTGATCCAATTTCGCCTGTGTTGGACCAAAATACGGAGAAATCAAGCTTTTAGTGAAACGATATTATTTCATGCATTCTAGTGAATTTGACACTTCTTTTTGTCCATGAATGATGCCACAAACACCTAAATAGTGCTTTACTTCTATAAAACACTACCACCAAGAATGAAAAAGTGTTTTTTGATAGCAAAATACGTTTATTTACATTCAACAGTGTAACAATTTGACAACAATTTGGCAAACTATTTACAAATGTGTGCAACTGTGGTGCTATTTACAAATATGTGGATGTTTCAACGACAGTTTTTCTTTTTGTAACACTCTCCTGCGTGCAAAGAGACGCAACAGCATTTGCACAACAGATTGCCTCTTCGCGTGCGCCACTTTCTTGCAGGCCGTTTTTTTCCGGGGAATAGCAAGTATATACTGCAGTGTGTCATCAAGTCTAATATCAGGATCATGCTACGGTTTCGTTACGTCTCGCTTCCCCGTGTCCTTCAGTTGCTATACCGGGTGGTAGGAGATGTTCTGATCCATTTTATCCACTCCATTCATGGTGGCATCGTAGTCCAGAAACAGTGTCTTCTCCGTGATCAGACTGTACCCGCTCCTCCGATGAATATGCATTGGACTCGGGGTACTCTTCATTGTCCGATCGAATGTCCGCTTGTGCAGCTCCGCGTTTTCCGGCGTTAGCAGCGCTAGCCGGTGAGGCTTACTACGTGATCGTAAACACGTCCAGGCTTCCAACTTTGGCGTCAAACTCGCAGTCATCATCATCATCATCATCAATCTGCATTGGTCGATGCCAACTCTCCATCGCCCGATCGAATGTCCGCTTGTGCAGAAGTACCCGGCCGGCTATTGTGCGCGTTTTCCGGCCTTAGCAGCGCTAGCCGCGCTAGCCGCGCTTAGCCGGTGAGGCTTACTACGTGATCGTAAACACGTCCAGGCTTCCAACTTTGGCGTCAAACTCGCAGTCATCATCATCATCATCATCAATCTGCATTGGTCGATGCCAACTCTCCATCGCCCGATCGAATGTCCGCTTGTGCAGAAGTACCCGGCCGGCTATTGTGCGCGTTTTCCGGCCTTAGCAGCGCTAGCCGCGCTAGCCGCGCTTAGCCGGTGAGGCTTACTACGTGATAGTAACAGGCCAAAGCTTCCAACTTTGGCGTAGAGCTCGGAGTCATCATCATCGTTGACATCAATGCGCTTTTTAGTATTGATTGATGCTTTCCGTCTTTGAAAAAAATGCTCAAGCTGAGCTGCTTGTAACCGGTTGCTTGGTCAAGCCATTGTGGCTTGGATCAGCCATTGTCTCCTCAACACTCTAGCTCCGCCTCACGTCTTCTACTGACGCCCACGGTGGGCGGCCCATCCAACCTTGTGCAAAGAGAGTCATCGCTGCCCTCTAGGGGCCAAAACGAGTCTTTGACTAATCATATCTGCCTGATACTTTCAGCACAGCTGCCCAAGGCTTTCCTGCACCCGTTTTTGAAAAAAAAAAAAAAAAACATAGGGGACGTCTTTTAACGTCCTCGGCGCCCTTCCCTAGGTTTATGCAAAACGTTTTATAACGTTTATGGCAGTCAAAGAGTTAAAGTAGGGTTTTAAACTAGGGTTAGGGTTTCAAAGTAGGGGTTTAAACTAGGGTTAGGGTTTCAAACTAAGGTTAGGGTTTCAAACTAGAGTTAAGGTTTCAAAGTAGGGTTTTAAACTAGGGTTAGGGTTTCAAAGTAGGGTTTTAAACTAGGGTTAGGGTTTCAAAGTAGGGGTTTAAACTAGGGTTAGGGTTTCAAAGTAGGGTTTTAAACTAGGGTTAGGGTTTCAAAGTAGTGGTTTAAACTAGGGTTAGGGTTTCAAAGTAGGTGTTTAAACGAGGGTTAGGGTTTAAACTAGGGTTAAGGTTTCAAAGTAGGGGTTTAAACTAGGGTTAGGGTTTCAAAGTAGGGTTTTAAACTAGGTTAAGGTTTCAAAATGGTGGTTTAAACTAGGGTTAGGGTTTCAAAGTAGGGGTTTAAACTAGGGTTAGGGTTTCAAAGTAGGGTTTTAAACAAGGGTTAGGGTTTCAAAATAGGGGTTTAAACTATGGTTAGGGTTTCAAAGTAGGGGTTTAAACTAGGGATAAAGTTTCAATTAGGGGTTTAAACTAGGGTTAGGGTTTCAAAGTAGGGGTTTAAACTAGGGTTAGGGTTTCAAAGTAGGGGTTTAAACTAGGGATAAAGTTTCAATTAGGGGTTTAAACTAGGGTTAGGGTTTCAAAGTAGGGGTTTAAACTAGGGTTAGGGTTTCAAATTAGGGGTTTAAACTAGGGATAAAGTTTCAATTAGGGGTTTAAACTAGGGTTAGGGTTTCAAAGTAGGGGTTTAAACTAGGGTTAAGGTTTCAAAGTATGGGTTTGAACTATGGTTATGGTTTCAAAGTAGGGGTTTAAAGTAGGGTTAGGGTTTCAAAGTAGGGGTTTAAACTAGGGTTAGGGTTTTAAAGTAGGGTTTTAAACTAGAGTTAGGGTTTCAAAGTAGGGGTTTAAACTAGGGTTAGGGTTTCAAAGTAGGGTTTCAAACTAGGGTTAGGGTTTCAAAGTAGGGTTTCAAACTAGGGTTAGGGTTTCAAAGTACGGGTTTAAACTAGGGTTAATGTTTCAAAATAGGGTTTTAAACTAGGGTTAGGGTTTCAAAGTAGGGTTTCAAACTAGGGTTAGGGTTTCAAAGTAGGGTTTCAAACTAGGGTTAGGGTTTCAAAGTACAGGTTTAAACTAGGGTTAGGGTTTCAAAGTAGGGGTTTAAACTAGGTTTAGGGTCTCAAACTAGGGATAGGGTTTCAAAGTAAGGTTTTAAACTAGGGTTAGGGTTTCAAAGTAGAGGTTTAAACTAGGCTTAGGGTTTCAAAGTAGGGTTTTAAACGAGGGTTAGGGTTTTAAAGTAGGGGTTTAAACTAAGGTTAGGGTTTCAAAGTAGGGTTTTAACCTAGGGTTAGGGTTCTAAAGTAGGGGTTTAAACTAGGGTTAGGGTTTCAAAGTAGGGTTTTAAACTAGGGTTAGGGTTCAAAGTAGTAGTTTGAACTAGGATTAGGGTTTCAAAGTAGGGGTTTAAACTAGGTTTAGGGTCTCAAACTAGGGATAGGGTTTCAAAGTAAGGTTTTAAACTAGGGTTAGTGTTTCAAAGTAGAGGTTTAAACTAGGGTTAGGGTTTCAAAGTAGGGTTTTAACCTAGGGTTAGGGTTCTAAAGTAGGGGTTTAAACTAGGGTTAGGGTTTCAAAGTAGGGTTTTAAACTAGGGTAAGGGTTTCAAAGTAGGGGTTTAAACTAGGGTTAGGGTTTCAAAGTAGGGGTTTAAACTAGGGTTAGGGTTTCAAACTAGGGTTAGGGTTTCAAAGTAGGGTTTTAAACTAGGGTTAGGGTTTCAAAGTAGGGGTTTAAACTAGGGTTAAATCAGAGCGGCCAATCTTTTTTTTGTAGACATATTTATCATTTAGTTAGTTCTAAACGTATTGAGCTTTAAATTGAATTTAAGACATGGGATATGTCATTTAAGCGCTCCCTTATTTTGAGCAGTGTTGTATGAAGGTACTTTTAATCAGTGTGCTTTTCTGTTAGCAGGACATCGTGCATTTGGACTTGAATGTTTTGTTTGTCCTTATTGTGATTGTGACTACAACACAATGAAAAGTGTTGTTGTCAGTGAGGAACTGCGATGGTAAGGGATGAACAGCGATGGCAAAAATGCGGCCCGAACCGTAGATCGCACCGGGACAAATGAGGTATCAAACGATGCGGCTCGATCTGACTCGCTGCGCTATTATTTTTCTAAGAATTCCCAGTTACCAAGGCGACGCTATTCCCAAAAAACTCCCAAATAAAGTCCCATAGGAATGAATGGGAATCCGAAAGACATCAACTCCAATCAAGCACCTTTTTCCAAGACACGCTGCGCGCGCATACGTTGACCGACCGATATGAATTTTAGTTCATTTTGTTGGAATTTTTGTCATCTTTAGCTCAGTGTCAAAAAAAAAATTAAGGAATGAAAGCTCTCCCCCTGTGCGGGTTCAAAGACAGTGAGCAAAGGGGTGAAAGTCGCCTTTCTTGCATCAGCTAGAGCGTGACTAATTAAGGACAGAGTGCTGGGAACCAAAAAATATATTTCCAAAAGTTTCACTTTAACTCGTCACCATGGCCACAATCTTTGCTCACTAGACATCAAATTCGCACATTTTGTAGCCACAAGCCTCTACTAGGGTTAGTTTTATTTGGCTAAGGTGTCATTTAGTACCTTTATTTTAACTTTAAGCGAGGAGAAGTCGCACATTTTTGATCTCTTTTCAATGTAATTTTCGCCGTTTTTGCCTCTTCATTTTCGATCAATCATAAGTTTTCAACCTGCTCTCATTTGGTCATTTTTCATCCGATTAAAAAACTGAGAACATGCTCGCGTTCCCCAAACCCTTGCCGTTCTAACGAGCCATTTCTGGAATCTGCATCTTCAACCGTTAAGTCGCGAGAGGCTTTTGTTTGAGGTGAGCGTAATCCTATACAAATCAATGGAGTGTTGGTGCGTGACGTCTCCTCACAACTTAAAATCAAATGTGTGTGCGTGAATGTGCATGTTTTGTAAAGGGGCAGTGAGATACTGTTAGTTATGGTAGATTCCACATTTCTTGACCGATTTCAATGGTTTGAATTTTAAACTGTTCAGCTCATTGAAATGTTAGTTAAAATCAAATGTGTGTGCGTGAATGTGCATGTTTCTTAAAGGGGCAGTAACATACTGTTGATTTTGGTTAACTTCCACATTTCTTGACCGATTTCAATGGTTGAAATTTTAAACTGTTCAGCTCATTGAAATGTTGGTTAAAATCAAATGTGTGTGCGTGAATGTGCATGTTTCTTAAAGGGGCAGTAAGATACTTTATTTGATCTTGATTATGGTTAACTTTTACATTTCTTGAGCGATTTCAATGGTTGAAATTTTAAACTGTTCATCTCATTGAAATGTTAGTTAAAATCAAATGTGTGTGCGTGAATGTGCATGTTTCTTAAAGGGGCAGTAATACTTTTAGTAGATTATGGTTAACTTCCACATTTCTTGACCGATTTCAACGGTTGAAATTTTCAACTGTTCAGCTCATTGAAAAGAGTTGCAAGAGTTAGCAGGCCCATTCAAAATTTCCGCGGGAATTTTTCTAGTTATGGGCCTGCTAAGCGGAGCAAGCAGCAGCGAAGCTGCTGCTTGCGGAGCAAGCAGGCACATATTACTATCCACCCTAGAAAAGGGTTTATTATTATGGGCCTGCTAAGCGGAGCAAGCAGCAGCGAAGCTGCTGCTTGCGGAGCAAGCAGGCACATATTACTATCCTAGAAAAAGGGTTTATTTTTTTTATTATGGGCCTGCTAAGCAGGCACATATTACTATCCTAGAAAAGGGGTTTATTTTTTTTATTATGGGCCTGCTAAGCGGAGCAAGCAGCAGCGAAGCTGCTGCTTGCGGAGCAAGCAGGCACATATTACTATCCTAGAAAAAGGGTTTATTATGGGCCTGCTAAGCGGAGCAAGCAGCAGCGAAGCTGCTGCTTGCGGAGCAAGCAGGCACATATTACTATCCACCCTAGAAAAGGGTTTAATTTTATTATGGGCCTGCTAAGCGGAGCAAGCAGCAGCGAAGCTGCTGCTTGCGGAGCAAGCAGGCACATATTACTATCCACCCTAGAAAAGTGTATATTATTATGGGCCTGCTAAGCGGAGCAAGCAGCAGCGAAGCTGCTGCTTGCGGAGCAAGCAGGCACATATTACTATCCTAGAAAAAGGGTTTATTATTATGGGCCTGCTAAGCGGAGCAAGCAGCAGCGAAGCTGCTGCTTGCGGAGCAAGCAGGCACATATTACTATCCACCCTAGAAAAGGGTTTATTATTATGGGCCTGCTAAGCGGAGCAAGCAGCAGCGAAGCTGCTGCTTGCGGAGCAAGCAGGCACATATTACTATCCTAGAAAAAGGGTTTATTATGGGCCTGCTAAGCGGAGCAAGCAGCAGCGAAGCTGCTGCTTGCGGAGCAAGCAGGCACATATTACTATCCACCCAGGAAAAGTGTATATTATTATGGGCCTGCTAAGCGGAGCAAGCAGCAGCGAAGCTGCTGCTTGCGGAGCAAGCAGGCACATATTACTATCCACCCTAGAAAAAGGGTTTATTATTTTTTTTCTTTTTTATTCTTCCACCGACTTTTCCGCAAAAATGCGGCCCGAACCGTAGATCGCACCGGGACAAAAGAGGTATCAAACGATGCGGCTCGATCTGACTCGCTGCGCTATTATTTTTATAAGAATTCCCAGTTACCATGGCGACGCTATTCCCAAAAAACTCCCAAATAAAGTCCCATAGGAATGAATGGGAATCCGAAAGAGATCAACTCCAATCAAGCACCTTTTTCAAAGACACGCTGCGCGCGCATACGTTAACCGACCGATATGAAAATTAGCTCATTTTGTTGGAATTTTTGTCATCTTTAGCTCAGTGTCAAAAAAAAAATTAAGGAATGAAAGCTCTCCCCCCTGTGAGGGTTCAAAGACAGTGAGCAAAGGGGAAAAGTCGCCTATTTAGAGTGTGACTAATTAAGGCTTCAGTGACGGGAACCAAAAAATCTATTTCCAAAAGTTTCACTTCAACTCGTCACCATGGCCACAATCTTTGCTCACTAGACATCAAATTCGCACATTTTGTAGCCACAAGCCTCTGCTTTCTGAAGAACTAAGTTTTATTTGGCTAAGGTGTCATTTAGTACCTTTATTTTCACTTTAAGCGAGGAGAAGTCGCACATTTTTGATCTCTTTTCAATGTAATTTTCGCCCTTTTTCCCTCTTCATTTTCGATCAATCATAAGTTTTCAACCTGCTCTCATTTGGTCATTTTTCATCCGATTAAAAAACTGAGAACATGCTCGCGTTCCCCAAACCCTTGCCGTTCTAACGAGCCATTTCTGGTGAGGTGAGCGTAATCCTATACAAATCAATGGAGTGTTGGTGCGTGACGTCTCCTCACAACTTAAAATCAAATGTGTGTGCGTGAATGTGCATGTTTTGTAAAGGGGCAGTGAGATACTGTTAATTATGGTAGATTCCACATTTCTTGACCGATTTCAATGGTTTGAATTTTAAACTGTTCAGCTCATTGAAATGTTACTTAAAATCAAATGTGTGTGCGTGAATGTGCATGTTTCTTAAAGGGGCAGTAAGATACTTTATTTGATCTTGATTATGGTTAACTTGCACATTTCTTAAGTCGCGAGAGGCTTTTGTTTGAGGTGAGCGTAATCCTATACAAATCAATGGAACGTTGGTGCGTGACGTCTCCTCACAACTTAAAATCAAATGTGTGTGCGTGAATGTGCATGTTTTGTAAAGGGGCAGTGAGATACTGTTAATTATGGTAGATTCCACATTTCTTGACCGATTTCAATGGTTTGAATTTTAAACTGTTCAGCTCATTGAAATGTTACTTAAAATCAAATGTGTGTGTGTGAATGTGCATGTTTCTTAAAGGGGCAGTAACATACTGTTGATTATGGTTAACTTTTACATTTCTTGAGCGATTTCAATGGTTTGAATTTTAAACTGTTCAGCTCATTGAAACGTTGGTTAAAATCAAATGTGTGTGCGTGAATGTGCATATTTCTTAAAGGGACAGTAAGATACTTTATTTGATCTTGATTATGGTTAACTTTTACATTTCTTGAGCGATTTCAATGGTTTAAATTTTAAACTGTTCAGCTCATTGAAATGTTACTTAAAATCAAATGTGTGTGCGTGAATGTGCATGTTTTGTAAAGGGGCAGTAAGATACTTTTAGTTGATGTTGATTATGGTGAACTTCCACATTTCTTGACTGATTTCAATGGTTTAAATTTTAAACTGTTCAGCTCATTGAAATGTTAGTTAAAATCAAATGTGTGTGCGTGAATGTGCATGTTTCTTAAAGGGGCAGTAATACTTTTAGTAGATTATGGTTAACTTGCACATTTCTTGACCGATTTCAATGGTTGAAAGTTTAAACTGTTCAGCTCATTGAAAAGAGTTAGCAGGCCCATTCAAAATTTCCGCGGGAATTTTTCTAGTTATGGGCCTGCTAAGCGGAGCAAGCAGCAGCGAAGCTGCTGCTTGCGGAGCAAGCAGGCACATATTACTATCCACCCTAGAAAAGTGTTTAATATTATTATTATTTTTATATTATCTTCCACCGACTTTTCCGCAAAAATAGGGCCCGAACCGTAGATTGCACCGGGACAAAAGAGGTATCAAACGATGCGGCTCGATCTGACTCGCTGCGCTATTAGTTTTATAAGAATTCCCAGTTACCATGGCGACGCTATTCCCAAAAAACTCCCAAATAAAGTCCCATAGGAATGAATGGGAATCCGAAAGAGATCAACTCCAATCAAGCACCTTTTTCAAAGAGACGCTGCGCGTGCATACGTTAACCGATTGATATGAATTTTAGCTCATTTTGTTGGAATTTTTCCCATCTTTAGCTCAGTGTCAAAAAACAAATTAAGGAATGAAAGCTCTTCCCCCTGTGCGGGTTCAAAGACAGTGAGTGTAATCGCCACTCTGATACCCAATTAAGCTTTCAGTGACGGGAACCAAAAAATATATTTCCAAAAGTTTCACTTCAACTCGTCACCATGGCCACAATCTTTGCTCACTAGACATCAAATTCGCACATTTTGTAGCCACAAGCCTCTGCTTTCTGAAGAACTAAGTTTTATTTGGATAAGGTGTCATTTAGTACCTTTATTTTCACTTTAAGCGAGGAGAAGTCGCACATTTTTGATCTCTTTTCAATGTAATTTTCGCCGTTTTTGCCTCTTCATTTTCGATCAATCATAAGTTTTCAACCTGCTCTCATTTGGTCATTTTTCATCCGATTAAAAAACTGAGAACATGCTCGCGTTCCCCAAACCCTTGCCGTTCTAACGAGCCATTTCTGGAATCTGCATCTTCAACCGTTAAGTCGCGAGAGGCTTTTGTTTGAGGTGAGCGTAATCCTATACAAATCAATGGAGTGTTGGTGCGTGACGTCTCCTCACAACTTAAAATCAAATGTGTGTGCGTGAATGTGCATGTTTTGTAAAGGGGCAGTGAGATACTGTTAATTATGGTAGATTCCACATTTCTTGACCGATTTCAATGGTTTGAATTTTAAACTGTTCAGCTCATTGAAATGTTACTTAAAATCAAATGTGTGTGCGTGAATGTGCATATTTCTTAAAGGGACAGTAACATATTGTTGATTATGGTTAACTTTTACATTTCTTGACCGATTTCAATGGTTTAAATTTTAAACTGTTCAGCTCATTGAAATGTTAGTTAAAATCAAATGTGTGTGCGTGAATGTGCATGTTTCTTAAAGGGGCAGTAACATACTGTTGATTTTGGTTAACTTCCACATTTCTTGACCGATTTCAATGGTTGAAAGTTTAAACTGTTCAGCTCATTGAAAAGAGTTAGCAGGCCCATTCAAAATTTCCGCGGGAATTTTTCTAGTTATTTTTTATTATTCCACGACTTTTCCGCTAAAATGCGGCCCGAACCGTAGATCGCACCGGGACAAATGAGGTATCAAACGATGCGGCTCGCTCTGACTCGCTGCGCTATTATTTTTATAAGAATTCCCAGTTACCATGGCGACGCTATTCCCAAAAAACTCCCAAATAAAAGTCCCATAGGAATGAATGGGAAAAGGAAAGACAAAATCACACATCAAGCACCTTTTTCAAAGAGACGCTGCGCGTGCATACGTTAACCGATTGATATGAATTTTAGCTCATTTTGTTGGAATTTTTCCCATCTTTAGCTCAGTGTCAAAAAAAATATTAAGGAATGAAAGCTCTTCCCCCTGTGCGGGTTCAAAGACAGTGAGTGTAATCGCCACTCTGATATGCAATTAAGGCTTCAGTGACGGGAACCAAAAAAATCTATTTCCAAAAGTTTCACTTCAACTCGTCACCATGGCCACAATCTTTGCTCACTAGACATCAAATTCACACATTTTGTAGCCACAAGCCTCTGCTTTCTGAAAAACTAAGTTTTATTTGGCTAAGGTGTCAATTAGTACCTTTATTTTCACTTTAAGCGAGGAGAAGTCGGACTTTGGCGCCTATCTCCTCCATGTTAATTTCGCTGTTTTTTCCCTCTTCATTTTCGATCAATCATAAGTTTTCAACCTGCTCTCATTTGGTCATTTTTCATCCGATTAAAAAACTGAGAACATGCTCGCGTTCCCCAAACCCTTGCCGTTCTAACGAGCCATTTCTGGAATCTGCATCTTCAACCGTTAAGTCGCGAGAGGCTTTTGTTTGAGGTGAGCGTAATCCTATACAAATCAATGGAGTGTTGGTGCGTGACGTCTCCTCACAACTTAAAATCAAATGTGTGTGCGTGAATGTGCATGTTTTGTAAAGGGGCAGTGAGATACTGTTAATTATGGTAGATTCCACATTTCTTGACCGATTTCAATGGTTTGAATTTTAAACTGTTCAGCTCATTGAAATGTTACTTAAAATCAAATGTGTGTGCGTGAATGTGCATGTTTCTTAAAGGGGCAGTAACATAGTGTTGATTATGGTTAACTTCCACATTTCTTGACCCATTTCAACGGTTGAAAGTTTAAACTGTTCAGCTCATTGAAATGTTACTTAAAATCAAATGTGTGTGCGTGAATGTGCATGTTTCTTAAAGGGGCAGTAACATACTGTTGATTATGGTAGATTCCACATTTCTTGACCGATTTCAATAGTTTAAATTTTAAACTGTTCAGCTCATTGAAATGTTACTTAAAATCAAATGTGTGTGCGTGAATGTGCATGTTTCTTAAAGGGGCAGTAATACTTTTAGTAGATTATGGTTAACTTCCACATTTCTTGAGCGATTTCAATGGTTGAAAGTTTAAACTGTTCAGCTCATTGAAAAGAGTTAGCAGGCCCATTCAAAATTTCCGCGGGAATTTTTCTAGTTATTTTTCTTATTTTTTAATCTTCCGCGTTTTTTTCTGCTAAAATGCGGCCCGTACCGTAGATCGCACCGGGACAAATGAGGTATCAAACGATGCGGCTCGATCTGACTCGGTGCGCTATTATTTTTATAAGAATTCCCAGTTACCATGGCGACGCTATTCCCAAAAAACTCCCAAATAAAGTCCCATAGGAATGAATGGGAATCCGAAAGAGATCAACTCCAATCAAGCACCTTTTTCAAAGAGACGCTGCGCGCGCATACGTTAACCGATTGATATGAAAATTAGCTCATTTTGTTGGAATTTTTGTCATCTTTAACTCAGTGTCAAAAAAAAAATTAAGGAATGAAAGCTCTTCCCCCTGTGCGGGTTCAAAGACAGTGAGTGTAATCGCCACTCTGATACCCAATTAAGGCTTCAGTGACGGGAACCAAAAAATCTATTTCCAAAAGTTTCACTTCAACTCGTCACCACGGCCACAATCTTTGCTCACTAGACATCAAATTCGCACATTTTGTAGCCACAAGCCTCTGCTTTCTGAAGAACTAAGTTTTATTTGGCTAAGGTGTCATTTAGTACCTTTATTTTCACTTTAAGCGAGGAGAAGTCGCACATTTTTGATCTCTTTTCAATGTAATTTTCGCCGTTTTTGCCTCTTCATTTTCGATCAATCATAAGTTTTCAACCTGCTCTCATTTGGTCATTTTTCATCCGATTAAAAAACTGAGAACATGCTCGCGTTCCCCAAACCCTTGCCGTTCTAACGAGCCATTTCTGGAATCTGCATCTTCAACCGTTAAGTCGCGAGAGGCTTTTGTTTGAGGTGAGCGTAATCCTATACAAATCAATGGAGTGTTGGTGCGTGACGTCTCCTCACAACTTAAAATCTAATGTGTGTGCGTGAATGTGCATGTTTTGTAAAGGGGCAGTGAGATACTGTTAATTATGGTAGATTCCACATTTCTTGACCGATTTCAATGGTTTGAATTTTAAACTGTTCAGCTCATTGAAATGTTACTTAAAATCAAATGTGTGTGCGTGAATGTGCATGTTTCTTAAAGGGGCAGTGAGATACTGTTAATTATGGTAGATTCCACATTTCTTGACCGATTTCAATGGTTTGAATTTTAAACTGTTCAGCTCATTGAAATGTTACTTAAAATCAAATGTGTGTGCGTGAATGTGCATGTTTTGTAAAGGGGCAGTGAGATACTGTTAATTATGGTAGATTCCAAATTTCTTGAGCGATTTCAATGGTTTGAATTTTAAACTGTTCAGCTCATTGAAATGTTACTGAAAATCAAATGTGTGTGCGTGAATGTGCATGTTTCTTAAAGGGGCAGTAACATACTGTTGATTATGGTTAACTTTTACATTTCTTGAGCGATTTCAATGGTTTAAATTTTAAACTGTTCAGCTCATTGAAATGTTGGTTAAAATCAAATGTGTGTGCGTGAATGTGCATATTTCTTAAAGGGACAGTAAGATACTTTATTTGATCTTGATTATGGTTAACTTCCACATTTCTTGACCGATTTCAATGGTTGAAAGTTTAAACTGTTCGGCTCATTGAAAAGAGTTAGCAGGCCCATTCAAAATTTCCGCGGGAATTTTTCTAGTTATGGGCCTGCTAAGCGGAGCAAGCAGCAGCGAAGCTGCTGCTTGCGGAGCAAGCAGGCACATATTACTATCCACCCTAGAAAAGTGTATATTATTATTTTTTATTATTCCACGACTTTTCCGCTAAAATGCGGCCCGAACCGTAGATCGCACCGGGACAAATGAGGTATCAAACGATGCGGCTCGCTCTGACTCGCTGCGCTATTATTTTTATAAGAATTCCCAGTTACCATGGCGACGCTATTCCCAAAAAACTCCCAAATAAAAGTCCCATAGGAATGAATGGGAAAAGGAAAGACAAAATCACACATCAAGCACCTTTTTCAAAGAGACGCTGCGCGTGCATACGTTAACCGATTGATATGAATTTTAGCTCATTTTGTTGGAATTTTTCCCATCTTTAGCTCAGTGTCAAAAAAAATATTAAGGAATGAAAGCTCTTCCCCCTGTGCGGGTTCAAAGACAGTGAGTGTAATCGCCACTCTGATATGCAATTAAGGCTTCAGTGACGGGAACCAAAAAATCTTATTTCCAAAAGTTTCACTTCAACTCGTCACCATGGCCACAATCTTTGCTCACTAGACCTCAAATTCGCACATTTTGTAGCCACAAGCCTCTGCTTTCTGAAAAACTAAGTTTTATTTGGCTAAGGTGTCATTTAGTACCTTTATTTTCACTTTAAGCGAGGAGAAGTCGGACTTTGGCGCCTATCTCCTCCATGTTAATTTCGCCGTTTTTTCCCTCTTCATTTTCGATCAATCATAAGTTTTCAACCTGCTCTCATTTGGTCATTTTTCATCTGATTAAAAAACTGAGAACATGCTCGCGTTCCCCAAACCCTTGCCGTTCTAACGAGCCATGTCTGGAATCTGCATCTTCAACAGTTAAGTCGCGAGAGGCTTTTGTTTGAGGTGAGCGTAATCCTATACAAATCAATGGAGTGTTGGTGCGTGACGTCTCCTCACAACTTAAAATCAAATGTGTGTGCGTGAATGTGCATGTTTTGTAAAGGGGCAGTGAGATACTGTTAATTATGGTAGATTCCACATTTCTTGACCGATTTCAATGGTTTGAATTTTAAACTGTTCAGCTCATTGAAATGTTACTTAAAATCAAATGTGTGTGCGTGAATGTGCATATTTCTTAAAGGGACAGTAAGATACTTTATTTGATCTTGATTATGGTTAACTTTTACATTTCTTGAGCGATTTCAATGGTTTAAATTTTAAACTTTTCAGCTCATTGAAATGTTGGTTAAAATCAAATGTGTCTGCGTGAATGTGCATGTTTCTTAAAGGGGCAGTAACATACTGTTGATTATGGTTAACTTTTACATTTCTTGAGCGATTTCAATGGTTGAAATTTTAAACTGTTCAGCTCATTGAAATGTTAGTTAAAATCAAATGTGTGTGCGTGAATGTGCATATTTCTTAAAGGGACAGTAAGATACTTTATTTGATCTTGATTATGGTTAACTTGCACATTTCTTGAGCGATTTCAATGGTTTAAAATTTAAACTGTTCAACTCATTGAAATGTTAGTTAAAATCAAATGTGTGTGCGTGAATGTGCATGTTTCTTAAAGGGGCAGTAATACTTTTAGTTGATTATAACTTCCACATTTCTTGAGCGATTTCAACGGTTGAAATTTTAAACTGTTCAGCTCATTGAAATGTTACTTAAAATCAAATGTGTGTGCGTGAATGTGCATGTTTCTTAAAGGGGCAGTAACATACTGTTGATTTTGGTTAACTTGCACATTTCTTGACCGATTTCAATGGTTGAAAGTTTAAACTGTTCAGCTCATTGAAAAGAGTTAGCAGGCCCATTCAAAATTTCCGCGGGAATTTTTCTAGTTTTTCTTTTTCTTTTTTATTCTTCCACCGACTTTTCCGCAAAAATGCGGCCCGAACCGTAGATCGCACCGGGACAAATGAGGTATCAAACGATGCGGCTCGCTCTGACTCGCTGCGCTATTATTTTTATAAGAATTCCCAGTTACCATGGCGACGCTATTCCCAAAAAACCACCCAAAATTCAAGGAAGGAAAAACCCATAGGAATGAATGGGATATCAACTCCAAACAATCACCTTTTTCCAAGACACGCTGCGCGCGCATACGTTAACCGATTGATATGAATTTTAGCTCATTTTGTTGGAATTTTTCCCATCTTTAGCTCAGTGTCAAAAAAAATATTAAGGAATGAAAGCTCTTCCCCCTGTGCGGGTTCAAAGACAGTGAGTGTAATCGCCACTCTGATACCTTATTAAGCTTTCAGTGACGGGAACCAAAAAATATATTTCCAAAAGTTTCACTTCAACTCGTCACCATGGCCACAATCTTTGCTCACTAGACATCAAATTCGCACATTTTATAGCCACAAGCCTCTGCTTTCAGAAAAACTAAGTTTGATTTGGCTACGGTGTCATTTAGTACCTTTATTTTCACTTTAAGCGAGGAGAAGTCGGACTTTGACGCCTATCTCCTCCATGTTAATTTCGCCGTTTTTTCCCTCTTCATTTTCGATCAATCATAAGTTTTCAACCTGCTCTCATTTGGTCATTTTTCATCCGATTAAAAAACTGAGAACATGCTCGCGTTCCCCAAACCCTTGCCGTTCTAACAAGTCATTTCTGGAATCTGCATCTTCAACCGTTAAGTCGCAAGAGGCTTTTGTTTGAGGTGAGCGTAATCCTATACAAATCAATGGAGTGTTGGTGCGTGACGTCTCCTCACAACTTAAAATCAAATGTGTGTGCGTGAATGTGCATGTTTTGTAAAGGGGCAGTGAGATACTGTTAATTATGGTAGATTCCACATTTCTTGACCGATTTCAATGGTTTGAATTTTAAACTGTTCAGCTCATTGAAATGTTACTTAAAATCAAATGTGTGTGCGTGAATGTGCATGTTTCTTAAAGGGGCAGTAACATACTGTTGATTTTAGTTAACTTGCACATTTCTTGAGCGATTTCAATGGTTGAAATTTTAAACTGTTCAGCTCATTGAAATGTTACTTAAAATCAAATGTGTGTGCGTGAATGTGCATGTTTCTTAAAGGGGCAGTAACATACTGTTGATTTTGGTTAACTTCCACATTTCTTGACCGATTTCAATGGTTGAAAGTTTAAACTGTTCAGCTCATTGAAAAGAGTTAGCAGGCCCATTCAAAATTTCCGCGGGAATTTTTCTAGTTATGGGCCTGCTAAGCGGAGCAAGCAGCAGCGAAGCTGCTGCTTGCGGAGCAAGCAGGCACATATTACTATCCTAGAAAAAAGGGTTTATTGTTGCGTTTATTATTATATCATCTTCCACGATTTTTCCGCAAGAATGCGGCCCGTACCGTAGATCGCACCGGCACGAATGAGGTATCAAACGATGCGGCTCGATCTGACTCGGTGCGGCATTATTTTTCTAAGAATTCCCAGTTACCATGGCGACGCTATTCCCAAAAAACTCCCAAATAAAAGTCCCATAGGAATGAATGGGAAAAGGAAAGACAAAATCACACATCAAGCACCTTTTTCAAAGAGATGCTGCGCGCGCATACGTTAACCGATTGATATGAATTTTAGCTCATTTTGTTGGAATTTTTCCCATCTTTAGCTCAGTGTCAAAAAAAAAATTAAGGAATGAAAGCTCTTCCCCCTGTGCGGGTTCAAAGACAGTGAGTGTAATCGCCACTCTGATACCCAATTAAGCTTTCAGTGACGGGAACCAAAAAATCTATTTCCAAAAGTTTCACTTCAACTCGTCACCATGGCCACAATCTTTGCTCACTAGACATCAAATTCGCACATTTTGTAGCCACAAGCCTCTGCTTTCTGAAAAACTAAGTTTTATTTGGCTAAGGTGTCATTTAGTACCTTTATTTTCACTTTAAGCGAGGAGAAGTCGGACTTTGGCGCCTATCTCCTCCATGTAAATTTCGCCGTTTTTTCCCTCTTCATTTTCGATCAATCATAAGTTTTCAACCTGCTCTCATTTGGTCATTTTTCATCCGATTAAAAAACTGAGAACATGCTCGCGTTCCCCAAACCCTTGCCGTTCTAACGAGCCATTTCTGGAATCTGCATCTTCAACCGTTAAGTCGCGAGAGGCTTTTGTTTGAGGTGAGCGTAATCCTATACAAATCAATGGAGTGTTGGTGCGTGACGTCTCCTCACAACTTAAAATCAAATGTGTGTGCGTGAATGTGCATGTTTTGTAAAGGGGCAGTGAGATACTGTTAATTATGGTAGATTCCACATTTCTTGACCGATTTCAATGGTTTGAATTTTAAACTGTTCAGCTCATTGAAATGTTACTTAAAATCAAATGTGTGTGCGTGAATGTGCATGTTTCTTAAAGGGGCAGTAAGATACTTTATTTGATCTTGATTATGGTTAACTTTTACATTTCTTGAGCGATTTCAATGGTTGAAATTTTAAACTGTTCAGCTCATTGAAATGTTAGTTAAAATCAAATGTATGTGCGTGAATGTGCATGTTTCTTAAAGGGCCAGTAATACTTTTAGTTGATTATAACTTCCACATTTCTTGAGCGATTTCAATGGTTGAAAGTTTAAACTGTTCAGCTCATTGAAAAGAGTTAGCAGGCCCATTCAAAATTTCCGCGGGAATTTTTCTAGTTATGGGCCTGCTAAGCGGAGCAAGCAGCAGCGAAGCTGCTGCTTGCGGAGCAAGCAGGCACATATTACTATCCTAGAAAAGGGGTTTATTTTTTTTATTTTTATATTATCTTCCAGCGACTTTTCCGCAAGAATAGGGGCCGTACCGTAGATCGCACCGCGACAAATAAGGTATCAAACGATGCGGCTCGATTTGACTCGCTGCGCTATTATTTTTATAAGAATTCCCAGTTACCATGGCGACACAATTCCCCAAAATGTCCCCCAAAAAGTCCCATAGGAATGAATGGGAATCCGAAAATGATCACATCAAATCAAGCACCTTTTTCCAAGACACGCTGCGCGCGCATACGTTAACCGACCGATATGAATTTTAGCTCATTTTGTTGGAATTTTTGTCATCTTTAGCTCAGTGTCAAAAAAAAAATTAAGGAATGAAAGCTCTCCCCCCTGTGCGGGTTCAAAGACAGTGAGTGTAATCGCCACTCTGATATGCAATTAAGGCTTCAGTGACGGGAACCAAAAAAATCTATTTCCAAAAGTTTCACTTCAACTCGTCACCATGGCCACAATCTTTGCTCACTAGACATCAAATTCACACATTTTGTAGCCACAAGCCTCTGCTTTCTGAAAAACTAAGTTTTATTTGGCTAAGGTGTCAATTAGTACCTTTATTTTCACTTTAAGCGAGGAGAAGTCGGACTTTGGCGCCTATCTCCTCCATGTTAATTTCGCTGTTTTTTCCCTCTTCATTTTCGATCAATCATAAGTTTTCAACCTGCTCTCATTTGGTCATTTTTCATCCGATTAAAAAACTGAGAACATGCTCGCGTTCCCCAAACCCTTGCCGTTCTAACGAGCCATGTCTGGAATCTGCATCTTCAACCGTTAAGTCGCGAGAGGCTTTTGTTTGAGGTGAGCGTAATCCTATACAAATCAATGGAGTGTTGGTGCGTGACGTCTCCTCACAACTTAAAATCAAATGTGTGTGCGTGAATGTGCATGTTTTGTAAAGGGGCAGTGAGATACTGTTAATTATGGTAGATTCCACATTTCTTGACCGATTTCAATGGTTTGAATTTTAAACTGTTCAGCTCATTGAAATGTTACTTAAAATCAAATGTGTGTGCGTGAATGTGCATATTTCTTAAAGGGACAGTAAGATACTTTATTTGATCTTGATTATGGTTAACTTTTACATTTCTTGAGCGATTTCAATGGTTGAAATTTTAAACTGTTCAGCTCATTGAAATGTTACTTAAAATCAAATGTGTGTGCGTGAATGTGCATGTTTCTTAAAGGGGCAGTAACATACTGTTGATTATGGTTAACTTTTACATTTCTTGACCGATTTCAATGGTTTAAATTTTAAACTGTTCAGCTCATTGAAATGTTGGTTAAAATCAAATGTGTGTGCGTGAATGTGCATATTTCTTAAAGGGACAGTAAGATACTTTATTTGATCTTGATTATGGTTAACTTGCACATTTCTTGAGCGATTTCAATGGTTGAAAGTTTAAACTGTTCAGCTCATTGAAATGTTACTTAAAATCAAATGTGTGTGCGTGAATGTGCATGTTTCTTAAAGGGGCAGTAACATACTGTTGATTATGGTTAACTTCCACATTTCTTGAGCGATTTCAATGGTTGAAAGTTTAAACTGTTCAGCTCATTGAAAAGAGTTAGCAGGCCCATTCAAAATTTCCGCGGGAATTTTTCTAGTTTTTCTTATTTTTTAATCTTCCGCGTTTTTTTCTGCTAAAATGCGGCCCGTACCGTAGATCGCACCGGGACAAATGAGGTATCAAACGATGCGGCTCGATCTGACTCGGTGCGCTATTATTTTTATAAGAATTCCCAGTTACCATGGCGACGCTATTCCCAAAAAACTCCCAAATAAAGTCCCATAGGAATGAATGGGAAAAGGAAAGACAAAATCACACATCAAGCACCTTTTTCAAAGAGACGCTGCGCGCGCATACGTTAACCGATTGATATGAAAATTAGCTCATTTTGTTGGAATTTTTGTCATCTTTAACTCAGTGTCAAAAAAAAAATTAAGGAATGAAAGCTCTTCCCCCTGTGCGGGTTCAAAGACAGTGAGTGTAATCGCCACTCTGATACCCAATTAAGGCTTCAGTGACGGGAACCAAAAAATCTATTTCCAAAAGTTTCACTTCAACTCGTCACCATGGCCACAATCTTTGCTCACTAGACATCAAATTCGCACATTTTGTAGCCACAAGCCTCTGCTTTCTGAAGAACTAAGTTTTATTTGGCTAAGGTGTCATTTAGTACCTTTATTTTCACTTTAAGCGAGGAGAAGTCGCACATTTTTGATCTCTTTTCAATGTAATTTTCGCCCTTTTTCCCTCTTCATTTTCGATCAATCATAAGTTTTCAACCTGCTCTCATTTGGTCATTTTTCATCCGATTAAAAAACTGAGAACATGCTCGCGTTCCCCAAACCCTTGCCGTTCTAACGAGCCATTTCTGGAATCTGCATCTTCAACCGTTAAGTCGCGAGAGGCTTTTGTTTGAGGTGAGCGTAATCCTATACAAATCAATGGAGTGTTGGTGCGTGACGTCTCCTCACAACTTAAAATCAAATGTGTGTGCGTGAATGTGCATGTTTTGTAAAGGGGCAGTGAGATACTGTTAATTATGGTAGATTCCACATTTCTTGACCGATTTCAATGGTTTGAATTTTAAACTGTTCAGCTCATTGAAATGTTACTTAAAATCAAATGTGTGTGCGTGAATGTGCATGTTTCTTAAAGGGGCAGTAACATACTGTTGATTATGGTTAACTTGCACATTTCTTGACCCATTTCAATGGTTGAAAGTTTAAACTGTTCAGCTCATTGAAATGTTACTTAAAATCAAATGTGTGTGCGTGAATGTGCATGTTTTGTAAAGGGGCAGTAAGATACTTTTAGTTGATGTTGATTATGGTGAACTTCCACATTTCTTGACTGATTTCAATGGTTTAAATTTTAAACTGTTCAGCTCATTGAAATGTTAGTTAAAATCAAATGTGTGTGCGTGAATGTGCATGTTTCTTAAAGGGGCAGTAATACTTTTAGTAGATTATGGTTAACTTGCACATTTCTTGAGCGATTTCAATGGTTGAAAGTTTAAACTGTTCAGCTCATTGAAAAGAGTTAGCAGGCCCATTCAAAATTTCCGCGGGAATTTTTCTAGTTATGGGCCTGCTAAGCGGAGCAAGCAGCAGCGAAGCTGCTGCTTGCGGAGCAAGCAGGCACATATTACTATCCACCCTAGAAAAGTGTTTAATATTATTATTATGGGCCTGCTAAGCGGAGCAAGCAGCAGCGAAGCTGCTGCTTGCGGAGCAAGCAGGCACATATTACTATCCACCCTAGAAAAGGGTTTATTATGGGCCTGCTAAGCGGAGCAAGCAGCAGCGAAGCTGCTGCTTGCGGAGCAAGCAGGCACATATTACTATCCACCCTAGAAAAGTGTATATTATTATGGGCCTGCTAAGCGGAGCAAGCAGCAGCGAAGCTGCTGCTTGCGGAGCAAGCAGGCACATATTACTATCCACCCTAGAAAAAGGGTTTATTATTTTTTTTCTTTTTTATTCTTCCACCGACTTTTCCGCAAAAATGCGGCCCGAACCGTAGATCGCACCGGGACAAAAGAGGTATCAAACGATGCGGCTCGATCTGACTCGCTGCGCTATTATTTTTATAAGAATTCCCAGTTACCATGGCGACGCTATTCCCAAAAAACTCCCAAATAAAGTCCCATAGGAATGAATGGGAATCCGAAAGAGATCAACTCCAATCAAGCACCTTTTTCAAAGACACGCTGCGCGCGCATACGTTAACCGACCGATATGAAAATTAGCTCATTTTGTTGGAATTTTTGTCATCTTTAGCTCAGTGTCAAAAAAAAAATTAAGGAATGAAAGCTCTCCCCCCTGTGAGGGTTCAAAGACAGTGAGCAAAGGGGAAAAGTCGCCTATTTAGAGTGTGACTAATTAAGGCTTCAGTGACGGGAACCAAAAAATCTATTTCCAAAAGTTTCACTTCAACTCGTCACCATGGCCACAATCTTTGCTCACTAGACATCAAATTCGCACATTTTGTAGCCACAAGCCTCTGCTTTCTGAAGAACTAAGTTTTATTTGGCTAAGGTGTCATTTAGTACCTTTATTTTCACTTTAAGCGAGGAGAAGTCGCACATTTTTGATCTCTTTTCAATGTAATTTTCGCCCTTTTTCCCTCTTCATTTTCGATCAATCATAAGTTTTCAACCTGCTCTCATTTGGTCATTTTTCATCCGATTAAAAAACTGAGAACATGCTCGCGTTCCCCAAACCCTTGCCGTTCTAACGAGCCATTTCTGGTGAGGTGAGCGTAATCCTATACAAATCAATGGAGTGTTGGTGCGTGACGTCTCCTCACAACTTAAAATCAAATGTGTGTGCGTGAATGTGCATGTTTTGTAAAGGGGCAGTGAGATACTGTTAATTATGGTAGATTCCACATTTCTTGACCGATTTCAATGGTTTGAATTTTAAACTGTTCAGCTCATTGAAATGTTACTTAAAATCAAATGTGTGTGCGTGAATGTGCATGTTTCTTAAAGGGGCAGTAAGATACTTTATTTGATCTTGATTATGGTTAACTTGCACATTTCTTAAGTCGCGAGAGGCTTTTGTTTGAGGTGAGCGTAATCCTATACAAATCAATGGAACGTTGGTGCGTGACGTCTCCTCACAACTTAAAATCAAATGTGTGTGCGTGAATGTGCATGTTTTGTAAAGGGGCAGTGAGATACTGTTAATTATGGTAGATTCCACATTTCTTGACCGATTTCAATGGTTTGAATTTTAAACTGTTCAGCTCATTGAAATGTTACTTAAAATCAAATGTGTGTGTGTGAATGTGCATGTTTCTTAAAGGGGCAGTAACATACTGTTGATTATGGTTAACTTTTACATTTCTTGAGCGATTTCAATGGTTTGAATTTTAAACTGTTCAGCTCATTGAAACGTTGGTTAAAATCAAATGTGTGTGCGTGAATGTGCATATTTCTTAAAGGGACAGTAAGATACTTTATTTGATCTTGATTATGGTTAACTTTTACATTTCTTGAGCGATTTCAATGGTTTAAATTTTAAACTGTTCAGCTCATTGAAATGTTACTTAAAATCAAATGTGTGTGCGTGAATGTGCATGTTTTGTAAAGGGGCAGTAAGATACTTTTAGTTGATGTTGATTATGGTGAACTTCCACATTTCTTGACTGATTTCAATGGTTTAAATTTTAAACTGTTCAGCTCATTGAAATGTTAGTTAAAATCAAATGTGTGTGCGTGAATGTGCATGTTTCTTAAAGGGGCAGTAATACTTTTAGTAGATTATGGTTAACTTGCACATTTCTTGACCGATTTCAATGGTTGAAAGTTTAAACTGTTCAGCTCATTGAAAAGAGTTAGCAGGCCCATTCAAAATTTCCGCGGGAATTTTTCTAGTTATGGGCCTGCTAAGCGGAGCAAGCAGCAGCGAAGCTGCTGCTTGCGGAGCAAGCAGGCACATATTACTATCCACCCTAGAAAAGGGTTTATTATTTTTTTTCTTTTTTATTCTTCCACCGACTTTTCCGCAAAAATGCGGCCCGAACCGTAGATCGCACCGGGACAAAAGAGGTATCAAACGATGCGGCTCGCTCTGACTCGCTGCGCTATTATTTTTATAAGAATTCCCAGTTACCATGGCGACGCTATTCCCAAAAAACTCCCAAATAAAGTCCCATAGGAATGAATGGGAATCCGAAAGAGATCAACTCCAATCAAGCACCTTTTTCAAAGACACGCTGCGCGCGCATACGTTAACCGACCGATATGAATTTTAGCTCATTTTGTTGGAATTTTTGTCATCTTTAGCTCAGTGTCAAAAAAAAAATTAAGGAATGAAAGCTCTCCCCCCTGTGCGGGTTCAAAGACAGTGAGTGAAATATCCTTTATCCCATGTGTGTGTATTGCATGAGCTAGAGCGGACCAATTAAGAAACAGAGTGAAGACAGAGAAAAAAATTGATTTCAAGTTTCACTTCAACTCGTCACCATGGCCACAATCTTTGCTCACTAGACATCAAATTCGCACATTTTGTAGCCACAAGCCTCTGCTTTCTGAAGAACTAAGTTTTATTTGGCTAAGGTGTCATTTAGTACCTTTATTTTCACTTTAAGCGAGGAGAAGTCGCACATTTTTGATCTCTTTTCAATGTAATTTTCGCCGTGTTTGCCTCTTCATTTTCGATCAATCATAAGTTTTCAACCTGCTCTCATTTGGTCATTTTTCATCCGATTAAAAATCTGAGAACATGCTCGCGTTCCCCAAACCCTTGCCGTTCTAACGAGCCATTTCTGGAATCTGCATCTTCAACCGTTAAGTCGCGAGAGGCTTTTGTTTGAGGTGAGCGTAATCCTATACAAATCAATGGAGTGTTGGTGCGTGACGTCTCCTCACAACTTAAAATCAAATGTGTGTGCGTGAATGTGCATGTTTTGTAAAGGGGCAGTGAGATACTGTTAATTATGGTAGATTCCACATTTCTTGACCGATTTCAATGGTTTGAATTTTAAACTGTTCAGCTCATTGAAATGTTACTTAAAATCAAATGTGTGTGCGTGAATGTGCATGTTTCTTAAAGGGGCAGTAACATATTGTTGATTATGGTTAACTTTTACATTTCTTGAGCGATTTCAATGGTTTGAATTTTAAACTGTTCAGCTCATTGAAATGTTGGTTAAAATCAAATGTGTGTGCGTGAATGTGCATATTTCTTAAAGGGACAGTAAGATACTTTATTTGATCTTGATTATGGTTAACTTGCACATTTCTTGAGCGATTTCAATGGTTGAAATTTTAAACTGTTCAGCTCATTGAAATGTTAGTTAAAATCAAATGTGTGTGCGTGAATGTGCATGTTTCTTAAAGGGGCAGTAACATACTGTTGATTTTGGTTAACTTCCACATTTCTTGAGCGATTTCAATGGTTGAAAGTTTAAACTGTTCAGCTCATTGAAAAGAGTTAGCAGGCCCATTCAAAATTTCCGCGGGAATTTTTCTAGTTTTTATATCATCTTCCAGCGACTTTTCCGCAAAAATAGGGCCCGAACCGTAGATCGCACCGGGACAAAAGAGGTATCAAACGATGCGGCTCGATCTGACTCGCTGCGCTATTATTTTTATAAGAATTCCCAGTTACCATGGCGACGCTATTCCCAAAAAACTCCCAAATAAAAGTCCCATAGGAATGAATGGGAAAAGGAAAGACAAAATCACACATCAAGCACCTTTTTCAAAGAGACGCTGCGCGTGCATACGTTAACCGATTGATATGAATTTTAGCTCATTTTGTTGGAATTTTTCCCATCTTTAGCTCAGTGTCAAAAAAAATATTAAGGAATGAAAGCTCTTCCCCCTGTGCGGGTTCAAAGACAGTGAGTGTAATCGCCACTCTGATATGCAATTAAGGCTTCAGTGACGGGAACCAAAAAATATATTTCCAAAAGTTTCACTTCAACTCGTCACCATGGCCACAATCTTTGCTCACTAGACATCAAATTCACACATTTTGTAGCCACAAGCCTCTGCTTTCTGAAAAACTACGTTTTATTTGGCTACGGTGTCATTTAGTACCTTTATTTTCACTTTAAGCGAGGAGAAGTCGGACTTTGACGCCTATCTCCTCCATGTTAATTTCGCCGTTTTTTCCCTCTTCATTTTCGATCAATCATAAGTTTTCAACCTGCTCTCATTTGGTCATTTTTCATCCGATTAAAAAACTGAGAACATGCTCGCGTTCCCCAAACCCTTGCCGTTCTAACGAGCCATTTCTGGAATCTGCATCTTCAACCGTTAAGTCGCGAGAGGCTTTTGTTTGAGGTGAGCGTAATCCTATACAAATCAATGGAGTGTTGGTGCGTGACGTCTCCTCACAACTTAAAATCAAATGTGTGTGCGTGAATGTGCATGTTTTGTAAAGGGGCAGTGAGATACTGTTAATTATGGTAGATTCCACATTTCTTGACCGATTTCAATGGTTTGAATTTTAAACTGTTCAGCTCATTGAAATGTTACTTAAAATCAAATGTGTGTGCGTGAATGTGCATGTTTCTTAAAGGGGCAGTAACATACTGTTGATTTTGGTTAACTTCCACATTTCTTGAGCGATTTCAATGGTTTAAATTTTAAACTGTTCAGCTCATTGAAATGTTGGTTAAAATCAAATGTGTGTGCGTGAATGTGCATATTTCTTAAAGGGACAGTAAGATACTTTATTTGATCTTGATTATGGTTAACTTGCACATTTCTTGACCGATTTCAATGGTTGAAAGTTTAAACTGTTCAGCTCATTGAAAAGAGTTAGCAGGCCCATTCAAAATTTCCGCGGGAATTTTTCTAGTTTTTTTTCTTATTTTTTAATCTTCCGCGTTTTTTTCTGCTAAAATGCGGCCCGTACCGTAGATCGCACCGGGACAAATGAGGTATCAAACGATGCGGCTCGATCTGACTCGGTGCGCTATTATTTTTATAAGAATTCCCAGTTACCATGGCGACGCTATTCCCAAAAAACTCCCAAATAAAAGTCCCATAGGAATGAATGGGAAAAGGAAAGACAAAATCACACATCAAGCACCTTTTTCAAAGAGACGCTGCGCGTGCATACGTTAACCGATTGATATGAATTTTAGCTCATTTTGTTGGAATTTTTCCCATCTTTAGCTCAGTGTCAAAAAAAATATTAAGGAATGAAAGCTCTTCCCCCTGTGCGGGTTCAAAGACAGTGAGTGTAATCGCCACTCTGATATGCAATTAAGGCTTCAGTGACGGGAACCAAAAAATATATTTCCAAAAGTTTCACTTCAACTCGTCACCATGGCCACAATCTTTGCTCACTAGACATCAAATTCGCACATTTTGTAGCCACAAGCCTCTGCTTTCTGAAGAACTAAGTTTTATTTGGCTAAGGTGTCATTTAGTACCTTTATTTTCACTTTAAGCGAGGAGAAGTCGCACATTTTTGATCTCTTTTCAATGTAATTTTCGCCGTTTTTGCCTCTTCATTTTCGATCAATCATAAGTTTTCAACCTGCTCTCATTTGGTCATTTTTCATCCGATTAAAAAACTGAGAACATGCTCGCGTTCCCCAAACCCTTGCCGTTCTAACGAGCCATTTCTGGAATCTGCATCTTCAACCGTTAAGTCGCGAGAGGCTTTTGTTTGAGGTGAGCGTAATCCTATACAAATCAATGGAGTGTTGGTGCGTGACGTCTCCTCACAACTTAAAATCAAATGTGTGTGCGTGAATGTGCATGTTTTGTAAAGGGGCAGTGAGATACTGTTAATTATGGTAGATTCCACATTTCTTGACCGATTTCAATGGTTTGAATTTTAAACTGTTCAGCTCATTGAAATGTTACTTAAAATCAAATGTGTGTGCGTGAATGTGCATGTTTCTTAAAGGGGCAGTAACATACTGTTGATTTTGGTTAACTTGCACATTTCTTGAGCGATTTCAATGGTTGAAATTTTAAACTGTTCAGCTCATTGAAATGTTGGTTAAAATCAAATGTGTGTGCGTGAATGTGCATATTTCTTAAAGGGACAGTAAGATACTTTATTTGATCTTGATTATGGTTAACTTGCACATTTCTTGAGCGATTTCAATGGTTGAAAGTTTAAACTGTTCAGCTCATTGAAAAGAGTTAGCAGGCCCATTCAAAATTTCCGCGGGAATTTTTCTAGTTATGGGCCTGCTAAGCGGAG
This sequence comes from Leptonotus elevatus, assembly GCF_054856555.1. NCBI lineage: Eukaryota > Metazoa > Chordata > Actinopteri > Syngnathiformes > Syngnathidae > Leptonotus > Leptonotus elevatus. Next base: position 891,377 of record NC_141260.1, on the reverse strand, counting down.
CAAGCAGCAGCGAAGCTGCTGCTTGCGGAGCAAGCAGGCACATATTACTATCCTAGAAAAAGGGTTTATTATTATGGGCCTGCTAAGCGGAGCAAGCAGCAGCGAAGCTGCTGCTTGCGGAGCAAGCAGGCACATATTACTATCCACCCTAGAAAAGTGTTTAATATTATTATGGGCCTGCTAAGCGGAGCAAGCAGCAGCGAAGCTGCTGCTTGCGGAGCAAGCAGGCACATATTACTATCCTAGAAAAAAGGGTTTATTGTTGCGTTTATTATTATATCATCTTCCACGATTTTTCCGCAAGAATGCGGCCCGTACCGTAGATCGCACCGGCACGAATGAGGTATCAAACGATGCGGCTCGATCTGACTCGGTGCGGCATTATTTTTCTAAGAATTCCCAGTTACCATGGCGACGCTATTCCCAAAAAACTCCCAAATAAAAGTCCCATAGGAATGAATGGGAAAAGGAAAGACAAAATCACACATCAAGCACCTTTTTCAAAGAGATGCTGCGCGCGCATACGTTAACCGATTGATATGAATTTTAGCTCATTTTGTTGGAATTTTTCCCATCTTTAGCTCAGTGTCAAAAAAAAAATTAAGGAATGAAAGCTCTTCCCCCTGTGCGGGTTCAAAGACAGTGAGTGTAATCGCCACTCTGATACCCAATTAAGGCTTCAGTGACGGGAACCAAAAAATCTATTTCCAAAAGTTTCACTTCAACTCGTCACCATGGCCACAATCTTTGCTCACTAGACATCAAATTCGCACATTTTGTAGCCACAAGCCTCTGCTTTCTGAAAAACTAAGTTTTATTTGGCTAAGGTGTCATTTAGTACCTTTATTTTCACTTTAAGCGAGGAGAAGTCGGACTTTGGCGCCTATCTCCTCCATGTAAATTTCGCCGTTTTTTCCCTCTTCATTTTCGATCAATCATAAGTTTTCAACCTGCTCTCATTTGGTCATTTTTCATCCGATTAAAAAACTGAGAACATGCTCGCGTTCCCCAAACCCTTGCCGTTCTAACGAGCCATTTCTGGAATCTGCATCTTCAACCGTTAAGTCGCGAGAGGCTTTTGTTTGAGGTGAGCGTAATCCTATACAAATCAATGGAGTGTTGGTGCGTGACGTCTCCTCACAACTTAAAATCAAATGTGTGTGCGTGAATGTGCATGTTTTGTAAAGGGGCAGTGAGATACTGTTAATTATGGTAGATTCCACATTTCTTGACCGATTTCAACGGTTTCAATTTTAAACTGTTCAGCTCATTGAAATGTTACTTAAAATCAAATGTGTGTGCGTGAATGTGCATGTTTCTTAAAGGGGCAGTAACATACTGTTGATTATGGTAGATTCCACATTTCTTGACCGATTTCAATGGTTTGAATTTTAAACTGTTCAGCTCATTGAAATGTTGGTTAAAATCAAATGTGTGTGCGTGAATGTGCATGTTTCTTAAAGGGGCAGTAATACTTTTAGTAGATTATGGTTAACTTCCACATTTCTTGACCGATTTCAATGGTTGAAAGTTTAAACTGTTCAGCTCATTGAAAAGAGTTAGCAGGCCCATTCAAAATTTCCGCGGGAATTTTTCTAGTTTTTATATTATCTTCCAGCGACTTTTCCGCAAAAATAGGGCCCGAACCGTAGATCGCACCGGGACAAAAGAGGTATCAAACGATGCGGCTCGCTCTGACTCGCTGCGCTATTATTTTTATAAGAATTCCCAGTTACCATGGCGACGCTATTCCCAAAAAACTCCCAAATAAAGTCCCATAGGAATGAATGGGAATCCGAAAGAGATCAACTCCAATCAAGCACCTTTTTCAAAGACACGCTGCGCGCGCATATGTTAACCGACCGATATGAAAATTAGCTCATTTTGTTGGAATTTTTGTCATCTTTAGCTCAGTGTCAAAAAAAATTTAAGGAATGAAAGCTCTCCCCCCTGTGCGGGTTCAAAGACAGTGAGCAAAGGGGTAAAAGTCGCCTTTCTTGCATCAGTTAGAGCGTGACTAATTAAGGTCTGAGTGGTGGGAACCAAAAAATATATTTCCAAAAGTTTCACTTCAACTCGTCACCATGGCCACAATCTTTGCTCACTAGACATCAAATTCGCACATTTTGTAGCCACAAGCCTCTGCTTTCTGAAGAACTAAGTTTTATTTGGCTAAGGTGTCATTTAGTACCTTTATTTTCACTTTAAGCGAGGAGAAGTCGCACATTTTTGATCTCTTTTCAATGTAATTTTCGCCGTTTTTGCCTCTTCATTTTCGATCAATCATAAGTTTTCAACCTGCTCTCATTTGGTCATTTTTCATCCGATTAAAAAACTGAGAACATGCTCGCGTTCCCCAAACCCTTGCCGTTCTAACGAGCCATGTCTGGAATCTGCATCTTCAACCGTTAAGTCGCGAGAGGCTTTTGTTTGAGGTGAGCGTAATCCTATACAAATCAATGGAGTGTTGGTGCGTGACGTCTCCTCACAACTTAAAATCAAATGTGTGTGCGTGAATGTGCATGTTTTATAAAGGGGCAGTGAGATACTGTTAATTATGGTAGATTCCACATTTCTTGACCGATTTCAATGGTTTGAATTTTAAACTGTTCAGCTCATTGAAATGTTACTTAAAATCAAATGTGTGTGCGTGAATGTGCATGTTTCTTAAAGGGGCAGTAACATACTGTTGATTTTGGTTAACTTGCACATTTCTTGACCGATTTCAATGGTTTAAATTTTAAACTGTTCAGCTCATTGAAAAGAGTTAGCAGGCCCATTCAAAATTTCCACGGGAATTTTTCTAGTTTTTCTTATTTTTTAATCTTCCGCGTTTTTTTCTGCTAAAATGCGGCCCGTACCGTAGATCGCACCGGGACAAATGAGGTATCAAACGATGCGGCTCGATCTGACTCGGTGCGCTATTATTTTTATAAGAATTCCCAGTTACCATGGCGACGCTATTCCCAAAAAACTCCCAAATAAAGTCCCATAGGAATGAATGGGAAAAGGAAAGACAAAATCACACATCAAGCACCTTTTTCAAAGAGACGCTGCGCGCGCATACGTTAACCGATTGATATGAAAATTAGCTCATTTTGTTGGAATTTTTGTCATCTTTAACTCAGTGTCAAAAAAAAATTAAGGAATGAAAGCTCTTCCCCCTGTGCGGTTTCAAAGACAGTGAGTGTAATCGCCACTCTGATACCCAATTAAGGCTTCAGTGACGGGAACCAAAAAATCTATTTCCAAAAGTTTCACTTCAACTCGTCACCATGGCCACAATCTTTGCTCACTAGACATCAAATTCGCACATTTTGTAGCCACAAGCCTCTGCTTTCTGAAGAACTAAGTTTTATTTGGCTAAGGTGTCATTTAGTACCTTTATTTTCACTTTAAGCGAGGAGAAGTCGCACATTTTTGATCTCTTTTCAATGTAATTTTCGCCCTTTTTCCCTCTTCATTTTCGATCAATCATAAGTTTTCAACCTGCTCTCATTTGGTCATTTTTCATCCGATTAAAAAACTGAGAACATGCTCGCGTTCCCCAAACCCTTGCCGTTCTAACGAGCCATTTCTGGAATCTGCATCTTCAACCGTTAAGTCGCGAGAGGCTTTTGTTTGAGGTGAGCGTAATCCTATACAAATCAATGGAGTGTTGGTGCGTGACGTCTCCTCACAACTTAAAATCAAATGTGTGTGCGTGAATGTGCATGTTTTATAAAGGGGCAGTGAGATACTGTTAATTATGGTAGATTCCACATTTCTTGACCGATTTCAATGGTTTGAATTTTAAACTGTTCAGCTCATTGAAATGTTACTTAAAATCAAATGTGTGTGCGTGAATGTGCATGTTTCTTAAAGGGGCAGTAACATACTGTTGATTTTGGTTAACTTGCACATTTCTTGACCGATTTCAATGGTTTAAATTTTAAACTGTTCAGCTCATTGAAAAGAGTTAGCAGGCCCATTCAAAATTTCCACGGGAATTTTTCTAGTTTTTCTTATTTTTTAATCTTCCGCGTTTTTTTCTGCTAAAATGCGGCCCGTACCGTAGATCGCACCGGGACAAATGAGGTATCAAACGATGCGGCTCGATCTGACTCGGTGCGCTATTATTTTTATAAGAATTCCCAGTTACCATGGCGACGCTATTCCCAAAAAACTCCCAAATAAAGTCCCATAGGAATGAATGGGAAAAGGAAAGACAAAATCACACATCAAGCACCTTTTTCAAAGAGACGCTGCGCGCGCATACGTTAACCGATTGATATGAAAATTAGCTCATTTTGTTGGAATTTTTGTCATCTTTAACTCAGTGTCAAAAAAAAATTAAGGAATGAAAGCTCTTCCCCCTGTGCGGGTTCAAAGACAGTGAGTGTAATCGCCACTCTGATACCCAATTAAGGCTTCAGTGACGGGAACCAAAAAATCTATTTCCAAAAGTTTCACTTCAACTCGTCACCATGGCCACAATCTTTGCTCACTAGACATCAAATTCGCACATTTTGTAGCCACAAGCCTCTGCTTTCTGAAGAACTAAGTTTTATTTGGCTAAGGTGTCATTTAGTACCTTTATTTTCACTTTAAGCGAGGAGAAGTCGCACATTTTTGATCTCTTTTCAATGTAATTTTCGCCCTTTTTCCCTCTTCATTTTCGATCAATCATAAGTTTTCAACCTGCTCTCATTTGGTCATTTTTCATCCGATTAAAAAACTGAGAACATGCTCGCGTTCCCCAAACCCTTGCCGTTCTAACGAGCCATTTCTGGAATCTGCATCTTCAACCGTTAAGTCGCGAGAGGCTTTTGTTTGAGGTGAGCGTAATCCTATACAAATCAATGGAGTGTTGGTGCGTGACGTCTCCTCACAACTTAAAATCAAATGTGTGTGCGTGAATGTGCATGTTTTGTAAAGGGGCAGTGAGATACTGTTAATTATGGTAGATTCCACATTTCTTGACCGATTTCAATGGTTTGAATTTTAAACTGTTCAGCTCATTGAAATGTTACTTAAAATCAAATGTGTGTGCGTGAATGTGCATGTTTCTTAAAGGGGCAGTAACATAGTGTTGATTATGGTTAACTTCCACATTTCTTGACCCATTTCAATGGTTGAAAGTTTAAACTGTTCAGCTCATTGAAATGTTACTTAAAATCAAATGTGTGTGCGTGAATGTGCATGTTTCTTAAAGGGGCAGTAACATACTGTTGATTATGGTAGATTCCACATTTCTTGACCGATTTCAATGGTTTGAATTTTAAACTGTTCAGCTCATTGAAATGTTAGTTAAAATCAAATGTGTGTGCGTGAATGTGCATGTTTCTTAAAGGGGCAGTAACATACTGTTGATTTTGGTTAACTTCCACATTTCTTGACCGATTTCAATGGTTGAAATTTTAAACTGTTCAGCTCATTGAAATGTTGGTTAAAATCAAATGTGTGTGCGTGAATGTGCATGTTTCTTAAAGGGGCAGTAAGATACTTTATTTGATCTTGATTATGGTTAACTTTTACATTTCTTGAGCGATTTCAATGGTTGAAATTTTAAACTGTTCATCTCATTGAAATGTTAGTTAAAATCAAATGTGTGTGCGTGAATGTGCATGTTTCTTAAAGGGGCAGTAATACTTTTAGTAGATTATGGTTAACTTCCACATTTCTTGACCGATTTCAACGGTTGAAATTTTCAACTGTTCAGCTCATTGAAAAGAGTTAGCAGGCCCATTCAAAATTTCCGCGGGAATTTTTCTAGTTTTTATATTATCTTCCAGCGACTTTTCCGCCAAAATAGGGCCCGAACCGTAGATCGCACCGGGACAAAAGAGGTATCAAACGATGCGGCTCGATCTGACTCGCTGCGCTATTATTTTTATAAGAATTCCCAGTTACCATGGCGACGCTATTCCCAAAAAACTCCCAAAAAAAGTCCCATAGGAATGAATGGGAATCCGAAAGAGATCAACTCCAATCAAGCACCTTTTTCAAAGACACGATGCGCGCGCATACGTTGACCGACCGATATGAAAATTAGCTCATTTTGTTGGAATTTTTGTCATCTTTAGCTCAGTGTCAAAAAAAAATTTAAGGAATGAAAGCTCTTCCCCCTGTGCGGGTTCAAAGACAGTGAGTGTAATCGCCACTCTGATATGCAATTAAGCTTTCAGTGACGGGAACCAAAAAATATATTTCCAAAAGTTTCACTTCAACTCGTCACCATGGCCACAATCTTTGCTCACTAGACATCAAATTCGCACATTTTATAGCCACAAGCCTCTGCTTTCTGAAAAACTAAGTTTTATTTGGCTACGGTGTCATTTAGTACCTTTATTTTCACTTTAAGCGAGGAGAAGTCGGACTTTGACGCCTATCTCCTCCATGTTAATTTCGCCGTTTTTTCCCTCTTCATTTTCGATCAATCATAAGTTTTCAACCTGCTCTCATTTGGTCATTTTTCATCCGATTAAAAAACTGAGAACATGCTCGCGTTCCCCAAACCCTTGCCGTTCTAACGAGCCATTTCTGGAATCTGCATCTTCAACCGTTAAGTCGCGAGAGGCTTTTGTTTGAGGTGAGCGTAATCCTATACAAATCAATGGAGTGTTGGTGCGTGACGTCTCCTCACAACTTAAAATCAAATGTGTGTGCGTGAATGTGCATGTTTTGTAAAGGGGCAGTGAGATACTGTTAATTATGGTAGATTCCACATTTCTTGACTGATTTCAATGGTTTGAATTTTAAACTGTTCAGCTCATTGAAATGTTACTTAAAATCAAATGTGTGTGCGTGAATGTGCATGTTTCTTAAAGGGGCAGTAACATACTGTTGATTTTGGTTAACTTCCACATTTCTTGACCGATTTCAATGGTTGAAATTTTAAACTGTTCAGCTCATTGAAATGTTGGTTAAAATCAAATGTGTGTGCGTGAATGTGCATGTTTCTTAAAGGGGCAGTAAGATACTTTATTTGATCTTGATTATGGTTAACTTTTACATTTCTTGAGCGATTTCAATGGTTGAAATTTTAAACTGTTCATCTCATTGAAATGTTAGTTAAAATCAAATGTGTGTGCGTGAATGTGCATGTTTCTTAAAGGGGCAGTAATACTTTTAGTAGATTATGGTTAACTTCCACATTTCTTGACCGATTTCAACGGTTGAAATTTTCAACTGTTCAGCTCATTGAAAAGAGTTGCAAGAGTTAGCAGGCCCATTCAAAATTTCCGCGGGAATTTTTCTAGTTATGGGCCTGCTTCGCTGCTGCTTGCGGAGCAAGCAGGCACATATTACTATCCACCCTAGAAAAGGGTTTAATTTTATTATGGGCCTGCTAAGCGGAGCAAGCAGCAGCGAAGCTGCTGCTTGCGGAGCAAGCAGGCACATATTACTATCCTAGAAAAGGGGTTTATTATGGGCCTGCTAAGCGGAGCAAGCAGCAGCGAAGCTGCTGCTTGCGGAGCAAGCAGGCACATATTACTATCCTAGAAAAAAGTGTATATTATTATGGGCCTGCTAAGCGGAGCAAGCAGCAGCGAAGCTGCTGCTTGCGGAGCAAGCAGGCACATATTACTATCCTAGAAAAAAGGGTTTAATATTTTTCTTATTATGGGCCTGCTAAGCGGAGCAAGCAGCAGCGAAGCTGCTGCTTGCGGAGCAAGCAGGCACATATTACTATCCACCCTAGAAAAGGGTTTATTATGGGCCTGCTAAGCGGAGCAAGCAGCAGCGAAGCTGCTGCTTGCGGAGCAAGCAGGCACATATTACTATCCTAGAAAAAGGGTTTATTTTTTTTATTCTTAATCTTATTTTTTAATCTTCCACAGTTTTTTCCGCAAGAATGCAGCCCGTACCGTACATCGCACCGGGACAAATGAAGTATCAAACGATGCGGCTCGATCTGACTCGATGCGGCATTATTTTTCTAAGAATTCCCACTTACCATGGCGATGCTATTCCCAAAAAACTCCCAAATAAAAGTCCCATAGGAATGAATGGGAAAAGGAAAGACAAAATCACACATCAAGCACCTTTTTCAAAGACACGCTGCGCGCGCATACGTTAACCGATTGATATGAATTTTAGCTCATTTTGTTGGAATTTTTCCCATCTTTAGCTCAGTGTCAAAAAAAATATTAAGGAATGAAAGCTCTTCCCCCTGTGCGGGTTCAAAGACAGTGAGTGTAATCGCCACTCTGATATGCAATTAAGGCTTCAGTGACGGGAACCAAAAAAATCTATTTCCAAAAGTTTCACTTCAACTCGTCACCATGGCCACAATCTTTGCTCACTAGACATCAAATTCACACATTTTGTAGCCACAAGCCTCTGCTTTCTGAAAAACTAAGTTTTATTTGGCTAAGGTGTCAATTAGTACCTTTATTTTCACTTTAAGCGAGGAGAAGTCGGACTTTGGCGCCTATCTCCTCCATGTTAATTTCGCCGTTTTTTCCCTCTTCATTTTCGATCAATCATAAGTTTTCAACCTGCTCTCATTTGGTCATTTTTCATCCGATTAAAAAACTGAGAACATGCTCGCGTTCCCCAAACCCTTGCCGTTCTAACGAGCCATTTCTGGAATCTGCATCTTCAACCGTTAAGTCGCGAGAGGCTTTTGTTTGAGGTGAGCGTAATCCTATACAAATCAATGGAGTGTTGGTGCGTGACGTCTCCTCACAACTTAAAATCAAATGTGTGTGCGTGAATGTGCATGTTTTGTAAAGGGGCAGTGAGATACTGTTAATTATGGTAGATTCCACATTTCTTGACCGATTTCAATGGTTTGAATTTTAAACTGTTCAGCTCATTGAAATGTTACTTAAAATCAAATGTGTGTGCGTGAATGTGCATGTTTCTTAAAGGGGCAGTAACATACTGTTGATTTTGGTTAACTTCCACATTTCTTGACCGATTTCAATGGTTGAAAGTTTAAACTGTTCAGCTCATTGAAATGTTAGTTAAAATCAAATGTATGTGCGTGAATGTGCATGTTTCTTAAAGGGGCAGTAATACTTTTAGTTGATTATAACTTCCACATTTCTTGAGCGATTTCAACGGTTGAAATTTTAAACTGCTCATTGAAAAGAGTTGCAAGAGTTAGCAGGCCCATTCAAAATTTCCGCGGGAATTTTTCTAGTTATATCATCTTCCACGATTTTTCCGCAAGAATGCGGCCCGTACCGTAGATCGCACCGGCACGAATGAGGTATCAAACGATGCGGCTCGATCTGACTCGGTGCGGCATTATTTTTCTAAGAATTCCCAGTTACCATGGCGACGCTATTCCCAAAAAACTCCCAAATAAAAGTCCCATAGGAATGAATGGGAAAAGGAAAGACAAAATCACACATCAAGCACCTTTTTCAAAGAGACGCTGCGCGCGCATACGTTAACCGATTGATATGAATTTTAGCTCATTTTGTTGGAATTTTTCCCATCTTTAGCTCAGTGTCAAAAAAAAAATTAAGGAATGAAAGCTCTTCCCCCTGTGCGGGTTCAAAGACAGTGAGTGTAATCGCCACTCTGATACCCAATTAAGCTTTCAGTGACGGGAACCAAAAAATCTATTTCCAAAAGTTTCACTTCAACTCGTCACCATGGCCACAATCTTTGCTCACTAGACCTCAAATTCGCACATTTTGTAGCCACAAGCCTCTGCTTTCTGAAAAACTAAGTTTTATTTGGCTAAGGTGTCATTTAGTACCTTTATTTTCACTTTAAGCGAGGAGAAGTCGGACTTTGGCGCCTATCTCCTCCATGTAATTTTCGCCGTTTTTCCCTCTTCATTTTCGATCAATCATAAGTTTTGAACCTGCTCTCATTTGGTCATTTTTCATCAGATTAAAAAACTGAGAACATGCTCGCGTTCCCCAAACCCTTGCCGTTCTAACAAGCCATTTCTGGAATCTGCATCTTCAACCGTTAAGTCGCGAGAGGCTTTTGTTTGAGGTGAGCGTAATCCTATACAAATCAATGGAGTGTTGGTGCGTGACGTCTCCTCACAACTTAAAATCAAATGTGTGTGCGTGAATGTGCATGTTTTGTAAAGGGGCAGTGAGATACTGTTAATTATGGTAGATTCCACATTTCTTGACCGATTTCAATGGTTTGAATTTTAAACTGTTCAGCTCATTGAAATGTTACTTAAAATCAAATGTGTGTGCGTGAATGTGCATGTTTCTTAAAGGGGCAGTGAGATACTGTTAATTATGGTAGATTCCACATTTCTTGACCGATTTCAATGGTTTGAATTTTAAACTGTTCAGCTCATTGAAATGTTACTTAAAATCAAATGTGTGTGCGTGAATGTGCATGTTTCTTAAAGGGGCAGTAACATACTGTTGATTATGGTAGATTCCACATTTCTTGACCGATTTCAATGGTTTAAATTTTAAACTGTTCAGCTCATTGAAATGTTACTTAAAATCAAATGTGTGTGCGTGAATGTGCATGTTTCTTAAAGGGGCAGTAATACTTTTAGTAGATTATGGTTAACTTGCACATTTCTTGAGCGATTTCAATGGTTGAAAGTTTAAACTGTTCAGCTCATTGAAAAGAGTTAGCAGGCCCATTCAAAATTTCCGCGGGAATTTTTCTAGTTTTTATTATTTTTTTTATATTTTATTCCACGATTTTTCCGCAAAAATGCGGCCCGTACCGTAGATCGCACCGGCACGAATGAGGTATCAAACGATGCGGCTCGATCTGACTCGGTGCGGCATTATTTTTCTAAGAATTCCCAGTTACCATGGCGACGCTATTCCCAAAAAACTCCCAAATAAAGTCCCATAGGAATGAATGGGAATCCGAAAGAGATCAACTCCAATCAAGCACCTTTTTCAAAGACACGCTGCGCGCGCATACATTAACCGACCGATATGAAAATTAGCTCATTTTGTTGGAATTTTTGTCATCTTTAGCTCAGTGTCAAAAACAATTTTAAGGAATGAAAGCTCTCCCCCCTGTGAGGGTTCAAAGACAGTGAGCAAAGGGGAAAAGTCGCCTATTTAGAGTGTGACTAATTAAGGCTTCAGTGACGGGAACCAAAAAATCTATTTCCAAAAGTTTCACTTCAACTCGTCACCATGGCCACAATCTTTGCTCACTAGACCTCAAATTCGCACATTTTGTAGCCACAAGCCTCTGCTTTCTGAAGAACTAAGTTTTATTTGGCTACGGTGTCATTTAGTACCTTTATTTTCACTTTAAGCGAGGAGAAGTCGGACTTTGACGCCTATCTCCTCCATGTTAATTTCGCCGTTTTTTCCCTCTTCATTTTCGATCAATCATAAGTTTTCAACCTGCTCTCATTTGGTCATTTTTCATCCGATTAAAAAACTGAGAACATGCTCGCGTTCCCCAAACCCTTGCCGTTCTAACGAGCCATTTCTGGAATCTGCATCTTCAACCGTTAAGTCGCGAGAGGCTTTTGTTTGAGGTGAGCGTAATCCTATACAAATCAATGGAGTGTTGGTGCGTGACGTCTCCTCACAACTTCAAATCAAATGTGTGTGCGTGAATGTGCATGTTTTGTAAAGGGGCAGTGAGATACTGTTAATTATGGTAGATTCCACATTTCTTGACCGATTTCAATGGTTTGAATTTTAAACTGTTCAGCTCATTGAAATGTTACTTAAAATCAAATGTGTGTGCGTGAATGTGCATGTTTCTTAAAGGGGCAGTAACATATTGTTGATTATGGTTAACTTTTACATTTCTTGAGCGATTTCAATGGTTTGAATTTTAAACTGTTCAGCTCATTGAAATGTTGGTTAAAATCAAATGTGTGTGCGTGAATGTGCATATTTCTTAAAGGGACAGTAAGATACTTTATTTGATCTTGATTATGGTTAACTTGCACATTTCTTGAGCGATTTCAATGGTTGAAATTTTAAACTGTTCAGCTCATTGAAATGTTAGTTAAAATCAAATGTGTGTGCGTGAATGTGCATGTTTCTTAAAGGGGCAGTAACATATTGTTGATTATGGTTAACTTTTACATTTCTTGAGCGATTTCAATGGTTTGAATTTTAAACTGTTCAGCTCATTGAAATGTTGGTTAAAATCAAATGTGTGTGCGTGAATGTGCATATTTCTTAAAGGGACAGTAAGATACTTTATTTGATCTTGATTATGGTTAACTTGCACATTTCTTGAGCGATTTCAATGGTTGAAATTTTAAACTGTTCAGCTCATTGAAATGTTAGTTAAAATCAAATGTGTGTGCGTGAATGTGCATGTTTCTTAAAGGGGCAGTAACATACTGTTGATTTTGGTTAACTTGCACATTTCTTGAGCGATTTCAATGGTTGAAATTTTAAACTGTTCAGCTCATTGAAAAGAGTTAGCAGGCCCATTCAAAATTTCCGCGGGAATTTTTCTAGTTTTTATATCATCTTCCAGCGACTTTTCCGCAAAAATAGGGCCCGAACCGTAGATCGCACCGGGACAAAAGAGGTATCAAACGATGCGGCTCGATCTGACTCGCTGCGCTATTATTTTTATAAGAATTCCCAGTTACCATGGCGACGCTATTCCCAAAAAACTCCCAAATAAAGTCCCATAGGAATGAATGGGAATCCGAAAGAGATCAACTCCAATCAAGCACCTTTTTCAAAGACACGCTGCGCGCGCATACATTAACCGACCGATATGAAAATTAGCTCATTTTGTTGGAATTTTTGTCATCTTTAGCTCAGTGTCAAAAAAAAATTTAAGGAATGAAAGCTCTCCCCCCTGTGCGGGTTCAAAGACAGTGAGCAAAGGGTGAAAGTCGCCTATTTAGAGTGTGACTAATTAAGGTCTGAGTGGTGGGAACCAAAAAATATATTTCCAAAAGTTTCACTTCAACTCGTCACCATGGCCACAATCTTTGCTCACTAGACATCAAATTCGCACATTTTGTAGCCACAAGCCTCTGCTTTCTGAAGAACTAAGTTTTATTTGGCTAAGGTGTCATTTAGTACCTTTATTTTCACTTTAAGCGAGGAGAAGTCGCACATTTTTGATCTCTTTTCAATGTAATTTTCGCCGTTTTTGCCTCTTCATTTTCGATCAATCATAAGTTTTCAACCTGCTCTCATTTGGTCATTTTTCATCCCATTAAAAAACTGAGAACATGCTCGCGTTCCCCAAACCCTTGCCGTTCTAACAAGCCATTTCTGGAATCTGCATCTTCAACCGTTAAGTCGCGAGAGGCTTTTGTTTGAGGTGAGCGTAATCCTATACAAATCAATGGAGTGTTGGAGCGTGACGTCTCCTCACAACTTAAAATCAAATGTGTGTGCGTGAATGTGCATGTTTTGTAAAGGGGCAGTGAGATGCTGTTAATTATGGTAGATTCCACATTTCTTGACCGATTTCAATGGTTTGAATTTTAAACTGTTCAGCTCATTGAAATGTTACTTAAAATCAAATGTGTGTGCGTGAATGTGCATATTTCTTAAAGGGACAGTAAGATACTTTATTTGATCTTGATTATGGTTAACTTTTACATTTCTTGAGCGATTTCCATGGTTTAAATTTTAAACTGTTCAGCTCATTGAAATGTTGGTTAAAATCAAATGTGTGTGCGTGAATGTGCATGTTTCTTAAAGGGGCAGTAACATACTGTTGATTTTGGTTAACTTCCACATTTCTTGACCGATTTCAATGGTTTAAATTTTAAACTGTTCAGCTCATTGAAATGTTACTTAAAATCAAATGGGTGTGCGTGAATGTGCATGTTTCTTAAAGGGGCAGTAATACTTTTAGTAGATTATGGTTAACTTCCACATTTCTTGAGCGATTTCAATGGTTGAAAGTTTAAACTGTTCAGCTCATTGAAAAGAGTTAGCAGGCCCATTCAAAATTTCCGCGGGAATTTTTCTAGTTATTTTTTATTATTCCACGACTTTTCCGCTAAAATGCGGCCCGAACCGTAGATCGCACCGGGACAAATGAGGTATCAAACGATGCGGCTCGCTCTGACTCGCTGCGCTATTATTTTTATAAGAATTCCCAGTTACCATGGCGACGCTATTCCCAAAAAACTCCCAAATAAAGTCCCATAGGAATGAATGGGAAAAGGAAAGACAAAATCACACATCAAGCACCTTTTTCAAAGAGACGCTGCGCGTGCATACGTTAACCGATTGATATGAATTTTAGCTCATTTTGTTGGAATTTTTCCCATCTTTAGCTCAGTGTCAAAAAAAATATTAAGGAATGAAAGCTCTTCCCCCTGTGCGGGTTCAAAGACAGTGAGTGTAATCGCCACTCTGATATGCAATTAAGGCTTCAGTGACGGGAACCAAAAAATATATTTCCAAAAGTTTCACTTCAACTCGTCACCATGGCCACAATCTTTGCTCACTAGACATCAAATTCACACATTTTGTAGCCACAAGCCTCTGCTTTCTGAAAAACTAAGTTTTATTTGGCTAAGGTGTCATTTAGTACCTTTATTTTCACTTTAAGCGAGGAGAAGTCGGACTTTGGCGCCTATCTCCTCCATGTAAATTTCGCCGTTTTTTCCCTCTTCATTTTCGATCAATCATAAGTTTTCAACCTGCTCTCATTTGGTCATTTTTCATCCGATTAAAAAACTGAGAACATGCTCGCGTTCCCCAAACCCTTGCCGTTCTAACGAGCCATGTCTGGAATCTGCATCTTCAACCGTTAAGTCGCGAGAGGCTTTTGTTTGAGGTGAGCGTAATCCTATACAAATCAATGGAGTGTTGGTGCGTGACGTCTCCTCACAACTTAAAATCAAATGTGTGTGCGTGAATGTGCATGTTTTATAAAGGGGCAGTGAGATACTGTTAATTATGGTAGATTCCACATTTCTTGACCGATTTCAATGGTTTGAATTTTAAACTGTTCAGCTCATTGAAATGTTACTTAAAATCAAATGTGTGTGCGTGAATGTGCATGTTTCTTAAAGGGACAGTAAGATACTTTATTTGATCTTGATTATGGTTAACTTTTACATTTCTTGAGTGATTTCAATGGTTGAAATTTTAAACTGTTCAGCTCATTGAAATGTTAGTTAAAATCAAATGTATGTGCGTGAATGTGCATGTTTCTTAAAGGGGCAGTAATACTTTTAGTTGATTATAACTTCCACATTTCTTGAGCGATTTCAACGGTTGAAATTTTAAACTGCTCATTGAAAAGAGTTGCAAGAGTTAGCAGGCCCATTCAAAATTTCCGCGGGAATTTTTCTAGTTTTTTTTATTCTTAATCTTATTTTTTAATCTTCCACAGTTTTTTCCGCAAGAATGCAGCCCGTACCGTACATCGCACCGGGACAAATGAAGTATCAAACGATGCGGCTCGATCTGACTCGATGCGGCATTATTTTTCTAAGAATTCCCACTTACCATGGCGATGCTATTCCCAAAAAACTCCCAAATAAAAGTCCCATAGGAATGAATGGGAAAAGGAAAGACAAAATCACACATCAAGCACCTTTTTCAAAGACACGCTGCGCGCGCATACGTTAACCGATTGATATGAATTTTAGCTCATTTTGTTGGAATTTTTCCCATCTTTAGCTCAGTGTCAAAAAAAATATTAAGGAATGAAAGCTCTTCCCCCTGTGCGGGTTCAAAGACAGTGAGTGTAATCGCCACTCTGATATGCAATTAAGGCTTCAGTGACGGGAACCAAAAAATCTTATTTCCAAAAGTTTCACTTCAACTCGTCACCATGGCCACAATCTTTGCTCACTAGACCTCAAATTCGCACATTTTGTAGCCACAAGCCTCTGCTTTCTGAAAAACTAAGTTTTATTTGGCTAAGGTGTCATTTAGTACCTTTATTTTCACTTTAAGCGAGGAGAAGTCGGACTTTGGCGCCTATCTCCTCCATGTTAATTTCGCCGTTTTTTCCCTCTTCATTTTCGATCAATCATAAGTTTTCAACCTGCTCTCATTTGGTCATTTTTCATCCGATTAAAAAACTGAGAACATGCTCGCGTTCCCCAAACCCTTGCCGTTCTAACCAGCCATTTCTGGAATCTGCATCTTCAACCGTTAAGTCGCGAGAGGCTTTTGTTTGAGGTGAGCGTAATCCTATACAAATCAATGGAGTGTTGGTGCGTGACGTCTCCTCACAACTTAAAATCAAATGTGTGTGCGTGAATGTGCATGTTTTGTAAAGGGGCAGTGAGATACTGTTAATTATGGTAGATTCCACATTTCTTGAC
The DNA here is from genome assembly GCF_054856555.1 of Leptonotus elevatus. NCBI lineage: Eukaryota > Metazoa > Chordata > Actinopteri > Syngnathiformes > Syngnathidae > Leptonotus > Leptonotus elevatus. The sequence goes on along the minus strand of NC_141260.1, from coordinate 875,191 downwards.
CGATTTCAATGGTTTGAATTTTAAACTGTTCAGCTCATTGAAATGTTACTTAAAATCAAATGTGTGTGCGTGAATGTGCATGTTTCTTAAAGGGGCAGTAACATACTGTTGATTATGGTTAACTTTTACATTTCTTGAGCGATTTCAATGGTTTAAATTTTAAACTGTTCAGCTCATTGAAATGTTGGTTAAAATCAAATGTGTGTGCGTGAATGTGCATGTTTCTTAAAGGGACAGTAAGATACTTTATTTGATCTTGATTATGGTTAACTTTTACATTTCTTGAGCGATTTCAATGGTTTAAATTTTAAACTGTTCAGCTCATTGAAATGTTGGTTAAAATCAAATGTGTGTGCGTGAATGTGCATGTTTCTTAAAGGGGCAGTAATACTTTTAGTAGATTATGGTTAACTTGCACATTTCTTGAGCGATTTCAATGGTTTAAATTTTATTTTTATTGCGTGTTTCCACGCGAGTTAGCAGGCCCATTCAAAATTTCCGCGGGAATTTTTCTAGTTATGGGCCTGCTAAGCGGAGCAAGCAGCAGCGAAGCTGCTGCTTGCGGAGCAAGCAGGCACATATTACTATCCTAGAAAAGGGGTTTATTTTTTTTATTTTTATATTATCTTCCAGCGACTTTTCCGCAAGAATAGGGGCCGTACCGTAGATCGCACCGCGACAAATAAGGTATCAAACGATGCGGCTCGATTTGACTCGCTGCGCTATTATTTTTATAAGAATTCCCAGTTACCATGGCGACACAATTCCCCAAAATGTCCCCCAAAAAGTCCCATAGGAATGAATGGGAATCCGAAAATGATCACATCAAATCAAGCACCTTTTTCCAAGACACGCTGCGCGCGCATACGTTAACCGACCGATATGAATTTTAGCTCATTTTGTTGGAATTTTTGTCATCTTTAGCTCAGTGTCAAAAAAAAAATTAAGGAATGAAAGCTCTCCCCCCTGTGCGGGTTCAAAGACAGTGAGTGTAATCGCCACTCTGATATGCAATTAAGGCTTCAGTGACGGGAACCAAAAAAATCTATTTCCAAAAGTTTCACTTCAACTCGTCACCATGGCCACAATCTTTGCTCACTAGACATCAAATTCACACATTTTGTAGCCACAAGCCTCTGCTTTCTGAAAAACTAAGTTTTATTTGGCTAAGGTGTCAATTAGTACCTTTATTTTCACTTTAAGCGAGGAGAAGTCGGACTTTGGCGCCTATCTCCTCCATGTTAATTTCGCTGTTTTTTCCCTCTTCATTTTCGATCAATCATAAGTTTTCAACCTGCTCTCATTTGGTCATTTTTCATCCGATTAAAAAACTGAGAACATGCTCGCGTTCCCCAAACCCTTGCCGTTCTAACGAGCCATGTCTGGAATCTGCATCTTCAACCGTTAAGTCGCGAGAGGCTTTTGTTTGAGGTGAGCGTAATCCTATACAAATCAATGGAGTGTTGGTGCGTGACGTCTCCTCACAACTTAAAATCAAATGTGTGTGCGTGAATGTGCATGTTTTGTAAAGGGGCAGTGAGATACTGTTAATTATGGTAGATTCCACATTTCTTGACCGATTTCAATGGTTTGAATTTTAAACTGTTCAGCTCATTGAAATGTTACTTAAAATCAAATGTGTGTGCGTGAATGTGCATATTTCTTAAAGGGACAGTAAGATACTTTATTTGATCTTGATTATGGTTAACTTTTACATTTCTTGAGCGATTTCAATGGTTGAAATTTTAAACTGTTCAGCTCATTGAAATGTTACTTAAAATCAAATGTGTGTGCGTGAATGTGCATGTTTCTTAAAGGGGCAGTAACATACTGTTGATTATGGTTAACTTTTACATTTCTTGACCGATTTCAATGGTTTAAATTTTAAACTGTTCAGCTCATTGAAATGTTGGTTAAAATCAAATGTGTGTGCGTGAATGTGCATATTTCTTAAAGGGACAGTAAGATACTTTATTTGATCTTGATTATGGTTAACTTGCACATTTCTTGAGCGATTTCAATGGTTGAAAGTTTAAACTGTTCAGCTCATTGAAATGTTACTTAAAATCAAATGTGTGTGCGTGAATGTGCATGTTTCTTAAAGGGGCAGTAACATACTGTTGATTATGGTTAACTTCCACATTTCTTGAGCGATTTCAATGGTTGAAAGTTTAAACTGTTCAGCTCATTGAAAAGAGTTAGCAGGCCCATTCAAAATTTCCGCGGGAATTTTTCTAGTTATTTTTTATTATTCCACGACTTTTCCGCAAAAATGCGGCCCGAACCGTAGATCGCACCGGGACAAATGAGGTATCAAACGATGCGGCTCGCTCTGACTCGCTGCGCTATTATTTTTATAAGAATTCCCAGTTACCATGGCGACGCTATTCCCAAAAAACTCCCCCAAAAAATCCCATAGGAATGAATGGGAAACCGGAAGACATCAACTCCAATCAAGCACCTTTTTCCAAGACACGCTGCGCGCGCATACGTTAACCGACCGATATGAATTTTAGCTCATTTTGTTGGAATTTTTGTCATCTTTAGCTCAGTGTCAAAAAAAAAATTAAGGAATGAAAGCTCTCCCCCCTGTGCGGGTTCAAAGACAGTGAGCAAAGGGGTAAAAGTCGCCTTTCTTGCATCAGTTAGAGCGTGACTAATTAAGGTCTGAGTGGTGGGAACCAAAAAATATATTTCCAAAAGTTTCACTTCAACTCGTCACCATGGCCACAATCTTTGCTCACTAGACATCAAATTCGCACATTTTGTAGCCACAAGCCTCTGCTTTCTGAAGAACTAAGTTTTATTTGGCTACGGTGTCATTTAGTACCTTTATTTTCACTTTAAGCGAGGAGAAGTCGCACATTTTTGATCTCTTTTCAATGTAATTTTCGCCGTTTTTGCCTCTTCATTTTCGATCAATCATAAGTTTTCAACCTGCTCTCATTTGGTCATTTTTCATCCGATTAAAAAACTGAGAACATGCTCGCGTTCCCCAAACCCTTGCCGTTCTAACGAGCCATTTCTGGAATCTGCATCTTCAACCGTTAAGTCGCGAGAGGCTTTTGTTTGAGGTGAGCGTAATCCTATACAAATCAATGGAGTGTTGGTGCGTGACGTCTCCTCACAACTTAAAATCAAATGTGTGTGCGTGAATGTGCATGTTTTGTAAAGGGGCAGTGAGATACTGTTAATTATGGTAGATTCCACATTTCTTGACCGATTTCAATGGTTTGAATTTTAAACTGTTCAGCTCATTGAAATGTTACTTAAAATCAAATGTGTGTGCGTGAATGTGCATGTTTCTTAAAGGGGCAGTAATACTTTTAGTAGATTATGGTTAACTTCCACATTTCTTGACCGATTTCAATGGTTGAAATTTTAAACTGTTCAGCTCATTGAAATGTTACTTAAAATCAAATGTGTGTGCGTGAATGTGCATGTTTCTTAAAGGGGCAGTAATACTTTTAGTTGATTATAACTTCCACATTTCTTGAGCGATTTCAATGGTTGAAATTTTAAACTGTTCAGCTCATTGAAATGTTACTTAAAATCAAATGTGTGTGCGTGAATGTGCATGTTTCTTAAAGGGGCAGTAATACTTTTAGTTGATTATAACTTCCACATTTCTTGAGCGATTTCAACGGTTGAAATTTTAAACTGCTCATTGAAAAGAGTTGCAAGAGTTAGCAGGCCCATTCAAAATTTCCGCGGGAATTTTTCTAGTTATGGGCCTGCTAAGCGGAGCAAGCAGCAGCGAAGCTGCTGCTTGCGGAGCAAGCAGGCACATATTACTATCCTAGAAAAAAGGGTTTATTGTTGCGTTTATTATTATATCATCTTCCACGATTTTTCCGCAAGAATGCGGCCCGTACCGTAGATCGCACCGGCACGAATGAGGTATCAAACGATGCGGCTCGATCTGACTCGGTGCGGCATTATTTTTCTAAGAATTCCCAGTTACCATGGCGACGCTATTCCCAAAAAACTCCCAAATAAAAGTCCCATAGGAATGAATGGGAAAAGGAAAGACAAAATCACACATCAAGCACCTTTTTCAAAGAGATGCTGCGCGCGCATACGTTAACCGATTGATATGAATTTTAGCTCATTTTGTTGGAATTTTTCCCATCTTTAGCTCAGTGTCAAAAAAAAAATTAAGGAATGAAAGCTCTTCCCCCTGTGCGGGTTCAAAGACAGTGAGTGTAATCGCCACTCTGATACCCAATTAAGCTTTCAGTGACGGGAACCAAAAAATCTATTTCCAAAAGTTTCACTTCAACTCGTCACCATGGCCACAATCTTTGCTCACTAGACATCAAATTCGCACATTTTGTAGCCACAAGCCTCTGCTTTCTGAAAAACTAAGTTTTATTTGGCTAAGGTGTCATTTAGTACCTTTATTTTCACTTTAAGCGAGGAGAAGTCGGACTTTGGCGCCTATCTCCTCCATGTAAATTTCGCCGTTTTTTCCCTCTTCATTTTCGATCAATCATAAGTTTTCAACCTGCTCTCATTTGGTCATTTTTCATCCGATTAAAAAACTGAGAACATGCTCGCGTTCCCCAAACCCTTGCCGTTCTAACGAGCCATTTCTGGAATCTGCATCTTCAACCGTTAAGTCGCGAGAGGCTTTTGTTTGAGGTGAGCGTAATCCTATACAAATCAATGGAGTGTTGGTGCGTGACGTCTCCTCACAACTTAAAATCAAATGTGTGTGCGTGAATGTGCATGTTTTGTAAAGGGGCAGTGAGATACTGTTAATTATGGTAGATTCCACATTTCTTGACCGATTTCAATGGTTTGAATTTTAAACTGTTCAGCTCATTGAAATGTTACTTAAAATCAAATGTGTGTGCGTGAATGTGCATGTTTCTTAAAGGGGCAGTAAGATACTTTATTTGATCTTGATTATGGTTAACTTTTACATTTCTTGAGCGATTTCAATGGTTGAAATTTTAAACTGTTCAGCTCATTGAAATGTTAGTTAAAATCAAATGTATGTGCGTGAATGTGCATGTTTCTTAAAGGGCCAGTAATACTTTTAGTTGATTATAACTTCCACATTTCTTGAGCGATTTCAATGGTTGAAAGTTTAAACTGTTCAGCTCATTGAAAAGAGTTAGCAGGCCCATTCAAAATTTCCGCGGGAATTTTTCTAGTTATGGGCCTGCTAAGCGGAGCAAGCAGCAGCGAAGCTGCTGCTTGCGGAGCAAGCAGGCACATATTACTATCCTAGAAAAGGGGTTTATTTTTTTTATTTTTATATTATCTTCCAGCGACTTTTCCGCAAGAATAGGGGCCGTACCGTAGATCGCACCGCGACAAATAAGGTATCAAACGATGCGGCTCGATTTGACTCGCTGCGCTATTATTTTTATAAGAATTCCCAGTTACCATGGCGACACAATTCCCCAAAATGTCCCCCAAAAAGTCCCATAGGAATGAATGGGAATCCGAAAATGATCACATCAAATCAAGCACCTTTTTCCAAGACACGCTGCGCGCGCATACGTTAACCGACCGATATGAATTTTAGCTCATTTTGTTGGAATTTTTGTCATCTTTAGCTCAGTGTCAAAAAAAAAATTAAGGAATGAAAGCTCTCCCCCCTGTGCGGGTTCAAAGACAGTGAGTGTAATCGCCACTCTGATATGCAATTAAGGCTTCAGTGACGGGAACCAAAAAAATCTATTTCCAAAAGTTTCACTTCAACTCGTCACCATGGCCACAATCTTTGCTCACTAGACATCAAATTCACACATTTTGTAGCCACAAGCCTCTGCTTTCTGAAAAACTAAGTTTTATTTGGCTAAGGTGTCAATTAGTACCTTTATTTTCACTTTAAGCGAGGAGAAGTCGGACTTTGGCGCCTATCTCCTCCATGTTAATTTCGCTGTTTTTTCCCTCTTCATTTTCGATCAATCATAAGTTTTCAACCTGCTCTCATTTGGTCATTTTTCATCCGATTAAAAAACTGAGAACATGCTCGCGTTCCCCAAACCCTTGCCGTTCTAACGAGCCATGTCTGGAATCTGCATCTTCAACCGTTAAGTCGCGAGAGGCTTTTGTTTGAGGTGAGCGTAATCCTATACAAATCAATGGAGTGTTGGTGCGTGACGTCTCCTCACAACTTAAAATCAAATGTGTGTGCGTGAATGTGCATGTTTTGTAAAGGGGCAGTGAGATACTGTTAATTATGGTAGATTCCACATTTCTTGACCGATTTCAATGGTTTGAATTTTAAACTGTTCAGCTCATTGAAATGTTACTTAAAATCAAATGTGTGTGCGTGAATGTGCATATTTCTTAAAGGGACAGTAAGATACTTTATTTGATCTTGATTATGGTTAACTTTTACATTTCTTGAGCGATTTCAATGGTTGAAATTTTAAACTGTTCAGCTCATTGAAATGTTACTTAAAATCAAATGTGTGTGCGTGAATGTGCATGTTTCTTAAAGGGGCAGTAACATACTGTTGATTATGGTTAACTTTTACATTTCTTGACCGATTTCAATGGTTTAAATTTTAAACTGTTCAGCTCATTGAAATGTTGGTTAAAATCAAATGTGTGTGCGTGAATGTGCATATTTCTTAAAGGGACAGTAAGATACTTTATTTGATCTTGATTATGGTTAACTTGCACATTTCTTGAGCGATTTCAATGGTTGAAAGTTTAAACTGTTCAGCTCATTGAAATGTTACTTAAAATCAAATGTGTGTGCGTGAATGTGCATGTTTCTTAAAGGGGCAGTAACATACTGTTGATTATGGTTAACTTCCACATTTCTTGAGCGATTTCAATGGTTGAAAGTTTAAACTGTTCAGCTCATTGAAAAGAGTTAGCAGGCCCATTCAAAATTTCCGCGGGAATTTTTCTAGTTATTTTTCTTATTTTTTAATCTTCCGCGTTTTTTTCTGCTAAAATGCGGCCCGTACCGTAGATCGCACCGGGACAAATGAGGTATCAAACGATGCGGCTCGATCTGACTCGGTGCGCTATTATTTTTATAAGAATTCCCAGTTACCATGGCGACGCTATTCCCAAAAAACTCCCAAATAAAAGTCCCATAGGAATGAATGGGAAAAGGAAAGACAAAATCACACATCAAGCACCTTTTTCAAAGAGACGCTGCGCGCGCATACGTTAACCGATTGATATGAATTTTAGCTCATTTTGTTGGAATTTTTCCCATCTTTAGCTCAGTGTCAAAAAAAATATTAAGGAATGAAAGCTCTTCCCCCTGTGCGGGTTCAAAGACAGTGAGTGTAATCGCCACTCTGATATGCAATTAAGGCTTCAGTGACGGGAACCAAAAAATCTATTTCCAAAAGTTTCACTTCAACTCGTCACCATGGCCACAATCTTTGCTCACTAGACATCAAATTCACACATTTTGTAGCCACAAGCCTCTGCTTTCTGAAAAACTAAGTTTTATTTGGCTAAGGTGTCATTTAGTACCTTTATTTTCACTTTAAGCGAGGAGAAGTCGGACTTTCTCGCCTATCTCCTCCATGTTAATTTCGCCGTTTTTTCCCTCTTCATTTTCGATCAATCATAAGTTTTCAACCTGCTCTCATTTGGTCATTTTTCATCCGATTAAAAAACTGAGAACATGCTCGCGTTCCCCAAACCCTTGCCGTTCTAACGAGCCATTTCTGGAATCTGCATCTTCAACCGTTAAGTCGCGAGAGGCTTTTGTTTGAGGTGAGCGTAATCCTATACAAATCAATGGAGTGTTGGTGCGTGACGTCTCCTCACAACTTAAAATCAAATGTGTGTGCGTGAATGTGCATGTTTTGTAAAGGGGCAGTGAGATACTGTTAATTATGGTAGATTCCACATTTCTTGACCGATTTCAATGGTTTGAATTTTAAACTGTTCAGCTCATTGAAATGTTACTTAAAATCAAATGTGTGTGCGTGAATGTGCATGTTTCTTAAAGGGGCAGTAACATACTGTTGATTTTGGTTAACTTCCACATTTCTTGACCGATTTCAATGGTTGAAATTTTAAACTGTTCAGCTCATTGAAATGTTGGTTAAAATCAAATGTGTGTGCGTGAATGTGCATGTTTCTTAAAGGGGCAGTAAGATACTTTATTTGATCTTGATTATGGTTAACTTTTACATTTCTTGAGCGATTTCAATGGTTGAAATTTTAAACTGTTCATCTCATTGAAATGTTAGTTAAAATCAAATGTGTGTGCGTGAATGTGCATGTTTCTTAAAGGGGCAGTAATACTTTTAGTAGATTATGGTTAACTTCCACATTTCTTGAGCGATTTCAACGGTTTAAATTTTAAACTGTTCAGCTCATTGAAAAGAGTTGCAAGAGTTAGCAGGCCCATTCAAAATTTCCGCGGGAATTTTTCTAGTTTTTATTATGGGCCTGCTAAGCGGAGCAAGCAGCAGCGAAGCTGCTGCTTGCGGAGCAAGCAGGCACATATTACTATCCTAGAAAAAAGGGTTTATTGTTGTTATTATTATATCATCCTTCCACGATTTTTCCGCAAAAATGCGGCCCGTACCGTAGATCGCACCGGCACGAATGAGGTATCAAACGATGCGGCTCGATCTGACTCGGTGCGGCATTATTTTTCTAAGAATTCCCAGTTACCATGGCGACGCTATTCCCAAAAAACTCCCAAATAAAGTCCCATAGGAATGAATGGGAATCCGAAAGAGATCAACTCCAATCAAGCACCTTTTTCAAAGACACGCTGCGCGCGCATACATTAACCGACCGATATGAAAATTAGCTCATTTTGTTGGAATTTTTGTCATCTTTAGCTCAGTGTCAAAAAAAATTTTAAGGAATGAAAGCTCTCCCCCCTGTGAGGGTTCAAAGACAGTGAGCAAAGGGGAAAAGTCGCCTATTTAGAGTGTGACTAATTAAGGCTTCAGTGACGGGAACCAAAAAATCTATTTCCAAAAGTTTCACTTCAACTCGTCACCATGGCCACAATCTTTGCTCACTAGACCTCAAATTCGCACATTTTGTAGCCACAAGCCTCTGCTTTCTGAAGAACTAAGTTTTATTTGGCTACGGTGTCATTTAGTACCTTTATTTTCACTTTAAGCGAGGAGAAGTCGGACTTTGACGCCTATCTCCTCCATGTTAATTTCGCCGTTTTTTCCCTCTTCATTTTCGATCAATCATAAGTTTTCAACCTGCTCTCATTTGGTCATTTTTCATCCGATTAAAAAACTGAGAACATGCTCGCGTTCCCCAAACCCTTGCCGTTCTAACGAGCCATTTCTGGAATCTGCATCTTCAACCGTTAAGTCGCGAGAGGCTTTTGTTTGAGGTGAGCGTAATCCTATACAAATCAATGGAGTGTTGGTGCGTGACGTCTCCTCACAACTTCAAATCAAATGTGTGTGCGTGAATGTGCATGTTTTGTAAAGGGGCAGTGAGATACTGTTAATTATGGTAGATTCCACATTTCTTGACCGATTTCAATGGTTTGAATTTTAAACTGTTCAGCTCATTGAAATGTTACTTAAAATCAAATGTGTGTGCGTGAATGTGCATGTTTCTTAAAGGGGCAGTAACATATTGTTGATTATGGTTAACTTTTACATTTCTTGAGCGATTTCAATGGTTTGAATTTTAAACTGTTCAGCTCATTGAAATGTTGGTTAAAATCAAATGTGTGTGCGTGAATGTGCATATTTCTTAAAGGGACAGTAAGATACTTTATTTGATCTTGATTATGGTTAACTTGCACATTTCTTGAGCGATTTCAATGGTTGAAATTTTAAACTGTTCAGCTCATTGAAATGTTAGTTAAAATCAAATGTGTGTGCGTGAATGTGCATGTTTCTTAAAGGGGCAGTAACATACTGTTGATTTTGGTTAACTTCCACATTTCTTGAGCGATTTCAATGGTTGAAAGTTTAAACTGTTCAGCTCATTGAAAAGAGTTAGCAGGCCCATTCAAAATTTCCGCGGGAATTTTTCTAGTTATGGGCCTGCTAAGCGGAGCAAGCAGCAGCGAAGCTGCTGCTTGCGGAGCAAGCAGGCACATATTACTATCCTAGAAAAAAGGGTTTAATATTATTCTTCTTATTTTTATATCATCTTCCAGCGACTTTTCCGCAAAAATAGGGCCCGAACCGTAGATCGCACCGGGACAAAAGAGGTATCAAACGATGCGGCTCGATCTGACTCGCTGCGCTATTATTTTTATAAGAATTCCCAGTTACCATGGCGACGCTATTCCCAAAAAACTCCCAAATAAAGTCCCATAGGAATGAATGGGAATCCGAAAGAGATCAACTCCAATCAAGCACCTTTTTCAAAGACACGCTGCGCGCGCATACATTAACCGACCGATATGAAAATTAGCTCATTTTGTTGGAATTTTTGTCATCTTTAGCTCAGTGTCAAAAAAAAATTTAAGGAATGAAAGCTCTCCCCCCTGTGAGGGTTCAAAGACAGTGAGCAAAGGGGAAAAGTCGCCTATTTAGAGTGTGACTAATTAAGGCTTCAGTGACGGGAACCAAAAAATCTATTTCCAAAAGTTTCACTTCAACTCGTCACCATGGCCACAATCTTTGCTCACTAGACATCAAATTCGCACATTTTGTAGCCACAAGCCTCTGCTTTCTGAAGAACTAAGTTTTATTTGGCTACGGTGTCATTTAGTACCTTTATTTTCACTTTAAGCGAGGAGAAGTCGGACTTTGACGCCTATCTCCTCCATGTTAATTTCGCCGTTTTTTCCCTCTTCATTTTCGATCAATCATAAGTTTTGAACCTGCTCTCATTTGGTCATTTTTCATCCGATTAAAAAACTGAGAACATGCTCGCGTTCCCCAAACCCTTGCCGTTCTAACGAGCCATTTCTGGAATCTGCATCTTCAACCGTTAAGTCGCGAGAGGCTTTTGTTTGAGGTGAGCGTAATCCTATACAAATCAATGGAGTGTTGGTGCGTGACGTCTCCTCACAACTTAGAATCTAATGTGTGTGCGTGAATGTGCATGTTTTGTAAAGGGGCAGTGAGATACTGTTAATTATGGTAGATTCCACATTTCTTGACCGATTTCAATGGTTTGAATTTTAAACTGTTCAGCTCATTGAAATGTTACTTAAAATCAAATGTGTGTGCGTGAATGTGCATGTTTCTTAAAGGGGCAGTAACATACTGTACATTATGGTTAACTTGCACATTTCTTGAGCGATTTCAATGGTTGAAATTTTAAACTGTTCAGCTCATTGAAATGTTAGTTAAAATCAAATGTGTGTGCGTGAATGTGCATGTTTCTTAAAGGGGCAGTAACATACTGTTGATTATGGTAGATTCCACATTTCTTGACCGATTTCAATAGTTTAAATTTTAAACTGTTCAGCTCATTGAAATGTTACTTAAAATCAAATGTGTGTGCGTGAATGTGCATGTTTCTTAAAGGGGCAGTAATACTTTTAGTAGATTATGGTTAACTTCCACATTTCTTGAGCGATTTCAATGGTTGAAAGTTTAAACTGTTCAGCTCATTGAAAAGAGTTAGCAGGCCCATTCAAAATTTCCGCGGGAATTTTTCTAGTTATTTTTTTTATATTTTATTCCACGATTTTTCCGCAAAAATGCGGCCCGTACCGTAGATCGCACCGGCACGAATGAGGTATCAAACGATGCGGCTCGATCTGACTCGGTGCGGCATTATTTTTCTAAGAATTCCCAGTTACCATGGCGACGCTATTCCCAAAAAACTCCCAAATAAAGTCCCATAGGAATGAATGGGAATCCGAAAGAGATCAACTCCAATCAAGCACCTTTTTCAAAGACACGCTGCGCGCGCATACATTAACCGACCGATATGAAAATTAGCTCATTTTGTTGGAATTTTTGTCATCTTTAGCTCAGTGTCAAAAAAAATTTTAAGGAATGAAAGCTCTCCCCCCTGTGAGGGTTCAAAGACAGTGAGCAAAGGGGAAAAGTCGCCTATTTAGAGTGTGACTAATTAAGGCTTCAGTGACGGGAACCAAAAAATCTATTTCCAAAAGTTTCACTTCAACTCGTCACCATGGCCACAATCTTTGCTCACTAGACCTCAAATACGCACATTTTGTAGCCACAAGCCTCTGCTTTCTGAAGAACTAAGTTTTATTTGGCTACGGTGTCATTTAGTACCTTTATTTTCACTTTAAGCGAGGAGAAGTCGGACTTTGACGCCTATCTCCTCCATGTTAATTTCGCCGTTTTTTCCCTCTTCATTTTCGATCAATCATAAGTTTTCAACCTGCTCTCATTTGGTCATTTTTCATCCGATTAAAAATCTGAGAACATGCTCGCGTTCCCCAAACCCTTGCCGTTCTAACGAGCCATTTCTGGAATCTGCATCTTCAACCGTTAAGTCGCGAGAGGCTTTTGTTTGAGGTGAGCGTAATCCTATACAAATCAATGGAGTGTTGGTGCGTGACGTCTCCTCACAACTTAAAATCAAATGTGTGTGCGTGAATGTGCATGTTTTGTAAAGGGGCAGTGAGATACTGTTAATTATGGTAGATTCCACATTTCTTGACCGATTTCAATGGTTTGAATTTTAAACTGTTCAGCTCATTGAAATGTTACTTAAAATCAAATGTGTGTGCGTGAATGTGCATGTTTCTTAAAGGGGCAGTAACATATTGTTGATTATGGTTAACTTTTACATTTCTTGAGCGATTTCAATGGTTTGAATTTTAAACTGTTCAGCTCATTGAAATGTTGGTTAAAATCAAATGTGTGTGCGTGAATGTGCATATTTCTTAAAGGGACAGTAAGATACTTTATTTGATCTTGATTATGGTTAACTTGCACATTTCTTGAGCGATTTCAATGGTTGAAATTTTAAACTGTTCAGCTCATTGAAATGTTAGTTAAAATCAAATGTGTGTGCGTGAATGTGCATGTTTCTTAAAGGGGCAGTAACATACTGTTGATTTTGGTTAACTTCCACATTTCTTGAGCGATTTCAATGGTTGAAAGTTTAAACTGTTCAGCTCATTGAAAAGAGTTAGCAGGCCCATTCAAAATTTCCGCGGGAATTTTTCTAGTTATGGGCCTGCTAAGCGGAGCAAGCAGCAGCGAAGCTGCTGCTTGCGGAGCAAGCAGGCACATATTACTATCCACCCTAGAAAAGTGTATATTATTATGGGCCTGCTAAGCGGAGCAAGCAGCAGCGAAGCTGCTGCTTGCGGAGCAAGCAGGCACATATTACTATCCTAGAAAAGGGGTTTATTATGGGCCTGCTAAGCGGAGCAAGCAGCAGCGAAGCTGCTGCTTGCGGAGCAAGCAGGCACATATTACTATCCACCCTAGAAAAGGGTTTATTATGGGCCTGCTAAGCGGAGCAAGCAGCAGCGAAGCTGCTGCTTGCGGAGCAAGCAGGCACATATTACTATCCACCCTAGAAAAGGGTTTATTATGGGCCTGCTAAGCGGAGCAAGCAGCAGCGAAGCTGCTGCTTGCGGAGCAAGCAGGCACATATTACTATCCTAGAAAAAAGGGTTTATTGTTGCGTTTATTATTATATCATCTTCCACGATTTTTCCGCAAGAATGCGGCCCGTACCGTAGATCGCACCGGCACGAATGAGGTATCAAACGATGCGGCTCGATCTGACTCGGTGCGGCATTATTTTTCTAAGAATTCCCAGTTACCATGGCGACGCTATTCCCAAAAAACTCCCAAATAAAAGTCCCATAGGAATGAATGGGAAAAGGAAAGACAAAATCACACATCAAGCACCTTTTTCAAAGAGACGCTGCGCGTGCATACGTTAACCGATTGATATGAATTTTAGCTCATTTTGTTGGAATTTTTCCCATCTTTAGCTCAGTGTCAAAAAAAATATTAAGGAATGAAAGCTCTTCCCCCTGTGCGGGTTCAAAGACAGTGAGTGTAATCGCCACTCTGATATGCAATTAAGGCTTCAGTGACGGGAACCAAAAAATCTTATTTCCAAAAGTTTCACTTCAACTCGTCACCATGGCCACAATCTTTGCTCACTAGACCTCAAATTCGCACATTTTGTAGCCACAAGCCTCTGCTTTCTGAAAAACTAAGTTTTATTTGGATAAGGTGTCATTTAGTACCTTTATTTTCACTTTAAGCGAGGAGAAGTCGGACTTTCTCGCCTATCTCCTCCATGTTAATTTCGCCGTTTTTTCCCTCTTCATTTTCGATCAATCATAAGTTTTCAACCTGCTCTCATTTGGTCATTTTTCATCCGATTAAAAATCTGAGAACATGCTCGCGTTCCCCAAACCCTTGCCGTTCTAACAAGCCATTTCTGGAATCTGCATCTTCAACCGTTAAGTCGCGAGAGGCTTTTGTTTGAGGTGAGCGTAATCCTATACAAATCAATGGAGTGTTGGTGCGTGACGTCTCCTCACAACTTAAAATCAAATGTGTGTGCGTGAATGTGCATGTTTTGTAAAGGGGCAGTGAGATACTGTTAATTATGGTAGATTCCACATTTCTTGACCGATTTCAATGGTTTGAATTTTAAACTGTTCAGCTCATTGAAATGTTACTTAAAATCAAATGTGTGTGCGTGAATGTGCATGTTTCTTAAAGGGGCAGTAACATACTGTTGATTTTGGTTAACTTGCACATTTCTTGAGCGATTTCAATGGTTGAAAGTTTAAACTGTTCAGCTCATTGAAAAGAGTTAGCAGGCCCATTCAAAATTTCCGCGGGAATTTTTCTAGTTATTTTTTTTCTTTTTTATTCTTCCACCGACTTTTCCGCAAAAATGCGGCCCGAACCGTAGATCGCACCGGGACAAAAGAGGTATCAAACGATGCGGCTCGATCTGACTCGCTGCGCTATTATTTTTATAAGAATTCCCAGTTACCATGGCGACGCTATTCCCAAAAAACTCCCAAAAAAAGTCCCATAGGAATGAATGGGAATCCGAAAGAGATCAACTCCAATCAAGCACCTTTTTCAAAGACACGCTGCGCGCGCATACGTTAACCGACCGATATGAAAATTAGCTCATTTTGTTGGAATTTTTGTCATCTTTAGCTCAGTGTCAAAAAAAATATTAAGGAATGAAAGCTCTTCCCCCTGTGCGGGTTCAAAGACAGTGAGTGTAATCGCCACTCTGATATGCAATTAAGGCTTCAGTGACGGGAACCAAAAAAATCTATTTCCAAAAGTTTCACTTCAACTCGTCACCATGGCCACAATCTTTGCTCACTAGACATCAAATTCACACATTTTGTAGCCACAAGCCTCTGCTTTCTGAAAAACTAAGTTTTATTTGGCTAAGGTGTCAATTAGTACCTTTATTTTCACTTTAAGCGAGGAGAAGTCGGACTTTGGCGCCTATCTCCTCCATGTTAATTTCGCTGTTTTTTCCCTCTTCATTTTCGATCAATCATAAGTTTTCAACCTGCTCTCATTTGGTCATTTTTCATCCGATTAAAAAACTGAGAACATGCTCGCGTTCCCCAAACCCTTGCCGTTCTAACGAGCCATTTCTGGAATCTGCATCTTCAACCGTTAAGTCGCGAGAGGCTTTTGTTTGAGGTGAGCGTAATCCTATACAAATCAATGGAGTGTTGGTGCGTGACGTCTCCTCACAACTTAAAATCCAATGTGTGTGCGTGAATGTGCATGTTTTGTAAAGGGGCAGTGAGATACTGTTAATTATGGTAGATTCCACATTTCTTGACCGATTTCAATGGTTTGAATTTTAAACTGTTCAGCTCATTGAAATGTTACTTAAAATCAAATGTGTGTGCGTGAATGTGCATGTTTCTTAAAGGGGCAGTAACATACTGTACATTATGGTTAACTTGCACATTTCTTGAGCGATTTCAATGGTTGAAAGTTTAAACTGTTCAGCTCATTGAAATGTTGGTTAAAATCAAATGTGTGTGCGTGAATGTGCATATTTCTTAAAGGGACAGTAAGATACTTTATTTGATCTTGATTATGGTTAACTTCCACATTTCTTGAGCGATTTCAATGGTTGAAAGTTTAAACTGTTCAGCTCATTGAAAAGAGTTAGCAGGCCCATTCAAAATTTCCGCGGGAATTTTTCTAGTTATTTTTTATTATTCCACGACTTTTCCGCTAAAATGCGGCCCGAACCGTAGATCGCACCGGGACAAATGAGGTATCAAACGATGCGGCTCGCTCTGACTCGCTGCGCTATTATTTTTATAAGAATTCCCAGTTACCATGGCGACGCTATTCCCAAAAAACTCCCAAATAAAAGTCCCATAGGAATGAATGGGAAAAGGAAAGACAAAATCACACATCAAGCACCTTTTTCAAAGAGACGCTGCGCGTGCATACGTTAACCGATTGATATGAATTTTAGCTCATTTTGTTGGAATTTTTCCCATCTTTAGCTCAGTGTCAAAAAAAATATTAAGGAATGAAAGCTCTTCCCCCTGTGCGGGTTCAAAGACAGTGAGTGTAATCGCCACTCTGATATGCAATTAAGGCTTCAGTGACGGGAACCAAAAAAATCTATTTCCAAAAGTTTCACTTCAACTCGTCACCATGGCCACAATCTTTGCTCACTAGACATCAAATTCACACATTTTGTAGCCACAAGCCTCTGCTCATTGAAATGTTACTTAAAATCAAATGTGTGTGCGTGAATGTGCATGTTTCTTAAAGGGGCAGTAACATATTGTTGATTATGGTTAACTTTTACATTTCTTGAGCGATTTCAATGGTTTAAATTTTAAACTGTTCAGCTCATTGAAATGTTGGTTAAAATCAAATGTGAGTGCGTGAATGTGCATGTTTCTTAAAGGGGCAGTAATACTTTTAGTAGATTATGGTTAACTTCCACATTTCTTGACCGATTTCAATGGTTGAAAGTTTAAACTGTTCAGCTCATTGAAAAGAGTTAGCAGGCCCATTCAAAATTTCCGCGGGAATTTTTCTAGTTATGGGCCTGCTAAGCGGAGCAAGCAGCAGCGAAGCTGCTGCTTGCGGAGCAAGCAGGCACATATTACTATCCTAGAAAAAGGGTTTATTATGGGCCTGCTAAGCGGAGCAAGCAGCAGCGAAGCTGCTGCTTGCGGAGCAAGCAGGCACATATTACTATCCACCCTAGAAAAGGGTTTATTATGGGCCTGCTAAGCGGAGCAAGCAGCAGCGAAGCTGCTGCTTGCGGAGCAAGCAGGCACATATTACTATCCTAGAAAATGGGTTTATTATGGGCCTGCTAAGCGGAGCAAGCAGCAGCGAAGCTGCTGCTTGCGGAGCAAGCAGGCACATATTACTATCCACCCTAGAAAAGTGTTTAATATTATTATGGGCCTGCTAAGCGGAGCAAGCAGCAGCGAAGCTGCTGCTTGCGGAGCAAGCAGGCACATATTACTATCCACCCTAGAAAAGGGTTTATTATTATGGGCCTGCTAAGCGGAGCAAGCAGCAGCGAAGCTGCTGCTTGCGGAGCAAGCAGGCACATATTACTATCCTAGAAAAAAGGGTTTAATATTATTCTTCTTATTTTTATATCATCTTCCAGCGACTTTTCCGCAAAAATAGGGCCCGAACCGTAGATCGCACCGGGACAAAAGAGGTATCAAACGATGCGGCTCGATCTGACTCGCTGCGCTATTATTTTTATAAGAATTCCCAGTTACCATGGCGACGCTATTCCCAAAAAACTCCCAAATAAAGTCCCATAGGAATGAATGGGAATCCGAAAGAGATCAACTCCAATCAAGCACCTTTTTCAAAGACACGCTGCGCGCGCATACATTAACCGACCGATATGAAAATTAGCTCATTTTGTTGGAATTTTTGTCATCTTTAGCTCAGTGTCAAAAAAAATTTTAAGGAATGAAAGCTCTCCCCCCTGTGAGGGTTCAAAGACAGTGAGCAAAGGGGAAAAGTCGCCTATTTAGAGTGTGACTAATTAAGGCTTCAGTGACGGGAACCAAAAAATCTATTTCCAAAAGTTTCACTTCAACTCGTCACCATGGCCACAATCTTTGCTCACTAGACATCAAATTCGCACATTTTGTAGCCACAAGCCTCTGCTTTCTGAAGAACTAAGTTTTATTTGGCTACGGTGTCATTTAGTACCTTTATTTTCACTTTAAGCGAGGAGAAGTCGGACTTTGACGCCTATCTCCTCCATGTTAATTTCGCCGTTTTTTCCCTCTTCATTTTCGATCAATCATAAGTTTTCAACCTGCTCTCATTTGGTCATTTTTCATCCGATTAAAAAACTGAGAACATGCTCGCGTTCCCCAAACCCTTGCCGTTCTAACGAGCCATTTCTGGAATCTGCATCTTCAACCGTTAAGTCGCGAGAGGCTTTTGTTTGAGGTGAGCGTAATCCTATACAAATCAATGGAGTGTTGGTGCGTGACGTCTCCTCACAACTTAAAATCAAATGTGTGTGCGTGAATGTGCATGTTTTGTAAAGGGGCAGTGAGATGCTGTTAATTATGGTAGATTCCACATTTCTTGACCGATTTCAATGGTTTGAATTTTAAACTGTTCAGCTCATTGAAATGTTACTTAAAATCAAATGTGTGTGCGTGAATGTGCATGTTTCTTAAAGGGGCAGTAAGATACTTTATTTGATCTTGATTATGGTTAACTTGCACATTTCTTGAGCGATTTCAACGGTTTAAATTTTAAACTGTTCAGCTCATTGAAATGTTAGTTAAAATCTAATGTGTGTGCGTGAATGTGCATATTTCTTAAAGGGACAGTAAGATACTTTATTTGATCTTGATTATGGTTAACTTTTACATTTCTTGAGCGATTTCAATGGTTGAAATTTTAAACTGTTCAGCTCATTGAAATGTTAGTTAAAATCAAATGTATGTGCGTGAATGTGCATGTTTCTTAAAGGGCCAGTAATACTTTTAGTTGATTATAACTTCCACATTTCTTGAGCGATTTCAATGGTTGAAAGTTTAAACTGTTCAGCTCATTGAAAAGAGTTAGCAGGCCCATTCAAAATTTCCGCGGGAATTTTTCTAGTTTTTCTTTTTCTTTTTTATTCTTCCACCGACTTTTCCGCAAAAATGCGGCCCGAACCGTAGATCGCACCGGGACAAATGAGGTATCAAACGATGCGGCTCGCTCTGACTCGCTGCGCTATTATTTTTATAAGAATTCCCAGTTACCATGGCGACGCTATTCCCAAAAAACCACCCAAAATTCAAGGAAGGAAAAACCCATAGGAATGAATGGGATATCAACTCCAAACGAGCACCTTTTTCCAAGACACGCTGCGCGCGCATACGTTCACCGATTGATATGAATTTTAGCTCATTTTGTTGGAATTTTTCCCATCTTTAGCTCAGTGTCAAAAAAAATATTAAGGAATGAAAGCTCTTCCCCCTGTGCGGGTTCAAAGACAGTGAGTGTAATCGCCACTCTGATATGCAATTAAGGCTTCAGTGACGGGAACCAAAAAATCTATTTCCAAAAGTTTCACTTCAACTCGTCACCATGGCCACAATCTTTGCTCACTAGACATCAAATTCACACATTTTGTAGCCACAAGCCTCTGCTTTCTGAAAAACTAAGTTTTATTTGGCTAAGGTGTCATTTAGTACCTTTATTTTCACTTTAAGCGAGGAGAAGTCGGACTTTCTCGCCTATCTCCTCCATGTTAATTTCGCCGTTTTTTCCCTCTTCATTTTCGATCAATCATAAGTTTT
Organism: Leptonotus elevatus; assembly: GCF_054856555.1. Classification (NCBI taxonomy): domain Eukaryota; kingdom Metazoa; phylum Chordata; class Actinopteri; order Syngnathiformes; family Syngnathidae; genus Leptonotus; species Leptonotus elevatus. Next base: position 855,531 of record NC_141260.1, on the reverse strand, counting down.
CAACCTGCTCTCATTTGGTCATTTTTCATCCGATTAAAAATCTGAGAACATGCTCGCGTTCCCCAAACCCTTGCCGTTCTAACAAGCCATTTCTGGAATCTGCATCTTCAACCGTTAAGTCGCAAGAGGCTTTTGTTTGAGGTGAGCGTAATCCTATACAAATCAATGGAGTGTTGGTGCGTGACGTCTCCTCACAACTTAAAATCAAATGTGTGTGCGTGAATGTGCATGTTTTGTAAAGGGGCAGTAAGATACTTGATTGTGTTGAACTTCCACATTTCTTGACCGATTTCAATGGTTTAAATTTTAAACTGTTCAGCTCATTGAAATGTTACTTAAAATCAAATGTGTGTGCGTGAATGTGCATGTTTCTTAAAGGGGCAGTAACATACTGTTGATTATTGTTAACTTCCACATTTCTTGAGCGATTTCAATGGTTGAAAGTTTAAACTGTTCAGCTCATTGAAAAGAGTTAGCAGGCCCATTCAAAATTTCCGCGGGAATTTTTCTAGTTATGGGCCTGCTAAGCGGAGCAAGCAGCAGCGAAGCTGCTGCTTGCGGAGCAAGCAGGCACATATTACTATCCTAGAAAAAAGGGTTTATTATTTTTTATTATTCCACGACTTTTCCGCAAAAATGCGGCCCGAACCGTAGATCGCACCGGGACAAATGAGGTATCAAACGATGCGGCTCGCTCTGACTCGCTGCGCTATTATTTTTATAAGAATTCCCAGTTACCATGGCGACGCTATTCCCAAAAAACTCCCCCAAAAAATCCCATAGGAATGAATGGGAAACCGGAAGACATCAACTCCAATCAAGCACCTTTTTCCAAGACACGCTGCGCGCGCATACGTTAACCGACCGATATGAATTTTAGCTCATTTTGTTGGAATTTTTGTCATCTTTAGCTCTGTGTCAAAAAAAAAATTAAGGAATGAAAGCTCTCCCCCCTGTGCGGGTTCAAAGACAGTGAGTGAAATATCCTTTATCCCATGTGTGTGTATTGCATGAGCTAGAGCGGACCAATTAAGAATCAGAGTGTAGACAGAGAAAAAATAGATTTCAAGTTTCACTTCAACTCGTCACCATGGCCACAATCTTTGCTCACTAGACATCAAATTCGCACATTTTGTAGCCACAAGCCTCTGCTTTCTGAAGAACTAAGTTTTATTTGGCTAAGGTGTCATTTAGTACCTTTATTTTCACTTTAAGCGAGGAGAAGTCGCACATTTTTGATCTCTTTTCAATGTAATTTTCGCCCTTTTTGCCTCTTCATTTTCGATCAATCATAAGTTTTCAACCTGCTCTCATTTGGTCATTTTTCATCCGATTAAAAAACTGAGAACATGCTCGCGTTCCCCAAACCCTTGCCGTTCTAACGAGCCATTTCTGGAATCTGCATCTTCAACCGTTAAGTCGCGAGAGGCTTTTGTTTGAGGTGAGCGTAATCCTATACAAATCAATGGAGTGTTGGTGCGTGACGTCTCCTCACAACTTAAAATCAAATGTGTGTGCGTGAATGTGCATGTTTTGTAAAGGGGCAGTGAGATGCTGTTAATTATGGTAGATTCCACATTTCTTGACCGATTTCAATGGTTTGAATTTTAAACTGTTCAGCTCATTGAAATGTTACTTAAAATCAAATGTGTGTGCGTGAATGTGCATGTTTCTTAAAGGGGCAGTAAGATACTTTATTTGATCTTGATTATGGTTAACTTGCACATTTCTTGAGCGATTTCAACGGTTTAAATTTTAAACTGTTCAGCTCATTGAAATGTTAGTTAAAATCTAATGTGTGTGCGTGAATGTGCATATTTCTTAAAGGGACAGTAAGATACTTTATTTGATCTTGATTATGGTTAACTTTTACATTTCTTGAGCGATTTCAATGGTTGAAATTTTAAACTGTTCAGCTCATTGAAATGTTAGTTAAAATCAAATGTATGTGCGTGAATGTGCATGTTTCTTAAAGGGCCAGTAATACTTTTAGTTGATTATAACTTCCACATTTCTTGAGCGATTTCAATGGTTGAAAGTTTAAACTGTTCAGCTCATTGAAAAGAGTTAGCAGGCCCATTCAAAATTTCCGCGGGAATTTTTCTAGTTTTTCTTTTTCTTTTTTATTCTTCCACCGACTTTTCCGCAAAAATGCGGCCCGAACCGTAGATCGCACCGGGACAAATGAGGTATCAAACGATGCGGCTCGCTCTGACTCGCTGCGCTATTATTTTTATAAGAATTCCCAGTTACCATGGCGACGCTATTCCCAAAAAACCACCCAAAATTCAAGGAAGGAAAAACCCATAGGAATGAATGGGATATCAACTCCAAACGAGCACCTTTTTCCAAGACACGCTGCGCGCGCATACGTTCACCGATTGATATGAATTTTAGCTCATTTTGTTGGAATTTTTCCCATCTTTAGCTCAGTGTCAAAAAAAATATTAAGGAATGAAAGCTCTTCCCCCTGTGCGGGTTCAAAGACAGTGAGTGTAATCGCCACTCTGATATGCAATTAAGGCTTCAGTGACGGGAACCAAAAAATCTATTTCCAAAAGTTTCACTTCAACTCGTCACCATGGCCACAATCTTTGCTCACTAGACATCAAATTCACACATTTTGTAGCCACAAGCCTCTGCTTTCTGAAAAACTAAGTTTTATTTGGCTAAGGTGTCATTTAGTACCTTTATTTTCACTTTAAGCGAGGAGAAGTCGGACTTTCTCGCCTATCTCCTCCATGTTAATTTCGCCGTTTTTTCCCTCTTCATTTTCGATCAATCATAAGTTTTCAACCTGCTCTCATTTGGTCATTTTTCATCCGATTAAAAATCTGAGAACATGCTCGCGTTCCCCAAACCCTTGCCGTTCTAACAAGCCATTTCTGGAATCTGCATCTTCAACCGTTAAGTCGCAAGAGGCTTTTGTTTGAGGTGAGCGTAATCCTATACAAATCAATGGAGTGTTGGTGCGTGACGTCTCCTCACAACTTAAAATCAAATGTGTGTGCGTGAATGTGCATGTTTTGTAAAGGGGCAGTAAGATACTTGATTGTGTTGAACTTCCACATTTCTTGACCGATTTCAATGGTTTAAATTTTAAACTGTTCAGCTCATTGAAATGTTACTTAAAATCAAATGTGTGTGCGTGAATGTGCATGTTTCTTAAAGGGGCAGTAACATACTGTTGATTATTGTTAACTTCCACATTTCTTGAGCGATTTCAATGGTTGAAAGTTTAAACTGTTCAGCTCATTGAAAAGAGTTAGCAGGCCCATTCAAAATTTCCGCGGGAATTTTTCTAGTTATGGGCCTGCTAAGCGGAGCAAGCAGCAGCGAAGCTGCTGCTTGCGGAGCAAGCAGGCACATATTACTATCCTAGAAAAAAGGGTTTATTATTTTTTATTATTCCACGACTTTTCCGCAAAAATGCGGCCCGAACCGTAGATCGCACCGGGACAAATGAGGTATCAAACGATGCGGCTCGCTCTGACTCGCTGCGCTATTATTTTTATAAGAATTCCCAGTTACCATGGCGACGCTATTCCCAAAAAACTCCCCCAAAAAATCCCATAGGAATGAATGGGAAACCGGAAGACATCAACTCCAATCAAGCACCTTTTTCCAAGACACGCTGCGCGCGCATACGTTAACCGACCGATATGAATTTTAGCTCATTTTGTTGGAATTTTTGTCATCTTTAGCTCTGTGTCAAAAAAAAAATTAAGGAATGAAAGCTCTCCCCCCTGTGCGGGTTCAAAGACAGTGAGTGAAATATCCTTTATCCCATGTGTGTGTATTGCATGAGCTAGAGCGGACCAATTAAGAATCAGAGTGTAGACAGAGAAAAAATAGATTTCAAGTTTCACTTCAACTCGTCACCATGGCCACAATCTTTGCTCACTAGACATCAAATTCGCACATTTTGTAGCCACAAGCCTCTGCTTTCTGAAGAACTAAGTTTTATTTGGCTAAGGTGTCATTTAGTACCTTTATTTTCACTTTAAGCGAGGAGAAGTCGCACATTTTTGATCTCTTTTCAATGTAATTTTCGCCCTTTTTGCCTCTTCATTTTCGATCAATCATAAGTTTTCAACCTGCTCTCATTTGGTCATTTTTCATCCGATTAAAAAACTGAGAACATGCTCGCGTTCCCCAAACCCTTGCCGTTCTAACGAGCCATTTCTGGAATCTGCATCTTCAACCGTTAAGTCGCGAGAGGCTTTTGTTTGAGGTGAGCGTAATCCTATACAAATCAATGGAGTGTTGGTGCGTGACGTCTCCTCACAACTTAAAATCAAATGTGTGTGCGTGAATGTGCATGTTTTGTAAAGGGGCAGTGAGATACTGTTAATTATGGTAGATTCCACATTTCTTGACCGATTTCAATGGTTTGAATTTTAAACTGTTCAGCTCATTGAAATGTTACTTAAAATCAAATGTGTGTGCGTGAATGTGCATGTTTCTTAAAGGGGCAGTAACATAGTGTTGATTATGGTTAACTTCCACATTTCTTGACCCATTTCAATGGTTGAAAGTTTAAACTGTTCAGCTCATTGAAATGTTACTTAAAATCAAATGTGTGTGCGTGAATGTGCATGTTTCTTAAAGGGGCAGTAACATACTGTTGATTATGGTAGATTCCACATTTCTTGAGCGATTTCAATGGTTTAAATTTTAAACTGTTCAGCTTATTGAAATGTTGGTTAAAATCAAATGTGTGTGCGTGAATGTGCATGTTTCTTAAAGGGGCAGTAACATACTGTTGATTTTGGTTAACTTGCACATTTCTTGACCGATTTCAATGGTTGAAAGTTTAAACTGTTCAGCTCATTGAAAAGAGTTAGCAGGCCCATTCAAAATTTCCGCGGGAATTTTTCTAGTTATTATTTTTATATTATCTTCCACCGACTTTTCCGCAAAAATAGGGCCCGAACCGTAGATTGCACCGGGACAAAAGAGGTATCAAACGATGCGGCTCGATCTGACTCGCTGCGCTATTAGTTTTATAAGAATTCCCAGTTACCATGGCGACGCTATTCCCAAAAAACTCCCAAATAAAGTCCCATAGGAATGAATGGGAATCCGAAAGAGATCAACTCCAATCAAGCACCTTTTTCAAAGAGACGCTGCGCGTGCATACGTTAACCGATTGATATGAATTTTAGCTCATTTTGTTGGAATTTTTCCCATCTTTAGCTCAGTGTCAAAAAACAAATTAAGGAATGAAAGCTCTTCCCCCTGTGCGGGTTCAAAGACAGTGAGTGTAATCGCCACTCTGATACCCAATTAAGCTTTCAGTGACGGGAACCAAAAAATATATTTCCAAAAGTTTCACTTCAACTCGTCACCATGGCCACAATCTTTGCTCACTAGACATCAAATTCGCACATTTTGTAGCCACAAGCCTCTGCTTTCTGAAGAACTAAGTTTTATTTGGATAAGGTGTCATTTAGTACCTTTATTTTCACTTTAAGCGAGGAGAAGTCGCACATTTTTGATCTCTTTTCAATGTAATTTTCGCCGTTTTTGCCTCTTCATTTTCGATCAATCATAAGTTTTCAACCTGCTCTCATTTGGTCATTTTTCATCCGATTAAAAAACTGAGAACATGCTCGCGTTCCCCAAACCCTTGCCGTTCTAACGAGCCATTTCTGGAATCTGCATCTTCAACCGTTAAGTCGCGAGAGGCTTTTGTTTGAGGTGAGCGTAATCCTATACAAATCAATGGAGTGTTGGTGCGTGACGTCTCCTCACAACTTAAAATCAAATGTGTGTGCGTGAATGTGCATGTTTTGTAAAGGGGCAGTGAGATACTGTTAATTATGGTAGATTCCACATTTCTTGACCGATTTCAATGGTTTGAATTTTAAACTGTTCAGCTCATTGAAATGTTACTTAAAATCAAATGTGTGTGCGTGAATGTGCATATTTCTTAAAGGGACAGTAACATATTGTTGATTATGGTTAACTTTTACATTTCTTGACCGATTTCAATGGTTTAAATTTTAAACTGTTCAGCTCATTGAAATGTTAGTTAAAATCAAATGTGTGTGCGTGAATGTGCATGTTTCTTAAAGGGGCAGTAACATACTGTTGATTTTGGTTAACTTCCACATTTCTTGACCGATTTCAATGGTTGAAAGTTTAAACTGTTCAGCTCATTGAAAAGAGTTAGCAGGCCCATTCAAAATTTCCGCGGGAATTTTTCTAGTTATTTTTTATTATTCCACGACTTTTCCGCTAAAATGCGGCCCGAACCGTAGATCGCACCGGGACAAATGAGGTATCAAACGATGCGGCTCGCTCTGACTCGCTGCGCTATTATTTTTATAAGAATTCCCAGTTACCATGGCGACGCTATTCCCAAAAAACTCCCAAATAAAAGTCCCATAGGAATGAATGGGAAAAGGAAAGACAAAATCACACATCAAGCACCTTTTTCAAAGAGACGCTGCGCGTGCATACGTTAACCGATTGATATGAATTTTAGCTCATTTTGTTGGAATTTTTCCCATCTTTAGCTCAGTGTCAAAAAAAATATTAAGGAATGAAAGCTCTTCCCCCTGTGCGGGTTCAAAGACAGTGAGTGTAATCGCCACTCTGATATGCAATTAAGGCTTCAGTGACGGGAACCAAAAAAATCTATTTCCAAAAGTTTCACTTCAACTCGTCACCATGGCCACAATCTTTGCTCACTAGACATCAAATTCACACATTTTGTAGCCACAAGCCTCTGCTTTCTGAAAAACTAAGTTTTATTTGGCTAAGGTGTCAATTAGTACCTTTATTTTCACTTTAAGCGAGGAGAAGTCGGACTTTGGCGCCTATCTCCTCCATGTTAATTTCGCTGTTTTTTCCCTCTTCATTTTCGATCAATCATAAGTTTTCAACCTGCTCTCATTTGGTCATTTTTCATCCGATTAAAAAACTGAGAACATGCTCGCGTTCCCCAAACCCTTGCCGTTCTAACGAGCCATTTCTGGAATCTGCATCTTCAACCGTTAAGTCGCGAGAGGCTTTTGTTTGAGGTGAGCGTAATCCTATACAAATCAATGGAGTGTTGGTGCGTGACGTCTCCTCACAACTTAAAATCAAATGTGTGTGCGTGAATGTGCATGTTTTGTAAAGGGGCAGTGAGATACTGTTAATTATGGTAGATTCCACATTTCTTGACCGATTTCAATGGTTTGAATTTTAAACTGTTCAGCTCATTGAAATGTTACTTAAAATCAAATGTGTGTGCGTGAATGTGCATGTTTCTTAAAGGGGCAGTAACATAGTGTTGATTATGGTTAACTTCCACATTTCTTGACCCATTTCAACGGTTGAAAGTTTAAACTGTTCAGCTCATTGAAATGTTACTTAAAATCAAATGTGTGTGCGTGAATGTGCATGTTTCTTAAAGGGGCAGTAACATACTGTTGATTATGGTAGATTCCACATTTCTTGACCGATTTCAATAGTTTAAATTTTAAACTGTTCAGCTCATTGAAATGTTACTTAAAATCAAATGTGTGTGCGTGAATGTGCATGTTTCTTAAAGGGGCAGTAATACTTTTAGTAGATTATGGTTAACTTCCACATTTCTTGAGCGATTTCAATGGTTGAAAGTTTAAACTGTTCAGCTCATTGAAAAGAGTTAGCAGGCCCATTCAAAATTTCCGCGGGAATTTTTCTAGTTATGGGCCTGCTAAGCGGAGCAAGCAGCAGCGAAGCTGCTGCTTGCGGAGCAAGCAGGCACATATTACTATCCTAGAAAAGGGGTTTATTATTTTTCAACTTATTATATTATCTTCCACGGGTTTTTCCGCAAGAATGCGGCCCGTACCGTACATCGCACCGGGACAAATGAGGTATCAAACGATGCGGCTCGATCTGACTCGGTGCGGCATTATTTTTATAAGAATTCCCAGTTACCATGGCGACGCTATTCCCAAAAAACTCCCAAATAAAAGTCCCATAGGAATGAATGGGAAAAGGAAAGACAAAATCACACATCAAGCACCTTTTTCAAAGAGACGCTGCGCGCGCATACGTTAACCGATTGATATGAAAATTAGCTCATTTTGTTGGAATTTTTGTCATCTTTAACTCAGTGTCAAAAAAAAAATTAAGGAATGAAAGCTCTTCCCCCTGTGCGGGTTCAAAGACAGTGAGTGTAATCGCCACTCTGATACCCAATTAAGGCTTCAGTGACGGGAACCAAAAAATCTATTTCCAAAAGTTTCACTTCAACTTGTCACCATGGCCACAATCTTTGCTCACTAGACATCAAATTCGCACATTTTGTAGCCACAAGCCTCTGCTTTCTGAAGAACTAATTTTTATTTGGCTAAGGTGTCATTTAGTACCTTTATTTTCACTTTAAGCGAGGAGAAGTCGCACATTTTTGATCTCTTTTCAATGTAATTTTCGCCGTTTTTCCCTCTTCATTTTCGATCAATCATAAGTTTTCAACCTGCTCTCATTTGGTCATTTTTCATCCGATTAAAAAACTGAGAACATGCTCGCGTTCCCCAAACCCTTGCCGTTCTAACGAGCCATTTCTGGAATCTGCATCTTCAACCGTTAAGTCGCGAGAGGCTTTTGTTTGAGGTGAGCGTAATCCTATACAAATCAATGGAGTGTTGGTGCGTGACGTCTCCTCACAACTTAAAATCAAATGTGTGTGCGTGAATGTGCATGTTTTGTAAAGGGGCAGTGAGATACTGTTAATTATGGTAGATTCCACATTTCTTGACCGATTTCAATGGTTTGAATTTTAAACTGTTCAGCTCATTGAAATGTTACTTAAAATCAAATGTGTGTGCGTGAATGTGCATGTTTCTTAAAGGGGCAGTAAGATACTTTATTTGATCTTGATTATGGTTAACTTGCACATTTCTTGAGCGATTTCAACGGTTTAAATTTTAAACTGTTCAGCTCATTGAAATGTTAGTTAAAATCTAATGTGTGTGCGTGAATGTGCATATTTCTTAAAGGGACAGTAAGATACTTTATTTGATCTTGATTATGGTTAACTTTTACATTTCTTGAGCGATTTCAATGGTTGAAATTTTAAACTGTTCAGCTCATTGAAATGTTAGTTAAAATCAAATGTATGTGCGTGAATGTGCATGTTTCTTAAAGGGCCAGTAATACTTTTAGTTGATTATAACTTCCACATTTCTTGACCGATTTCAATGGTTGAAAGTTTAAACTGTTCAGCTCATTGAAAAGAGTTAGCAGGCCCATTCAAAATTTCCGCGGGAATTTTTCTAGTTATGGGCCTGCTAAGCGGAGCAAGCAGCAGCGAAGCTGCTGCTTGCGGAGCAAGCAGGCACATATTACTATCCACCCAGGAAAAGTGTTTAATAATATTATTATTTTTATATCATCTTCCAGCGACTTTTCCGCAAAAATAGGGCCCGAACCGTAGATCGCACCGGGACAAAAGAGGTATCAAACGATGCGGCTCGATCTGACTCGCTGCGCTATTATTTTTATAAGAATTCCCAGTTACCATGGCGACGCTATTCCCAAAAAACTCCCAAAAAAAGTCCCATAGGAATGAATGGGAATCCGAAAGAGATCAACTCCAATCAAGCACCTTTTTCAAAGACACGCTGCGCGCGCATACGTTAACCGACCGATATGAAAATTAGCTCATTTTGTTGGAATTTTTGTCATCTTTAGCTCAGTGTCAAAAAAAATATTAAGGAATGAAAGCTCTTCCCCCTGTGCGGGTTCAAAGACAGTGAGTGTAATCGCCACTCTGATATGCAATTAAGGCTTCAGTGACGGGAACCAAAAAAATCTATTTCCAAAAGTTTCACTTCAACTCGTCACCATGGCCACAATCTTTGCTCACTAGACATCAAATTCACACATTTTGTAGCCACAAGCCTCTGCTTTCTGAAAAACTAAGTTTTATTTGGCTAAGGTGTCAATTAGTACCTTTATTTTCACTTTAAGCGAGGAGAAGTCGGACTTTCTCGCCTATCTCCTCCATGTTAATTTCGCCGTTTTTTCCCTCTTCATTTTCGATCAATCATAAGTTTTCAACCTGCTCTCATTTGGTCATTTTTCATCCGATTAAAAATCTGAGAACATGCTCGCGTTCCCCAAACCCTTGCCGTTCTAACGAGCCATTTCTGGAATCTGCATCTTCAACCGTTAAGTCGCGAGAGGCTTTTGTTTGAGGTGAGCGTAATCCTATACAAATCAATGGAGTGTTGGTGCGTGACGTCTCCTCACAACTTAAAATCAAATGTGTGTGCGTGAATGTGCATGTTTTGTAAAGGGGCAGTGAGATACTGTTAATTATGGTAGATTCCACATTTCTTGACCGATTTCAATGGTTTGAATTTTAAACTGTTCAGCTCATTGAAATGTTACTTAAAATCAAATGTGTGTGCGTGAATGTGCATGTTTCTTAAAGGGGCAGTAACATATTGTTGATTATGGTTAACTTTTACATTTCTTGAGCGATTTCAATGGTTTAAATTTTAAACTGTTCAGCTCATTGAAATGTTGGTTAAAATCAAATGTGAGTGCGTGAATGTGCATGTTTCTAAAAGGGGCAGTAATACTTTTAGTAGATTATGGTTAACTTCCACATTTCTTGAGCGATTTCAATGGTTGAAAGTTTAAACTGTTCAGCTCATTGAAAAGAGTTAGCAGGCCCATTCAAAATTTCCGCGGGAATTTTTCTAGTTATTATGGGCCTGCTAAGCGGAGCAAGCAGCAGCGAAGCTGCTGCTTGCGGAGCAAGCAGGCACATATTACTATCCTAGAAAAAAGGGTTTAATATTATTCTTCTTATTTTTATATCATCTTCCAGCGACTTTTCCGCAAAAATAGGGCCCGAACCGTAGATCGCACCGGGACAAAAGAGGTATCAAACGATGCGGCTCGATCTGACTCGCTGCGCTATTATTTTTATAAGAATTCCCAGTTACCATGGCGACGCTATTCCCAAAAAACTCCCAAATAAAGTCCCATAGGAATGAATGGGAATCCGAAAGAGATCAACTCCAATCAAGCACCTTTTTCAAAGACACGCTGCGCGCGCATACATTAACCGACCGATATGAAAATTAGCTCATTTTGTTGGAATTTTTGTCATCTTTAGCTCAGTGTCAAAAAAAATTTTAAGGAATGAAAGCTCTCCCCCCTGTGAGGGTTCAAAGACAGTGAGCAAAGGGGAAAAGTCGCCTATTTAGAGTGTGACTAATTAAGGCTTCAGTGACGGGAACCAAAAAATCTATTTCCAAAAGTTTCACTTCAACTCGTCACCATGGCCACAATCTTTGCTCACTAGACATCAAATTCGCACATTTTGTAGCCACAAGCCTCTGCTTTCTGAAGAACTAAGTTTTATTTGGCTACGGTGTCATTTAGTACCTTTATTTTCACTTTAAGCGAGGAGAAGTCGGACTTTGACGCCTATCTCCTCCATGTTAATTTCGCCGTTTTTTCCCTCTTCATTTTCGATCAATCATAAGTTTTCAACCTGCTCTCATTTGGTCATTTTTCATCCGATTAAAAAACTGAGAACATGCTCGCGTTCCCCAAACCCTTGCCGTTCTAACGAGCCATTTCTGGAATCTGCATCTTCAACCGTTAAGTCGCGAGAGGCTTTTGTTTGAGGTGAGCGTAATCCTATACAAATCAATGGAGTGTTGGTGCGTGACGTCTCCTCACAACTTAAAATCAAATGTGTGTGCGTGAATGTGCATGTTTTGTAAAGGGGCAGTGAGATGCTGTTAATTATGGTAGATTCCACATTTCTTGACCGATTTCAATGGTTTGAATTTTAAACTGTTCAGCTCATTGAAATGTTACTTAAAATCAAATGTGTGTGCGTGAATGTGCATGTTTCTTAAAGGGGCAGTAAGATACTTTATTTGATCTTGATTATGGTTAACTTGCACATTTCTTGAGCGATTTCAACGGTTTAAATTTTAAACTGTTCAGCTCATTGAAATGTTAGTTAAAATCTAATGTGTGTGCGTGAATGTGCATATTTCTTAAAGGGACAGTAAGATACTTTATTTGATCTTGATTATGGTTAACTTTTACATTTCTTGAGCGATTTCAATGGTTGAAATTTTAAACTGTTCAGCTCATTGAAATGTTAGTTAAAATCAAATGTATGTGCGTGAATGTGCATGTTTCTTAAAGGGCCAGTAATACTTTTAGTTGATTATAACTTCCACATTTCTTGAGCGATTTCAATGGTTGAAAGTTTAAACTGTTCAGCTCATTGAAAAGAGTTAGCAGGCCCATTCAAAATTTCCGCGGGAATTTTTCTAGTTATTTTTATATTATCTTCCAGCGACTTTTCCGCAAGAATAGGTGCCGTACCGTAGATCGCACCGCGACAAATAAGGTATCAAACGATGCGGCTCGATTTGACTCGCTGCGCTATTATTTTCCTCAGAATTCCCAGTTACCATGGCGACACAATTCCCCAAAATGTCCCCCAAAAAGTCCCATAGGAATGAATGGGAATCCGAAAATGATCACATCAAATCAAGCACCTTTTTCCAAGACACGCTGCGCGCGCATACGTTAACCGACCGATATGAATTTTAGCTCATTTTGTTGGAATTTTTGTCATCTTTAGCTCAGTGTCAAAAAAAAAATTAAGGAATGAAAGCTCTTCCCCCTGTGCGGGTTCAAAGACAGTGAGTGTAATCGCCACTCTGATACCCAATTAAGGCTTCAGTGACGGGAACCAAAAAATCTATTTCCAAAAGTTTCACTTCAACTCGTCACCATGGCCACAATCTTTGCTCACTAGACATCAAATTCGCACATTTTGTAGCCACAAGCCTCTGCTTTCTGAAGAACTAAGTTTTATTTGGCTAAGGTGTCATTTAGTACCTTTATTTTCACTTTAAGCGAGGAGAAGTCGCACATTTTTGATCTCTTTTCAATGTAATTTTCGCCGTTTTTCCCTCTTCATTTTCGATCAATCATAAGTTTTCAACCTGCTCTCATTTGGTCATTTTTCATCCGATTAAAAAACTGAGAACATGCTCGCGTTCCCCAAACCCTTGCCGTTCTAACAAGCCATTTCTGGAATCTGCATCTTCAACCGTTAAGTCGCGAGAGGCTTTTGTTTGAGGTGAGCGTAATCCTATACAAATCAATGGAGTGTTGGTGCGTGACGTCTCCTCACAACTTAAAATCAAATGTGTGTGCGTGAATGTGCATGTTTTGTAAAGGGGCAGTGAGATACTGTTAATTATGGTAGATTCCACATTTCTTGACCGATTTCAATGGTTTGAATTTTAAACTGTTCAGCTCATTGAAATGTTACTTAAAATCAAATGTGTGTGCGTGAATGTGCATGTTTCTTAAAGGGACAGTAACATACTGTTGATTTTGGTTAACTTGCACATTTCTTGAGCGATTTCAATGGTTGAAAGTTTAAACTGTTCAGCTCATTGAAATGTTACTTAAAATCAAATGTGTGTGCGTGAATGTGCATGTTTCTTAAAGGGGCAGTAACATACTGTTTATTTTGGTTAACTTGCACATTTCTTGAGCGATTTCAATGGTTGAAAGTTTAAACTGTTCAGCTCATTGAAAAGAGTTAGCAGGCCCATTCAAAATTTCCGCGGGAATTTTCTAGTTATGGGCCTGCTAAGCGGAGCAAGCAGCAGCGAAGCTGCTGCTTGCGGAGCAAGCAGGCACATATTACTATCCTAGAAAAGGGGTTTATTTTTTTTATTTTTATATTATCTTCCAGCGACTTTTCCGCAAGAATAGGGGCCGTACCGTAGATCGCACCGCGACAAATAAGGTATCAAACGATGCGGCTCGATTTGACTCGCTGCGCTATTATTTTCCTCAGAATTCCCAGTTACCATGGCGACGCTATTCCCAAAAAACTCCCAAATAAAGTCCCATAGGAATGAATGGGAATCCGAAAGAGATCAACTCCAATCAAGCACCTTTTTCAAAGACACGCTGCGCGCGCATACGTTGACCGACCGATATGAAAATTAGCTCATTTTGTTGGAATTTTTGTCATCTTTAGCTCAGTGTCAAAAAAAAATTTAAGGAATGAAAGCTCTCCCCCCTGTGCGGGTTCAAAGACAGTGAGCAAAGGGGTAAAAGTCGCCTTTCTTGCATCAGTTAGAGCGTGACTAATTAAGGTCTGAGTGGTGGGAACCAAAAAATATATTTCCAAAAGTTTCACTTCAACTCGTCACCATGGCCACAATCTTTGCTCACTAGACATCAAATTCGCACATTTTGTAGCCACAAGCCTCTGCTTTCTGAAGAACTAAGTTTTATTTGGCTAAGGTGTCATTTAGTACCTTTATTTTCACTTTAAGCGAGGAGAAGTCGCACATTTTTGATCTCTTTTCAATGTAATTTTCGCCGTTTTTGCCTCTTCATTTTCGATCAATCATAAGTTTTCAACCTGCTCTCATTTGGTCATTTTTCATCCGATTAAAAAACTGAGAACATGCTCGCGTTCCCCAAACCCTTGCCGTTCTAACGAGCCATTTCTGGAATCTGCATCTTCAACCGTTAAGTCGCGAGAGGCTTTTGTTTGAGGTGAGCGTAATCCTATACAAATCAATGGAGTGTTGGTGCGTGACGTCTCCTCACAACTTAAAATCAAATGTGTGTGCGTGAATGTGCATGTTTTGTAAAGGGGCAGTGAGATACTGTTAATTATGGTAGATTCCACATTTCTTGACCGATTTCAATGGTTTGAATTTTAAACTGTTCAGCTCATTGAAATGTTACTTAAAATCAAATGTGTGTGCGTGAATGTGCATGTTTCTTAAAGGGGCAGTAACATAGTGTTGATTATGGTTAACTTCCACATTTCTTGACCCATTTCAATGGTTGAAAGTTTAAACTGTTCAGCTCATTGAAATGTTACTTAAAATCAAATGTGTGTGCGTGAATGTGCATGTTTCTTAAAGGGGCAGTAACATACTGTTGATTATGGTAGATTCCACATTTCTTGAGCGATTTCAATGGTTGAAAGTTTAAACTGTTCAGCTCATTGAAATGTTACTTAAAATCAAATGTGTGTGCGTGAATGTGCATGTTTCTTAAAGGGGCAGTAATACTTTTAGTAGATTATGGTTAACTTGCACATTTCTTGAGCGATTTCAATGGTTGAAAGTTTAAACTGTTCAGCTCATTGAAAAGAGTTAGCAGGCCCATTCAAAATTTCCGCGGGAATTTTTCTAGTTATTTTTCTTATTTTTTAATCTTCCGCGTTTTTTTCTGCTAAAATGCGGCCCGTACCGTAGATCGCACCGGGACAAATGAGGTATCAAACGATGCGGCTCGATCTGACTCGGTGCGCTATTATTTTTATAAGAATTCCCAGTTACCATGGCGACGCTATTCCCAAAAAACTCCCAAATAAAGTCCCATAGGAATGAATGGGAATCCGAAAGAGATCAACTCCAATCAAGCACCTTTTTCAAAGAGACGCTGCGCGCGCATACGTTAACCGATTGATATGAAAATTAGCTCATTTTGTTGGAATTTTTGTCATCTTTAACTCAGTGTCAAAAAAAAAATTAAGGAATGAAAGCTCTTCCCCCTGTGCGGGTTCAAAGACAGTGAGTGTAATCGCCACTCTGATACCCAATTAAGGCTTCAGTGACGGGAACCAAAAAATCTATTTCCAAAAGTTTCACTTCAACTCGTCACCACGGCCACAATCTTTGCTCACTAGACATCAAATTCGCACATTTTGTAGCCACAAGCCTCTGCTTTCTGAAGAACTAAGTTTTATTTGGCTAAGGTGTCATTTAGTACCTTTATTTTCACTTTAAGCGAGGAGAAGTCGCACATTTTTGATCTCTTTTCAATGTAATTTTCGCCGTTTTTGCCTCTTCATTTTCGATCAATCATAAGTTTTGAACCTGCTCTCATTTGGTCATTTTTCATCCGATTAAAAAACTGAGAACATGCTCGCGTTCCCCAAACCCTTGCCGTTCTAACGAGCCATTTCTGGAATCTGCATCTTCAACCGTTAAGTCGCGAGAGGCTTTTGTTTGAGGTGAGCGTAATCCTATACAAATCAATGGAGTGTTGGTGCGTGACGTCTCCTCACAACTTAAAATCTAATGTGTGTGCGTGAATGTGCATGTTTTGTAAAGGGGCAGTGAGATACTGTTAATTATGGTAGATTCCACATTTCTTGACCGATTTCAATGGTTTGAATTTTAAACTGTTCAGCTCATTGAAATGTTACTTAAAATCAAATGTGTGTGCGTGAATGTGCATGTTTCTTAAAGGGGCAGTGAGATACTGTTAATTATGGTAGATTCCACATTTCTTGACCGATTTCAATGGTTTGAATTTTAAACTGTTCAGCTCATTGAAATGTTACTTAAAATCAAATGTGTGTGCGTGAATGTGCATGTTTTGTAAAGGGGCAGTGAGATACTGTTAATTATGGTAGATTCCAAATTTCTTGAGCGATTTCAATGGTTTGAATTTTAAACTGTTCAGCTCATTGAAATGTTACTGAAAATCAAATGTGTGTGCGTGAATGTGCATGTTTCTTAAAGGGGCAGTAACATACTGTTGATTATGGTTAACTTTTACATTTCTTGAGCGATTTCAATGGTTTAAATTTTAAACTGTTCAGCTCATTGAAATGTTGGTTAAAATCAAATGTGTGTGCGTGAATGTGCATATTTCTTAAAGGGACAGTAAGATACTTTATTTGATCTTGATTATGGTTAACTTCCACATTTCTTGACCGATTTCAATGGTTGAAAGTTTAAACTGTTCGGCTCATTGAAAAGAGTTAGCAGGCCCATTCAAAATTTCCGCGGGAATTTTTCTAGTTTTTCTTTTTCTTTTTTATTCTTCCACCGACTTTTCCGCAAAAATGCGGCCCGAACCGTAGATCGCACCGGGACAAATGAGGTATCAAACGATGCGGCTCGCTCTGACTCGCTGCGCTATTATTTTTATAAGAATTCCCAGTTACCATGGCGACGCTATTCCCAAAAAACCACCCAAAATTCAAGGAAGGAAAAACCCATAGGAATGAATGGGATATCAACTCCAAACAATCACCTTTTTCCAAGACACGCTGCGCGCGCATACGTTAACCGATTGATATGAATTTTAGCTCATTTTGTTGGAATTTTTCCCATCTTTAGCTCAGTGTCAAAAAAAATATTAAGGAATGAAAGCTCTTCCCCCTGTGCGGGTTCAAAGACAGTGAGTGTAATCGCCACTCTGATACCTTATTAAGCTTTCAGTGACGGGAACCAAAAAATATATTTCCAAAAGTTTCACTTCAACTCGTCACCATGGCCACAATCTTTGCTCACTAGACATCAAATTCGCACATTTTATAGCCACAAGCCTCTGCTTTCAGAAAAACTAAGTTTGATTTGGCTACGGTGTCATTTAGTACCTTTATTTTCACTTTAAGCGAGGAGAAGTCGGACTTTGACGCCTATCTCCTCCATGTTAATTTCGCCGTTTTTTCCCTCTTCATTTTCGATCAATCATAAGTTTTCAACCTGCTCTCATTTGGTCATTTTTCATCCGATTAAAAAACTGAGAACATGCTCGCGTTCCCCAAACCCTTGCCGTTCTAACAAGTCATTTCTGGAATCTGCATCTTCAACCGTTAAGTCGCAAGAGGCTTTTGTTTGAGGTGAGCGTAATCCTATACAAATCAATGGAGTGTTGGTGCGTGACGTCTCCTCACAACTTAAAATCAAATGTGTGTGCGTGAATGTGCATGTTTTGTAAAGGGGCAGTGAGATACTGTTAATTATGGTAGATTCCACATTTCTTGACCGATTTCAATGGTTTGAATTTTAAACTGTTCAGCTCATTGAAATGTTACTTAAAATCAAATGTGTGTGCGTGAATGTGCATGTTTCTTAAAGGGGCAGTAACATACTGTTGATTTTAGTTAACTTGCACATTTCTTGAGCGATTTCAATGGTTGAAATTTTAAACTGTTCAGCTCATTGAAATGTTACTTAAAATCAAATGTGTGTGCGTGAATGTGCATGTTTCTTAAAGGGGCAGTAACATACTGTTGATTTTGGTTAACTTCCACATTTCTTGACCGATTTCAATGGTTGAAAGTTTAAACTGTTCAGCTCATTGAAAAGAGTTAGCAGGCCCATTCAAAATTTCCGCGGGAATTTTTCTAGTTATGGGCCTGCTAAGCGGAGCAAGCAGCAGCGAAGCTGCTGCTTGCGGAGCAAGCAGGCACATATTACTATCCTAGAAAAGGGGTTTATTTTTTTTATTTTTATATTATCTTCCAGCGACTTTTCCGCAAGAATAGGGGCCGTACCGTAGATCGCACCGCGACAAATAAGGTATCAAACGATGCGGCTCGATTTGACTCGCTGCGCTATTATTTTTATAAGAATTCCCAGTTACCATGGCGACACAATTCCCCAAAATGTCCCCCAAAAAGTCCCATAGGAATGAATGGGAATCCGAAAATGATCACATCAAATCAAGCACCTTTTTCCAAGACACGCTGCGCGCGCATACGTTAACCGACCGATATGAATTTTAGCTCATTTTGTTGGAATTTTTGTCATCTTTAGCTCAGTGTCAAAAAAAAAATTAAGGAATGAAAGCTCTCCCCCCTGTGCGGGTTCAAAGACAGTGAGTGTAATCGCCACTCTGATATGCAATTAAGGCTTCAGTGACGGGAACCAAAAAAATCTATTTCCAAAAGTTTCACTTCAACTCGTCACCATGGCCACAATCTTTGCTCACTAGACATCAAATTCACACATTTTGTAGCCACAAGCCTCTGCTTTCTGAAAAACTAAGTTTTATTTGGCTAAGGTGTCAATTAGTACCTTTATTTTCACTTTAAGCGAGGAGAAGTCGGACTTTGGCGCCTATCTCCTCCATGTTAATTTCGCTGTTTTTTCCCTCTTCATTTTCGATCAATCATAAGTTTTCAACCTGCTCTCATTTGGTCATTTTTCATCCGATTAAAAAACTGAGAACATGCTCGCGTTCCCCAAACCCTTGCCGTTCTAACGAGCCATGTCTGGAATCTGCATCTTCAACCGTTAAGTCGCGAGAGGCTTTTGTTTGAGGTGAGCGTAATCCTATACAAATCAATGGAGTGTTGGTGCGTGACGTCTCCTCACAACTTAAAATCAAATGTGTGTGCGTGAATGTGCATGTTTTGTAAAGGGGCAGTGAGATACTGTTAATTATGGTAGATTCCACATTTCTTGACCGATTTCAATGGTTTGAATTTTAAACTGTTCAGCTCATTGAAATGTTACTTAAAATCAAATGTGTGTGCGTGAATGTGCATATTTCTTAAAGGGACAGTAAGATACTTTATTTGATCTTGATTATGGTTAACTTTTACATTTCTTGAGCGATTTCAATGGTTGAAATTTTAAACTGTTCAGCTCATTGAAATGTTACTTAAAATCAAATGTGTGTGCGTGAATGTGCATGTTTCTTAAAGGGGCAGTAACATACTGTTGATTATGGTTAACTTTTACATTTCTTGACCGATTTCAATGGTTTAAATTTTAAACTGTTCAGCTCATTGAAATGTTGGTTAAAATCAAATGTGTGTGCGTGAATGTGCATATTTCTTAAAGGGACAGTAAGATACTTTATTTGATCTTGATTATGGTTAACTTGCACATTTCTTGAGCGATTTCAATGGTTGAAAGTTTAAACTGTTCAGCTCATTGAAATGTTACTTAAAATCAAATGTGTGTGCGTGAATGTGCATGTTTCTTAAAGGGGCAGTAACATACTGTTGATTATGGTTAACTTCCACATTTCTTGAGCGATTTCAATGGTTGAAAGTTTAAACTGTTCAGCTCATTGAAAAGAGTTAGCAGGCCCATTCAAAATTTCCGCGGGAATTTTTCTAGTTATTTTTCTTATTTTTTAATCTTCCGCGTTTTTTTCTGCTAAAATGCGGCCCGTACCGTAGATCGCACCGGGACAAATGAGGTATCAAACGATGCGGCTCGATCTGACTCGGTGCGCTATTATTTTTATAAGAATTCCCAGTTACCATGGCGACGCTATTCCCAAAAAACTCCCAAATAAAAGTCCCATAGGAATGAATGGGAAAAGGAAAGACAAAATCACACATCAAGCACCTTTTTCAAAGAGACGCTGCGCGCGCATACGTTAACCGATTGATATGAATTTTAGCTCATTTTGTTGGAATTTTTCCCATCTTTAGCTCAGTGTCAAAAAAAATATTAAGGAATGAAAGCTCTTCCCCCTGTGCGGGTTCAAAGACAGTGAGTGTAATCGCCACTCTGATATGCAATTAAGGCTTCAGTGACGGGAACCAAAAAATCTATTTCCAAAAGTTTCACTTCAACTCGTCACCATGGCCACAATCTTTGCTCACTAGACATCAAATTCACACATTTTGTAGCCACAAGCCTCTGCTTTCTGAAAAACTAAGTTTTATTTGGCTAAGGTGTCATTTAGTACCTTTATTTTCACTTTAAGCGAGGAGAAGTCGGACTTTCTCGCCTATCTCCTCCATGTTAATTTCGCCGTTTTTTCCCTCTTCATTTTCGATCAATCATAAGTTTTCAACCTGCTCTCATTTGGTCATTTTTCATCCGATTAAAAAACTGAGAACATGCTCGCGTTCCCCAAACCCTTGCCGTTCTAACGAGCCATTTCTGGAATCTGCATCTTCAACCGTTAAGTCGCGAGAGGCTTTTGTTTGAGGTGAGCGTAATCCTATACAAATCAATGGAGTGTTGGTGCGTGACGTCTCCTCACAACTTAAAATCAAATGTGTGTGCGTGAATGTGCATGTTTTGTAAAGGGGCAGTGAGATACTGTTAATTATGGTAGATTCCACATTTCTTGACCGATTTCAATGGTTTGAATTTTAAACTGTTCAGCTCATTGAAATGTTACTTAAAATCAAATGTGTGTGCGTGAATGTGCATGTTTCTTAAAGGGGCAGTAACATACTGTTGATTTTGGTTAACTTCCACATTTCTTGACCGATTTCAATGGTTGAAATTTTAAACTGTTCAGCTCATTGAAATGTTGGTTAAAATCAAATGTGTGTGCGTGAATGTGCATGTTTCTTAAAGGGGCAGTAAGATACTTTATTTGATCTTGATTATGGTTAACTTTTACATTTCTTGAGCGATTTCAATGGTTGAAATTTTAAACTGTTCATCTCATTGAAATGTTAGTTAAAATCAAATGTGTGTGCGTGAATGTGCATGTTTCTTAAAGGGGCAGTAATACTTTTAGTAGATTATGGTTAACTTCCACATTTCTTGAGCGATTTCAACGGTTTAAATTTTAAACTGTTCAGCTCATTGAAAAGAGTTGCAAGAGTTAGCAGGCCCATTCAAAATTTCCGCGGGAATTTTTCTAGTTTTTATTATGGGCCTGCTAAGCGGAGCAAGCAGCAGCGAAGCTGCTGCTTGCGGAGCAAGCAGGCACATATTACTATCCTAGAAAAAAGGGTTTATTATGGGCCTGCTAAGCGGAGCAAGCAGCAGCGAAGCTGCTGCTTGCGGAGCAAGCAGGCACATATTACTATCCTAGAAAAAGGGTTTATTTTTTTTATTCTTAATCTTATTTTTTAATCTTCCACAGTTTTTTCCGCAAGAATGCAGCCCGTACCGTACATCGCACCGGGACAAATGAAGTATCAAACGATGCGGCTCGATCTGACTCGATGCGGCATTATTTTTCTAAGAATTCCCACTTACCATGGCGATGCTATTCCCAAAAAACTCCCAAATAAAAGTCCCATAGGAATGAATGGGAAAAGGAAAGACAAAATCACACATCAAGCACCTTTTTCAAAGACACGCTGCGCGCGCATACGTTAACCGATTGATATGAATTTTAGCTCATTTTGTTGGAATTTTTCCCATCTTTAGCTCAGTGTCAAAAAAAATATTAAGGAATGAAAGCTCTTCCCCCTGTGCGGGTTCAAAGACAGTGAGTGTAATCGCCACTCTGATATGCAATTAAGGCTTCAGTGACGGGAACCAAAAAAATCTATTTCCAAAAGTTTCACTTCAACTCGTCACCATGGCCACAATCTTTGCTCACTAGACATCAAATTCACACATTTTGTAGCCACAAGCCTCTGCTTTCTGAAAAACTAAGTTTTATTTGGCTAAGGTGTCAATTAGTACCTTTATTTTCACTTTAAGCGAGGAGAAGTCGGACTTTGGCGCCTATCTCCTCCATGTTAATTTCGCCGTTTTTTCCCTCTTCATTTTCGATCAATCATAAGTTTTCAACCTGCTCTCATTTGGTCATTTTTCATCCGATTAAAAAACTGAGAACATGCTCGCGTTCCCCAAACCCTTGCCGTTCTAACGAGCCATTTCTGGAATCTGCATCTTCAACCGTTAAGTCGCGAGAGGCTTTTGTTTGAGGTGAGCGTAATCCTATACAAATCAATGGAGTGTTGGTGCGTGACGTCTCCTCACAACTTAAAATCAAATGTGTGTGCGTGAATGTGCATGTTTTGTAAAGGGGCAGTGAGATACTGTTAATTATGGTAGATTCCACATTTCTTGACCGATTTCAATGGTTTGAATTTTAAACTGTTCAGCTCATTGAAATGTTACTTAAAATCAAATGTGTGTGCGTGAATGTGCATGTTTCTTAAAGGGGCAGTAACATACTGTTGATTTTGGTTAACTTCCACATTTCTTGACCGATTTCAATGGTTGAAAGTTTAAACTGTTCAGCTCATTGAAATGTTAGTTAAAATCAAATGTATGTGCGTGAATGTGCATGTTTCTTAAAGGGGCAGTAATACTTTTAGTTGATTATAACTTCCACATTTCTTGAGCGATTTCAACGGTTGAAATTTTAAACTGCTCATTGAAAAGAGTTGCAAGAGTTAGCAGGCCCATTCAAAATTTCCGCGGGAATTTTTCTAGTTCTTCTTATTTTTATATCATCTTCCAGCGACTTTTCCGCAAAAATAGGGCCCGAACCGTAGATCGCACCGGGACAAAAGAGGTATCAAACGATGCGGCTCGATCTGACTCGCTGCGCTATTATTTTTATAAGAATTCCCAGTTACCATGGCGACGCTATTCCCAAAAAACTCCCAAATAAAGTCCCATAGGAATGAATGGGAATCCGAAAGAGATCAACTCCAATCAAGCACCTTTTTCAAAGACACGCTGCGCGCGCATACATTAACCGACCGATATGAAAATTAGCTCATTTTGTTGGAATTTTTGTCATCTTTAGCTCAGTGTCAAAAAAAATTTTAAGGAATGAAAGCTCTCCCCCCTGTGAGGGTTCAAAGACAGTGAGCAAAGGGGAAAAGTCGCCTATTTAGAGTGTGACTAATTAAGGCTTCAGTGACGGGAACCAAAAAATCTATTTCCAAAAGTTTCACTTCAACTCGTCACCATGGCCACAATCTTTGCTCACTAGACATCAAATTCGCACATTTTGTAGCCACAAGCCTCTGCTTTCTGAAGAACTAAGTTTTATTTGGCTACGGTGTCATTTAGTACCTTTATTTTCACTTTAAGCGAGGAGAAGTCGGACTTTGACGCCTATCTCCTCCATGTTAATTTCGCCGTTTTTTCCCTCTTCATTTTCGATCAATCATAAGTTTTCAACCTGCTCTCATTTGGTCATTTTTCATCCGATTAAAAAACTGAGAACATGCTCGCGTTCCCCAAACCCTTGCCGTTCTAACGAGCCATTTCTGGAATCTGCATCTTCAACCGTTAAGTCGCGAGAGGCTTTTGTTTGAGGTGAGCGTAATCCTATACAAATCAATGGAGTGTTGGTGCGTGACGTCTCCTCACAACTTCAAATCAAATGTGTGTGCGTGAATGTGCATGTTTTGTAAAGGGGCAGTGAGATACTGTTAATTATGGTAGATTCCACATTTCTTGACCGATTTCAATGGTTTGAATTTTAAACTGTTCAGCTCATTGAAATGTTACTTAAAATCAAATGTGTGTGCGTGAATGTGCATGTTTCTTAAAGGGGCAGTAACATATTGTTGATTATGGTTAACTTTTACATTTCTTGAGCGATTTCAATGGTTTGAATTTTAAACTGTTCAGCTCATTGAAATGTTACTTAAAATCAAATGTGTGTGCGTGAATGTGCATGTTTCTTAAAGGGGCAGTAACATACTGTTGATTTTGGTTAACTTGCACATTTCTTGAGCGATTTCAATGGTTGAAAGTTTAAACTGTTCAGCTCATTGAAAAGAGTTAGCAGGCCCATTCAAAATTTCCGCGGGAATTTTTCTAGTTATGGGCCTGCTAAGCGGAGCAAGCAGCAGCGAAGCTGCTGCTTGCGGAGCAAGCAGGCACATATTACTATCCTAGAAAAGGGGTTTATTTTTTTTATTATGGGCCTGCTAAGCGGAGCAAGCAGCAGCGAAGCTGCTGCTTGCGGAGCAAGCAGGCACATATTACTATCCTAGAAAAGGGGTTTATTATTTTTCAACTTATTATATTATCTTCCACGGGTTTTTCCGCAAGAATGCGGCCCGTACCGTACATCGCACCGGGACAAATGAGGTATCAAACGATGCGGCTCGATCTGACTCGGTGCGGCATTATTTTTATAAGAATTCCCAGTTACCATGGCGACGCTATTCCCAAAAAACTCCCAAATAAAAGTCCCATAGGAATGAATGGGAAAAGGAAAGACAAAATCACACATCAAGCACCTTTTTCAAAGAGACGCTGCGCGCGCATACGTTAACCGATTGATATGAAAATTAGCTCATTTTGTTGGAATTTTTGTCATCTTTAACTCAGTGTCAAAAAAAAAATTAAGGAATGAAAGCTCTTCCCCCTGTGCGGGTTCAAAGACAGTGAGTGTAATCGCCACTCTGATACCCAATTAAGGCTTCAGTGACGGGAACCAAAAAATCTATTTCCAAAAGTTTCACTTCAACTTGTCACCATGGCCACAATCTTTGCTCACTAGACATCAAATTCGCACATTTTGTAGCCACAAGCCTCTGCTTTCTGAAGAACTAATTTTTATTTGGCTAAGGTGTCATTTAGTACCTTTATTTTCACTTTAAGCGAGGAGAAGTCGCACATTTTTGATCTCTTTTCAATGTAATTTTCGCCGTTTTTCCCTCTTCATTTTCGATCAATCATAAGTTTTCAACCTGCTCTCATTTGGTCATTTTTCATCCGATTAAAAAACTGAGAACATGCTCGCGTTCCCCAAACCCTTGCCGTTCTAACGAGCCATTTCTGGAATCTGCATCTTCAACCGTTAAGTCGCGAGAGGCTTTTGTTTGAGGTGAGCGTAATCCTATACAAATCAATGGAGTGTTGGTGCGTGACGTCTCCTCACAACTTAAAATCAAATGTGTGTGCGTGAATGTGCATGTTTTGTAAAGGGGCAGTGAGATACTGTTAATTATGGTAGATTCCACATTTCTTGACCGATTTCAATGGTTTGAATTTTAAACTGTTCAGCTCATTGAAATGTTACTTAAAATCAAATGTGTGTGCGTGAATGTGCATGTTTCTTAAAGGGGCAGTAAGATACTTTATTTGATCTTGATTATGGTTAACTTGCACATTTCTTGAGCGATTTCAACGGTTTAAATTTTAAACTGTTCAGCTCATTGAAATGTTAGTTAAAATCTAATGTGTGTGCGTGAATGTGCATATTTCTTAAAGGGACAGTAAGATACTTTATTTGATCTTGATTATGGTTAACTTTTACATTTCTTGAGCGATTTCAATGGTTGAAATTTTAAACTGTTCAGCTCATTGAAATGTTAGTTAAAATCAAATGTATGTGCGTGAATGTGCATGTTTCTTAAAGGGCCAGTAATACTTTTAGTTGATTATAACTTCCACATTTCTTGAGCGATTTCAATGGTTGAAAGTTTAAACTGTTCAGCTCATTGAAAAGAGTTAGCAGGCCCATTCAAAATTTCCGCGGGAATTTTTCTAGTTGTTGTTATTATTATATCATCCTTCCACGATTTTTCCGCAAAAATGCGGCCCGTACCGTAGATCGCACCGGCACGAATGAGGTATCAAACGATGCGGCTCGATCTGACTCGGTGCGGCATTATTTTTCTAAGAATTCCCAGTTACCATGGCGACGCTATTCCCAAAAAACTCCCAAATAAAGTCCCATAGGAATGAATGGGAATCCGAAAGAGATCAACTCCAATCAAGCACCTTTTTCAAAGACACGCTGCGCGCGCATACATTAACCGACCGATATGAAAATTAGCTCATTTTGTTGGAATTTTTGTCATCTTTAGCTCAGTGTCAAAAAAAATTTTAAGGAATGAAAGCTCTCCCCCCTGTGAGGGTTCAAAGACAGTGAGCAAAGGGGAAAAGTCGCCTATTTAGAGTGTGACTAATTAAGGCTTCAGTGACGGGAACCAAAAAATCTATTTCCAAAAGTTTCACTTCAACTCGTCACCATGGCCACAATCTTTGCTCACTAGACCTCAAATTCGCACATTTTGTAGCCACAAGCCTCTGCTTTCTGAAGAACTAAGTTTTATTTGGCTACGGTGTCATTTAGTACCTTTATTTTCACTTTAAGCGAGGAGAAGTCGGACTTTGACGCCTATCTCCTCCATGTTAATTTCGCCGTTTTTTCCCTCTTCATTTTCGATCAATCATAAGTTTTCAACCTGCTCTCATTTGGTCATTTTTCATCCGATTAAAAAACTGAGAACATGCTCGCGTTCCCCAAACCCTTGCCGTTCTAACGAGCCATTTCTGGAATCTGCATCTTCAACCGTTAAGTCGCGAGAGGCTTTTGTTTGAGGTGAGCGTAATCCTATACAAATCAATGGAGTGTTGGTGCGTGACGTCTCCTCACAACTTCAAATCAAATGTGTGTGCGTGAATGTGCATGTTTTGTAAAGGGGCAGTGAGATACTGTTAATTATGGTAGATTCCACATTTCTTGACCGATTTCAATGGTTTGAATTTTAAACTGTTCAGCTCATTGAAATGTTACTTAAAATCAAATGTGTGTGCGTGAATGTGCATGTTTCTTAAAGGGGCAGTAACATATTGTTGATTATGGTTAACTTTTACATTTCTTGAGCGATTTCAATGGTTTGAATTTTAAACTGTTCAGCTCATTGAAATGTTGGTTAAAATCAAATGTGTGTGCGTGAATGTGCATATTTCTTAAAGGGACAGTAAGATACTTTATTTGATCTTGATTATGGTTAACTTGCACATTTCTTGAGCGATTTCAATGGTTGAAATTTTAAACTGTTCAGCTCATTGAAATGTTAGTTAAAATCAAATGTGTGTGCGTGAATGTGCATGTTTCTTAAAGGGGCAGTAACATACTGTTGATTTTGGTTAACTTCCACATTTCTTGAGCGATTTCAATGGTTGAAAGTTTAAACTGTTCAGCTCATTGAAAAGAGTTAGCAGGCCCATTCAAAATTTCCGCGGGAATTTTTCTAGTTTTTATATCATCTTCCAGCGACTTTTCCGCAAAAATAGGGCCCGAACCGTAGATCGCACCGGGACAAAAGAGGTATCAAACGATGCGGCTCGATCTGACTCGCTGCGCTATTATTTTTATAAGAATTCCCAGTTACCATGGCGACGCTATTCCCAAAAAACTCCCAAATAAAGTCCCATAGGAATGAATGGGAAAAGGAAAGACAAAATCACACATCAAGCACCTTTTTCAAAGAGACGCTGCGCGCGCATACGTTAACCGATTGATATGAAAATTAGCTCATTTTGTTGGAATTTTTGTCATCTTTAACTCAGTGTCAAAAAAAAAATTAAGGAATGAAAGCTCTTCCCCCTGTGCGGGTTCAAAGACAGTGAGTGTAATCGCCACTCTGATACCCAATTAAGGCTTCAGTGACGGGAACCAAAAAATCTATTTCCAAAAGTTTCACTTCAACTCGTCACCATGGCCACAATCTTTGCTCACTAGACATCAAATTCGCACATTTTGTAGCCACAAGCCTCTGCTTTCTGAAGAACTAAGTTTTATTTGGCTAAGGTTTCATTTAGTACCTTTATTTTCACTTTAAGCGAGGAGAAGTCGCACATTTTTGATCTCTTTTCAATGTAATTTTCGCCCTTTTTCCCTCTTCATTTTCGATCAATCATAAGTTTTCAACCTGCTCTCATTTGGTCATTTTTCATCCGATTAAAAAACTGAGAACATGCTCGCGTTCCCCAAACCCTTGCCGTTCTAACGAGCCATTTCTGGAATCTGCATCTTCAACCGTTAAGTCGCGAGAGGCTTTTGTTTGAGGTGAGCGTAATCCTATACAAATCAATGGAGTGTTGGTGCGTGACGTCTCCTCACAACTTAAAATCAAATGTGTGTGCGTGAATGTGCATGTTTTGTAAAGGGGCAGTGAGATACTGTTAATTATGGTAGATTCCACATTTCTTGACCGATTTCAATGGTTTGAATTTTAAACTGTTCAGCTCATTGAAATGTTACTTAAAATCAAATGTGTGTGCGTGAATGTGCATGTTTCTTAAAGGGGCAGTAACATACTGTTGATTTTGGTTAACTTCCACATTTCTTGAGCGATTTCAATGGTTTAAATTTTAAACTGTTCAGCTCATTGAAATGTTGGTTAAAATCAAATGTGTGTGCGTGAATGTGCATATTTCTTAAAGGGACAGTAAGATACTTTATTTGATCTTGATTATGGTTAACTTCCACATTTCTTGACCGATTTCAACGGTTGAAAGTTTAAACTGTTCAGCTCATTGAAATGTTACTTAAAATCAAATGTAGGTGCGTGAATGTGCATGTTTCTTAAAGGGGCAGTAATACTTTTAGTTGATTATAACTTCCACATTTCTTGAGCGATTTCAACGGTTGAAATTTTAAACTGCTCATTGAAAAGAGTTGCAAGAGTTAGCAGGCCCATTCAAAATTTCCGCGGGAATTTTTCTAGTTATTTTTTTTATATTTTATTCCACGATTTTTCCGCAAAAATGCGGCCCGTACCGTAGATCGCACCGGCACGAATGAGGTATCAAACGATGCGGCTCGATCTGACTCGGTGCGGCATTATTTTTCTAAGAATTCCCAGTTACCATGGCGACGCTATTCCCAAAAAACTCCCAAATAAAGTCCCATAGGAATGAATGGGAATCCGAAAGAGATCAACTCCAATCAAGCACCTTTTTCAAAGACACGCTGCGCGCGCATACATTAACCGACCGATATGAAAATTAGCTCATTTTGTTGGAATTTTTGTCATCTTTAGCTCAGTGTCAAAAAAAATTTTAAGGAATGAAAGCTCTCCCCCCTGTGAGGGTTCAAAGACAGTGAGCAAAGGGGAAAAGTCGCCTATTTAGAGTGTGACTAATTAAGGCTTCAGTGACGGGAACCAAAAAATCTATTTCCAAAAGTTTCACTTCAACTCGTCACCATGGCCACAATCTTTGCTCACTAGACCTCAAATTCGCACATTTTGTAGCCACAAGCCTCTGCTTTCTGAAGAACTAAGTTTTATTTGGCTACGGTGTCATTTAGTACCTTTATTTTCACTTTAAGCGAGGAGAAGTCGGACTTTGACGCCTATCTCCTCCATGTTAATTTCGCCGTTTTTTCCCTCTTCATTTTCGATCAATCATAAGTTTTCAACCTGCTCTCATTTGGTCATTTTTCATCCGATTAAAAAACTGAGAACATGCTCGCGTTCCCCAAACCCTTGCCGTTCTAACGAGCCATTTCTGGAATCTGCATCTTCAACCGTTAAGTCGCGAGAGGCTTTTGTTTGAGGTGAGCGTAATCCTATACAAATCAATGGAGTGTTGGTGCGTGACGTCTCCTCACAACTTCAAATCAAATGTGTGTGCGTGAATGTGCATGTTTTGTAAAGGGGCAGTGAGATACTGTTAATTATGGTAGATTCCACATTTCTTGACCGATTTCAATGGTTTGAATTTTAAACTGTTCAGCTCATTGAAATGTTACTTAAAATCAAATGTGTGTGCGTGAATGTGCATGTTTCTTAAAGGGGCAGTAACATATTGTTGATTATGGTTAACTTTTACATTTCTTGAGCGATTTCAATGGTTTGAATTTTAAACTGTTCAGCTCATTGAAATGTTGGTTAAAATCAAATGTGTGTGCGTGAATGTGCATATTTCTTAAAGGGACAGTAAGATACTTTATTTGATCTTGATTATGGTTAACTTGCACATTTCTTGAGCGATTTCAATGGTTGAAATTTTAAACTGTTCAGCTCATTGAAATGTTAGTTAAAATCAAATGTGTGTGCGTGAATGTGCATGTTTCTTAAAGGGGCAGTAACATACTGTTGATTTTGGTTAACTTGCACATTTCTTGACCGATTTCAATGGTTGAAATTTTAAACTGTTCAGCTCATTGAAAAGAGTTAGCAGGCCCATTCAAAATTTCCGCGGGAATTTTTCTAGTTATGGGCCTGCTAAGCGGAGCAAGCAGCAGCGAAGCTGCTGCTTGCGGAGCAAGCAGGCACATATTACTATCCTAGAAAAAAGGGTTTAATTATGGGCCTGCTAAGCGGAGCAAGCAGCAGCGAAGCTGCTGCTTGCGGAGCAAGCAGGCACATATTACTATCCTAGAAAAGGGGTTTATTTTTTTTATTCTTAATCTTATTTTTTAATCTTCCACAGTTTTTTCCGCAAGAATGCAGCCCGTACCGTACATCGCACCGGGACAAATGAAGTATCAAACGATGCGGCTCGATCTGACTCGATGCGGCATTATTTTTCTAAGAATTCCCACTTACCATGGCGATGCTATTCCCAAAAAACTCCCAAATAAAAGTCCCATAGGAATGAATGGGAAAAGGAAAGACAAAATCACACATCAAGCACCTTTTTCAAAGACACGCTGCGCGCGCATACGTTAACCGATTGATATGAATTTTAGCTCATTTTGTTGGAATTTTTCCCATCTTTAGCTCAGTGTCAAAAAACAAATTAAGGAATGAAAGCTCTTCCCCCTGTGCGGGTTCAAAGACAGTGAGTGTAATCGCCACTCTGATACCCAATTAAGCTTTCAGTGACGGGAACCAAAAAATATATTTCCAAAAGTTTCACTTCAACTCGTCACCATGGCCACAATCTTTGCTCACTAGACATCAAATTCGCACATTTTGTAGCCACAAGCCTCTGCTTTCTGAAAAACTAAGTTTTATTTGGCTAAGGTGTCATTTAGTACCTTTATTTTCACTTTAAGCGAGGAGAAGTCGGACTTTGGCGCCTATCTCCTCCATGTAAATTTCGCCGTTTTTTCCCTCTTCATTTTCGATCAATCATAAGTTTTCAACCTGCTCTCATTTGGTCATTTTTCATCCGATTAAAAATCTGAGAACATGCTCGCGTTCCCCAAACCCTTGCCGTTCTAACAAGCCATTTCTGGAATCTGCATCTTCAACCGTTAAGTCGCGAGAGGCTTTTGTTTGAGGTGAGCGTAATCCTATACAAATCAATGGAGTGTTGGTGCGTGACGTCTCCTCACAACTTAAAATCAAATGTGTGTGCGTGAATGTGCATGTTTTGTAAAGGGGCAGTGAGATACTGTTGATTCTGGTAGATTCCACATTTCTTGACCGATTTCAATGGTTTGAATTTTAAACTGTTCAGCTCATTGAAATGTTACTTAAAATCAAATGTGTGTGCGTGAATGTGCATGTTTCTTAAAGGGGCAGTAACATACTGTACATTATGGTTAACTTGCACATTTCTTGAGCGATTTCAATGGTTGAAATTTTAAACTGTTCAGCTCATTGAAATGTTAGTTAAAATCAAATGTGTGTGCGTGAATGTGCATGTTTCTTAAAGGGGCAGTAATACTTTTAGTAGATTATGGTTAACTTGCACATTTCTTGAGCGATTTCAATGGTTTAAATGTTATTTTTATTGCGTGTTTCCACGCGAGTTAGCAGGCCCATTCAAAATTTCCGCGGGAATTTTTCTAGTATTATTATGGGCCTGCTAAGCGGAGCAAGCAGCAGCGAAGCTGCTGCTTGCGGAGCAAGCAGGCACATATTACTATCCTAGAAAAAGGGTTTATTTTTTTTATTCTTAATCTTATTTTTTAATCTTCCACAGTTTTTTCCGCAAGAATGCAGCCCGTACCGTACATCGCACCGGGACAAATGAAGTATCAAACGATGCGGCTCGATCTGACTCGATGCGGCATTATTTTTCTAAGAATTCCCACTTACCATGGCGATGCTATTCCCAAAAAACTCCCAAATAAAAGTCCCATAGGAATGAATGGGAAAAGGAAAGACAAAATCACACATCAAGCACCTTTTTCAAAGACACGCTGCGCGCGCATACGTTAACCGATTGATATGAATTTTAGCTCATTTTGTTGGAATTTTTCCCATCTTTAGCTCAGTGTCAAAAAAAATATTAAGGAATGAAAGCTCTTCCCCCTGTGCGGGTTCAAAGACAGTGAGTGTAATCGCCACTCTGATATGCAATTAAGGCTTCAGTGACGGGAACCAAAAAAATCTATTTCCAAAAGTTTCACTTCAACTCGTCACCATGGCCACAATCTTTGCTCACTAGACATCAAATTCACACATTTTGTAGCCACAAGCCTCTGCTTTCTGAAAAACTAAGTTTTATTTGGCTAAGGTGTCAATTAGTACCTTTATTTTCACTTTAAGCGAGGAGAAGTCGGACTTTGGCGCCTATCTCCTCCATGTTAATTTCGCCGTTTTTTCCCTCTTCATTTTCGATCAATCATAAGTTTTCAACCTGCTCTCATTTGGTCATTTTTCATCCGATTAAAAAACTGAGAACATGCTCGCGTTCCCCAAACCCTTGCCGTTCTAACGAGCCATTTCTGGAATCTGCATCTTCAACCGTTAAGTCGCGAGAGGCTTTTGTTTGAGGTGAGCGTAATCCTATACAAATCAATGGAGTGTTGGTGCGTGACGTCTCCTCACAACTTAAAATCAAATGTGTGTGCGTGAATGTGCATGTTTTGTAAAGGGGCAGTGAGATACTGTTAATTATGGTAGATTCCACATTTCTTGACCGATTTCAATGGTTTGAATTTTAAACTGTTCAGCTCATTGAAATGTTACTTAAAATCAAATGTGTGTGCGTGAATGTGCATGTTTCTTAAAGGGGCAGTAACATACTGTTGATTTTGGTTAACTTCCACATTTCTTGACCGATTTCAATGGTTGAAAGTTTAAACTGTTCAGCTCATTGAAATGTTAGTTAAAATCAAATGTATGTGCGTGAATGTGCATGTTTCTTAAAGGGGCAGTAATACTTTTAGTTGATTATAACTTCCACATTTCTTGAGCGATTTCAACGGTTGAAATTTTAAACTGCTCATTGAAAAGAGTTGCAAGAGTTAGCAGGCCCATTCAAAATTTCCGCGGGAATTTTTCTAGTTCTTCTTATTTTTATATCATCTTCCAGCGACTTTTCCGCAAAAATAGGGCCCGAACCGTAGATCGCACCGGGACAAAAGAGGTATCAAACGATGCGGCTCGATCTGACTCGCTGCGCTATTATTTTTATAAGAATTCCCAGTTACCATGGCGACGCTATTCCCAAAAAACTCCCAAATAAAGTCCCATAGGAATGAATGGGAATCCGAAAGAGATCAACTCCAATCAAGCACCTTTTTCAAAGACACGCTGCGCGCGCATACATTAACCGACCGATATGAAAATTAGCTCATTTTGTTGGAATTTTTGTCATCTTTAGCTCAGTGTCAAAAAAAATTTTAAGGAATGAAAGCTCTCCCCCCTGTGAGGGTTCAAAGACAGTGAGCAAAGGGGAAAAGTCGCCTATTTAGAGTGTGACTAATTAAGGCTTCAGTGACGGGAACCAAAAAATCTATTTCCAAAAGTTTCACTTCAACTCGTCACCATGGCCACAATCTTTGCTCACTAGACATCAAATTCGCACATTTTGTAGCCACAAGCCTCTGCTTTCTGAAGAACTAAGTTTTATTTGGCTACGGTGTCATTTAGTACCTTTATTTTCACTTTAAGCGAGGAGAAGTCGGACTTTGACGCCTATCTCCTCCATGTTAATTTCGCCGTTTTTTCCCTCTTCATTTTCGATCAATCATAAGTTTTCAACCTGCTCTCATTTGGTCATTTTTCATCCGATTAAAAAACTGAGAACATGCTCGCGTTCCCCAAACCCTTGCCGTTCTAACGAGCCATTTCTGGAATCTGCATCTTCAACCGTTAAGTCGCGAGAGGCTTTTGTTTGAGGTGAGCGTAATCCTATACAAATCAATGGAGTGTTGGTGCGTGACGTCTCCTCACAACTTCAAATCAAATGTGTGTGCGTGAATGTGCATGTTTTGTAAAGGGGCAGTGAGATACTGTTAATTATGGTAGATTCCACATTTCTTGACCGATTTCAATGGTTTGAATTTTAAACTGTTCAGCTCATTGAAATGTTACTTAAAATCAAATGTGTGTGCGTGAATGTGCATGTTTCTTAAAGGGGCAGTAACATATTGTTGATTATGGTTAACTTTTACATTTCTTGAGCGATTTCAATGGTTTGAATTTTAAACTGTTCAGCTCATTGAAATGTTACTTAAAATCAAATGTGTGTGCGTGAATGTGCATGTTTCTTAAAGGGGCAGTAACATACTGTTGATTTTGGTTAACTTGCACATTTCTTGAGCGATTTCAATGGTTGAAAGTTTAAACTGTTCAGCTCATTGAAAAGAGTTAGCAGGCCCATTCAAAATTTCCGCGGGAATTTTTCTAGTTATGGGCCTGCTAAGCGGAGCAAGCAGCAGCGAAGCTGCTGCTTGCGGAGCAAGCAGGCACATATTACTATCCTAGAAAAGGGGTTTATTTTTTTTATTATGGGCCTGCTAAGCGGAGCAAGCAGCAGCGAAGCTGCTGCTTGCGGAGCAAGCAGGCACATATTACTATCCTAGAAAAGGGGTTTATTATTTTTCAACTTATTATATTATCTTCCACGGGTTTTTCCGCAAGAATGCGGCCCGTACCGTACATCGCACCGGGACAAATGAGGTATCAAACGATGCGGCTCGATCTGACTCGGTGCGGCATTATTTTTATAAGAATTCCCAGTTACCATGGCGACGCTATTCCCAAAAAACTCCCAAATAAAAGTCCCATAGGAATGAATGGGAAAAGGAAAGACAAAATCACACATCAAGCACCTTTTTCAAAGAGACGCTGCGCGCGCATACGTTAACCGATTGATATGAAAATTAGCTCATTTTGTTGGAATTTTTGTCATCTTTAACTCAGTGTCAAAAAAAAAATTAAGGAATGAAAGCTCTTCCCCCTGTGCGGGTTCAAAGACAGTGAGTGTAATCGCCACTCTGATACCCAATTAAGGCTTCAGTGACGGGAACCAAAAAATCTATTTCCAAAAGTTTCACTTCAACTTGTCACCATGGCCACAATCTTTGCTCACTAGACATCAAATTCGCACATTTTGTAGCCACAAGCCTCTGCTTTCTGAAGAACTAATTTTTATTTGGCTAAGGTGTCATTTAGTACCTTTATTTTCACTTTAAGCGAGGAGAAGTCGCACATTTTTGATCTCTTTTCAATGTAATTTTCGCCGTTTTTCCCTCTTCATTTTCGATCAATCATAAGTTTTCAACCTGCTCTCATTTGGTCATTTTTCATCCGATTAAAAAACTGAGAACATGCTCGCGTTCCCCAAACCCTTGCCGTTCTAACGAGCCATTTCTGGAATCTGCATCTTCAACCGTTAAGTCGCGAGAGGCTTTTGTTTGAGGTGAGCGTAATCCTATACAAATCAATGGAGTGTTGGTGCGTGACGTCTCCTCACAACTTAAAATCAAATGTGTGTGCGTGAATGTGCATGTTTTGTAAAGGGGCAGTGAGATACTGTTAATTATGGTAGATTCCACATTTCTTGACCGATTTCAATGGTTTGAATTTTAAACTGTTCAGCTCATTGAAATGTTACTTAAAATCAAATGTGTGTGCGTGAATGTGCATGTTTCTTAAAGGGGCAGTAAGATACTTTATTTGATCTTGATTATGGTTAACTTGCACATTTCTTGAGCGATTTCAACGGTTTAAATTTTAAACTGTTCAGCTCATTGAAA
The DNA here is from genome assembly GCF_054856555.1 of Leptonotus elevatus. Taxonomy (NCBI): domain Eukaryota; kingdom Metazoa; phylum Chordata; class Actinopteri; order Syngnathiformes; family Syngnathidae; genus Leptonotus; species Leptonotus elevatus. Next base: position 819,447 of record NC_141260.1, on the reverse strand, counting down.
TGTTAGTTAAAATCTAATGTGTGTGCGTGAATGTGCATATTTCTTAAAGGGACAGTAAGATACTTTATTTGATCTTGATTATGGTTAACTTTTACATTTCTTGAGCGATTTCAATGGTTGAAATTTTAAACTGTTCAGCTCATTGAAATGTTAGTTAAAATCAAATGTATGTGCGTGAATGTGCATGTTTCTTAAAGGGCCAGTAATACTTTTAGTTGATTATAACTTCCACATTTCTTGAGCGATTTCAATGGTTGAAAGTTTAAACTGTTCAGCTCATTGAAAAGAGTTAGCAGGCCCATTCAAAATTTCCGCGGGAATTTTTCTAGTTATTTTTATATTATCTTCCAGCGACTTTTCCGCAAAAATAGGGCCCGAACCGTAGATCGCACCGGGACAAAAGAGGTATCAAACGATGCGGCTCGATCTGACTCGCTGCGCTATTATTTTTTATAAGAATTCCCAGTTACCATGGCGACGCTATTCCCAAAAAACTCCCAAAAAAAGTCCCATAGGAATGAATGGGAATCCGAAAGAGATCAACTCCAATCAAGCACCTTTTTCAAAGACACGCTGCGCGCGCATACGTTAACCGACCGATATGAAAATTAGCTCATTTTGTTGGAATTTTTGTCATCTTTAGCTCAGTGTCAAAAAAAATATTAAGGAATGAAAGCTCTTCCCCCTGTGCGGGTTCAAAGACAGTGAGTGTAATCGCCACTCTGATATGCAATTAAGGCTTCAGTGACGGGAACCAAAAAAATCTATTTCCAAAAGTTTCACTTCAACTCGTCACCATGGCCACAATCTTTGCTCACTAGACATCAAATTCACACATTTTGTAGCCACAAGCCTCTGCTTTCTGAAAAACTAAGTTTTATTTGGCTAAGGTGTCAATTAGTACCTTTATTTTCACTTTAAGCGAGGAGAAGTCGGACTTTGGCGCCTATCTCCTCCATGTTAATTTCGCTGTTTTTTCCCTCTTCATTTTCGATCAATCATAAGTTTTCAACCTGCTCTCATTTGGTCATTTTTCATCCGATTAAAAAACTGAGAACATGCTCGCGTTCCCCAAACCCTTGCCGTTCTAACGAGCCATTTCTGGAATCTGCATCTTCAACCGTTAAGTCGCGAGAGGCTTTTGTTTGAGGTGAGCGTAATCCTATACAAATCAATGGAGTGTTGGTGCGTGACGTCTCCTCACAACTTAAAATCAAATGTGTGTGCGTGAATGTGCATGTTTTGTAAAGGGGCAGTGAGATACTGTTAATTATGGTAGATTCCACATTTCTTGACCGATTTCAATGGTTTGAATTTTAAACTGTTCAGCTCATTGAAATGTTACTTAAAATCAAATGTGTGTGCGTGAATGTGCATGTTTCTTAAAGGGGCAGTAATACTTTTAGTAGATTATGGTTAACTTGCACATTTCTTGAGCGATTTCAATGGTTGAAAGTTTAAACTGTTCAGCTCATTGAAAAGAGTTAGCAGGCCCATTCAAAATTTCCGCGGGAATTTTTCTAGTTTTTTATTATTCCACGACTTTTCCGCTAAAATGCGGCCCGAACCGTAGATCGCACCGGGACAAATGAGGTATCAAACGATGCGGCTCGCTCTGACTCGCTGCGCTATTATTTTTATAAGAATTCCCAGTTACCATGGCGACGCTATTCCCAAAAAACTCCCAAATAAAAGTCCCATAGGAATGAATGGGAAAAGGAAAGACAAAATCACACATCAAGCACCTTTTTCAAAGAGACGCTGCGCGTGCATACGTTAACCGATTGATATGAATTTTAGCTCATTTTGTTGGAATTTTTCCCATCTTTAGCTCAGTGTCAAAAAAAAAATTAAGGAATGAAAGCTCTTCCCCCTGTGCGGGTTCAAAGACAGTGAGTGTAATCGCCACTCTGATATGCAATTAAGGCTTCAGTGACGGGAACCAAAAAAATCTATTTCCAAAAGTTTCACTTCAACTCGTCACCATGGCCACAATCTTTGCTCACTAGACATCAAATTCACACATTTTGTAGCCACAAGCCTCTGCTTTCTGAAAAACTAAGTTTTATTTGGCTAAGGTGTCAATTAGTACCTTTATTTTCACTTTAAGCGAGGAGAAGTCGGACTTTGGCGCCTATCTCCTCCATGTTAATTTCGCCGTTTTTTCCCTCTTCATTTTCGATCAATCATAAGTTTTCAACCTGCTCTCATTTGGTCATTTTTCATCCGATTAAAAAACTGAGAACATGCTCGCGTTCCCCAAACCCTTGCCGTTCTAACGAGCCATTTCTGGAATCTGCATCTTCAACCGTTAAGTCGCGAGAGGCTTTTGTTTGAGGTGAGCGTAATCCTATACAAATCAATGGAGTGTTGGTGCGTGACGTCTCCTCACAACTTAAAATCAAATGTGTGTGCGTGAATGTGCATGTTTTGTAAAGGGGCAGTGAGATACTGTTAATTATGGTAGATTCCACATTTCTTGACCGATTTCAATGGTTTGAATTTTAAACTGTTCAGCTCATTGAAATGTTACTTAAAATCAAATGTGTGTGCGTGAATGTGCATGTTTCTTAAAGGGGCAGTAACATACTGTTGATTTTAGTTAACTTGCACATTTCTTGACCGATTTCAATGGTTGAAATTTTAAACTGTTCAGCTCATTGAAATGTTACTTAAAATCAAATGTGTGTGCGTGAATGTGCATGTTTCTTAAAGGGGCAGTAACATACTGTTGATTATGGTTAACTTCCACATTTCTTGAGCGATTTCAATGGTTGAAAGTTTAAACTGTTCAGCTCATTGAAAAGAGTTAGCAGGCCCATTCAAAATTCCCGCGGAAATTTTGAATGGGCCTGCTAACTCTTGCAACTCTTTTCAATGAGCAGTTTAAAATTTCAACCATTGAAATCGCTCAAGAAATGTAAAAGTTAACCATAATCAAGATCAAATAAAGTATCTTACTGCCCCTTTAAGAAACATGCACATTCACGCACACACATTTGATTTTAAGTAACATTTCAATGAGCTGAACAGTTTAAACTTTCAACCATTGAAATGGGTCAAGAAATGTGGAAGTTAACCATAATCAACACTATGTTACTGCCCCTTTAAGAAACATGCACATTCACGCACACACATTTGATTTTAAGTAACATTTCAATGAGCTGAACAGTTTAAAATTCAAACCATTGAAATCGGTCAAGAAATGTGGAATCTACCATAATTAACAGTATCTCACTGCCCCTTTACAAAACATGCACATTCACGCACACACATTTGATTTTAAGTTGTGAGGAGACGTCACGCACCAACACTCCATTGATTTGTATAGGATTACGCTCACCTCAAACAAAAGCCTCTCGCGACTTAACGGTTGAAGATGCAGATTCCAGAAATGGCTTGTTAGAACGGCAAGGGTTTGGGGAACGCGAGCATGTTCTCAGTTTTTTAATCGGATGAAAAATGACCAAATGAGAGCAGGTTGAAAACTTATGATTGATCGAAAATGAAGAGGGAAAAACGGCGAAAATTACATTGAAAAGAGATCAAAAATGTGCGACTTCTCCTCGCTTAAAGTGAAAATAAAGGTACTAAATGACACCTTAGCCAAATAAAAATTAGTTCTTCAGAAAGCAGAGGCTTGTGGCTACAAAATGTGCGAATTTGATGTCTAGTGAGCAAAGATTGTGGCCATGGTGACGAGTTGAAGTGAAACTTTTGGAAATAGATTTTTTGGTTCCCGTCACTGAAGCCTTAATTGGGTATCAGAGTGGCGATTACACTCACTGTCTTTGAACCCGCACAGGGGGAAGAGCTTTCATTCCTTAATTTTTTTTTTGACACTGAGTTAAAGATGACAAAAATTCCAACAAAATGAGCTAATTTTCATATCAATCGGTTAACGTATGCGCGCGCAGCGTCTCTTTGAAAAAGGTGCTTGATGTGTGATTTTGTCTTTCCTTTTCCCATTCATTCCTATGGGACTTTTATTTGGGAGTTTTTTGGGAATAGCGTCGCCATGGTAACTGGGAATTCTTATAAAAATAATGCCGCACCGAGTCAGATCGAGCCGCATCGTTTGATACCTCATTTGTCCCGGTGCGATCTACGGTACGGGCCGCATTTTAGCAGAAAAAATCGTGGAATAAAATATAAAAAAAATAACTAGAAAAATTCCCGCGGAAATTTTGAATGGGCCTGCTAACTCTTTTCAATGAGCTGAACAGTTTAAACTTTCAACCATTGAAATCGCTCAAGAAATGTGGAAGTTAACAATAATCAACAGTATGTTACTGCCCCTTTAAGAAACATGCACATTCACGCACACACATTTGATTTTAAGTAACATTTCAATGAGCTGAACAGTTTAAAATTTAAACCATTGAAATCGGTCAAGAAATGTGGAAGTTCAACACAATCAAGTATCTTACTGCCCCTTTACAAAACATGCACATTCACGCACACACATTTGATTTTAAGTTGTGAGGAGACGTCACGCACCAACACTCCATTGATTTGTATAGGATTACGCTCACCTCAAACAAAAGCCTCTCGCGACTTAACGGTTGAAGATGCAGATTCCAGAAATGGCTTGTTAGAACGGCAAGGGTTTGGGGAACGCGAGCATGTTCTCAGATTTTTAATCGGATGAAAAATGACCAAATGAGAGCAGGTTGAAAACTTATGATTGATCGAAAATGAAGAGGGAAAAAACGGCGAAATTAACATGGAGGAGATAGGCGAGAAAGTCCGACTTCTCCTCGCTTAAAGTGAAAATAAAGGTTCTAAATGACACCTTAGCCAAATAAAACTTAGTTTTTCAGAAAGCAGAGGCTTGTGGCTACAAAATGTGTGAATTTGATGTCTAGTGAGCAAAGATTGTGGCCATGGTGACGAGTTGAAGTGAAACTTTTGGAAATAGATTTTTTGGTTCCCGTCACTGAAGCCTTAATTGCATATCAGAGTGGCGATTACACTCACTGTCTTTGAACCCGCACAGGGGGAAGAGCTTTCATTCCTTAATATTTTTTTTGACACTGAGCTAAAGATGGGAAAAATTCCAACAAAATGAGCTAAAATTCATATCAATCGGTGAACGTATGCGCGCGCAGCGTGTCTTGGAAAAAGGTGCTCGTTTGGAGTTGATATCCCATTCATTCCTATGGGTTTTTCCTTCCTTGAATTTTGGGTGGTTTTTTGGGAATAGCGTCGCCATGGTAACTGGGAATTCTTATAAAAATAATAGCGCAGCGAGTCAGAGCGAGCCGCATCGTTTGATACCTCATTTGTCCCGGTGCGATCTACGGTTCGGGCCGCATTTTTGCGGAAAAGTCGGTGGAAGAATAAAAAAGAAAAAGAAAAATAACTAGAAAAATTCCCGCGGAAATTTTGAATGGGCCTGCTAACTCTTTTCAATGAGCTGAACAGTTTAAACTTTCAACCATTGAAATCGGTCAAGAAATGTGCAAGTTAACCAAAATCAACAGTATGTTACTGCCCCTTTAAGAAACATGCACATTCACGCACACACATTTGATTTTAAGTAACATTTCAATGAGCTGAACAGTTTAAAATTCAAACCATTGAAATCGGTCAAGAAATGTGGAATCTACCATAATTAACAGTATCTCACTGCCCCTTTACAAAACATGCACATTCACGCACACACATTTGATTTTAAGTTGTGAGGAGACGTCACGCACCAACACTCCATTGATTTGTATAGGATTACGCTCACCTCAAACAAAAGCCTCTCGCGACTTAACGGTTGAAGATGCAGATTCCAGAAATGGCTCGTTAGAACGGCAAGGGTTTGGGGAACGCGAGCATGTTCTCAGTTTTTTAATCGGATGAAAAATGACCAAATGAGAGCAGGTTCAAAACTTATGATTGATCGAAAATGAAGAGGGAAAAAACGGCGAAATTAACATGGAGGAGATAGGCGTCAAAGTCCGACTTCTCCTCGCTTAAAGTGAAAATAAAGGTACTAAATGACACCGTAGCCAAATAAAACTTAGTTCTTCAGAAAGCAGAGGCTTGTGGCTACAAAATGTGCGAATTTGATGTCTAGTGAGCAAAGATTGTGGCCATGGTGACGAGTTGAAGTGAAACTTTTGGAAATAGATTTTTTGGTTCCCGTCACTGAAGCCTTAATTAGTCACACTCTAAATAGGCGACTTTTCCCCTTTGCTCACTGTCTTTGAACCCTCACAGGGGGGAGAGCTTTCATTCCTTAAAATTTTTTTTGACACTGAGCTAAAGATGACAAAAATTCCAACAAAATGAGCTAATTTTCATATCGGTCGGTTAATGTATGCGCGCGCAGCGTGTCTTTGAAAAAGGTGCTTGATTGGAGTTGATCTCTTTCGGATTCCCATTCATTCCTATGGGACTTTATTTGGGAGTTTTTTGGGAATAGCGTCGCCATGGTAACTGGGAATTCTTATAAAAATAATAGCGCAGCGAGTCAGATCGAGCCGCATCGTTTGATACCTCTTTTGTCCCGGTGCGATCTACGGTTCGGGCCCTATTTTTGCGGAAAAGTCGCTGGAAGATGATATAAAAATAAGAAGAATAATATTAAACCCTTTTTTCTAGGATAGTAATATGTGCCTGCTTGCTCCGCAAGCAGCAGCTTCGCTGCTGCTTGCTCCGCTTAGCAGGCCCATAATAAACCCTTTTCTAGGGTGGATAGTAATATGTGCCTGCTTGCTCCGCAAGCAGCAGCTTCGCTGCTGCTTGCTCCGCTTAGCAGGCCCATAATAATATTATTAAACACTTTTCCTGGGTGGATAGTAATATGTGCCTGCTTGCTCCGCAAGCAGCAGCTTCGCTGCTGCTTGCTCCGCTTAGCAGGCCCATAATAACACCAACTAGAAAAATTCCCGCGGAAATTTTGAATGGGCCTGCTAACTCTTTTCAATGAGCTGAACAGTTTAAACTTTCAACCATTGAAATCGGTCAAGAAATGTGCAAGTTAACCATAATCTACTAAAAGTATTACTGCCCCTTTAAGAAACATGCACATTCACGCACACACATTTGATTTTAAGTAACATTTCAATGAGCTGAACAGTTTAAAATTTAAACCATTGAAATCGGTCAAGAAATGTGGAATCTACCATAATCAACAGTATGTTACTGCCCCTTTAAGAAACATGCACATTCACGCACACACATTTGATTTTAAGTAACATTTCAATGAGCTGAACAGTTTAAACTTTCAACCATTCAAATGGGTCAAGAAATGTGGAAGTTAACCATAATCAACACTATGTTACTGCCCCTTTAAGAAACATGCACATTCACGCACACACATTTGATTTTAAGTAACATTTCAATGAGCTGAACAGTTAAAAATTCAAACCATTGAAATCGGTCAAGAAATGTGGAATCTACCATAATTAACAGTATCTCACTGCCCCTTTACAAAACATGCACATTCACGCACACACATTTGATTTTAAGTTGTGAGGAGACGTCACGCACCAACACTCCATTGATTTGTATAGGATTACGCTCACCTCAAACAAAAGCCTCTCGCGACTTAACGGTTGAAGATGCAGATTCCAGAAATGGCTCGTTAGAACGGCAAGGGTTTGGGGAACGCGAGCATGTTCTCAGTTTTTTAATCGGATGAAAAATGACCAAATGAGAGCAGGTTGAAAACTTATGATTGATCGAAAATGAAGAGGCAAAAACGGCGAAAATTACATTGAAAAGAGATCAAAAATGTGCGACTTCTCCTCGCTTAAAGTGAAAATAAAGGTACTAAATGACACCTTAGCCAAATAAAACTTAGTTCTTCAGAAAGCAGAGGCTTGTGGCTACAAAATGTGCGAATTTGATGTCTAGTGAGCAAAGATTGTGGCCATGGTGACGAGTTGAAGTGAAACTTTTGGAAATAGATTTTTTGGTTCCCGTCACTGAAGCCTTAATTAGTCACACTCTAAATAGGCGACTTTTCCTCTTTGCTCACTGTCTTTGAACCCTCACAGGGGGGAGAGCTTTCATTCCTTAAAATTTTTTTTGACACTGAGCTAAAGATGACAAAAATTCCAACAAAATGAGCTAATTTTCATATCGGTCGGTTAATGTATGCGCGCGCAGCGTGTCTTTGAAAAAGGTGCTTGATTGGAGTTGATCTCTTTCGGATTCCCATTCATTCCTATGGGACTTTATTTGGGAGTTTTTTGGGAATAGCGTCGCCATGGTAACTGGGAATTCTTATAAAAATAATAGCGCAGCGAGTCAGATCGAGCCGCATCGTTTGATACCTCTTTTGTCCCGGTGCGATCTACGGTACGGGCCGCATTTCAGCAGAAAAAACGCGGAAGATTAAAGAATAATAAGAAGAAAAAAAATAAACCCCTTTTCTAGGATAGTAATATGTGCCTGCTTGCTCCGCAAGCAGCAGCTTCGCTGCTGCTTGCTCCGCTTAGCAGGCCCATAACTAGAAAAATTCCCGCGGAAATTTTGAATGGGCCTGCTAACTCTTTTCAATGAGCTGAACAGTTTAAACTTTCAACCATTGAAATCGGTCAAGAAATGTGCAAGTTAACCAAAATCAACAGTATGTTACTGCCCCTTTAAGAAACATGCACATTCACGCACACACATTTGATTTTAAGTAACATTTCAATGAGCTGAACAGTTTAAAATTCAAACCATTGAAATCGGTCAAGAAATGTGGAATCTACCATAATTAACAGTATCTCACTGCCCCTTTAAGAAACATGCACATTCACGCACACACATTTGATTTTAAGTAACATTTCAATGAGCTGAACAGTTTAAAATTCAAACCATTGAAATCGGTCAAGAAATGTGGAATCTACCATAATTAACAGTATCTCACTGCCCCTTTACAAAACATGCACATTCACGCACACACATTTGATTTTAAGTTGTGAGGAGACGTCACGCACCAACACTCCATTGATTTGTATAGGATTACGCTCACCTCAAACAAAAGCCTCTCGCGACTTAACGGTTGAAGATGCAGATTCCAGAAATGGCTCGTTAGAACGGCAAGGGTTTGGGGAACGCGAGCATGTTCTCAGTTTTTTAATCGGATGAAAAATGACCAAATGAGAGCAGGTTGAAAACTTATGATTGATCGAAAATGAAGAGGCAAAAACGGCGAAAATTACATTGAAAAGAGATCAAAAATGTGCGACTTCTCCTCGCTTAAAGTGAAAATAAAGGTACTAAATGACACCTTAGCCAAATAAAACTTAGTTCTTCAGAAAGCAGAGGCTTGTGGCTACAAAATGTGCGAATTTGATGTCTAGTGAGCAAAGATTGTGGCCATGGTGACGAGTTGAAGTGAAACTTTTGGAAATATATTTTTTGGTTCCCACCACTCAGACCTTAATTAGTCACGCTCTAACTGATGCAAGAAAGGCGACTTTTACCCCTTTGCTCACTGTCTTTGAACCCGCACAGGGGGGAGAGCTTTCATTCCTTAAATTTTTTTTGACACTGAGCTAAAGATGACAAAAATTCCAACAAAATGAGCTATTTTTCATATCGGTCGGTTAATGTATGCGCGCGCAGCGTGTCTTTGAAAAAGGTGCTTGATTGGAGTTGATCTCTTTCGGATTCCCATTCATTCCTATGGGACTTTATTTGGGAGTTTTTTGGGAATAGCGTCGCCATGGTAACTGGGAATTCTTAGAAAAATAATGCCGCACCGAGTCAGATCGAGCCGCATCGTTTGATACCTCTTTTGTCCCGGTGCGATCTACGGTACGGGCCGCATTTTAGCAGAAAAAACGCGGAAGATTAAAGAATAATAAGAAGAAAAAAAATAAACCCCTTTTCTAGGATAGTAATATGTGCCTGCTTGCTCCGCTTAGCAGGCCCATAACTAGAAAAATTCCCGCGGAAATTTTGAATGGGCCTGCTAACTCTTTTCAATGAGCTGAACAGTTTAAAATTTCAACCATTGAAATCGGTCAAGAAATGTGCAAGTTAACCAAAATCAACAGTATGTTACTGCCCCTTTAAGAAACATGCACATTCACGCACACACATTTGATTTTAACTAACATTTCAATGAGCTGAACAGTTTAAAATTTCAACCATTGAAATCGCTCAAGAAATGTGCAAGTTAACCATAATCAAGATCAAATAAAGTATCTTACTGTCCCTTTAAGAAATATGCACATTCACGCACACACATTTGATTTTAACCAACATTTCAATGAGCTGAACAGTTTAAAATTCAAACCATTGAAATCGCTCAAGAAATGTAAAAGTTAACCATAATCAACAATATGTTACTGCCCCTTTAAGAAACATGCACATTCACGCACACACATTTGATTTTAAGTAACATTTCAATGAGCTGAACAGTTTAAAATTCAAACCATTGAAATCGGTCAAGAAATGTGGAATCTACCATAATTAACAGTATCTCACTGCCCCTTTACAAAACATGCACATTCACGCACACACATTTGATTTGAAGTTGTGAGGAGACGTCACGCACCAACACTCCATTGATTTGTATAGGATTACGCTCACCTCAAACAAAAGCCTCTCGCGACTTAACGGTTGAAGATGCAGATTCCAGAAATGGCTCGTTAGAACGGCAAGGGTTTGGGGAACGCGAGCATGTTCTCAGTTTTTTAATCGGATGAAAAATGACCAAATGAGAGCAGGTTGAAAACTTATGATTGATCGAAAATGAAGAGGGAAAAAACGGCGAAATTAACATGGAGGAGATAGGCGTCAAAGTCCGACTTCTCCTCGCTTAAAGTGAAAATAAAGGTACTAAATGACACCGTAGCCAAATAAAACTTAGTTCTTCAGAAAGCAGAGGCTTGTGGCTACAAAATGTGCGAATTTGAGGTCTAGTGAGCAAAGATTGTGGCCATGGTGACGAGTTGAAGTGAAACTTTTGGAAATAGATTTTTTGGTTCCCGTCACTGAAGCCTTAATTAGTCACACTCTAAATAGGCGACTTTTCCCCTTTGCTCACTGTCTTTGAACCCTCACAGGGGGGAGAGCTTTCATTCCTTAATTTTTTTTTTGACACTGAGCTAAAGATGACAAAAATTCCAACAAAATGAGCTAATTTTCATATCGGTCGGTTAATGTATGCGCGCGCAGCGTGTCTTTGAAAAAGGTGCTTGATTGGAGTTGATCTCTTTCGGATTCCCATTCATTCCTATGGGACTTTATTTGGGAGTTTTTTGGGAATAGCGTCGCCATGGTAACTGGGAATTCTTAGAAAAATAATGCCGCACCGAGTCAGATCGAGCCGCATCGTTTGATACCTCATTCGTGCCGGTGCGATCTACGGTACGGGCCGCATTTTTGCGGAAAAATCGTGGAATAAAATATAAAAAAAACTAGAAAAATTCCCGCGGAAATTTTGAATGGGCCTGCTAACTCTTGCAACTCTTTTCAATGAGCTGAACAGTTTAAAATTTCAACCGTTGAAATCGGTCAAGAAATGTGGAAGTTAACCATAATCTACTAAAAGTATTACTGCCCCTTTAAGAAACATGCACATTCACGCGCATACATTTGATTTTAACTAACATTTCAATGAGCTGAACAGTTTAAAAATTCAACCATTGAAATCGCTCAAGAAATGTGCAAGTTAACCATAATCAAGATCAAATAAAGTATCTTACTGTCCCTTTAAGAAATATGCACATTCACGCACACACATTTTATTTTAACCAACATTTCAATGAGCTGAACAGTTTAAAATTTAAACCATTGAAATCGCTCAAGAAATGTAAAAGTTAACCATAATCAACAATATGTTACTGTCCCTTTAAGAAACATGCACATTCACGCACACACATTTGATTTTAAGTAACATTTCAATGAGCTGAACAGTTTAAAATTCAAACCATTGAAATCGGTCAAGAAATGTGGAATCTACCATAATTAACAGTATCTCACTGCCCCTTTACAAAACATGCACATTCACGCACACACATTGGATTTTAAGTTGTGAGGAGACGTCACGCACCAACACTCCATTGATTTGTATAGGATTACGCTCACCTCAAACAAAAGCCTCTCGCGACTTAACGGTTGAAGATGCAGATTCCAGAAATGGCTCGTTAGAACGGCAAGGGTTTGGGGAACGCGAGCATGTTCTCAGTTTTTTAATCGGATGAAAAATGACCAAATGAGAGCAGGTTGAAAACTTATGATTGATCGAAAATGAAGAGGGAAAAAACGGCGAAATTTACATTGAAAAGAGATCAAAAATGTGCGACTTCTCCTCGCTTAAAGTGAAAATAAAGGTACTAAATGACACCTTAGCCAAATAAAACTTAGTTCTTCAGAAAGCAGAGGCTTGTGGCTACAAAATGTGCGAATTTGATGTCTAGTGAGCAAAGATTGTGGCCATGGTGACGAGTTGAAGTGAAACTTTTGGAAATAGATTTTTTGGTTCCCGTCACTGAAGCCTTAATTGGGTATCAGAGTGGCGATTACACTCACTGTCTTTGAACCCGCACAGGGGGAAGAGCTTTCATTCCTTAATTTTTTTTTTGACACTGAGTTAAAGATGACAAAAATTCCAACAAAATGAGCTAATTTTCATATCAATCGGTTAACGTATGCGCGCGCAGCGTCTCTTTGAAAAAGGTGCTTGATGTGTGATTTTGTCTTTCCTTTTCCCATTCATTCCTATGGGACTTTTATTTGGGAGTTTTTTGGGAATAGCATCGGCATGGTAACTGGGAATTCTTATAAAAATAATGCCGCACCGAGTCAGATCGAGCCGCATCGTTTGATACCTCATTCGTGCCGGTGCGATCTACGGTACGGGCCGCATTTTAGCAGAAAAAATCGTGGAATAAAATATAAAAAAAACTAGAAAAATTCCCGCGGAAATTTTGAATGGGCCTGCTAACTCTTGCAACTCTTTTCAATGAGCTGAACAGTTTAAAATTTCAACCGTTGAAATCGCTCAAGAAATGTGCAAGTTAACCATAATCAAGATCAAATAAAGTATCTTACTGTCCCTTTAAGAAATATGCACATTCACGCACACACATTTGATTTTAACCAACATTTCAATGAGCTGAACAGTTTAAAATTTAAACCATTGAAATCGGTCAAGAAATGTGGAAGTTAACCAAAATCAACAGTATGTTACTGCCCCTTTAAGAAACATGCACATTCACGCACACACATTTGATTTTAAGTAACATTTCAATGAGCTGAACAGTTTAAAATTCAAACCATTGAAATCGGTCAAGAAATGTGGAATCTACCATAATTAACAGTATCTCACTGCCCCTTTACAAAACATGCACATTCACGCACACACATTTGATTTTAAGTTGTGAGGAGACGTCACGCACCAACACTCCATTGATTTGTATAGGATTACGCTCACCTCAAACAAAAGCCTCTCGCGACTTAACGGTTGAAGATGCAGATTCCAGAAATGGCTCGTTAGAACGGCAAGGGTTTGGGGAACGCGAGCATGTTCTCAGTTTTTTAATCGGATGAAAAATGACCAAATGAGAGCAGGTTGAAAACTTATGATTGATCGAAAATGAAGAGGGAAAAAACGGCGAAATTAACATGGAGGAGATAGGCGTCAAAGTCCGACTTCTCCTCGCTTAAAGTGAAAATAAAGGTACTAAATGACACCGTAGCCAAATAAAACTTAGTTCTTCAGAAAGCAGAGGCTTGTGGCTACAAAATGTGCGAATTTGATGTCTAGTGAGCAAAGATTGTGGCCATGGTGACGAGTTGAAGTGAAACTTTTGGAAATAGATTTTTTGGTTCCCGTCACTGAAGCCTTAATTGCATATCAGAGTGGCGATTACACTCACTGTCTTTGAACCCGCACAGGGGGAAGAGCTTTCATTCCTTAATATTTTTTTTGACACTGAGCTAAAGATGGGAAAAATTCCAACAAAATGAGCTAAAATTCATATCAATCGGTTAACGTATGCACGCGCAGCGTCTCTTTGAAAAAGGTGCTTGATGTGTGATTTTGTCTTTCCTTTTCCCATTCATTCCTATGGGACTTTTATTTGGGAGTTTTTTGGGAATAGCGTCGCCATGGTAACTGGGAATTCTTATAAAAATAATAGCGCACCGAGTCAGATCGAGCCGCATCGTTTGATACCTCATTTGTCCCGGTGCGATCTACGGTACGGGCCGCATTTTAGCAGAAAAAAACGCGGAAGATTAAAAAATAAGAAAAAAAATAAACCCTTTTTCTAGGATAGTAATATGTGCCTGCTTGCTCCGCAAGCAGCAGCTTCGCTGCTGCTTGCTCCGCTTAGCAGGCCCATAATAACTAGAAAAATTCCCGCGGAAATTTTGAATGGGCCTGCTAACTCTTTTCAATGAGCTGAACAGTTTAAACTTTCAACCATTGAAATCGCTCAAGAAATGTGCAAGTTAACCAAAATCAACAGTATGTTACTGCCCCTTTAAGAAACATGCACATTCACGCACACACATTTGATTTTAAGTAACATTTCAATGAGCTGAACAGTTTAAAATTCAAACCATTGAAATCGGTCAAGAAATGTGCAAGTTAACCATAATCAAGATCAAATAAAGTATCTTACTGCCCCTTTAAGAAACATGCACATTCACGCACACACATTTGATTTTAAGTAACATTTCAATGAGCTGAACAGTTTAAAATTCAAACCATTGAAATCGGTCAAGAAATGTGGAATCTACCATAATTAACAGTATCTCACTGCCCCTTTACAAAACATGCACATTCACGCACACACATTTGATTTTAAGTAACATTTCAATGAGCTGAACAGTTTAAAATTCAAACCATTGAAATCGGTCAAGAAATGTGGAATCTACCATAATTAACAGTATCTCACTGCCCCTTTACAAAACATGCACATTCACGCACACACATTTGATTTTAAGTTGTGAGGAGACGTCACGCACCAACACTCCATTGATTTGTATAGGATTACGCTCACCTCAAACAAAAGCCTCTCGCGACTTAACGGTTGAAGATGCAGATTCCAGACATGGCTCGTTAGAACGGCAAGGGTTTGGGGAACGCGAGCATGTTCTCAGTTTTTTAATCGGATGAAAAATGACCAAATGAGAGCAGGTTGAAAACTTATGATTGATCGAAAATGAAGAGGCAAAAACGGCGAAAATTACATTGAAAAGAGATCAAAAATGTGCGACTTCTCCTCGCTTAAAGTGAAAATAAAGGTACTAAATGACACCTTAGCCAAATAAAACTTAGTTCTTCAGAAAGCAGAGGCTTGTGGCTACAAAATGTGCGAATTTGATGTCTAGTGAGCAAAGATTGTGGCCATGGTGACGAGTTGAAGTGAAACTTTTGGAAATAGATTTTTTGGTTCCCGTCACTGAAGCCTTAATTGGGTATCAGAGTGGCGATTACACTCACTGTCTTTGAACCCGCACAGGGGGAAGAGCTTTCATTCCTTAATTTTTTTTTTGACACTGAGTTAAAGATGACAAAAATTCCAACAAAATGAGCTAATTTTCATATCAATCGGTTAACGTATGCGCGCGCAGCGTCTCTTTGAAAAAGGTGCTTGATGTGTGATTTTGTCTTTCCTTTTCCCATTCATTCCTATGGGACTTTTATTTGGGAGTTTTTTGGGAATAGCATCGGCATGGTAACTGGGAATTCTTATAAAAATAATGCCGCACCGAGTCAGATCGAGCCGCATCGTTTGATACCTCATTCGTGCCGGTGCGATCTACGGTACGGGCCGCATTTTAGCAGAAAAAATCGTGGAATAAAATATAAAAAAAATAATAAAAACTAGAAAAATTCCCGCGGAAATTTTGAATGGGCCTGCTAACTCTTTTCAATGAGCTGAACAGTTTAAACTTTCAACCATTGAAATCGCTCAAGAAATGTGGAAGTTAACCAAAATCAACAGTATGTTACTGCCCCTTTAAGAAACATGCACATTCACGCACACACATTTGATTTTAACTAACATTTCAATGAGCTGAACAGTTTAAAATTTCAACCATTGAAATCGCTCAAGAAATGTGCAAGTTAACCATAATCAAGATCAAATAAAGTATCTTACTGTCCCTTTAAGAAATATGCACATTCACGCACACACATTTGATTTTAACCAACATTTCAATGAGCTGAACAGTTTAAAATTCAAACCATTGAAATCGCTCAAGAAATGTAAAAGTTAACCATAATCAACAATATGTTACTGCCCCTTTAAGAAACATGCACATTCACGCACACACATTTGATTTTAAGTAACATTTCAATGAGCTGAACAGTTTAAAATTCAAACCATTGAAATCGGTCAAGAAATGTGGAATCTACCATAATTAACAGTATCTCACTGCCCCTTTACAAAACATGCACATTCACGCACACACATTTGATTTGAAGTTGTGAGGAGACGTCACGCACCAACACTCCATTGATTTGTATAGGATTACGCTCACCTCAAACAAAAGCCTCTCGCGACTTAACGGTTGAAGATGCAGATTCCAGAAATGGCTCGTTAGAACGGCAAGGGTTTGGGGAACGCGAGCATGTTCTCAGTTTTTTAATCGGATGAAAAATGACCAAATGAGAGCAGGTTGAAAACTTATGATTGATCGAAAATGAAGAGGGAAAAAGGGCGAAAATTACATTGAAAAGAGATCAAAAATGTGCGACTTCTCCTCGCTTAAAGTGAAAATAAAGGTACTAAATGACACCTTAGCCAAATAAAACTTAGTTCTTCAGAAAGCAGAGGCTTGTGGCTACAAAATGTGCGAATTTGATGTCTAGTGAGCAAAGATTGTGGCCATGGTGACGAGTTGAAGTGAAACTTTTGGAAATAGATTTTTTGGTTCCCGTCACTGAAGCCTTAATTGGGTATCAGAGTGGCGATTACACTCACTGTCTTTGAACCCGCACAGGGGGAAGAGCTTTCATTCCTTAATTTTTTTTTTGACACTGAGCTAAAGATGGGAAAAATTCCAACAAAATGAGCTAAAATTCATATCAATCGGTTAACGTATGCACGCGCAGCGTCTCTTTGAAAAAGGTGCTTGATGTGTGATTTTGTCTTTCCTTTTCCCATTCATTCCTATGGGACTTTTATTTGGGAGTTTTTTGGGAATAGCGTCGCCATGGTAACTGGGAATTCTTATAAAAATAATAGCGCACCGAGTCAGATCGAGCCGCATCGTTTGATACCTCATTTGTCCCGGTGCGATCTACGGTACGGGCCGCATTTTAGCAGAAAAAAACGCGGAAGATTAAAAAATAAGAAAAAAAATAAACCCTTTTTCTAGGATAGTAATATGTGCCTGCTTGCTCCGCAAGCAGCAGCTTCGCTGCTGCTTGCTCCGCTTAGCAGGCCCATAACTAGAAAAATTCCCGCGGAAATTTTGAATGGGCCTGCTAACTCGCGTGGAAACACGCAATAAAAATAACATTTAAACCATTGAAATCGGTCAAGAAATGTGCAAGTTAACCATAATCAAGATCAAATAAAGTATCTTACTGTCCCTTTAAGAAATATGCACATTCACGCACACACATTTGATTTTAACCAACATTTCAATGAGCTGAACAGTTTAAAATTTAAACCATTGAAATCGCTCAAGAAATGTGCAAGTTAACCATAATCAACAGTATGTTACTGCCCCTTTAAGAAACATGCACATTCACGCACACACATTTGATTTTAAGTAACATTTCAATGAGCTGAACAGTTTAAAATTCAAACCATTGAAATCGGTCAAGAAATGTGGAATCTACCATAATTAACAGTATCTCACTGCCCCTTTACAAAACATGCACATTCACGCACACACATTTGATTTTAAGTTGTGAGGAGACGTCACGCACCAACACTCCATTGATTTGTATAGGATTACGCTCACCTCAAACAAAAGCCTCTCGCGACTTAACGGTTGAAGATGCAGATTCCAGAAATGGCTGGTTAGAACGGCAAGGGTTTGGGGAACGCGAGCATGTTCTCAGTTTTTTAATCGGATGAAAAATGACCAAATGAGAGCAGGTTGAAAACTTATGATTGATCGAAAATGAAGAGGGAAAAAACGGCGAAATTAACATGGAGGAGATAGGCGCCAAAGTCCGACTTCTCCTCGCTTAAAGTGAAAATAAAGGTACTAAATGACACCTTAGCCAAATAAAACTTAGTTTTTCAGAAAGCAGAGGCTTGTGGCTACAAAATGTGCGAATTTGAGGTCTAGTGAGCAAAGATTGTGGCCATGGTGACGAGTTGAAGTGAAACTTTTGGAAATAAGATTTTTTGGTTCCCGTCACTGAAGCCTTAATTGCATATCAGAGTGGCGATTACACTCACTGTCTTTGAACCCGCACAGGGGGAAGAGCTTTCATTCCTTAATATTTTTTTTGACACTGAGCTAAAGATGGGAAAAATTCCAACAAAATGAGCTAAAATTCATATCAATCGGTTAACGTATGCGCGCGCAGCGTGTCTTTGAAAAAGGTGCTTGATGTGTGATTTTGTCTTTCCTTTTCCCATTCATTCCTATGGGACTTTTATTTGGGAGTTTTTTGGGAATAGCATCGCCATGGTAAGTGGGAATTCTTAGAAAAATAATGCCGCATCGAGTCAGATCGAGCCGCATCGTTTGATACTTCATTTGTCCCGGTGCGATGTACGGTACGGGCTGCATTCTTGCGGAAAAAACTGTGGAAGATTAAAAAATAAGATTAAGAACTAGAAAAATTCCCGCGGAAATTTTGAATGGGCCTGCTAACTCTTTTCAATGAGCTGAACAGTTTAAACTTTCAACCATTGAAATCGCTCAAGAAATGTGCAAGTTAACCAAAATCAACAGTATGTTACTGCCCCTTTAAGAAACATGCACATTCACGCACACACATTTGATTTTAAGTAACATTTCAATGAGCTGAACAGTTTAAAATTCAAACCATTGAAATCGCTCAAGAAATGTAAAAGTTAACCATAATCAACAATATGTTACTGCCCCTTTAAGAAACATGCACATTCACGCACACACATTTGATTTTAAGTAACATTTCAATGAGCTGAACAGTTTAAAATTCAAACCATTGAAATCGGTCAAGAAATGTGGAATCTACCATAATTAACAGTATCTCACTGCCCCTTTACAAAACATGCACATTCACGCACACACATTTGATTTGAAGTTGTGAGGAGACGTCACGCACCAACACTCCATTGATTTGTATAGGATTACGCTCACCTCAAACAAAAGCCTCTCGCGACTTAACGGTTGAAGATGCAGATTCCAGAAATGGCTCGTTAGAACGGCAAGGGTTTGGGGAACGCGAGCATGTTCTCAGTTTTTTAATCGGATGAAAAATGACCAAATGAGAGCAGGTTGAAAACTTATGATTGATCGAAAATGAAGAGGGAAAAAACGGCGAAATTAACATGGAGGAGATAGGCGTCAAAGTCCGACTTCTCCTCGCTTAAAGTGAAAATAAAGGTACTAAATGACACCGTAGCCAAATAAAACTTAGTTCTTCAGAAAGCAGAGGCTTGTGGCTACAAAATGTGCGAATTTGATGTCTAGTGAGCAAAGATTGTGGCCATGGTGACGAGTTGAAGTGAAACTTTTGGAAATAGATTTTTTGGTTCCCGTCACTGAAGCCTTAATTAGTCACACTCTAAATAGGCGACTTTTCCCCTTTGCTCACTGTCTTTGAACCCTCACAGGGGGGAGAGCTTTCATTCCTTAAAATTTTTTTTGACACTGAGCTAAAGATGACAAAAATTCCAACAAAATGAGCTAATTTTCATATCGGTCGGTTAATGTATGCGCGCGCAGCGTGTCTTTGAAAAAGGTGCTTGATTGGAGTTGATCTCTTTCGGATTCCCATTCATTCCTATGGGACTTTATTTGGGAGTTTTTTGGGAATAGCGTCGCCATGGTAACTGGGAATTCTTATAAAAATAATAGCGCAGCGAGTCAGATCGAGCCGCATCGTTTGATACCTCTTTTGTCCCGGTGCGATCTACGGTTCGGGCCCTATTTTTGCGGAAAAGTCGCTGGAAGATGATATAAAAATAAGAAGAACTAGAAAAATTCCCGCGGAAATTTTGAATGGGCCTGCTAACTCTTGCAACTCTTTTCAATGAGCAGTTTAAAATTTCAACCGTTGAAATCGCTCAAGAAATGTGGAAGTTATAATCAACTAAAAGTATTACTGCCCCTTTAAGAAACATGCACATTCACGCACATACATTTGATTTTAACTAACATTTCAATGAGCTGAACAGTTTAAACTTTCAACCATTGAAATCGGTCAAGAAATGTGGAAGTTAACCAAAATCAACAGTATGTTACTGCCCCTTTAAGAAACATGCACATTCACGCACACACATTTGATTTTAAGTAACATTTCAATGAGCTGAACAGTTTAAAATTCAAACCATTGAAATCGGTCAAGAAATGTGGAATCTACCATAATTAACAGTATCTCACTGCCCCTTTACAAAACATGCACATTCACGCACACACATTTGATTTTAAGTTGTGAGGAGACGTCACGCACCAACACTCCATTGATTTGTATAGGATTACGCTCACCTCAAACAAAAGCCTCTCGCGACTTAACGGTTGAAGATGCAGATTCCAGAAATGGCTCGTTAGAACGGCAAGGGTTTGGGGAACGCGAGCATGTTCTCAGTTTTTTAATCGGATGAAAAATGACCAAATGAGAGCAGGTTGAAAACTTATGATTGATCGAAAATGAAGAGGGAAAAAACGGCGAAATTAACATGGAGGAGATAGGCGCCAAAGTCCGACTTCTCCTCGCTTAAAGTGAAAATAAAGGTACTAATTGACACCTTAGCCAAATAAAACTTAGTTTTTCAGAAAGCAGAGGCTTGTGGCTACAAAATGTGTGAATTTGATGTCTAGTGAGCAAAGATTGTGGCCATGGTGACGAGTTGAAGTGAAACTTTTGGAAATAGATTTTTTTGGTTCCCGTCACTGAAGCCTTAATTGCATATCAGAGTGGCGATTACACTCACTGTCTTTGAACCCGCACAGGGGGAAGAGCTTTCATTCCTTAATATTTTTTTTGACACTGAGCTAAAGATGGGAAAAATTCCAACAAAATGAGCTAAAATTCATATCAATCGGTTAACGTATGCGCGCGCAGCGTGTCTTTGAAAAAGGTGCTTGATGTGTGATTTTGTCTTTCCTTTTCCCATTCATTCCTATGGGACTTTTATTTGGGAGTTTTTTGGGAATAGCATCGCCATGGTAAGTGGGAATTCTTAGAAAAATAATGCCGCATCGAGTCAGATCGAGCCGCATCGTTTGATACTTCATTTGTCCCGGTGCGATGTACGGTACGGGCTGCATTCTTGCGGAAAAAACTGTGGAAGATTAAAAAATAAGATTAAGAATAAAAAAAATAAACCCTTTTTCTAGGATAGTAATATGTGCCTGCTTGCTCCGCAAGCAGCAGCTTCGCTGCTGCTTGCTCCGCTTAGCAGGCCCATAACTAGAAAAATTCCCGCGGAAATTTTGAATGGGCCTGCTAACTCTTTTCAATGAGCTGAACAGTTTAAACTTTCAACCATTGAAATCGGTCAAGAAATGTGGAAGTTATAATCAACTAAAAGTATTACTGGCCCTTTAAGAAACATGCACATTCACGCACATACATTTGATTTTAACTAACATTTCAATGAGCTGAACAGTTTAAAATTTCAACCATTGAAATCGCTCAAGAAATGTAAAAGTTAACCATAATCAAGATCAAATAAAGTATCTTACTGTCCCTTTAAGAAATATGCACATTCACGCACACACATTAGATTTTAACTAACATTTCAATGAGCTGAACAGTTTAAAATTTAAACCGTTGAAATCGCTCAAGAAATGTGCAAGTTAACCATAATCAAGATCAAATAAAGTATCTTACTGCCCCTTTAAGAAACATGCACATTCACGCACACACATTTGATTTTAAGTAACATTTCAATGAGCTGAACAGTTTAAAATTCAAACCATTGAAATCGGTCAAGAAATGTGGAATCTACCATAATTAACAGTATCTCACTGCCCCTTTACAAAACATGCACATTCACGCACACACATTTGATTTTAAGTTGTGAGGAGACGTCACGCACCAACACTCCATTGATTTGTATAGGATTACGCTCACCTCAAACAAAAGCCTCTCGCGACTTAACGGTTGAAGATGCAGATTCCAGAAATGGCTCGTTAGAACGGCAAGGGTTTGGGGAACGCGAGCATGTTCTCAGTTTTTTAATCGGATGAAAAATGACCAAATGAGAGCAGGTTGAAAACTTATGATTGATCGAAAATGAAGAGGGAAAAACGGCGAAAATTACATTGAAAAGAGATCAAAAATGTGCGACTTCTCCTCGCTTAAAGTGAAAATAAAGGTACTAAATGACACCTTAGCCAAATAAAAATTAGTTCTTCAGAAAGCAGAGGCTTGTGGCTACAAAATGTGCGAATTTGATGTCTAGTGAGCAAAGATTGTGGCCATGGTGACAAGTTGAAGTGAAACTTTTGGAAATAGATTTTTTGGTTCCCGTCACTGAAGCCTTAATTGGGTATCAGAGTGGCGATTACACTCACTGTCTTTGAACCCGCACAGGGGGAAGAGCTTTCATTCCTTAATTTTTTTTTTGACACTGAGTTAAAGATGACAAAAATTCCAACAAAATGAGCTAATTTTCATATCAATCGGTTAACGTATGCGCGCGCAGCGTCTCTTTGAAAAAGGTGCTTGATGTGTGATTTTGTCTTTCCTTTTCCCATTCATTCCTATGGGACTTTTATTTGGGAGTTTTTTGGGAATAGCGTCGCCATGGTAACTGGGAATTCTTATAAAAATAATGCCGCACCGAGTCAGATCGAGCCGCATCGTTTGATACCTCATTTGTCCCGGTGCGATGTACGGTACGGGCCGCATTCTTGCGGAAAAACCCGTGGAAGATAATATAATAAGTTGAAAAATAATAAACCCCTTTTCTAGGATAGTAATATGTGCCTGCTTGCTCCGCAAGCAGCAGCTTCGCTGCTGCTTGCTCCGCTTAGCAGGCCCATAATAAAAAAAATAAACCCCTTTTCTAGGATAGTAATATGTGCCTGCTTGCTCCGCAAGCAGCAGCTTCGCTGCTGCTTGCTCCGCTTAGCAGGCCCATAATAAAAACTAGAAAAATTCCCGCGGAAATTTTGAATGGGCCTGCTAACTCTTTTCAATGAGCCGAACAGTTTAAACTTTCAACCATTGAAATCGGTCAAGAAATGTGGAAGTTAACCATAATCAAGATCAAATAAAGTATCTTACTGTCCCTTTAAGAAATATGCACATTCACGCACACACATTTGATTTTAACCAACATTTCAATGAGCTGAACAGTTTAAAATTTAAACCATTGAAATCGGTCAAGAAATGTGCAAGTTAACTAAAATCAACAGTATGTTACTGCCCCTTTAAGAAACATGCACATTCACGCACACACATTTGATTTTAAGTAACATTTCAATGAGCTGAACAGTTTAAAATTCAAACCATTGAAATCGGTCAAGAAATGTGGAATCTACCATAATTAACAGTATCTCACTGCCCCTTTACAAAACATGCACATTCACGCACACACATTTGATTTTAAGTTGTGAGGAGACGTCACGCACCAACACTCCATTGATTTGTATAGGATTACGCTCACCTCAAACAAAAGCCTCTCGCGACTTAACGGTTGAAGATGCAGATTCCAGAAATGGCTCGTTAGAACGGCAAGGGTTTGGGGAACGCGAGCATGTTCTCAGTTTTTTAATCGGATGAAAAATGACCAAATGAGAGCAGGTTGAAAACTTATGATTGATCGAAAATGAAGAGGGAAAAACGGCGAAAATTACATTGAAAAGAGATCAAAAATGTGCGACTTCTCCTCGCTTAAAGTGAAAATAAAGGTACTAAATGACACCTTAGCCAAATAAAAATTAGTTCTTCAGAAAGCAGAGGCTTGTGGCTACAAAATGTGCGAATTTGATGTCTAGTGAGCAAAGATTGTGGCCATGGTGACGAGTTGAAGTGAAACTTTTGGAAATAGATTTTTTGGTTCCCGTCACTGAAGCCTTAATTGGGTATCAGAGTGGCGATTACACTCACTGTCTTTGAACCCGCACAGGGGGAAGAGCTTTCATTCCTTAATTTTTTTTTTGACACTGAGTTAAAGATGACAAAAATTCCAACAAAATGAGCTAATTTTCATATCAATCGGTTAACGTATGCGCGCGCAGCGTCTCTTTGAAAAAGGTGCTTGATGTGTGATTTTGTCTTTCCTTTTCCCATTCATTCCTATGGGACTTTTATTTGGGAGTTTTTTGGGAATAGCGTCGCCATGGTAACTGGGAATTCTTATAAAAATAATAGCGCACCGAGTCTGATCGAGCCGCATCGTTTGATACCTCATTTGTCCCGGTGCGATCTACGGTACGGGCCGCATTTTAGCAGAAAAAACGCGGAAGATTAAAAAATAAGAAAAAAAACTAGAAAAATTCCCGCGGAAATTTTGAATGGGCCTGCTAACTCTTTTCAATGAGCTGAACAGTTTAAACTTTCAACCATTGAAATCGCTCAAGAAATGTGCAAGTTAACCATAATCTACTAAAAGTATTACTGCCCCTTTAAGAAACATGCACATTCACGCACACACATTTGATTTTAACTAACATTTCAATGAGCTGAACAGTTTAAAATTTAAACCATTGAAATCAGTCAAGAAATGTGGAAGTTCACCATAATCAACATCAACTAAAAGTATCTTACTGCCCCTTTACAAAACATGCACATTCACGCACACACATTTGATTTTAAGTAACATTTCAATGAGCTGAACAGTTTAAACTTTCAACCATTGAAATGGGTCAAGAAATGTGCAAGTTAACCATAATCAACAGTATGTTACTGCCCCTTTAAGAAACATGCACATTCACGCACACACATTTGATTTTAAGTAACATTTCAATGAGCTGAACAGTTTAAAATTCAAACCATTGAAATCGGTCAAGAAATGTGGAATCTACCATAATTAACAGTATCTCACTGCCCCTTTACAAAACATGCACATTCACGCACACACATTTGATTTTAAGTTGTGAGGAGACGTCACGCACCAACACTCCATTGATTTGTATAGGATTACGCTCACCTCAAACAAAAGCCTCTCGCGACTTAACGGTTGAAGATGCAGATTCCAGAAATGGCTCGTTAGAACGGCAAGGGTTTGGGGAACGCGAGCATGTTCTCAGTTTTTTAATCGGATGAAAAATGACCAAATGAGAGCAGGTTGAAAACTTATGATTGATCGAAAATGAAGAGGGAAAAAGGGCGAAAATTACATTGAAAAGAGATCAAAAATGTGCGACTTCTCCTCGCTTAAAGTGAAAATAAAGGTACTAAATGACACCTTAGCCAAATAAAACTTAGTTCTTCAGAAAGCAGAGGCTTGTGGCTACAAAATGTGCGAATTTGATGTCTAGTGAGCAAAGATTGTGGCCATGGTGACGAGTTGAAGTGAAACTTTTGGAAATAGATTTTTTGGTTCCCGTCACTGAAGCCTTAATTAGTCACACTCTAAATAGGCGACTTTTCCCCTTTGCTCACTGTCTTTGAACCCTCACAGGGGGGAGAGCTTTCATTCCTTAATTTTTTTTTTGACACTGAGCTAAAGATGACAAAAATTCCAACAAAATGAGCTAATTTTCATATCGGTCGGTTAACGTATGCGCGCGCAGCGTGTCTTTGAAAAAGGTGCTTGATTGGAGTTGATCTCTTTCGGATTCCCATTCATTCCTATGGGACTTTATTTGGGAGTTTTTTGGGAATAGCGTCGCCATGGTAACTGGGAATTCTTATAAAAATAATAGCGCAGCGAGTCAGATCGAGCCGCATCGTTTGATACCTCTTTTGTCCCGGTGCGATCTACGGTTCGGGCCGCATTTTTGCGGAAAAGTCGGTGGAAGAATAAAAAAGAAAAAAAATAACTAGAAAAATTCCCGCGGAAATTTTGAATGGGCCTGCTAACTCTTTTCAATGAGCTGAACAGTTTAAACTTTCAACCATTGAAATCGGTCAAGAAATGTGGAAGTTATAATCAACTAAAAGTATTACTGGCCCTTTAAGAAACATGCACATTCACGCACATACATTTGATTTTAACTAACATTTCAATGAGCTGAACAGTTTAAAATTTCAACCATTGAAATCGCTCAAGAAATGTAAAAGTTAACCATAATCAAGATCAAATAAAGTATCTTACTGTCCCTTTAAGAAATATGCACATTCACGCACACACATTAGATTTTAACTAACATTTCAATGAGCTGAACAGTTTAAAATTTAAACCGTTGAAATCGCTCAAGAAATGTGCAAGTTAACCATAATCAAGATCAAATAAAGTATCTTACTGCCCCTTTAAGAAACATGCACATTCACGCACACACATTTGATTTTAAGTAACATTTCAATGAGCTGAACAGTTTAAAATTCAAACCATTGAAATCGGTCAAGAAATGTGGAATCTACCATAATTAACAGTATCTCACTGCCCCTTTACAAAACATGCACATTCACGCACACACATTTGATTTTAAGTTGTGAGGAGACGTCACGCACCAACACTCCATTGATTTGTATAGGATTACGCTCACCTCAAACAAAAGCCTCTCGCGACTTAACGGTTGAAGATGCAGATTCCAGAAATGGCTCGTTAGAACGGCAAGGGTTTGGGGAACGCGAGCATGTTCTCAGTTTTTTAATCGGATGAAAAATGACCAAATGAGAGCAGGTTGAAAACTTATGATTGATCGAAAATGAAGAGGGAAAAAACGGCGAAATTAACATGGAGGAGATAGGCGCCAAAGTCCGACTTCTCCTCGCTTAAAGTGAAAATAAAGGTACTAAATGACACCTTAGCCAAATAAAACTTAGTTTTTCAGAAAGCAGAGGCTTGTGGCTACAAAATGTGCGAATTTGAGGTCTAGTGAGCAAAGATTGTGGCCATGGTGACGAGTTGAAGTGAAACTTTTGGAAATAAGATTTTTTGGTTCCCGTCACTGAAGCCTTAATTGCATATCAGAGTGGCGATTACACTCACTGTCTTTGAACCCGCACAGGGGGAAGAGCTTTCATTCCTTAATATTTTTTTTGACACTGAGCTAAAGATGGGAAAAATTCCAACAAAATGAGCTAAAATTCATATCAATCGGTTAACGTATGCACGCGCAGCGTCTCTTTGAAAAAGGTGCTTGATGTGTGATTTTGTCTTTCCTTTTCCCATTCATTCCTATGGGACTTTTATTTGGGAGTTTTTTGGGAATAGCGTCGCCATGGTAACTGGGAATTCTTATAAAAATAATAGCGCACCGAGTCAGATCGAGCCGCATCGTTTGATACCTCATTTGTCCCGGTGCGATCTACGGTACGGGCCGCATTTTAGCAGAAAAAACGCGGAAGATTAAAAAATAAGAAAAAAAATAAACCCTTTTTCTAGGATAGTAATATGTGCCTGCTTGCTCCGCAAGCAGCAGCTTCGCTGCTGCTTGCTCCGCTTAGCAGGCCCATAATAAACCCTTTTTCTAGGGTGGATAGTAATATGTGCCTGCTTGCTCCGCAAGCAGCAGCTTCGCTGCTGCTTGCTCCGCTTAGCAGGCCCATAATAAACCCTTTTTCTAGGATAGTAATATGTGCCTGCTTGCTCCGCAAGCAGCAGCTTCGCTGCTGCTTGCTCCGCTTAGCAGGCCCATAACTAGAAAAATTCCCGCGGAAATTTTGAATGGGCCTGCTAACTCTTTTCAATGAGCTGAACAGTTTAAACTTTCAACCATTGAAATCGCTCAAGAAATGTGCAAGTTAACCAAAATCAACAGTATGTTACTGCCCCTTTAAGAAACATGCACATTCACGCACACACATTTGATTTTAACTAACATTTCAATGAGCTGAACAGTTTAAACTTTCAACCATTGAAATCGGTCAAGAAATGTGGAAGTTAACCATAATCAACAGTATGTTACTGCCCCTTTAAGAAACATGCACATTCACGCACACACATTTGATTTTAAGTAACATTTCAATGAGCTGAACAGTTTAAAATTCAAACCATTGAAATCGGTCAAGAAATGTGGAATCTACCATAATTAACAGTATCTCACTGCCCCTTTACAAAACATGCACATTCACGCACACACATTTGATTTTAAGTTGTGAGGAGACGTCACGCACCAACACTCCATTGATTTGTATAGGATTACGCTCACCTCAAACAAAAGCCTCTCGCGACTTAACGGTTGAAGATGCAGATTCCAGAAATGGCTCGTTAGAACGGCAAGGGTTTGGGGAACGCGAGCATGTTCTCAGATTTTTAATCGGATGAAAAATGACCAAATGAGAGCAGGTTGAAAACTTATGATTGATCGAAAATGAAGAGGGAAAAAACGGCGAAATTAACATGGAGGAGATAGGCGTCAAAGTCCGACTTCTCCTCGCTTAAAGTGAAAATAAAGGTACTAAATGACACCGTAGCCAAATAAAACTTAGTTCTTCAGAAAGCAGAGGCTTGTGGCTACAAAATGTGCGAATTTGAGGTCTAGTGAGCAAAGATTGTGGCCATGGTGACGAGTTGAAGTGAAACTTTTGGAAATAGATTTTTTGGTTCCCGTCACTGAAGCCTTAATTAGTCACACTCTAAATAGGCGACTTTTCCCCTTTGCTCACTGTCTTTGAACCCTCACAGGGGGGAGAGCTTTCATTCCTTAAAATTTTTTTTGACACTGAGCTAAAGATGACAAAAATTCCAACAAAATGAGCTAATTTTCATATCGGTCGGTTAATGTATGCGCGCGCAGCGTGTCTTTGAAAAAGGTGCTTGATTGGAGTTGATCTCTTTCGGATTCCCATTCATTCCTATGGGACTTTATTTGGGAGTTTTTTGGGAATAGCGTCGCCATGGTAACTGGGAATTCTTAGAAAAATAATGCCGCACCGAGTCAGATCGAGCCGCATCGTTTGATACCTCATTCGTGCCGGTGCGATCTACGGTACGGGCCGCATTTTTGCGGAAAAATCGTGGAATAAAATATAAAAAAAATAACTAGAAAAATTCCCGCGGAAATTTTGAATGGGCCTGCTAACTCTTTTCAATGAGCTGAACAGTTTAAACTTTCAACCATTGAAATCGCTCAAGAAATGTGCAAGTTAACCATAATCTACTAAAAGTGTTACTGCCCCTTTAAGAAACATGCACATTCACGCAGACACATTTGATTTTAAGTAACATTTCAATGCGCTGAACAGTTTAAAATTCAAACCATTGAAATCGGTCAAGAAATGTAAAAGTTAACCATAATCAAGATCAAATAAAGTATCTTACTGTCCCTTTAAGAAATATGCACATTCACGCACACACATTTGATTTTAAGCAACATTTCAATGAGCTGAACAGTTTAAAATTCAAACCATTGAAATCGGTCAAGAAATGTGGAATCTACCATAATTAACAGTATCTCACTGCCCCTTTACAAAACATGCACATTCACGCACACACATTTGATTTTAAGTTGTGAGGAGACGTCACGCACCAACACTCCATTGATTTGTATAGGATTACGCTCACCTCAAACAAAAGCCTCTCGCGACTTAACGGTTGAAGATGCAGATTCCAGAAATGGCTCGTTAGAACGGCAAGGGTTTGGGGAACGCGAGCATGTTCTCAGTTTTTTAATCGGATGAAAAATGACCAAATGAGAGCAGGTTGAAAACTTATGATTGATCGAAAATGAAGAGGCAAAAACGGCGAAAATTACATTGAAAAGAGATCAAAAATGTGCGACTTCTCCTCGCTTAAAGTGAAAATAAAGGTACTAAATGACACCTTAGCCAAATAAAACTTAGTTCTTCAGAAAGCAGAGGCTTGTGGCTACAAAATGTGCGAATTTGATGTCTAGTGAGCAAAGATTGTGGCCATGGTGACGAGTTGAAGTGAAACTTGAAATCAATTTTTTTCTCTGTCTTCACTCTGTTTCTTAATTGGTCCGCTCTAGCTCATGCAATACACACACATGGGATAAAGGATATTTCACTCACTGTCTTTGAACCCTCACAGGGGGGAGAGCTTTCATTCCTTAATTTTTTTTTGACACTGAGCTAAAGATGACAAAAATTCCAACAAAATGAGCTATTTTTCATATCGGTCGGTTAATGTATGCGCGCGCAGCGTGTCTTTGAAAAAGGTGCTTGATTGGAGTTGATCTCTTTCGGATTCCCATTCATTCCTATGGGACTTTATTTGGGAGTTTTTTGGGAATAGCGTCGCCATGGTAACTGGGAATTCTTAGAAAAATAATGCCGCACCGAGTCAGATCGAGCCGCATCGTTTGATACCTCATTCGTGCCGGTGCGATCTACGGTACGGGCCGCATTTTAGCAGAAAATTCGTGGAAGGATGATATAATAATAACACCAATAAACCCTTTTTTCTAGGATAGTAATATGTGCCTGCTTGCTCCGCAAGCAGCAGCTTCGCTGCTGCTTGCTCCGCTTAGCAGGCCCATAATAACTAGAAAAATTCCCGCGGAAATTTTGAATGGGCCTGCTAACTCTTTTCAATGAGCTGAACAGTTTAAACTTTCAACCATTGAAATCGCTCAAGAAATGTGGAAGTTAACCATAATCTACTAAAAGTATTACTGCCCCTTTAAGAAACATGCACATTCACGCACACACATTTGATTTTAACTAACATTTCAATGAGCTGAACAGTTTAAAATTTAAACCATTGAAATCAGTCAAGAAATGTGGAAGTTCACCATAATCAACATCAACTAAAAGTATCTTACTGCCCCTTTACAAAACATGCACATTCACGCACACACATTTGATTTTAAGTAACATTTCAATGAGCTGAACAGTTTAAAATTTAAACCATTGAAATCGGTCAAGAAATGTGGAATCTACCATAATCAACAGTATGTTACTGCCCCTTTAAGAAACATGCACATTCACGCACACACATTTGATTTTAAGTAACATTTCAATGAGCTGAACAGTTTAAACTTTCAACCATTGAAATGGGTCAAGAAATGTGGAAGTTAACCATAATCAACACTATGTTACTGCCCCTTTAAGAAACATGCACATTCACGCACACACATTTGATTTTAAGTAACATTTCAATGAGCTGAACAGTTTAAAATTCAAACCATTGAAATCGGTCAAGAAATGTGGAATCTACCATAATTAACAGTATCTCACTGCCCCTTTACAAAACATGCACATTCACGCACACACATTTGATTTTAAGTTGTGAGGAGACGTCACGCACCAACACTCCATTGATTTGTATAGGATTACGCTCACCTCAAACAAAAGCCTCTCGCGACTTAACGGTTGAAGATGCAGATTCCAGAAATGGCTCGTTAGAACGGCAAGGGTTTGGGGAACGCGAGCATGTTCTCAGTTTTTTAATCGGATGAAAAATGACCAAATGAGAGCAGGTTGAAAACTTATGATTGATCGAAAATGAAGAGGGAAAAAAGGGCGAAATTTACATGGAGGAGATAGGCGCCAAAGTCCGACTTCTCCTCGCTTAAAGTGAAAATAAAGGTACTAAATGACACCTTAGCCAAATAAAACTTAGTTTTTCAGAAAGCAGAGGCTTGTGGCTACAAAATGTGCGAATTTGATGTCTAGTGAGCAAAGATTGTGGCCATGGTGACGAGTTGAAGTGAAACTTTTGGAAATAGATTTTTTGGTTCCCGTCACTGAAAGCTTAATTGGGTATCAGAGTGGCGATTACACTCACTGTCTTTGAACCCGCACAGGGGGAAGAGCTTTCATTCCTTAATTTTTTTTTTGACACTGAGCTAAAGATGGGAAAAATTCCAACAAAATGAGCTAAAATTCATATCAATCGGTTAACGTATGCGCGCGCAGCATCTCTTTGAAAAAGGTGCTTGATGTGTGATTTTGTCTTTCCTTTTCCCATTCATTCCTATGGGACTTTTATTTGGGAGTTTTTTGGGAATAGCGTCGCCATGGTAACTGGGAATTCTTAGAAAAATAATGCCGCACCGAGTCAGATCGAGCCGCATCGTTTGATACCTCATTCGTGCCGGTGCGATCTACGGTACGGGCCGCATTCTTGCGGAAAAATCGTGGAAGATGATATAATAATAAACGCAACAATAAACCCTTTTTTCTAGGATAGTAATATGTGCCTGCTTGCTCCGCAAGCAGCAGCTTCGCTGCTGCTTGCTCCGCTTAGCAGGCCCATAATAAAAATAAACCCTTTTCTAGGGTGGATAGTAATATGTGCCTGCTTGCTCCGCAAGCAGCAGCTTCGCTGCTGCTTGCTCCGCTTAGCAGGCCCATAACTAGAAAAATTCCCGCGGAAATTTTGAATGGGCCTGCTAACTCTTTTCAATGAGCTGAACAGTTTAAACTTTCAACCATTGAAATCGGTCAAGAAATGTGGAAGTTATAATCAACTAAAAGTATTACTGGCCCTTTAAGAAACATGCACATTCACGCACATACATTTGATTTTAACTAACATTTCAATGAGCTGAACAGTTTAAAATTTCAACCATTGAAATCGCTCAAGAAATGTAAAAGTTAACCATAATCAAGATCAAATAAAGTATCTTACTGTCCCTTTAAGAAATATGCACATTCACGCACACACATTAGATTTTAACTAACATTTCAATGAGCTGAACAGTTTAAAATTTAAACCGTTGAAATCGCTCAAGAAATGTGCAAGTTAACCATAATCAAGATCAAATAAAGTATCTTACTGCCCCTTTAAGAAACATGCACATTCACGCACACACATTTGATTTTAAGTAACATTTCAATGAGCTGAACAGTTTAAAATTCAAACCATTGAAATCGGTCAAGAAATGTGGAATCTACCATAATTAACAGTATCTCACTGCCCCTTTACAAAACATGCACATTCACGCACACACATTTGATTTTAAGTTGTGAGGAGACGTCACGCACCAACACTCCATTGATTTGTATAGGATTACGCTCACCTCAAACAAAAGCCTCTCGCGACTTAACGGTTGAAGATGCAGATTCCAGAAATGGCTCGTTAGAACGGCAAGGGTTTGGGGAACGCGAGCATGTTCTCAGTTTTTTAATCGGATGAAAAATGACCAAATGAGAGCAGGTTGAAAACTTATGATTGATCGAAAATGAAGAGGGAAAAAACGGCGAAATTAACATGGAGGAGATAGGCGTCAAAGTCCGACTTCTCCTCGCTTAAAGTGAAAATAAAGGTACTAAATGACACCGTAGCCAAATAAAACGTAGTTTTTCAGAAAGCAGAGGCTTGTGGCTACAAAATGTGTGAATTTGATGTCTAGTGAGCAAAGATTGTGGCCATGGTGACGAGTTGAAGTGAAACTTTTGGAAATATATTTTTTGGTTCCCGTCACTGAAGCCTTAATTGCATATCAGAGTGGCGATTACACTCACTGTCTTTGAACCCGCACAGGGGGAAGAGCTTTCATTCCTTAATATTTTTTTTGACACTGAGCTAAAGATGGGAAAAATTCCAACAAAATGAGCTAAAATTCATATCAATCGGTTAACGTATGCACGCGCAGCGTCTCTTTGAAAAAGGTGCTTGATGTGTGATTTTGTCTTTCCTTTTCCCATTCATTCCTATGGGACTTTTATTTGGGAGTTTTTTGGGAATAGCGTCGCCATGGTAACTGGGAATTCTTATAAAAATAATAGCGCAGCGAGTCAGATCGAGCCGCATCGTTTGATACCTCTTTTGTCCCGGTGCGATCTACGGTTCGGGCCCTATTTTTGCGGAAAAGTCGCTGGAAGATGATATAAAAATAACTAGAAAAATTCCCGCGGAAATTTTGAATGGGCCTGCTAACTCTTGCAACTCTTTTCAATGAGCTGAACAGTTTAAAATTTCAACCGTTGAAATCGCTCAAGAAATGTGGAAGTTAACCATAATCTACTAAAAGTATTACTGCCCCTTTAAGAAACATGCACATTCACGCGCATACATTTGATTTTAACTAACATTTCAATGAGCTGAACAGTTTAAAAATTCAACCATTGAAATCGCTCAAGAAATGTGCAAGTTAACCATAATCAACAATATGTTACTGCCCCTTTAAGAAACATGCACATTCACGCACACACATTTGATTTTAAGTAACATTTCAATGAGCTGAACAGTTTAAAATTCAAACCATTGAAATCGGTCAAGAAATGTGGAATCTACCATAATTAACAGTATCTCACTGCCCCTTTACAAAACATGCACATTCACGCACACACATTTGATTTTAAGTTGTGAGGAGACGTCACGCACCAACACTCCATTGATTTGTATAGGATTACGCTCACCTCAAACAAAAGCCTCTCGCGACTTAACGGTTGAAGATACAGATTCCAGAAATGGCTCGTTAGAACGGCAAGGGTTTGGGGAACGCGAGCATGTTCTCAGATTTTTAATCGGATGAAAAATGACCAAATGAGAGCAGGTTGAAAACTTATGATTGATCGAAAATGAAGAGGCAAAAACGGCGAAAATTACATTGAAAAGAGATCAAAAATGTGCGACTTCTCCTCGCTTAAAGTGAAAATAAAGGTACTAAATGACACCTTAGCCAAATAAAACTTAGTTCTTCAGAAAGCAGAGGCTTGTGGCTACAAAATGTGCGAATTTGATGTCTAGTGAGCAAAGATTGTGGCCATGGTGACGAGTTGAAGTGAAACTTTTGGAAATATATTTTTTGGTTCCCGTCACTGAAAGCTTAATTGGGTATCAGAGTGGCGATTACACTCACTGTCTTTGAACCCGCACAGGGGGGAGAGCTTTCATTCCTTAATTTTTTTTTTGACACTGAGCTAAAGATGACAAAAATTCCAACAAAATGAGCTAATTTTCATATCGGTCGGTTAACGTATGCGCGCGCAGCGTGTCTTGGAAAAAGGTGCTTGATTGGAGTTGATCTCTTTCGGATTCCCATTCATTCCTATGGGACTTTTTGGGGGACATTTTGGGGAATTGTGTCGCCATGGTAACTGGGAATTCTTATAAAAATAATAGCGCAGCGAGTCAAATCGAGCCGCATCGTTTGATACCTTATTTGTCGCGGTGCGATCTACGGTACGGCCCCTATTCTTGCGGAAAAGTCGCTGGAAGATAATATAAAAATAAAAAAAATAAACCCCTTTTCTAGGATAGTAATATGTGCCTGCTTGCTCCGCAAGCAGCAGCTTCGCTGCTGCTTGCTCCGCTTAGCAGGCCCATAACTAGAAAAATTCCCGCGGAAATTTTGAATGGGCCTGCTAACTCTTTTCAATGAGCTGAACAGTTTAAACTTTCAACCATTGAAATCGCTCAAGAAATGTGCAAGTTAACCATAATCTACTAAAAGTATTACTGCCCCTTTAAGAAACATGCACATTCACGCACACACATTTGATTTTAAGTAACATTTCAATGAGCTGAACAGTTTAAAATTTAAACCATTGAAATCGGTCAAGAAATGTGGAATCTACCATAATCAACAGTATGTTACTGCCCCTTTAAGAAACATGCACATTCACGCACACACATTTGATTTTAAGTAACATTTCAATGAGCTGAACAGTTTAAAATTCAAACCATTGAAATCGGTCAAGAAATGTGGAATCTACCATAATTAACAGTATCTCACTGCCCCTTTAAGAAACATGCACATTCACGCACACACATTTGATTTTAAGTAACATTTCAATGAGCTGAACAGTTTAAAATTCAAACCATTGAAATCGGTCAAGAAATGTGGAATCTACCATAATTAACAGTATCTCACTGCCCCTTTACAAAACATGCACATTCACGCACACACATTTGATTTTAAGTTGTGAGGAGACGTCACGCACCAACACTCCATTGATTTGTATAGGATTACGCTCACCTCAAACAAAAGCCTCTCGCGACTTAACGGTTGAAGATGCAGATTCCAGAAATGGCTTGTTAGAACGGCAAGGGTTTGGGGAACGCGAGCATGTTCTCAGTTTTTTAATCTGATGAAAAATGACCAAATGAGAGCAGGTTCAAAACTTATGATTGATCGAAAATGAAGAGGGAAAAACGGCGAAAATTACATGGAGGAGATAGGCGCCAAAGTCCGACTTCTCCTCGCTTAAAGTGAAAATAAAGGTACTAAATGACACCTTAGCCAAATAAAACTTAGTTTTTCAGAAAGCAGAGGCTTGTGGCTACAAAATGTGCGAATTTGAGGTCTAGTGAGCAAAGATTGTGGCCATGGTGACGAGTTGAAGTGAAACTTTTGGAAATAGATTTTTTGGTTCCCGTCACTGAAAGCTTAATTGGGTATCAGAGTGGCGATTACACTCACTGTCTTTGAACCCGCACAGGGGGAAGAGCTTTCATTCCTTAATTTTTTTTTTGACACTGAGCTAAAGATGGGAAAAATTCCAACAAAATGAGCTAAAATTCATATCAATCGGTTAACGTATGCGCGCGCAGCGTCTCTTTGAAAAAGGTGCTTGATGTGTGATTTTGTCTTTCCTTTTCCCATTCATTCCTATGGGACTTTTATTTGGGAGTTTTTTGGGAATAGCGTCGCCATGGTAACTGGGAATTCTTAGAAAAATAATGCCGCACCGAGTCAGATCGAGCCGCATCGTTTGATACCTCATTCGTGCCGGTGCGATCTACGGTACGGGCCGCATTCTTGCGGAAAAATCGTGGAAGATGATATAACTAGAAAAATTCCCGCGGAAATTTTGAATGGGCCTGCTAACTCTTGCAACTCTTTTCAATGAGCAGTTTAAAATTTCAACCGTTGAAATCGCTCAAGAAATGTGGAAGTTATAATCAACTAAAAGTATTACTGCCCCTTTAAGAAACATGCACATTCACGCACATACATTTGATTTTAACTAACATTTCAATGAGCTGAACAGTTTAAACTTTCAACCATTGAAATCGGTCAAGAAATGTGGAAGTTAACCAAAATCAACAGTATGTTACTGCCCCTTTAAGAAACATGCACATTCACGCACACACATTTGATTTTAAGTAACATTTCAATGAGCTGAACAGTTTAAAATTCAAACCATTGAAATCGGTCAAGAAATGTGGAATCTACCATAATTAACAGTATCTCACTGCCCCTTTACAAAACATGCACATTCACGCACACACATTTGATTTTAAGTTGTGAGGAGACGTCACGCACCAACACTCCATTGATTTGTATAGGATTACGCTCACCTCAAACAAAAGCCTCTCGCGACTTAACGGTTGAAGATGCAGATTCCAGAAATGGCTCGTTAGAACGGCAAGGGTTTGGGGAACGCGAGCATGTTCTCAGTTTTTTAATCGGATGAAAAATGACCAAATGAGAGCAGGTTGAAAACTTATGATTGATCGAAAATGAAGAGGGAAAAAACGGCGAAATTAACATGGAGGAGATAGGCGCCAAAGTCCGACTTCTCCTCGCTTAAAGTGAAAATAAAGGTACTAATTGACACCTTAGCCAAATAAAACTTAGTTTTTCAGAAAGCAGAGGCTTGTGGCTACAAAATGTGTGAATTTGATGTCTAGTGAGCAAAGATTGTGGCCATGGTGACGAGTTGAAGTGAAACTTTTGGAAATAGATTTTTTTGGTTCCCGTCACTGAAGCCTTAATTGCATATCAGAGTGGCGATTACACTCACTGTCTTTGAACCCGCACAGGGGGAAGAGCTTTCATTCCTTAATATTTTTTTTGACACTGAGCTAAAGATGGGAAAAATTCCAACAAAATGAGCTAAAATTCATATCAATCGGTTAACGTATGCGCGCGCAGCGTGTCTTTGAAAAAGGTGCTTGATGTGTGATTTTGTCTTTCCTTTTCCCATTCATTCCTATGGGACTTTTATTTGGGAGTTTTTTGGGAATAGCATCGCCATGGTAAGTGGGAATTCTTAGAAAAATAATGCCGCATCGAGTCAGATCGAGCCGCATCGTTTGATACTTCATTTGTCCCGGTGCGATGTACGGTACGGGCTGCATTCTTGCGGAAAAAACTGTGGAAGATTAAAAAATAAGATTAAGAATAAAAAAAATAAACCCTTTTTCTAGGATAGTAATATGTGCCTGCTTGCTCCGCAAGCAGCAGCTTCGCTGCTGCTTGCTCCGCTTAGCAGGCCCATAATAATAAACGCAACAATAAACCCTTTTTTCTAGGATAGTAATATGTGCCTGCTTGCTCCGCAAGCAGCAGCTTCGCTGCTGCTTGCTCCGCTTAGCAGGCCCATAACTAGAAAAATTCCCGCGGAAATTTTGAATGGGCCTGCTAACTCTTTTCAATGAGCCGAACAGTTTAAACTTTCAACCATTGAAATCGGTCAAGAAATGTGGAAGTTAACCATAATCAAGATCAAATAAAGTATCTTACTGTCCCTTTAAGAAATATGCACATTCACGCACACACATTTGATTTTAACCAACATTTCAATGAGCTGAACAGTTTAAAATTTAAACCATTGAAATCGCTCAAGAAATGTAAAAGTTAACCATAATCAACAGTATGTTACTGCCCCTTTAAGAAACATGCACATTCACGCACACACATTTGATTTTCAGTAACATTTCAATGAGCTGAACAGTTTAAAATTCAAACCATTGAAATTGCTCAAGAAATTTGGAATCTACCATAATTAACAGTATCTCACTGCCCCTTTACAAAACATGCACATTCACGCACACACATTTGATTTTAAGTAACATTTCAATGAGCTGAACAGTTTAAAATTCAAACCATTGAAATCGGTCAAGAAATGTGGAATCTACCATAATTAACAGTATCTCACTGCCCCTTTAAGAAACATGCACATTCACGCACACACATTTGATTTTAAGTAACATTTCAATGAGCTGAACAGTTTAAAATTCAAACCATTGAAATCGGTCAAGAAATGTGGAATCTACCATAATTAACAGTATCTCACTGCCCCTTTACAAAACATGCACATTCACGCACACACATTAGATTTTAAGTTGTGAGGAGACGTCACGCACCAACACTCCATTGATTTGTATAGGATTACGCTCACCTCAAACAAAAGCCTCTCGCGACTTAACGGTTGAAGATGCAGATTCCAGAAATGGCTCGTTAGAACGGCAAGGGTTTGGGGAACGCGAGCATGTTCTCAGTTTTTTAA
Source organism: Leptonotus elevatus (assembly GCF_054856555.1). Classification (NCBI taxonomy): domain Eukaryota; kingdom Metazoa; phylum Chordata; class Actinopteri; order Syngnathiformes; family Syngnathidae; genus Leptonotus; species Leptonotus elevatus. The sequence goes on along the minus strand of NC_141260.1, from coordinate 780,218 downwards.
TCGGATGAAAAATGACCAAATGAGAGCAGGTTCAAAACTTATGATTGATCGAAAATGAAGAGGCAAAAACGGCGAAAATTACATTGAAAAGAGATCAAAAATGTGCGACTTCTCCTCGCTTAAAGTGAAAATAAAGGTACTAAATGACACCTTAGCCAAATAAAACTTAGTTCTTCAGAAAGCAGAGGCTTGTGGCTACAAAATGTGCGAATTTGATGTCTAGTGAGCAAAGATTGTGGCCGTGGTGACGAGTTGAAGTGAAACTTTTGGAAATAGATTTTTTGGTTCCCGTCACTGAAGCCTTAATTGGGTATCAGAGTGGCGATTACACTCACTGTCTTTGAACCCGCACAGGGGGAAGAGCTTTCATTCCTTAATTTTTTTTTTGACACTGAGTTAAAGATGACAAAAATTCCAACAAAATGAGCTAATTTTCATATCAATCGGTTAACGTATGCGCGCGCAGCGTCTCTTTGAAAAAGGTGCTTGATTGGAGTTGATCTCTTTCGGATTCCCATTCATTCCTATGGGACTTTATTTGGGAGTTTTTTGGGAATAGCGTCGCCATGGTAACTGGGAATTCTTATAAAAATAATAGCGCACCGAGTCAGATCGAGCCGCATCGTTTGATACCTCATTTGTCCCGGTGCGATCTACGGTACGGGCCGCATTTTAGCAGAAAAAAACGCGGAAGATTAAAAAATAAGAAAAACTAGAAAAATTCCCGCGGAAATTTTGAATGGGCCTGCTAACTCTTGCAACTCTTTTCAATGAGCAGTTTAAAATTTCAACCGTTGAAATCGCTCAAGAAATGTGGAAGTTATAATCAACTAAAAGTATTACTGCCCCTTTAAGAAACATGCACATTCACGCACCTACATTTGATTTTAAGTAACATTTCAATGAGCTGAACAGTTTAAACTTTCAACCGTTGAAATCGGTCAAGAAATGTGGAAGTTAACCATAATCAAGATCAAATAAAGTATCTTACTGTCCCTTTAAGAAATATGCACATTCACGCACACACATTTGATTTTAACCAACATTTCAATGAGCTGAACAGTTTAAAATTTAAACCATTGAAATCGCTCAAGAAATGTGGAAGTTAACCAAAATCAACAGTATGTTACTGCCCCTTTAAGAAACATGCACATTCACGCACACACATTTGATTTTAAGTAACATTTCAATGAGCTGAACAGTTTAAAATTCAAACCATTGAAATCGGTCAAGAAATGTGGAATCTACCATAATTAACAGTATCTCACTGCCCCTTTACAAAACATGCACATTCACGCACACACATTTGATTTTAAGTTGTGAGGAGACGTCACGCACCAACACTCCATTGATTTGTATAGGATTACGCTCACCTCAAACAAAAGCCTCTCGCGACTTAACGGTTGAAGATGCAGATTCCAGAAATGGCTCGTTAGAACGGCAAGGGTTTGGGGAACGCGAGCATGTTCTCAGTTTTTTAATCGGATGAAAAATGACCAAATGAGAGCAGGTTGAAAACTTATGATTGATCGAAAATGAAGAGGGAAAAAACGGCGAAATTAACATGGAGGAGATAGGCGTCAAAGTCCGACTTCTCCTCGCTTAAAGTGAAAATAAAGGTACTAAATGACACCGTAGCCAAATAAAACTTAGTTCTTCAGAAAGCAGAGGCTTGTGGCTACAAAATGTGCGAATTTGATGTCTAGTGAGCAAAGATTGTGGCCATGGTGACGAGTTGAAGTGAAACTTTTGGAAATAGATTTTTTGGTTCCCGTCACTGAAGCCTTAATTGCATATCAGAGTGGCGATTACACTCACTGTCTTTGAACCCGCACAGGGGGAAGAGCTTTCATTCCTTAATATTTTTTTTGACACTGAGCTAAAGATGGGAAAAATTCCAACAAAATGAGCTAAAATTCATATCAATCGGTTAACGTATGCACGCGCAGCGTCTCTTTGAAAAAGGTGCTTGATGTGTGATTTTGTCTTTCCTTTTCCCATTCATTCCTATGGGACTTTTATTTGGGAGTTTTTTGGGAATAGCGTCGCCATGGTAACTGGGAATTCTTATAAAAATAATAGCGCACCGAGTCAGATCGAGCCGCATCGTTTGATACCTCATTTGTCCCGGTGCGATCTACGGTACGGGCCGCATTTTAGCAGAAAAAAACGCGGAAGATTAAAAAATAAGAAAAAAAACTAGAAAAATTCCCGCGGAAATTTTGAATGGGCCTGCTAACTCTTTTCAATGAGCTGAACAGTTTAAACTTTCAACCATTGAAATCGGTCAAGAAATGTGCAAGTTAACAATAATCAACAGTATGTTACTGCCCCTTTAAGAAACATGCACATTCACGCACACACATTTGATTTTAAGTAACATTTCAATGAGCTGAACAGTTTAAAATTTAAACCATTGAAATCGGTCAAGAAATGTGGAAGTTCAACACAATCAAGTATCTCACTGCCCCTTTACAAAACATGCACATTCACGCACACACATTTGATTTTAAGTTGTGAGGAGACGTCACGCACCAACACTCCATTGATTTGTATAGGATTACGCTCACCTCAAACAAAAGCCTCTCGCGACTTAACGGTTGAAGATGCAGATTCCAGAAATGGCTCGTTAGAACGGCAAGGGTTTGGGGAACGCGAGCATGTTCTCAGTTTTTTAATCGGATGAAAAATGACCAAATGAGAGCAGGTTGAAAACTTATGATTGATCGAAAATGAAGAGGCAAAAACGGCGAAAATTACATGGAGGAGATAGGCGCCAAAGTCCGACTTCTCCTCGCTTAAAGTGAAAATAAAGGTACTAAATGACACCGTAGCCAAATAAAACTTAGTTCTTCAGAAAGCAGAGGCTTGTGGCTACAAAATGTGCGAATTTGATGTCTAGTGAGCAAAGATTGTGGCCATGGTGACGAGTTGAAGTGAAACTTTTGGAAATAGATTTTTTGGTTCCCGTCACTGAAGCCTTAATTAGTCACACTCTAAATAGGCGACTTTTCCCCTTTGCTCACTGTCTTTGAACCCTCACAGGGGGGAGAGCTTTCATTCCTTAAAATTTTTTTTGACACTGAGCTAAAGATGACAAAAATTCCAACAAAATGAGCTAATTTTCATATCGGTCGGTTAATGTATGCGCGCGCAGCGTGTCTTTGAAAAAGGTGCTTGATTGGAGTTGATCTCTTTCGGATTCCCATTCATTCCTATGGGACTTTATTTGGGAGTTTTTTGGGAATAGCGTCGCCATGGTAACTGGGAATTCTTATAAAAATAATAGCGCAGCGAGTCAGATCGAGCCGCATCGTTTGATACCTCTTTTGTCCCGGTGCGATCTACGGTTCGGGCCCTATTTTTGCGGAAAAGTCGCTGGAAGATGATATAAAAATAATAATATTAAACACTTTTTTCTAGGATAGTAATATGTGCCTGCTTGCTCCGCAAGCAGCAGCTTCGCTGCTGCTTGCTCCGCTTAGCAGGCCCATAATAAACCCTTTTTCTAGGATAGTAATATGTGCCTGCTTGCTCCGCAAGCAGCAGCTTCGCTGCTGCTTGCTCCGCTTAGCAGGCCCATAATAACTAGAAAAATTCCCGCGGAAATTTTGAATGGGCCTGCTAACTCTTTTCAATGAGCTGAACAGTTTAAACTTTCAACCATTGAAATCGCTCAAGAAATGTGCAAGTTAACCAAAATCAACAGTATGTTACTGCCCCTTTAAGAAACATGCACATTCACGCACACACATTTGATTTTAAGTAACATTTCAATGAGCTGAACAGTTTAAAATTCAAACCATTGAAATCGGTCAAGAAATGTGCAAGTTAACCATAATCAAGATCAAATAAAGTATCTTACTGCCCCTTTAAGAAACATGCACATTCACGCACACACATTTGATTTTAAGTAACATTTCAATGAGCTGAACAGTTTAAAATTCAAACCATTGAAATCGGTCAAGAAATGTGGAATCTACCATAATTAACAGTATCTCACTGCCCCTTTACAAAACATGCACATTCACGCACACACATTTGATTTTAAGTAACATTTCAATGAGCTGAACAGTTTAAAATTCAAACCATTGAAATCGGTCAAGAAATGTGGAATCTACCATAATTAACAGTATCTCACTGCCCCTTTACAAAACATGCACATTCACGCACACACATTTGATTTTAAGTTGTGAGGAGACGTCACGCACCAACACTCCATTGATTTGTATAGGATTACGCTCACCTCAAACAAAAGCCTCTCGCGACTTAACGGTTGAAGATGCAGATTCCAGACATGGCTCGTTAGAACGGCAAGGGTTTGGGGAACGCGAGCATGTTCTCAGTTTTTTAATCGGATGAAAAATGACCAAATGAGAGCAGGTTGAAAACTTATGATTGATCGAAAATGAAGAGGCAAAAACGGCGAAAATTACATTGAAAAGAGATCAAAAATGTGCGACTTCTCCTCGCTTAAAGTGAAAATAAAGGTACTAAATGACACCTTAGCCAAATAAAACTTAGTTCTTCAGAAAGCAGAGGCTTGTGGCTACAAAATGTGCGAATTTGATGTCTAGTGAGCAAAGATTGTGGCCATGGTGACGAGTTGAAGTGAAACTTTTGGAAATAGATTTTTTGGTTCCCGTCACTGAAGCCTTAATTGGGTATCAGAGTGGCGATTACACTCACTGTCTTTGAACCCGCACAGGGGGAAGAGCTTTCATTCCTTAATTTTTTTTTTGACACTGAGTTAAAGATGACAAAAATTCCAACAAAATGAGCTAATTTTCATATCAATCGGTTAACGTATGCGCGCGCAGCGTCTCTTTGAAAAAGGTGCTTGATGTGTGATTTTGTCTTTCCTTTTCCCATTCATTCCTATGGGACTTTTATTTGGGAGTTTTTTGGGAATAGCATCGGCATGGTAACTGGGAATTCTTATAAAAATAATGCCGCACCGAGTCAGATCGAGCCGCATCGTTTGATACCTCATTCGTGCCGGTGCGATCTACGGTACGGGCCGCATTTTAGCAGAAAAAATCGTGGAATAAAATATAAAAAAAATAATAAAAACTAGAAAAATTCCCGCGGAAATTTTGAATGGGCCTGCTAACTCTTTTCAATGAGCTGAACAGTTTAAACTTTCAACCATTGAAATCGCTCAAGAAATGTGGAAGTTAACCAAAATCAACAGTATGTTACTGCCCCTTTAAGAAACATGCACATTCACGCACACACATTTGATTTTAACTAACATTTCAATGAGCTGAACAGTTTAAAATTTCAACCATTGAAATCGCTCAAGAAATGTGCAAGTTAACCATAATCAAGATCAAATAAAGTATCTTACTGTCCCTTTAAGAAATATGCACATTCACGCACACACATTTGATTTTAACCAACATTTCAATGAGCTGAACAGTTTAAAATTCAAACCATTGAAATCGCTCAAGAAATGTAAAAGTTAACCATAATCAACAATATGTTACTGCCCCTTTAAGAAACATGCACATTCACGCACACACATTTGATTTTAAGTAACATTTCAATGAGCTGAACAGTTTAAAATTCAAACCATTGAAATCGGTCAAGAAATGTGGAATCTACCATAATTAACAGTATCTCACTGCCCCTTTACAAAACATGCACATTCACGCACACACATTTGATTTGAAGTTGTGAGGAGACGTCACGCACCAACACTCCATTGATTTGTATAGGATTACGCTCACCTCAAACAAAAGCCTCTCGCGACTTAACGGTTGAAGATGCAGATTCCAGAAATGGCTCGTTAGAACGGCAAGGGTTTGGGGAACGCGAGCATGTTCTCAGTTTTTTAATCGGATGAAAAATGACCAAATGAGAGCAGGTTGAAAACTTATGATTGATCGAAAATGAAGAGGGAAAAAGGGCGAAAATTACATTGAAAAGAGATCAAAAATGTGCGACTTCTCCTCGCTTAAAGTGAAAATAAAGGTACTAAATGACACCTTAGCCAAATAAAACTTAGTTCTTCAGAAAGCAGAGGCTTGTGGCTACAAAATGTGCGAATTTGATGTCTAGTGAGCAAAGATTGTGGCCATGGTGACGAGTTGAAGTGAAACTTTTGGAAATAGATTTTTTGGTTCCCGTCACTGAAGCCTTAATTGGGTATCAGAGTGGCGATTACACTCACTGTCTTTGAACCCGCACAGGGGGAAGAGCTTTCATTCCTTAATTTTTTTTTTGACACTGAGCTAAAGATGGGAAAAATTCCAACAAAATGAGCTAAAATTCATATCAATCGGTTAACGTATGCACGCGCAGCGTCTCTTTGAAAAAGGTGCTTGATGTGTGATTTTGTCTTTCCTTTTCCCATTCATTCCTATGGGACTTTTATTTGGGAGTTTTTTGGGAATAGCGTCGCCATGGTAACTGGGAATTCTTATAAAAATAATAGCGCACCGAGTCAGATCGAGCCGCATCGTTTGATACCTCATTTGTCCCGGTGCGATCTACGGTACGGGCCGCATTTTAGCAGAAAAAAACGCGGAAGATTAAAAAATAAGAAAAAAAATAAACCCTTTTTCTAGGATAGTAATATGTGCCTGCTTGCTCCGCAAGCAGCAGCTTCGCTGCTGCTTGCTCCGCTTAGCAGGCCCATAACTAGAAAAATTCCCGCGGAAATTTTGAATGGGCCTGCTAACTCGCGTGGAAACACGCAATAAAAATAACATTTAAACCATTGAAATCGGTCAAGAAATGTGCAAGTTAACCATAATCAAGATCAAATAAAGTATCTTACTGTCCCTTTAAGAAATATGCACATTCACGCACACACATTTGATTTTAACCAACATTTCAATGAGCTGAACAGTTTAAAATTTAAACCATTGAAATCGCTCAAGAAATGTGCAAGTTAACCATAATCAACAGTATGTTACTGCCCCTTTAAGAAACATGCACATTCACGCACACACATTTGATTTTAAGTAACATTTCAATGAGCTGAACAGTTTAAAATTCAAACCATTGAAATCGGTCAAGAAATGTGGAATCTACCATAATTAACAGTATCTCACTGCCCCTTTACAAAACATGCACATTCACGCACACACATTTGATTTTAAGTTGTGAGGAGACGTCACGCACCAACACTCCATTGATTTGTATAGGATTACGCTCACCTCAAACAAAAGCCTCTCGCGACTTAACGGTTGAAGATGCAGATTCCAGAAATGGCTGGTTAGAACGGCAAGGGTTTGGGGAACGCGAGCATGTTCTCAGTTTTTTAATCGGATGAAAAATGACCAAATGAGAGCAGGTTGAAAACTTATGATTGATCGAAAATGAAGAGGGAAAAAACGGCGAAATTAACATGGAGGAGATAGGCGCCAAAGTCCGACTTCTCCTCGCTTAAAGTGAAAATAAAGGTACTAAATGACACCTTAGCCAAATAAAACTTAGTTTTTCAGAAAGCAGAGGCTTGTGGCTACAAAATGTGCGAATTTGAGGTCTAGTGAGCAAAGATTGTGGCCATGGTGACGAGTTGAAGTGAAACTTTTGGAAATAAGATTTTTTGGTTCCCGTCACTGAAGCCTTAATTGCATATCAGAGTGGCGATTACACTCACTGTCTTTGAACCCGCACAGGGGGAAGAGCTTTCATTCCTTAATATTTTTTTTGACACTGAGCTAAAGATGGGAAAAATTCCAACAAAATGAGCTAAAATTCATATCAATCGGTTAACGTATGCGCGCGCAGCGTGTCTTTGAAAAAGGTGCTTGATGTGTGATTTTGTCTTTCCTTTTCCCATTCATTCCTATGGGACTTTTATTTGGGAGTTTTTTGGGAATAGCATCGCCATGGTAAGTGGGAATTCTTAGAAAAATAATGCCGCATCGAGTCAGATCGAGCCGCATCGTTTGATACTTCATTTGTCCCGGTGCGATGTACGGTACGGGCTGCATTCTTGCGGAAAAAACTGTGGAAGATTAAAAAATAAGATTAAGAACTAGAAAAATTCCCGCGGAAATTTTGAATGGGCCTGCTAACTCTTTTCAATGAGCTGAACAGTTTAAACTTTCAACCATTGAAATCGGTCAAGAAATGTGGAAGTTATAATCAACTAAAAGTATTACTGGCCCTTTAAGAAACATGCACATTCACGCACATACATTTGATTTTAACTAACATTTCAATGAGCTGAACAGTTTAAAATTTCAACCATTGAAATCGCTCAAGAAATGTAAAAGTTAACCATAATCAAGATCAAATAAAGTATCTTACTGTCCCTTTAAGAAATATGCACATTCACGCACACACATTAGATTTTAACTAACATTTCAATGAGCTGAACAGTTTAAAATTTAAACCGTTGAAATCGCTCAAGAAATGTGCAAGTTAACCATAATCAAGATCAAATAAAGTATCTTACTGCCCCTTTAAGAAACATGCACATTCACGCACACACATTTGATTTTAAGTAACATTTCAATGAGCTGAACAGTTTAAAATTCAAACCATTGAAATCGGTCAAGAAATGTGGAATCTACCATAATTAACAGTATCTCACTGCCCCTTTACAAAACATGCACATTCACGCACACACATTTGATTTTAAGTTGTGAGGAGACGTCACGCACCAACACTCCATTGATTTGTATAGGATTACGCTCACCTCAAACAAAAGCCTCTCGCGACTTAACGGTTGAAGATGCAGATTCCAGAAATGGCTCGTTAGAACGGCAAGGGTTTGGGGAACGCGAGCATGTTCTCAGTTTTTTAATCGGATGAAAAATGACCAAATGAGAGCAGGTTGAAAACTTATGATTGATCGAAAATGAAGAGGGAAAAACGGCGAAAATTACATTGAAAAGAGATCAAAAATGTGCGACTTCTCCTCGCTTAAAGTGAAAATAAAGGTACTAAATGACACCTTAGCCAAATAAAAATTAGTTCTTCAGAAAGCAGAGGCTTGTGGCTACAAAATGTGCGAATTTGATGTCTAGTGAGCAAAGATTGTGGCCATGGTGACAAGTTGAAGTGAAACTTTTGGAAATAGATTTTTTGGTTCCCGTCACTGAAGCCTTAATTGGGTATCAGAGTGGCGATTACACTCACTGTCTTTGAACCCGCACAGGGGGAAGAGCTTTCATTCCTTAATTTTTTTTTTGACACTGAGTTAAAGATGACAAAAATTCCAACAAAATGAGCTAATTTTCATATCAATCGGTTAACGTATGCGCGCGCAGCGTCTCTTTGAAAAAGGTGCTTGATGTGTGATTTTGTCTTTCCTTTTCCCATTCATTCCTATGGGACTTTTATTTGGGAGTTTTTTGGGAATAGCGTCGCCATGGTAACTGGGAATTCTTATAAAAATAATGCCGCACCGAGTCAGATCGAGCCGCATCGTTTGATACCTCATTTGTCCCGGTGCGATGTACGGTACGGGCCGCATTCTTGCGGAAAAACCCGTGGAAGATAATATAATAAGTTGAAAAATAATAAACCCCTTTTCTAGGATAGTAATATGTGCCTGCTTGCTCCGCAAGCAGCAGCTTCGCTGCTGCTTGCTCCGCTTAGCAGGCCCATAATAAAAAAAATAAACCCCTTTTCTAGGATAGTAATATGTGCCTGCTTGCTCCGCAAGCAGCAGCTTCGCTGCTGCTTGCTCCGCTTAGCAGGCCCATAATAAAAACTAGAAAAATTCCCGCGGAAATTTTGAATGGGCCTGCTAACTCTTTTCAATGAGCCGAACAGTTTAAACTTTCAACCATTGAAATCGGTCAAGAAATGTGGAAGTTAACCATAATCAAGATCAAATAAAGTATCTTACTGTCCCTTTAAGAAATATGCACATTCACGCACACACATTTGATTTTAACCAACATTTCAATGAGCTGAACAGTTTAAAATTTAAACCATTGAAATCGGTCAAGAAATGTGCAAGTTAACTAAAATCAACAGTATGTTACTGCCCCTTTAAGAAACATGCACATTCACGCACACACATTTGATTTTAAGTAACATTTCAATGAGCTGAACAGTTTAAAATTCAAACCATTGAAATCGGTCAAGAAATGTGGAATCTACCATAATTAACAGTATCTCACTGCCCCTTTACAAAACATGCACATTCACGCACACACATTTGATTTTAAGTTGTGAGGAGACGTCACGCACCAACACTCCATTGATTTGTATAGGATTACGCTCACCTCAAACAAAAGCCTCTCGCGACTTAACGGTTGAAGATGCAGATTCCAGAAATGGCTCGTTAGAACGGCAAGGGTTTGGGGAACGCGAGCATGTTCTCAGTTTTTTAATCGGATGAAAAATGACCAAATGAGAGCAGGTTGAAAACTTATGATTGATCGAAAATGAAGAGGGAAAAACGGCGAAAATTACATTGAAAAGAGATCAAAAATGTGCGACTTCTCCTCGCTTAAAGTGAAAATAAAGGTACTAAATGACACCTTAGCCAAATAAAAATTAGTTCTTCAGAAAGCAGAGGCTTGTGGCTACAAAATGTGCGAATTTGATGTCTAGTGAGCAAAGATTGTGGCCATGGTGACGAGTTGAAGTGAAACTTTTGGAAATAGATTTTTTGGTTCCCGTCACTGAAGCCTTAATTGGGTATCAGAGTGGCGATTACACTCACTGTCTTTGAACCCGCACAGGGGGAAGAGCTTTCATTCCTTAATTTTTTTTTTGACACTGAGTTAAAGATGACAAAAATTCCAACAAAATGAGCTAATTTTCATATCAATCGGTTAACGTATGCGCGCGCAGCGTCTCTTTGAAAAAGGTGCTTGATGTGTGATTTTGTCTTTCCTTTTCCCATTCATTCCTATGGGACTTTTATTTGGGAGTTTTTTGGGAATAGCGTCGCCATGGTAACTGGGAATTCTTATAAAAATAATAGCGCACCGAGTCTGATCGAGCCGCATCGTTTGATACCTCATTTGTCCCGGTGCGATCTACGGTACGGGCCGCATTTTAGCAGAAAAAACGCGGAAGATTAAAAAATAAGAAAAAAAACTAGAAAAATTCCCGCGGAAATTTTGAATGGGCCTGCTAACTCTTTTCAATGAGCTGAACAGTTTAAACTTTCAACCATTGAAATCGCTCAAGAAATGTGCAAGTTAACCATAATCTACTAAAAGTATTACTGCCCCTTTAAGAAACATGCACATTCACGCACACACATTTGATTTTAACTAACATTTCAATGAGCTGAACAGTTTAAAATTTAAACCATTGAAATCAGTCAAGAAATGTGGAAGTTCACCATAATCAACATCAACTAAAAGTATCTTACTGCCCCTTTACAAAACATGCACATTCACGCACACACATTTGATTTTAAGTAACATTTCAATGAGCTGAACAGTTTAAACTTTCAACCATTGAAATGGGTCAAGAAATGTGCAAGTTAACCATAATCAACAGTATGTTACTGCCCCTTTAAGAAACATGCACATTCACGCACACACATTTGATTTTAAGTAACATTTCAATGAGCTGAACAGTTTAAAATTCAAACCATTGAAATCGGTCAAGAAATGTGGAATCTACCATAATTAACAGTATCTCACTGCCCCTTTACAAAACATGCACATTCACGCACACACATTTGATTTTAAGTTGTGAGGAGACGTCACGCACCAACACTCCATTGATTTGTATAGGATTACGCTCACCTCAAACAAAAGCCTCTCGCGACTTAACGGTTGAAGATGCAGATTCCAGAAATGGCTCGTTAGAACGGCAAGGGTTTGGGGAACGCGAGCATGTTCTCAGTTTTTTAATCGGATGAAAAATGACCAAATGAGAGCAGGTTGAAAACTTATGATTGATCGAAAATGAAGAGGGAAAAAGGGCGAAAATTACATTGAAAAGAGATCAAAAATGTGCGACTTCTCCTCGCTTAAAGTGAAAATAAAGGTACTAAATGACACCTTAGCCAAATAAAACTTAGTTCTTCAGAAAGCAGAGGCTTGTGGCTACAAAATGTGCGAATTTGATGTCTAGTGAGCAAAGATTGTGGCCATGGTGACGAGTTGAAGTGAAACTTTTGGAAATAGATTTTTTGGTTCCCGTCACTGAAGCCTTAATTAGTCACACTCTAAATAGGCGACTTTTCCCCTTTGCTCACTGTCTTTGAACCCTCACAGGGGGGAGAGCTTTCATTCCTTAATTTTTTTTTTGACACTGAGCTAAAGATGACAAAAATTCCAACAAAATGAGCTAATTTTCATATCGGTCGGTTAACGTATGCGCGCGCAGCGTGTCTTTGAAAAAGGTGCTTGATTGGAGTTGATCTCTTTCGGATTCCCATTCATTCCTATGGGACTTTATTTGGGAGTTTTTTGGGAATAGCGTCGCCATGGTAACTGGGAATTCTTATAAAAATAATAGCGCAGCGAGTCAGATCGAGCCGCATCGTTTGATACCTCTTTTGTCCCGGTGCGATCTACGGTTCGGGCCGCATTTTTGCGGAAAAGTCGGTGGAAGAATAAAAAAGAAAAAAAATAACTAGAAAAATTCCCGCGGAAATTTTGAATGGGCCTGCTAACTCTTTTCAATGAGCTGAACAGTTTAAACTTTCAACCATTGAAATCGCTCAAGAAATGTGGAAGTTAACCATAATCTACTAAAAGTATTACTGCCCCTTTAAGAAACATGCACATTCACGCACACACATTTGATTTTAAGTAACATTTCAATGAGCTGAACAGTTTAAAATTTAAACTATTGAAATCGGTCAAGAAATGTGGAATCTACCATAATCAACAGTATGTTACTGCCCCTTTAAGAAACATGCACATTCACGCACACACATTTGATTTTAAGTAACATTTCAATGAGCTGAACAGTTTAAAATTCAAACCATTGAAATCGGTCAAGAAATGTGGAAGTTAACCATAATCAACACTATGTTACTGCCCCTTTAAGAAACATGCACATTCACGCACACACATTTGATTTTAAGTAACATTTCAATGAGCTGAACAGTTTAAAATTCAAACCATTGAAATCGCTCAAGAAATGTGGAATCTACCATAACTAACAGTATCTCACTGCCCCTTTACAAAACATGCACATTCACGCACACACATTTGATTTTAAGTTGTGAGGAGACGTCACGCACCAACACTCCATTGATTTGTATAGGATTACGCTCCCCTCAAACAAAAGCCTCTCGCGACTTAACGGTTGAAGATGCAGATTCCAGAAATGGCTCGTTAGAACGGCAAGGGTTTGGGGAACGCGAGCATGTTCTCAGTTTTTTAATCGGATGAAAAATGACCAAATGAGAGCAGGTTGAAAACTTATGATTGATCGAAAATGAAGAGGGAAAAAACGGCGAAATTAACATGGAGGAGATAGGCGTCAAAGTCCGACTTCTCCTCGCTTAAAGTGAAAATAAAGGTACTAAATGACACCGTAGCCAAATAAAACTTAGTTCTTCAGAAAGCAGAGGCTTGTGGCTACAAAATGTGCGAATTTGATGTCTAGTGAGCAAAGATTGTGGCCATGGTGACGAGTTGAAGTGAAACTTTTGGAAATAGATTTTTTGGTTCCCGTCACTGAAGCCTTAATTAGTCACACTCTAAATAGGCGACTTTTCCCCTTTGCTCACTGTCTTTGAACCCTCACAGGGGGGAGAGCTTTCATTCCTTAAAATTTTTTTTGACACTGAGCTAAAGATGACAAAAATTCCAACAAAATGAGCTAATTTTCATATCGGTCGGTTAATGTATGCGCGCGCAGCGTGTCTTTGAAAAAGGTGCTTGATTGGAGTTGATCTCTTTCGGATTCCCATTCATTCCTATGGGACTTTATTTGGGAGTTTTTTGGGAATAGCGTCGCCATGGTAACTGGGAATTCTTATAAAAATAATAGCGCAGCGAGTCAGATCGAGCCGCATCGTTTGATACCTCTTTTGTCCCGGTGCGATCTACGGTTCGGGCCCTATTTTTGCGGAAAAGTCGCTGGAAGATGATATAAAAATAAGAAGAATAATATTAAACCCTTTTTTCTAGGATAGTAATATGTGCCTGCTTGCTCCGCAAGCAGCAGCTTCGCTGCTGCTTGCTCCGCTTAGCAGGCCCATAATAAACCCTTTTTCTAGGGTGGATAGTAATATGTGCCTGCTTGCTCCGCAAGCAGCAGCTTCGCTGCTGCTTGCTCCGCTTAGCAGGCCCATAATAAACCCTTTTTCTAGGATAGTAATATGTGCCTGCTTGCTCCGCAAGCAGCAGCTTCGCTGCTGCTTGCTCCGCTTAGCAGGCCCATAACTAGAAAAATTCCCGCGGAAATTTTGAATGGGCCTGCTAACTCTTTTCAATGAGCTGAACAGTTTAAACTTTCAACCATTGAAATCGCTCAAGAAATGTGCAAGTTAACCAAAATCAACAGTATGTTACTGCCCCTTTAAGAAACATGCACATTCACGCACACACATTTGATTTTAACTAACATTTCAATGAGCTGAACAGTTTAAACTTTCAACCATTGAAATCGGTCAAGAAATGTGGAAGTTAACCATAATCAACAGTATGTTACTGCCCCTTTAAGAAACATGCACATTCACGCACACACATTTGATTTTAAGTAACATTTCAATGAGCTGAACAGTTTAAAATTCAAACCATTGAAATCGGTCAAGAAATGTGGAATCTACCATAATTAACAGTATCTCACTGCCCCTTTACAAAACATGCACATTCACGCACACACATTTGATTTTAAGTTGTGAGGAGACGTCACGCACCAACACTCCATTGATTTGTATAGGATTACGCTCACCTCAAACAAAAGCCTCTCGCGACTTAACGGTTGAAGATGCAGATTCCAGAAATGGCTCGTTAGAACGGCAAGGGTTTGGGGAACGCGAGCATGTTCTCAGATTTTTAATCGGATGAAAAATGACCAAATGAGAGCAGGTTGAAAACTTATGATTGATCGAAAATGAAGAGGGAAAAAACGGCGAAATTAACATGGAGGAGATAGGCGTCAAAGTCCGACTTCTCCTCGCTTAAAGTGAAAATAAAGGTACTAAATGACACCGTAGCCAAATAAAACTTAGTTCTTCAGAAAGCAGAGGCTTGTGGCTACAAAATGTGCGAATTTGAGGTCTAGTGAGCAAAGATTGTGGCCATGGTGACGAGTTGAAGTGAAACTTTTGGAAATAGATTTTTTGGTTCCCGTCACTGAAGCCTTAATTAGTCACACTCTAAATAGGCGACTTTTCCCCTTTGCTCACTGTCTTTGAACCCTCACAGGGGGGAGAGCTTTCATTCCTTAAAATTTTTTTTGACACTGAGCTAAAGATGACAAAAATTCCAACAAAATGAGCTAATTTTCATATCGGTCGGTTAATGTATGCGCGCGCAGCGTGTCTTTGAAAAAGGTGCTTGATTGGAGTTGATCTCTTTCGGATTCCCATTCATTCCTATGGGACTTTATTTGGGAGTTTTTTGGGAATAGCGTCGCCATGGTAACTGGGAATTCTTAGAAAAATAATGCCGCACCGAGTCAGATCGAGCCGCATCGTTTGATACCTCATTCGTGCCGGTGCGATCTACGGTACGGGCCGCATTTTTGCGGAAAAATCGTGGAATAAAATATAAAAAAAATAACTAGAAAAATTCCCGCGGAAATTTTGAATGGGCCTGCTAACTCTTTTCAATGAGCTGAACAGTTTAAACTTTCAACCATTGAAATCGCTCAAGAAATGTGCAAGTTAACCATAATCTACTAAAAGTGTTACTGCCCCTTTAAGAAACATGCACATTCACGCAGACACATTTGATTTTAAGTAACATTTCAATGCGCTGAACAGTTTAAAATTCAAACCATTGAAATCGGTCAAGAAATGTAAAAGTTAACCATAATCAAGATCAAATAAAGTATCTTACTGTCCCTTTAAGAAATATGCACATTCACGCACACACATTTGATTTTAAGCAACATTTCAATGAGCTGAACAGTTTAAAATTCAAACCATTGAAATCGGTCAAGAAATGTGGAATCTACCATAATTAACAGTATCTCACTGCCCCTTTACAAAACATGCACATTCACGCACACACATTTGATTTTAAGTTGTGAGGAGACGTCACGCACCAACACTCCATTGATTTGTATAGGATTACGCTCACCTCAAACAAAAGCCTCTCGCGACTTAACGGTTGAAGATGCAGATTCCAGAAATGGCTCGTTAGAACGGCAAGGGTTTGGGGAACGCGAGCATGTTCTCAGTTTTTTAATCGGATGAAAAATGACCAAATGAGAGCAGGTTGAAAACTTATGATTGATCGAAAATGAAGAGGCAAAAACGGCGAAAATTACATTGAAAAGAGATCAAAAATGTGCGACTTCTCCTCGCTTAAAGTGAAAATAAAGGTACTAAATGACACCTTAGCCAAATAAAACTTAGTTCTTCAGAAAGCAGAGGCTTGTGGCTACAAAATGTGCGAATTTGATGTCTAGTGAGCAAAGATTGTGGCCATGGTGACGAGTTGAAGTGAAACTTGAAATCAATTTTTTTCTCTGTCTTCACTCTGTTTCTTAATTGGTCCGCTCTAGCTCATGCAATACACACACATGGGATAAAGGATATTTCACTCACTGTCTTTGAACCCTCACAGGGGGGAGAGCTTTCATTCCTTAATTTTTTTTTGACACTGAGCTAAAGATGACAAAAATTCCAACAAAATGAGCTATTTTTCATATCGGTCGGTTAATGTATGCGCGCGCAGCGTGTCTTTGAAAAAGGTGCTTGATTGGAGTTGATCTCTTTCGGATTCCCATTCATTCCTATGGGACTTTATTTGGGAGTTTTTTGGGAATAGCGTCGCCATGGTAACTGGGAATTCTTAGAAAAATAATGCCGCACCGAGTCAGATCGAGCCGCATCGTTTGATACCTCATTCGTGCCGGTGCGATCTACGGTACGGGCCGCATTTTAGCAGAAAATTCGTGGAAGGATGATATAATAATAACACCAATAAACCCTTTTTTCTAGGATAGTAATATGTGCCTGCTTGCTCCGCAAGCAGCAGCTTCGCTGCTGCTTGCTCCGCTTAGCAGGCCCATAATAACTAGAAAAATTCCCGCGGAAATTTTGAATGGGCCTGCTAACTCTTTTCAATGAGCTGAACAGTTTAAACTTTCAACCATTGAAATCGCTCAAGAAATGTGGAAGTTAACCATAATCTACTAAAAGTATTACTGCCCCTTTAAGAAACATGCACATTCACGCACACACATTTGATTTTAACTAACATTTCAATGAGCTGAACAGTTTAAAATTTAAACCATTGAAATCAGTCAAGAAATGTGGAAGTTCACCATAATCAACATCAACTAAAAGTATCTTACTGCCCCTTTACAAAACATGCACATTCACGCACACACATTTGATTTTAAGTAACATTTCAATGAGCTGAACAGTTTAAAATTTAAACCATTGAAATCGGTCAAGAAATGTGGAATCTACCATAATCAACAGTATGTTACTGCCCCTTTAAGAAACATGCACATTCACGCACACACATTTGATTTTAAGTAACATTTCAATGAGCTGAACAGTTTAAACTTTCAACCATTGAAATGGGTCAAGAAATGTGGAAGTTAACCATAATCAACACTATGTTACTGCCCCTTTAAGAAACATGCACATTCACGCACACACATTTGATTTTAAGTAACATTTCAATGAGCTGAACAGTTTAAAATTCAAACCATTGAAATCGGTCAAGAAATGTGGAATCTACCATAATTAACAGTATCTCACTGCCCCTTTACAAAACATGCACATTCACGCACACACATTTGATTTTAAGTTGTGAGGAGACGTCACGCACCAACACTCCATTGATTTGTATAGGATTACGCTCACCTCAAACAAAAGCCTCTCGCGACTTAACGGTTGAAGATGCAGATTCCAGAAATGGCTCGTTAGAACGGCAAGGGTTTGGGGAACGCGAGCATGTTCTCAGTTTTTTAATCGGATGAAAAATGACCAAATGAGAGCAGGTTGAAAACTTATGATTGATCGAAAATGAAGAGGGAAAAAAGGGCGAAATTTACATGGAGGAGATAGGCGCCAAAGTCCGACTTCTCCTCGCTTAAAGTGAAAATAAAGGTACTAAATGACACCTTAGCCAAATAAAACTTAGTTTTTCAGAAAGCAGAGGCTTGTGGCTACAAAATGTGCGAATTTGATGTCTAGTGAGCAAAGATTGTGGCCATGGTGACGAGTTGAAGTGAAACTTTTGGAAATAGATTTTTTGGTTCCCGTCACTGAAAGCTTAATTGGGTATCAGAGTGGCGATTACACTCACTGTCTTTGAACCCGCACAGGGGGAAGAGCTTTCATTCCTTAATTTTTTTTTTGACACTGAGCTAAAGATGGGAAAAATTCCAACAAAATGAGCTAAAATTCATATCAATCGGTTAACGTATGCGCGCGCAGCATCTCTTTGAAAAAGGTGCTTGATGTGTGATTTTGTCTTTCCTTTTCCCATTCATTCCTATGGGACTTTTATTTGGGAGTTTTTTGGGAATAGCGTCGCCATGGTAACTGGGAATTCTTAGAAAAATAATGCCGCACCGAGTCAGATCGAGCCGCATCGTTTGATACCTCATTCGTGCCGGTGCGATCTACGGTACGGGCCGCATTCTTGCGGAAAAATCGTGGAAGATGATATAATAATAAACGCAACAATAAACCCTTTTTTCTAGGATAGTAATATGTGCCTGCTTGCTCCGCAAGCAGCAGCTTCGCTGCTGCTTGCTCCGCTTAGCAGGCCCATAATAAAAATAAACCCTTTTCTAGGGTGGATAGTAATATGTGCCTGCTTGCTCCGCAAGCAGCAGCTTCGCTGCTGCTTGCTCCGCTTAGCAGGCCCATAACTAGAAAAATTCCCGCGGAAATTTTGAATGGGCCTGCTAACTCTTTTCAATGAGCTGAACAGTTTAAACTTTCAACCATTGAAATCGGTCAAGAAATGTGGAAGTTATAATCAACTAAAAGTATTACTGGCCCTTTAAGAAACATGCACATTCACGCACATACATTTGATTTTAACTAACATTTCAATGAGCTGAACAGTTTAAAATTTCAACCATTGAAATCGCTCAAGAAATGTAAAAGTTAACCATAATCAAGATCAAATAAAGTATCTTACTGTCCCTTTAAGAAATATGCACATTCACGCACACACATTAGATTTTAACTAACATTTCAATGAGCTGAACAGTTTAAAATTTAAACCGTTGAAATCGCTCAAGAAATGTGCAAGTTAACCATAATCAAGATCAAATAAAGTATCTTACTGCCCCTTTAAGAAACATGCACATTCACGCACACACATTTGATTTTAAGTAACATTTCAATGAGCTGAACAGTTTAAAATTCAAACCATTGAAATCGGTCAAGAAATGTGGAATCTACCATAATTAACAGTATCTCACTGCCCCTTTACAAAACATGCACATTCACGCACACACATTTGATTTTAAGTTGTGAGGAGACGTCACGCACCAACACTCCATTGATTTGTATAGGATTACGCTCACCTCAAACAAAAGCCTCTCGCGACTTAACGGTTGAAGATGCAGATTCCAGAAATGGCTCGTTAGAACGGCAAGGGTTTGGGGAACGCGAGCATGTTCTCAGTTTTTTAATCGGATGAAAAATGACCAAATGAGAGCAGGTTGAAAACTTATGATTGATCGAAAATGAAGAGGGAAAAAACGGCGAAATTAACATGGAGGAGATAGGCGTCAAAGTCCGACTTCTCCTCGCTTAAAGTGAAAATAAAGGTACTAAATGACACCGTAGCCAAATAAAACGTAGTTTTTCAGAAAGCAGAGGCTTGTGGCTACAAAATGTGTGAATTTGATGTCTAGTGAGCAAAGATTGTGGCCATGGTGACGAGTTGAAGTGAAACTTTTGGAAATATATTTTTTGGTTCCCGTCACTGAAGCCTTAATTGCATATCAGAGTGGCGATTACACTCACTGTCTTTGAACCCGCACAGGGGGAAGAGCTTTCATTCCTTAATATTTTTTTTGACACTGAGCTAAAGATGGGAAAAATTCCAACAAAATGAGCTAAAATTCATATCAATCGGTTAACGTATGCACGCGCAGCGTCTCTTTGAAAAAGGTGCTTGATGTGTGATTTTGTCTTTCCTTTTCCCATTCATTCCTATGGGACTTTTATTTGGGAGTTTTTTGGGAATAGCGTCGCCATGGTAACTGGGAATTCTTATAAAAATAATAGCGCAGCGAGTCAGATCGAGCCGCATCGTTTGATACCTCTTTTGTCCCGGTGCGATCTACGGTTCGGGCCCTATTTTTGCGGAAAAGTCGCTGGAAGATGATATAAAAATAACTAGAAAAATTCCCGCGGAAATTTTGAATGGGCCTGCTAACTCTTTTCAATGAGCTGAACAGTTTAAACTTTCAACCATTGAAATCGGTCAAGAAATGTGCAAGTTAACCATAATCTACTAAAAGTATTACTGCCCCTTTAAGAAACATGCACATTCACGCACACACATTTGATTTTAACCAACATTTCAATGAGCTGAACAGTTTAAAATTTCAACCATTGAAATCGCTCAAGAAATGTAAAAGTTAACCAAAATCAACAGTATGTTACTGCCCCTTTAAGAAACATGCACATTCACGCACACACATTTGATTTTAAGTAACATTTCAATGAGCTGAACAGTTTAAAATTCAAACCATTGAAATCGGTCAAGAAATGTGGAATCTACCATAATTAACAGTATCTCACTGCCCCTTTACAAAACATGCACATTCACGCACACACATTTGATTTTAAGTTGTGAGGAGACGTCACGCACCAACACTCCATTGATTTGTATAGGATTACGCTCACCTCAAACAAAAGCCTCTCGCGACTTAACGGTTGAAGATGCGGATTCCAGAAATGGCTCGTTAGAACGGCAAGGGTTTGGGGAACGCGAGCATGTTCTCAGTTTTTTAATCGGATGAAAAATGACCAAATGAGAGCAGGTTGAAAACTTATGATTGATCGAAAATGAAGAGGGAAAAACGGCGAAAATTACATTGAAAAGAGATCAAAAATGTGCGACTTCTCCTCGCTTAAAGTGAAAATAAAGGTACTAAATGACACCGTAGCCAAATAAAACTTAGTTCTTCAGAAAGCAGAGGCTTGTGGCTACAAAATGTGCGAATTTGATGTCTAGTGAGCAAAGATTGTGGCCATGGTGACGAGTTGAAGTGAAACTTTTGGAAATATATTTTTTGGTTCCCGTCACTGAAAGCTTAATTGGGTATCAGAGTGGCGATTACACTCACTGTCTTTGAACCCGCACAGGGGGGAGAGCTTTCATTCCTTAATTTTTTTTTTGACACTGAGCTAAAGATGACAAAAATTCCAACAAAATGAGCTAATTTTCATATCGGTCGGTTAACGTATGCGCGCGCAGCGTGTCTTTGAAAAAGGTGCTTGATTGGAGTTGATCTCTTTCGGATTCCCATTCATTCCTATGGGACTTTATTTGGGAGTTTTTTGGGAATAGCGTCGCCATGGTAACTGGGAATTCTTATAAAAATAATGCCGCACCGAGTCAGATCGAGCCGCATCGTTTGATACCTCATTCGTGCCGGTGCGATCTACGGTACGGGCCGCATTTTAGCAGAAAAAATCGTGGAATAAAATATAAAAAAAATAAAAATAAACCCTTTTCTAGGGTGGATAGTAATATGTGCCTGCTTGCTCCGCAAGCAGCAGCTTCGCTGCTGCTTGCTCCGCTTAGCAGGCCCATAACTAGAAAAATTCCCGCGGAAATTTTGAATGGGCCTGCTAACTCTTGCAACTCTTTTCAATGAGCTGAACAGTTTAAAATTTCAACCGTTGAAATCGCTCAAGAAATGTGGAAGTTAACCATAATCTACTAAAAGTATTACTGCCCCTTTAAGAAACATGCACATTCACGCGCATACATTTGATTTTAACTAACATTTCAATGAGCTGAACAGTTTAAAAATTCAACCATTGAAATCGCTCAAGAAATGTGCAAGTTAACCATAATCAACAATATGTTACTGCCCCTTTAAGAAACATGCACATTCACGCACACACATTTGATTTTAAGTAACATTTCAATGAGCTGAACAGTTTAAAATTCAAACCATTGAAATCGGTCAAGAAATGTGGAATCTACCATAATTAACAGTATCTCACTGCCCCTTTACAAAACATGCACATTCACGCACACACATTTGATTTTAAGTTGTGAGGAGACGTCACGCACCAACACTCCATTGATTTGTATAGGATTACGCTCACCTCAAACAAAAGCCTCTCGCGACTTAACGGTTGAAGATACAGATTCCAGAAATGGCTCGTTAGAACGGCAAGGGTTTGGGGAACGCGAGCATGTTCTCAGATTTTTAATCGGATGAAAAATGACCAAATGAGAGCAGGTTGAAAACTTATGATTGATCGAAAATGAAGAGGCAAAAACGGCGAAAATTACATTGAAAAGAGATCAAAAATGTGCGACTTCTCCTCGCTTAAAGTGAAAATAAAGGTACTAAATGACACCTTAGCCAAATAAAACTTAGTTCTTCAGAAAGCAGAGGCTTGTGGCTACAAAATGTGCGAATTTGATGTCTAGTGAGCAAAGATTGTGGCCATGGTGACGAGTTGAAGTGAAACTTTTGGAAATATATTTTTTGGTTCCCGTCACTGAAAGCTTAATTGGGTATCAGAGTGGCGATTACACTCACTGTCTTTGAACCCGCACAGGGGGGAGAGCTTTCATTCCTTAATTTTTTTTTTGACACTGAGCTAAAGATGACAAAAATTCCAACAAAATGAGCTAATTTTCATATCGGTCGGTTAACGTATGCGCGCGCAGCGTGTCTTGGAAAAAGGTGCTTGATTGGAGTTGATCTCTTTCGGATTCCCATTCATTCCTATGGGACTTTTTGGGGGACATTTTGGGGAATTGTGTCGCCATGGTAACTGGGAATTCTTATAAAAATAATAGCGCAGCGAGTCAAATCGAGCCGCATCGTTTGATACCTTATTTGTCGCGGTGCGATCTACGGTACGGCCCCTATTCTTGCGGAAAAGTCGCTGGAAGATAATATAAAAATAAAAAAAATAAACCCCTTTTCTAGGATAGTAATATGTGCCTGCTTGCTCCGCAAGCAGCAGCTTCGCTGCTGCTTGCTCCGCTTAGCAGGCCCATAACTAGAAAAATTCCCGCGGAAATTTTGAATGGGCCTGCTAACTCTTTTCAATGAGCTGAACAGTTTAAACTTTCAACCATTGAAATCGCTCAAGAAATGTGCAAGTTAACCATAATCTACTAAAAGTATTACTGCCCCTTTAAGAAACATGCACATTCACGCACACACATTTGATTTTAAGTAACATTTCAATGAGCTGAACAGTTTAAAATTTAAACCATTGAAATCGGTCAAGAAATGTGGAATCTACCATAATCAACAGTATGTTACTGCCCCTTTAAGAAACATGCACATTCACGCACACACATTTGATTTTAAGTAACATTTCAATGAGCTGAACAGTTTAAAATTCAAACCATTGAAATCGGTCAAGAAATGTGGAATCTACCATAATTAACAGTATCTCACTGCCCCTTTAAGAAACATGCACATTCACGCACACACATTTGATTTTAAGTAACATTTCAATGAGCTGAACAGTTTAAAATTCAAACCATTGAAATCGGTCAAGAAATGTGGAATCTACCATAATTAACAGTATCTCACTGCCCCTTTACAAAACATGCACATTCACGCACACACATTTGATTTTAAGTTGTGAGGAGACGTCACGCACCAACACTCCATTGATTTGTATAGGATTACGCTCACCTCAAACAAAAGCCTCTCGCGACTTAACGGTTGAAGATGCAGATTCCAGAAATGGCTTGTTAGAACGGCAAGGGTTTGGGGAACGCGAGCATGTTCTCAGTTTTTTAATCTGATGAAAAATGACCAAATGAGAGCAGGTTCAAAACTTATGATTGATCGAAAATGAAGAGGGAAAAACGGCGAAAATTACATGGAGGAGATAGGCGCCAAAGTCCGACTTCTCCTCGCTTAAAGTGAAAATAAAGGTACTAAATGACACCTTAGCCAAATAAAACTTAGTTTTTCAGAAAGCAGAGGCTTGTGGCTACAAAATGTGCGAATTTGAGGTCTAGTGAGCAAAGATTGTGGCCATGGTGACGAGTTGAAGTGAAACTTTTGGAAATAGATTTTTTGGTTCCCGTCACTGAAAGCTTAATTGGGTATCAGAGTGGCGATTACACTCACTGTCTTTGAACCCGCACAGGGGGAAGAGCTTTCATTCCTTAATTTTTTTTTTGACACTGAGCTAAAGATGGGAAAAATTCCAACAAAATGAGCTAAAATTCATATCAATCGGTTAACGTATGCGCGCGCAGCGTCTCTTTGAAAAAGGTGCTTGATGTGTGATTTTGTCTTTCCTTTTCCCATTCATTCCTATGGGACTTTTATTTGGGAGTTTTTTGGGAATAGCGTCGCCATGGTAACTGGGAATTCTTAGAAAAATAATGCCGCACCGAGTCAGATCGAGCCGCATCGTTTGATACCTCATTCGTGCCGGTGCGATCTACGGTACGGGCCGCATTCTTGCGGAAAAATCGTGGAAGATGATATAACTAGAAAAATTCCCGCGGAAATTTTGAATGGGCCTGCTAACTCTTGCAACTCTTTTCAATGAGCAGTTTAAAATTTCAACCGTTGAAATCGCTCAAGAAATGTGGAAGTTATAATCAACTAAAAGTATTACTGCCCCTTTAAGAAACATGCACATTCACGCACATACATTTGATTTTAACTAACATTTCAATGAGCTGAACAGTTTAAACTTTCAACCATTGAAATCGGTCAAGAAATGTGGAAGTTAACCAAAATCAACAGTATGTTACTGCCCCTTTAAGAAACATGCACATTCACGCACACACATTTGATTTTAAGTAACATTTCAATGAGCTGAACAGTTTAAAATTCAAACCATTGAAATCGGTCAAGAAATGTGGAATCTACCATAATTAACAGTATCTCACTGCCCCTTTACAAAACATGCACATTCACGCACACACATTTGATTTTAAGTTGTGAGGAGACGTCACGCACCAACACTCCATTGATTTGTATAGGATTACGCTCACCTCAAACAAAAGCCTCTCGCGACTTAACGGTTGAAGATGCAGATTCCAGAAATGGCTCGTTAGAACGGCAAGGGTTTGGGGAACGCGAGCATGTTCTCAGTTTTTTAATCGGATGAAAAATGACCAAATGAGAGCAGGTTGAAAACTTATGATTGATCGAAAATGAAGAGGGAAAAAACGGCGAAATTAACATGGAGGAGATAGGCGCCAAAGTCCGACTTCTCCTCGCTTAAAGTGAAAATAAAGGTACTAATTGACACCTTAGCCAAATAAAACTTAGTTTTTCAGAAAGCAGAGGCTTGTGGCTACAAAATGTGTGAATTTGATGTCTAGTGAGCAAAGATTGTGGCCATGGTGACGAGTTGAAGTGAAACTTTTGGAAATAGATTTTTTTGGTTCCCGTCACTGAAGCCTTAATTGCATATCAGAGTGGCGATTACACTCACTGTCTTTGAACCCGCACAGGGGGAAGAGCTTTCATTCCTTAATATTTTTTTTGACACTGAGCTAAAGATGGGAAAAATTCCAACAAAATGAGCTAAAATTCATATCAATCGGTTAACGTATGCGCGCGCAGCGTGTCTTTGAAAAAGGTGCTTGATGTGTGATTTTGTCTTTCCTTTTCCCATTCATTCCTATGGGACTTTTATTTGGGAGTTTTTTGGGAATAGCATCGCCATGGTAAGTGGGAATTCTTAGAAAAATAATGCCGCATCGAGTCAGATCGAGCCGCATCGTTTGATACTTCATTTGTCCCGGTGCGATGTACGGTACGGGCTGCATTCTTGCGGAAAAAACTGTGGAAGATTAAAAAATAAGATTAAGAATAAAAAAAATAAACCCTTTTTCTAGGATAGTAATATGTGCCTGCTTGCTCCGCAAGCAGCAGCTTCGCTGCTGCTTGCTCCGCTTAGCAGGCCCATAATAATAAACGCAACAATAAACCCTTTTTTCTAGGATAGTAATATGTGCCTGCTTGCTCCGCAAGCAGCAGCTTCGCTGCTGCTTGCTCCGCTTAGCAGGCCCATAACTAGAAAAATTCCCGCGGAAATTTTGAATGGGCCTGCTAACTCTTTTCAATGAGCCGAACAGTTTAAACTTTCAACCATTGAAATCGGTCAAGAAATGTGGAAGTTAACCATAATCAAGATCAAATAAAGTATCTTACTGTCCCTTTAAGAAATATGCACATTCACGCACACACATTTGATTTTAACCAACATTTCAATGAGCTGAACAGTTTAAAATTTAAACCATTGAAATCGCTCAAGAAATGTAAAAGTTAACCATAATCAACAGTATGTTACTGCCCCTTTAAGAAACATGCACATTCACGCACACACATTTGATTTTCAGTAACATTTCAATGAGCTGAACAGTTTAAAATTCAAACCATTGAAATTGCTCAAGAAATTTGGAATCTACCATAATTAACAGTATCTCACTGCCCCTTTACAAAACATGCACATTCACGCACACACATTTGATTTTAAGTAACATTTCAATGAGCTGAACAGTTTAAAATTCAAACCATTGAAATCGGTCAAGAAATGTGGAATCTACCATAATTAACAGTATCTCACTGCCCCTTTAAGAAACATGCACATTCACGCACACACATTTGATTTTAAGTAACATTTCAATGAGCTGAACAGTTTAAAATTCAAACCATTGAAATCGGTCAAGAAATGTGGAATCTACCATAATTAACAGTATCTCACTGCCCCTTTACAAAACATGCACATTCACGCACACACATTAGATTTTAAGTTGTGAGGAGACGTCACGCACCAACACTCCATTGATTTGTATAGGATTACGCTCACCTCAAACAAAAGCCTCTCGCGACTTAACGGTTGAAGATGCAGATTCCAGAAATGGCTCGTTAGAACGGCAAGGGTTTGGGGAACGCGAGCATGTTCTCAGTTTTTTAATCGGATGAAAAATGACCAAATGAGAGCAGGTTCAAAACTTATGATTGATCGAAAATGAAGAGGCAAAAACGGCGAAAATTACATTGAAAAGAGATCAAAAATGTGCGACTTCTCCTCGCTTAAAGTGAAAATAAAGGTACTAAATGACACCTTAGCCAAATAAAACTTAGTTCTTCAGAAAGCAGAGGCTTGTGGCTACAAAATGTGCGAATTTGATGTCTAGTGAGCAAAGATTGTGGCCGTGGTGACGAGTTGAAGTGAAACTTTTGGAAATAGATTTTTTGGTTCCCGTCACTGAAGCCTTAATTGGGTATCAGAGTGGCGATTACACTCACTGTCTTTGAACCCGCACAGGGGGAAGAGCTTTCATTCCTTAATTTTTTTTTTGACACTGAGTTAAAGATGACAAAAATTCCAACAAAATGAGCTAATTTTCATATCAATCGGTTAACGTATGCGCGCGCAGCGTCTCTTTGAAAAAGGTGCTTGATTGGAGTTGATCTCTTTCGGATTCCCATTCATTCCTATGGGACTTTATTTGGGAGTTTTTTGGGAATAGCGTCGCCATGGTAACTGGGAATTCTTATAAAAATAATAGCGCACCGAGTCAGATCGAGCCGCATCGTTTGATACCTCATTTGTCCCGGTGCGATCTACGGTACGGGCCGCATTTTAGCAGAAAAAAACGCGGAAGATTAAAAAATAAGAAAAACTAGAAAAATTCCCGCGGAAATTTTGAATGGGCCTGCTAACTCTTGCAACTCTTTTCAATGAGCAGTTTAAAATTTCAACCGTTGAAATCGCTCAAGAAATGTGGAAGTTATAATCAACTAAAAGTATTACTGCCCCTTTAAGAAACATGCACATTCACGCACCTACATTTGATTTTAAGTAACATTTCAATGAGCTGAACAGTTTAAACTTTCAACCGTTGAAATCGGTCAAGAAATGTGGAAGTTAACCATAATCAAGATCAAATAAAGTATCTTACTGTCCCTTTAAGAAATATGCACATTCACGCACACACATTTGATTTTAACCAACATTTCAATGAGCTGAACAGTTTAAAATTTAAACCATTGAAATCGCTCAAGAAATGTGGAAGTTAACCAAAATCAACAGTATGTTACTGCCCCTTTAAGAAACATGCACATTCACGCACACACATTTGATTTTAAGTAACATTTCAATGAGCTGAACAGTTTAAAATTCAAACCATTGAAATCGGTCAAGAAATGTGGAATCTACCATAATTAACAGTATCTCACTGCCCCTTTACAAAACATGCACATTCACGCACACACATTTGATTTTAAGTTGTGAGGAGACGTCACGCACCAACACTCCATTGATTTGTATAGGATTACGCTCACCTCAAACAAAAGCCTCTCGCGACTTAACGGTTGAAGATGCAGATTCCAGAAATGGCTCGTTAGAACGGCAAGGGTTTGGGGAACGCGAGCATGTTCTCAGTTTTTTAATCGGATGAAAAATGACCAAATGAGAGCAGGTTGAAAACTTATGATTGATCGAAAATGAAGAGGGAAAAAGGGCGAAAATTACATTGAAAAGAGATCAAAAATGTGCGACTTCTCCTCGCTTAAAGTGAAAATAAAGGTACTAAATGAAACCTTAGCCAAATAAAACTTAGTTCTTCAGAAAGCAGAGGCTTGTGGC
This sequence comes from Leptonotus elevatus, assembly GCF_054856555.1. NCBI lineage: Eukaryota > Metazoa > Chordata > Actinopteri > Syngnathiformes > Syngnathidae > Leptonotus > Leptonotus elevatus. The sequence continues at coordinate 751,375 of NC_141260.1, read as the reverse complement.
TACAAAATGTGCGAATTTGATGTCTAGTGAGCAAAGATTGTGGCCATGGTGACGAGTTGAAGTGAAACTTTTGGAAATAGATTTTTTGGTTCCCGTCACTGAAGCCTTAATTGGGTATCAGAGTGGCGATTACACTCACTGTCTTTGAACCCGCACAGGGGGAAGAGCTTTCATTCCTTAATTTTTTTTTTGACACTGAGTTAAAGATGACAAAAATTCCAACAAAATGAGCTAATTTTCATATCAATCGGTTAACGTATGCGCGCGCAGCGTCTCTTTGAAAAAGGTGCTTGATGTGTGATTTTGTCTTTCCTTTTCCCATTCATTCCTATGGGACTTTATTTGGGAGTTTTTTGGGAATAGCGTCGCCATGGTAACTGGGAATTCTTATAAAAATAATAGCGCAGCGAGTCAGATCGAGCCGCATCGTTTGATACCTCTTTTGTCCCGGTGCGATCTACGGTTCGGGCCCTATTTTTGCGGAAAAGTCGCTGGAAGATGATATAAAAACTAGAAAAATTCCCGCGGAAATTTTGAATGGGCCTGCTAACTCTTGCAACTCTTTTCAATGAGCAGTTTAAAATTTCAACCGTTGAAATCGCTCAAGAAATGTGGAAGTTATAATCAACTAAAAGTATTACTGCCCCTTTAAGAAACATGCACATTCACGCACATACATTTGATTTTAACTAACATTTCAATGAGCTGAACAGTTTAAACTTTCAACCATTGAAATCGGTCAAGAAATGTGGAAGTTAACCAAAATCAACAGTATGTTACTGCCCCTTTAAGAAACATGCACATTCACGCACACACATTTGATTTTAAGTAACATTTCAATGAGCTGAACAGTTTAAAATTCAAACCATTGAAATCGGTCAAGAAATGTGGAATCTACCATAATTAACAGTATCTCACTGCCCCTTTACAAAACATGCACATTCACGCACACACATTTGATTTTAAGTTGTGAGGAGACGTCACGCACCAACACTCCATTGATTTGTATAGGATTACGCTCACCTCAAACAAAAGCCTCTCGCGACTTAACGGTTGAAGATGCAGATTCCAGAAATGGCTCGTTAGAACGGCAAGGGTTTGGGGAACGCGAGCATGTTCTCAGTTTTTTAATCGGATGAAAAATGACCAAATGAGAGCAGGTTGAAAACTTATGATTGATCGAAAATGAAGAGGGAAAAAACGGCGAAATTAACATGGAGGAGATAGGCGCCAAAGTCCGACTTCTCCTCGCTTAAAGTGAAAATAAAGGTACTAATTGACACCTTAGCCAAATAAAACTTAGTTTTTCAGAAAGCAGAGGCTTGTGGCTACAAAATGTGTGAATTTGATGTCTAGTGAGCAAAGATTGTGGCCATGGTGACGAGTTGAAGTGAAACTTTTGGAAATAGATTTTTTTGGTTCCCGTCACTGAAGCCTTAATTGCATATCAGAGTGGCGATTACACTCACTGTCTTTGAACCCGCACAGGGGGAAGAGCTTTCATTCCTTAATATTTTTTTTGACACTGAGCTAAAGATGGGAAAAATTCCAACAAAATGAGCTAAAATTCATATCAATCGGTTAACGTATGCGCGCGCAGCGTGTCTTTGAAAAAGGTGCTTGATGTGTGATTTTGTCTTTCCTTTTCCCATTCATTCCTATGGGACTTTTATTTGGGAGTTTTTTGGGAATAGCATCGCCATGGTAAGTGGGAATTCTTAGAAAAATAATGCCGCATCGAGTCAGATCGAGCCGCATCGTTTGATACTTCATTTGTCCCGGTGCGATGTACGGTACGGGCTGCATTCTTGCGGAAAAAACTGTGGAAGATTAAAAAATAAGATTAAGAACTAGAAAAATTCCCGCGGAAATTTTGAATGGGCCTGCTAACTCTTGCAACTCTTTTCAATGAGCTGAACAGTTTAAAATTTCAACCGTTGAAATCGCTCAAGAAATGTGCAAGTTAACCATAATCAAGATCAAATAAAGTATCTTACTGTCCCTTTAAGAAATATGCACATTCACGCACACACATTTGATTTTAACCAACATTTCAATGAGCTGAACAGTTTAAAATTTAAACCATTGAAATCGGTCAAGAAATGTGGAAGTTAACCAAAATCAACAGTATGTTACTGCCCCTTTAAGAAACATGCACATTCACGCACACACATTTGATTTTAAGTAACATTTCAATGAGCTGAACAGTTTAAAATTCAAACCATTGAAATCGGTCAAGAAATGTGGAATCTACCATAATTAACAGTATCTCACTGCCCCTTTACAAAACATGCACATTCACGCACACACATTTGATTTTAAGTTGTGAGGAGACGTCACGCACCAACACTCCATTGATTTGTATAGGATTACGCTCACCTCAAACAAAAGCCTCTCGCGACTTAACGGTTGAAGATGCAGATTCCAGAAATGGCTCGTTAGAACGGCAAGGGTTTGGGGAACGCGAGCATGTTCTCAGTTTTTTAATCGGATGAAAAATGACCAAATGAGAGCAGGTTGAAAACTTATGATTGATCGAAAATGAAGAGGGAAAAAACGGCGAAATTAACATGGAGGAGATAGGCGTCAAAGTCCGACTTCTCCTCGCTTAAAGTGAAAATAAAGGTACTAAATGACACCGTAGCCAAATAAAACTTAGTTCTTCAGAAAGCAGAGGCTTGTGGCTACAAAATGTGCGAATTTGATGTCTAGTGAGCAAAGATTGTGGCCATGGTGACGAGTTGAAGTGAAACTTTTGGAAATAGATTTTTTGGTTCCCGTCACTGAAGCCTTAATTGCATATCAGAGTGGCGATTACACTCACTGTCTTTGAACCCGCACAGGGGGAAGAGCTTTCATTCCTTAATATTTTTTTTGACACTGAGCTAAAGATGGGAAAAATTCCAACAAAATGAGCTAAAATTCATATCAATCGGTTAACGTATGCACGCGCAGCGTCTCTTTGAAAAAGGTGCTTGATGTGTGATTTTGTCTTTCCTTTTCCCATTCATTCCTATGGGACTTTTATTTGGGAGTTTTTTGGGAATAGCGTCGCCATGGTAACTGGGAATTCTTATAAAAATAATAGCGCACCGAGTCAGATCGAGCCGCATCGTTTGATACCTCATTTGTCCCGGTGCGATCTACGGTACGGGCCGCATTTTAGCAGAAAAAAACGCGGAAGATTAAAAAATAAGAAAAAAAATAAACCCTTTTTCTAGGATAGTAATATGTGCCTGCTTGCTCCGCAAGCAGCAGCTTCGCTGCTGCTTGCTCCGCTTAGCAGGCCCATAACTAGAAAAATTCCCGCGGAAATTTTGAATGGGCCTGCTAACTCTTGCAACTCTTTTCAATGAGCTGAACAGTTTAAAATTTAAACCGTTGAAATCGCTCAAGAAATGTGGAAGTTAACCATAATCTACTAAAAGTATTACTGCCCCTTTAAGAAACATGCACATTCACGCACACACATTTGATTTTAACTAACATTTCAATGAGATGAACAGTTTAAAATTTCAACCATTGAAATCGCTCAAGAAATGTAAAAGTTAACCATAATCAAGATCAAATAAAGTATCTTACTGTCCCTTTAAGAAACATGCACATTCACGCACACACATTTGATTTTAAGTAACATTTCAATGAGCTGAACAGTTTAAAATTTAAACCATTGAAATCGGTCAAGAAATGTGGAATCTACCATAATCAACAGTATGTTACTGCCCCTTTAAGAAACATGCACATTCACGCACACACATTTGATTTTAAGTAACATTTCAATGAGCTGAACAGTTTAAACTTTCAACCATTGAAATGGGTCAAGAAATGTGGAAGTTAACCATAATCAACACTATGTTACTGCCCCTTTAAGAAACATGCACATTCACGCACACACATTTGATTTTAAGTAACATTTCAATGAGCTGAACAGTTTAAAATTCAAACCATTGAAATCGGTCAAGAAATGTGGAATCTACCATAATTAACAGTATCTCACTGCCCCTTTACAAAACATGCACATTCACGCACACACATTTGATTTTAAGTTGTGAGGAGACGTCACGCACCAACACTCCATTGATTTGTATAGGATTACGCTCACCTCAAACAAAAGCCTCTCGCAACTTAACGGTTGAAGATGCAGATTCCAGAAATGGCTCGTTAGAACGGCAAGGGTTTGGGGAACGCGAGCATGTTCTCAGTTTTTTAATCGGATGAAAAATGACCAAATGAGAGCAGGTTGAAAACTTATGATTGATCGAAAATGAAGAGGCAAAAAGGGCGAAAATTACATTGAAAAGAGATCAAAAATGTGCGACTTCTCCTCGCTTAAAGTGAAAATAAAGGTACTAAATGACACCTTAGCCAAATAAAACTTAGTTCTTCAGAAAGCAGAGGCTTGTGGCTACAAAATGTGCGAATTTGATGTCTAGTGAGCAAAGATTGTGGCCATGGTGACGAGTTGAAGTGAAACTTGAAATCTATTTTTTCTCTGTCTACACTCTGATTCTTAATTGGTCCGCTCTAGCTCATGCAATACACACACATGGGATAAAGGATATTTCACTCACTGTCTTTGAACCCGCACAGGGGGGAGAGCTTTCATTCCTTAATTGTTTTTTTGACACAGAGCTAAAGATGACAAAAATTCCAACAAAATGAGCTAAAATTCATATCGGTCGGTTAACGTATGCGCGCGCAGCGTGTCTTGGAAAAAGGTGCTTGATTGGAGTTGATGTCTTCCGGTTTCCCATTCATTCCTATGGGATTTTTTGGGGGAGTTTTTTGGGAATAGCGTCGCCATGGTAACTGGGAATTCTTATAAAAATAATAGCGCAGCGAGTCAGAGCGAGCCGCATCGTTTGATACCTCATTTGTCCCGGTGCGATCTACGGTTCGGGCCGCATTTTTGCGGAAAAGTCGTGGAATAATAAAAAATAATAAACCCTTTTTTCTAGGATAGTAATATGTGCCTGCTTGCTCCGCAAGCAGCAGCTTCGCTGCTGCTTGCTCCGCTTAGCAGGCCCATAACTAGAAAAATTCCCGCGGAAATTTTGAATGGGCCTGCTAACTCTTTTCAATGAGCTGAACAGTTTAAACTTTCAACCATTGAAATCGGTCAAGAAATGTGCAAGTTAACCAAAATCAACAGTATGTTACTGCCCCTTTAAGAAACATGCACATTCACGCACACACATTTGATTTTAACTAACATTTCAATGAGCTGAACAGTTTAAACTTTCAACCATTGAAATCGGTCAAGAAATGTGGAAGTTAACCATAATCAACAGTATGTTACTGCCCCTTTAAGAAACATGCACATTCACGCACACACATTTGATTTTAAGTAACATTTCAATGAGCTGAACAGTTTAAAATTCAAACCATTGAAATCGGTCAAGAAATGTGGAATCTACCATAATTAACAGTATCTCACTGCCCCTTTACAAAACATGCACATTCACGCACACACATTTGATTTTAAGTTGTGAGGAGACGTCACGCACCAACACTCCATTGATTTGTATAGGATTACGCTCACCTCAAACAAAAGCCTCTCGCGACTTAACGGTTGAAGATGCAGATTCCAGAAATGGCTCGTTAGAACGGCAAGGGTTTGGGGAACGCGAGCATGTTCTCAGTTTTTTAATCGGATGAAAAATGACCAAATGAGAGCAGGTTGAAAACTTATGATTGATCGAAAATGAAGAGGGAAAAAACGGCGAAATTAACATGGAGGAGATAGGCGTCAAAGTCCGACTTCTCCTCGCTTAAAGTGAAAATAAAGGTACTAAATGACACCGTAGCCAAATAAAACTTAGTTCTTCAGAAAGCAGAGGCTTGTGGCTACAAAATGTGCGAATTTGATGTCTAGTGAGCAAAGATTGTGGCCATGGTGACGAGTTGAAGTGAAACTTTTGGAAATAGATTTTTTGGTTCCCGTCACTGAAGCCTTAATTAGTCACACTCTAAATAGGCGACTTTTCCCCTTTGCTCACTGTCTTTGAACCCTCACAGGGGGGAGAGCTTTCATTCCTTAAAATTTTTTTTGACACTGAGCTAAAGATGACAAAAATTCCAACAAAATGAGCTAATTTTCATATCGGTCGGTTAATGTATGCGCGCGCAGCGTGTCTTTGAAAAAGGTGCTTGATTGGAGTTGATCTCTTTCGGATTCCCATTCATTCCTATGGGACTTTATTTGGGAGTTTTTTGGGAATAGCGTCGCCATGGTAACTGGGAATTCTTATAAAAATAATAGCGCAGCGAGTCAGATCGAGCCGCATCGTTTGATACCTCTTTTGTCCCGGTGCGATCTACGGTTCGGGCCCTATTTTTGCGGAAAAGTCGCTGGAAGATGATATAAAAACTAGAAAAATTCCCGCGGAAATTTTGAATGGGCCTGCTAACTCTTTTCAATGAGCTGAACAGTTTAAACTTTCAACCATTGAAATCGGTCAAGAAATGTGGAAGTTAACAATAATCAACAGTATGTTACTGCCCCTTTAAGAAACATGCACATTCACGCACACACATTTGATTTTAAGTAACATTTCAATGAGCTGAACAGTTTAAAATTTAAACCATTGAAATCGGTCAAGAAATGTGGAAGTTCAACACAATCAAGTATCTTACTGCCCCTTTACAAAACATGCACATTCACGCACACACATTTGATTTTAAGTTGTGAGGAGACGTCACGCACCAACACTCCATTGATTTGTATAGGATTACGCTCACCTCAAACAAAAGCCTCTTGCGACTTAACGGTTGAAGATGCAGATTCCAGAAATGGCTTGTTAGAACGGCAAGGGTTTGGGGAACGCGAGCATGTTCTCAGATTTTTAATCGGATGAAAAATGACCAAATGAGAGCAGGTTGAAAACTTATGATTGATCGAAAATGAAGAGGGAAAAAACGGCGAAATTAACATGGAGGAGATAGGCGAGAAAGTCCGACTTCTCCTCGCTTAAAGTGAAAATAAAGGTACTAAATGACACCTTAGCCAAATAAAACTTAGTTTTTCAGAAAGCAGAGGCTTGTGGCTACAAAATGTGTGAATTTGATGTCTAGTGAGCAAAGATTGTGGCCATGGTGACGAGTTGAAGTGAAACTTTTGGAAATAGATTTTTTTGGTTCCCGTCACTGAAGCCTTAATTGCATATCAGAGTGGCGATTACACTCACTGTCTTTGAACCCGCACAGGGGGAAGAGCTTTCATTCCTTAATTTTTTTTTTGACACTGAGCTAAAGATGGGAAAAATTCCAACAAAATGAGCTAAAATTCATATCAATCGGTTAACGTATGCACGCGCAGCGTCTCTTTGAAAAAGGTGCTTGATGTGTGATTTTGTCTTTCCTTTTCCCATTCATTCCTATGGGACTTTTATTTGGGAGTTTTTTGGGAATAGCGTCGCCATGGTAACTGGGAATTCTTATAAAAATAATAGCGCAGCGAGTCAGAGCGAGCCGCATCGTTTGATACCTCATTTGTCCCGGTGCGATCTACGGTTCGGGCCGCATTTTAGCGGAAAAGTCGTGGAATAATAAAAAATAACTAGAAAAATTCCCGCGGAAATTTTGAATGGGCCTGCTAACTCTTTTCAATGAGCTGAACAGTTTAAACTTTCAACCATTGAAATCGGTCAAGAAATGTGCAAGTTAACCAAAATCAACAGTATGTTACTGCCCCTTTAAGAAACATGCACATTCACGCACACACATTTGATTTTAAGTAACATTTCAATGAGCTGAACAGTTTAAAATTCAAACCATTGAAATCGGTCAAGAAATGTGGAATCTACCATAATTAACAGTATCTCACTGCCCCTTTACAAAACATGCACATTCACGCACACACATTTGATTTTAAGTTGTGAGGAGACGTCACGCACCAACACTCCATTGATTTGTATAGGATTACGCTCACCTCAAACAAAAGCCTCTCGCGACTTAACGGTTGAAGATGCAGATTCCAGATATGGCTTGTTAGAACGGCAAGGGTTTGGGGAACGCGAGCATGTTCTCAGTTTTTTAATCGGATGAAAAATGACCAAATGAGAGCAGGTTGAAAACTTATGATTGATCGAAAATGAAGAGGGAAAAAACGGCGAAATTAACATGGAGGAGATAGGCGAGAAAGTCCGACTTCTCCTCGCTTAAAGTGAAAATAAAGGTACTAAATGACACCTTAGCCAAATAAAACTTAGTTTTTCAGAAAGCAGAGGCTTGTGGCTACAAAATGTGTGAATTTGATGTCTAGTGAGCAAAGATTGTGGCCATGGTGACGAGTTGAAGTGAAACTTTTGGAAATAGATTTTTTGGTTCCCGTCACTGAAGCCTTAATTGCATATCAGAGTGGCGATTACACTCACTGTCTTTGAACCCGCACAGGGGGAAGAGCTTTCATTCCTTAATATTTTTTTTGACACTGAGCTAAAGATGGGAAAAATTCCAACAAAATGAGCTAAAATTCATATCAATCGGTGAACGTATGCGCGCGCAGCGTGTCTTGGAAAAAGGTGCTCGTTTGGAGTTGATATCCCATTCATTCCTATGGGTTTTTCCTTCCTTGAATTTTGGGTGGTTTTTTGGGAATAGCGTCGCCATGGTAACTGGGAATTCTTATAAAAATAATAGCGCAGCGAGTCAGAGCGAGCCGCATCGTTTGATACCTCATTTGTCCCGGTGCGATCTACGGTTCGGGCCGCATTTTTGCGGAAAAGTCGGTGGAAGAATAAAAAAGAAAAAGAAAAATAATAAACCCTTTTCTAGGGTGGATAGTAATATGTGCCTGCTTGCTCCGCAAGCAGCAGCTTCGCTGCTGCTTGCTCCGCTTAGCAGGCCCATAATAAAAAAAATAAACCCTTTTTCTAGGAATATGTGCCTGCTTGCTCCGCAAGCAGCAGCTTCGCTGCTGCTTGCTCCGCTTAGCAGGCCCATAACTAGAAAAATTCCCGCGGAAATTTTGAATGGGCCTGCTAACTCTTGCAACTCTTTTCAATGAGCAGTTTAAAATTTCAACCGTTGAAATCGCTCAAGAAATGTGGAAGTTATAATCAACTAAAAGTATTACTGCCCCTTTAAGAAACATGCACATTCACGCACATACATTTGATTTTAACTAACATTTCAATGAGCTGAACAGTTTAAAATTTCAACCATTGAAATCGCTCAAGAAATGTAAAAGTTAACCATAATCAAGATCAAATAAAGTATCTTACTGTCCCTTTAAGAAATATGCACATTCACGCACACACATTTGATTTTAACCAACATTTCAATGAGCTGAACAGTTTAAAATTTAAACCATTGAAATCGCTCAAGAAATGTAAAAGTTAACCATAATCAAGATCAAATAAAGTATCTTACTGTCCCTTTAAGAAATATGCACATTCACGCACACACATTTTATTTTAACCAACATTTCAATGAGCTGAACAGTTTAAAATTTAAACCATTGAAATCGCTCAAGAAATGTAAAAGTTAACCATAATCAACAATATGTTACTGCCCCTTTAAGAAACATGCACATTCACGCACACACATTTGATTTTAAGTAACATTTCAATGAGCTGAACAGTTTAAAATTCAAACCATTGAAATCGGTCAAGAAATGTGGAATCTACCATAATTAACAGTATCTCACTGCCCCTTTACAAAACATGCACATTCACGCACACACATTTGATTTTAAGTTGTGAGGAGACGTCACGCACCAACACTCCATTGATTTGTATAGGATTACGCTCACCTCAAACAAAAGCCTCTCGCGACTTAACGGTTGAAGATGCAGATTCCAGAAATGGCTCGTTAGAACGGCAAGGGTTTGGGGAACGCGAGCATGTTCTCAGTTTTTTAATCGGATGAAAAATGACCAAATGAGAGCAGGTTGAAAACTTATGATTGATCGAAAATGAAGAGGGAAAAAACGGCGAAATTTACATGGAGGAGATAGGCGCCAAAGTCCGACTTCTCCTCGCTTAAAGTGAAAATAAAGGTACTAAATGACACCTTAGCCAAATAAAACTTAGTTTTTCAGAAAGTAGAGGCTTGTGGCTACAAAATGTGCGAATTTGATGTCTAGTGAGCAAAGATTGTGGCCATGGTGACGAGTTGAAGTGAAACTTTTGGAAATATATTTTTTGGTTCCCGTCACTGAAGCCTTAATTGGGTATCAGAGTGGCGATTACACTCACTGTCTTTGAACCCGCACAGGGGGAAGAGCTTTCATTCCTTAATTTTTTTTTTGACACTGAGTTAAAGATGACAAAAATTCCAACAAAATGAGCTAATTTTCATATCAATCGGTTAACGTATGCGCGCGCAGCGTCTCTTTGAAAAAGGTGCTTGATGTGTGATTTTGTCTTTCCTTTTCCCATTCATTCCTATGGGACTTTTATTTGGGAGTTTTTTGGGAATAGCGTCGCCATGGTAACTGGGAATTCTTATAAAAATAATAGCGCACCGAGTCAGATCGAGCCGCATCGTTTGATACCTCATTTGTCCCGGTGCGATCTACGGTACGGGCCGCATTTTAGCAGAAAAAAACGCGGAAGATTAAAAAATAAGAAAAATAACTAGAAAAATTCCCGCGGAAATTTTGAATGGGCTGCTAACTCTTTTCAATGAGCTGAACAGTTTAAACTTTCAACCATTGAAATCGCTCAAGAAATGTGGAAGTTAACCATAATCTACTAAAAGTATTACTGCCCCTTTAAGAAACATGCACATTCACGCACACACATTTGATTTTAAGTAACATTTCAATGAGCTGAACAGTTTAAAATTTAAACCATTGAAATCGCTCAAGAAATGTAAAAGTTAACCATAATCAACAGTATGTTACTGGCCCTTTAAGAAACATGCACATTCACGCACACACATTTGATTTTAAGTAACATTTCAATGAGCTGAACAGTTTAAACTTTCAACCATTGAAATGGGTCAAGAAATGTGGAAGTTAACCATAATCAACACTATGTTACTGCCCCTTTAAGAAACATGCACATTCACGCACACACATTTGATTTTAAGTAACATTTCAATGAGCTGAACAGTTTAAAATTCAAACCATTGAAATCGGTCAAGAAATGTGGAATCTACCATAATTAACAGTATCTCACTGCCCCTTTACAAAACATGCACATTCACGCACACACATTTGATTTTAAGTTGTGAGGAGACGTCACGCACCAACACTCCATTGATTTGTATAGGATTACGCTCACCTCAAACAAAAGCCTCTCGCGACTTAACGGTTGAAGATGCAGATTCCAGAAATGGCTCGTTAGAACGGCAAGGGTTTGGGGAACGCGAGCATGTTCTCAGTTTTTTAATCGGATGAAAAATGACCAAATGAGAGCAGGTTGAAAACTTATGATTGATCGAAAATGAAGAGGGAAAAAACGGCGAAATTAACATGGAGGAGATAGGCGTCAAAGTCCGACTTCTCCTCGCTTAAAGTGAAAATAAAGGTACTAAATGACACCGTAGCCAAATAAAACTTAGTTTTTCAGAAAGCAGAGGCTTGTGGCTACAAAATGTGCGAATTTGATGTCTAGTGAGCAAAGATTGTGGCCATGGTGACGAGTTGAAGTGAAACTTTTGGAAATAGATTTTTTGGTTCCCGTCACTGAAAGCTTAATTGCATATCAGAGTGGCGATTACACTCACTGTCTTTGAACCCGCACAGGGGGAAGAGCTTTCATTCCTTAATTTTTTTTTTGACACTGAGCTAAAGATGACAAAAATTCCAACAAAATGAGCTAAAATTCATATCAATCGGTTAACGTATGCGCGCGCAGCGTCTCTTTGAAAAAGGTGCTTGATGTGTGATTTTGTCTTTCCTTTTCCCATTCATTCCTATGGGACTTTTATTTGGGAGTTTTTTGGGAATAGCATCGCCATGGTAACTGGGAATTCTTATAAAAATAATGCCGCAGCGAGTCAGATCGAGCCGCATCGTTTGATACCTCATTTGTCCCGGTGCGATGTACGGTACGGGCCGCATTCTTGCGGAAAAACCCGTGGAAGATAATATAATAAGTTGAAAAATAACTAGAAAAATTCCCGCGGAAATTTTGAATGGGCCTGCTAACTCTTTTCAATGAGCTGAACAGTTTAAACTTTCAACCATTGAAATCGCTCAAGAAATGTGGAAGTTAACCAAAATCAACAGTATGTTACTGCCCCTTTAAGAAACATGCACATTCACGCACACACATTTGATTTTAAGTAACATTTCAATGAGCTGAACAGTTTAAAATTTCAACCATTGAAATCGCTCAAGAAATGTAAAAGTTAACCATAATCAAGATCAAATAAAGTATCTTACTGTCCCTTTAAGAAATATGCACATTCACGCACACACATTTGATTTTAACCAACATTTCAATGAGCTGAACAGTTTAAAATTCAAACCATTGAAATCGGTCAAGAAATGTGGAATCTACCATAATTAACAGTATCTCACTGCCCCTTTACAAAACATGCACATTCACGCACACACATTTGATTTTAAGTTGTGAGGAGACGTCACGCACCAACACTCCATTGATTTGTATAGGATTACGCTCACCTCAAACAAAAGCCTCTCGCGACTTAACGGTTGAAGATGCAGATTCCAGAAATGGCTGGTTAGAACGGCAAGGGTTTGGGGAACGCGAGCATGTTCTCAGTTTTTTAATCGGATGAAAAATGACCAAATGAGAGCAGGTTGAAAACTTATGATTGATCGAAAATGAAGAGGGAAAAAACGGCGAAATTAACATGGAGGAGATAGGCGCCAAAGTCCGACTTCTCCTCGCTTAAAGTGAAAATAAAGGTACTAAATGACACCTTAGCCAAATAAAACTTAGTTTTTCAGAAAGCAGAGGCTTGTGGCTACAAAATGTGCGAATTTGAGGTCTAGTGAGCAAAGATTGTGGCCATGGTGACGAGTTGAAGTGAAACTTTTGGAAATAAGATTTTTTGGTTCCCGTCACTGAAGCCTTAATTGCATATCAGAGTGGCGATTACACTCACTGTCTTTGAACCCGCACAGGGGGAAGAGCTTTCATTCCTTAATATTTTTTTTGACACTGAGCTAAAGATGGGAAAAATTCCAACAAAATGAGCTAAAATTCATATCAATCGGTTAACGTATGCGCGCGCAGCGTGTCTTTGAAAAAGGTGCTTGATGTGTGATTTTGTCTTTCCTTTTCCCATTCATTCCTATGGGACTTTTATTTGGGAGTTTTTTGGGAATAGCATCGCCATGGTAAGTGGGAATTCTTAGAAAAATAATGCCGCATCGAGTCAGATCGAGCCGCATCGTTTGATACTTCATTTGTCCCGGTGCGATGTACGGTACGGGCTGCATTCTTGCGGAAAAAACTGTGGAAGATTAAAAAATAAGATTAAGAATAAAAAAAATAAACCCCTTTTCTAGGATAGTAATATGTGCCTGCTTGCTCCGCAAGCAGCAGCTTCGCTGCTGCTTGCTCCGCTTAGCAGGCCCATAACTAGAAAAATTCCCGCGGAAATTTTGAATGGGCCTGCTAACTCTTGCAACTCTTTTCAATGAGCAGTTTAAAATTTCAACCGTTGAAATCGCTCAAGAAATGTGGAAGTTATAATCAACTAAAAGTATTACTGCCCCTTTAAGAAACATGCACATTCACGCACATACATTTGATTTTAACTAACATTTCAATGAGCTGAACAGTTTAAACTTTCAACCATTGAAATCGGTCAAGAAATGTGGAAGTTAACCAAAATCAACAGTATGTTACTGCCCCTTTAAGAAACATGCACATTCACGCACACACATTTGATTTTAAGTAACATTTCAATGAGCTGAACAGTTTAAAATTCAAACCATTGAAATCGGTCAAGAAATGTGGAATCTACCATAATTAACAGTATCTCACTGCCCCTTTACAAAACATGCACATTCACGCACACACATTTGATTTTAAGTTGTGAGGAGACGTCACGCACCAACACTCCATTGATTTGTATAGGATTACGCTCACCTCAAACAAAAGCCTCTCGCGACTTAACGGTTGAAGATGCAGATTCCAGACATGGCTCGTTAGAACGGCAAGGGTTTGGGGAACGCGAGCATGTTCTCAGTTTTTTAATCGGATGAAAAATGACCAAATGAGAGCAGGTTGAAAACTTATGATTGATCGAAAATGAAGAGGCAAAAACGGCGAAAATTACATTGAAAAGAGATCAAAAATGTGCGACTTCTCCTCGCTTAAAGTGAAAATAAAGGTACTAAATGACACCTTAGCCAAATAAAACTTAGTTCTTCAGAAAGCAGAGGCTTGTGGCTACAAAATGTGCGAATTTGATGTCTAGTGAGCAAAGATTGTGGCCATGGTGACGAGTTGAAGTGAAACTTTTGGAAATATATTTTTTGGTTCCCAGCACTCAGACCTTAATTAGTCACACTCTAAATAGGCGACTTTCACCCTTTGCTCACTGTCTTTGAACCCGCACAGGGGGGAGAGCTTTCATTCCTTAATTTTTTTTTTGACACTGAGCTAAAGATGACAAAAATTCCAACAAAATGAGCTAATTTTCATATCGGTCGGTTAATGTATGCGCGCGCAGCGTGTCTTTGAAAAAGGTGCTTGATTGGAGTTGATCTCTTTCGGATTCCCATTCATTCCTATGGGACTTTATTTGGGAGTTTTTTGGGAATAGCGTCGCCATGGTAACTGGGAATTCTTATAAAAATAATAGCGCAGCGAGTCAGATCGAGCCGCATCGTTTGATACCTCTTTTGTCCCGGTGCGATCTACGGTTCGGGCCCTATTTTTGCGGAAAAGTCGCTGGAAGATGATATAAAAACTAGAAAAATTCCCGCGGAAATTTTGAATGGGCCTGCTAACTCTTTTCAATGAGCTGAACAGTTTAAACTTTCAACCATTGAAATCGGTCAAGAAATGTGGAAGTTAGCCAAAATCAACAGTATGTTACTGCCCCTTTAAGAAACATGCACATTCACGCACACACATTTGATTTTAAGTATCATTTCAATGAGCTGAACAGTTTAAAATTCAAACCATTGAAATCGGTCAAGAAATGTGGAATCTACCATAATTAACAGTATCTCACTGCCCCTTTACAAAACATGCACATTCACGCACACACATTTGATTTTAAGTTGTGAGGAGACGTCACGCACCAACACTCCATTGATTTGTATAGGATTACGCTCACCTCAAACAAAAGCCTCTCGCGACTTAACGGTTGAAGATGCAGATTCCAGAAATGGCTCGTTAGAACGGCAAGGGTTTGGGGAACGCGAGCATGTTCTCAGTTTTTTAATCGGATGAAAAATGACCAAATGAGAGCAGGTTGAAAACTTATGATTGATCGAAAATGAAGAGGGAAAAAACGGCGAAATTAACATGGAGGAGATAGGCGTCAAAGTCCGACTTCTCCTCGCTTAAAGTGAAAATAAAGGTACTAAATGACACCGTAGCCAAATAAAACTTAGTTCTTCAGAAAGCAGAGGCTTGTGGCTACAAAATGTGCGAATTTGATGTCTAGTGAGCAAAGATTGTGGCCATGGTGACGAGTTGAAGTGAAACTTTTGGAAATAGATTTTTTGGTTCCCGTCACTGAAGCCTTAATTAGTCACACTCTAAATAGGCGACTTTTCCCCTTTGCTCACTGTCTTTGAACCCTCACAGGGGGGAGAGCTTTCATTCCTTAAAATTTTTTTTGACACTGAGCTAAAGATGACAAAAATTCCAACAAAATGAGCTAATTTTCATATCGGTCGGTTAATGTATGCGCGCGCAGCGTGTCTTTGAAAAAGGTGCTTGATTGGAGTTGATCTCTTTCGGATTCCCATTCATTCCTATGGGACTTTATTTGGGAGTTTTTTGGGAATAGCGTCGCCATGGTAACTGGGAATTCTTATAAAAATAATGCCGCACCGAGTCAGATCGAGCCGCATCGTTTGATACCTCATTTGTCCCGGTGCGATCTACGGTTCGGGCCGCATTTTTGCGGAAAAGTCGGTGGAATAAAATATAAAAAAAATAAAAATAAACCCTTTTCTAGGGTGGATAGTAATATGTGCCTGCTTGCTCCGCAAGCAGCAGCTTCGCTGCTGCTTGCTCCGCTTAGCAGGCCCATAAATATACACTTTTCTAGGGTGGATAGTAATATGTGCCTGCTTGCTCCGCAAGCAGCAGCTTCGCTGCTGCTTGCTCCGCTTAGCAGGCCCATAATAATATACACTTTTCCTGGGTGGATAGTAATATGTGCCTGCTTGCTCCGCAAGCAGCAGCTTCGCTGCTGCTTGCTCCGCTTAGCAGGCCCATAATAAACCCTTTTCTAGGGTGGATAGTAATATGTGCCTGCTTGCTCCGCAAGCAGCAGCTTCGCTGCTTGCTCCGCTTAGCAGGCCCATAATAAACCCTTTTTCTAGGATAGTAATATGTGCCTGCTTGCTCCGCAAGCAGCAGCTTCGCTGCTGCTTGCTCCGCTTAGCAGGCCCATAATTAAACCCTTTTCTAGGGTGGATAGTAATATGTGCCTGCTTGCTCCGCAAGCAGCAGCTTCGCTGCTGCTTGCTCCGCTTAGCAGGCCCATAATAAAATTAAACCCTTTTCTAGGGTGGATAGTAATATGTGCCTGCTTGCTCCGCAAGCAGCAGCTTCGCTGCTGCTTGCTCCGCTTAGCAGGCCCATAATAAACCCTTTTTCTAGGATAGTAATATGTGCCTGCTTGCTCCGCAAGCAGCAGCTTCGCTGCTGCTTGCTCCGCTTAGCAGGCCCATAATAAATAGAACATGATATATTTTTGAAAAAATAGTTTCTGGTTTTACTGGCTATCAACATCTGTGGGGCTCTTTTATTTTGAAAAATTACTAAAGCTCTTGCCAGTATGTCTTTACCGCTCTACCATGTTTGCCTCATTTATAATGCTGGGTAAATTAAGCCCCCAAGCTAAGCACACCTAACGTAATTAAAAAAAAAAATTCTATATAGAGTTTCTTTAAAAAGCCAAAATACTGCCAACATAAAGAATCTGAATTTAAACAAAAATACCAGAAGTACAGTTAAATAAGAAGTCATTCACTTATTCCAAGCCTGTTCTTTGTCATGTATGACTAACATTTAAAGTAGTATGCATGTTTGTGGCTGGTCTGGAGAGACAACTTCATTTTGTTTTGAAATGCAAAGAAAATCAATCCACTCCAAAAGTCCAGTAGTGCACATTGTGGTTGTCTATTTGAAAGTGGCTCTGCTTGTTTCCCGACTTCCTTTTTTGGTCCGTGTTGTTGGAGTGCTGTCACCTCTCAGAAAAGCTCACAGCGCCACTCTACTGGAAAGACTTCATGCGCCTCCACTCTGCCAGTACACTCATGCATGCAGATGCAAATCCAAACATCCCTCACGCACATGCACACACATCCATCCATACGTCCGTCAGCTGTGTTATCGTCTATTTTGGTATTAAACAAGAACCCGGCTGACCCTCTGTGATGATCACCTCTGAGACTTTAAGATAACATCAATTCAAATCCTCACATTTCCTCCTCCCCACTTTCCCGCTCACTCTCTGCGTAGCCATCTCCCTCTCCCTTATCCCTGTGGCTTCGTTCCCATTCTGTCATTATACAACACAGAAGGAACAAAATATTCCTCTGGATAACCCAAGAGTTCACATTCTTTAGTGATCCAAAAATCCTAGGTTGGGGACAGCTGTGACTCAACAATGAACATATAAAAACAGGAACATTTGCCTTTATTTTTGGAACAAGTTTTTATGTCAAATTGGCAACAACAAAAAATAGCAAATTTAAAAGGTTCTATGCTGTAATTCCAGACCAGACATTTTGTCTGTTTTTTATACTTTTGGTTAGATTCAGCCGAGGATGGCAACAAAGGTCAAGTTTAAAAAAAATCTTTACAATTATGTTCCATGGGACACCACTCCTCCAAATATGTTATTGTGATTAATATTTAGTTTGTATAATATTTAGTTTGTATAATATGATAACAAAATCCAGCCGTTTTTATCCATCTCAGCGGCGGCCATTTTGCCACTTTCTGTCAACTGAAAATGACATCACAGTGCCTAAGGGCTCAGGTAACTACCAATCATGACTCAGCTTGCAATTTCCATATGACCTAACTCAAAAAGCCAAAACCATGCAGTCAACTCAACATTCAAACAAACTTTAAGTCTGTCTGGGGTCACATGAAAAGCTTCACTCAAATACAAAATTGTACGCTGAGATTTGTTGCAATATGATTGCCTGTCACGTCGCTAGAAGGATATGACGCATATCCCATGACGCACGCCGTAACCATGGATTGCCGCCATATTGGTGTAGCGTCGCTGGGAGTCTGGAGGCGCTCCTATCCCAGCATGCTTTGCGGTGCTAAGGATTGAAATAGTGTTTGAAGTACATGTTCTGTGTTAATTATTTCTTTAGTGGTCTAGTTGTTCTATTATTAGTGATGCTATCTAGTTCACTTGTATGTGATTTTAGTTTTGCTGTGACACCGTGATTGTGCATGACATGTGGAATAATGACTTGCCTACATTGTGTGGCTTTGAAGGTGAAGGTCTCACAGAAAGTAAATTGTGAACTGTTCCACACGACCTCGTGAGCGCCACGTTGGGTTTGCGCTCATGAGGACAAAAAAATTAAATAAATGGACAGAACAGAACGTAGGCGGGCCGAACCGGAAGCATTAAACCGATCGGTTTTGTCGGTTTTCAAAAATCGTTCCAGCCCTACAACACACCCACGGAGAATGACAAAACACCCTCAGTAAATCAAAACTACATTTAAAATCTGCCTCCAGATCCCAAAACAAGTAAAAAATAACTCACACAATTGTTCAGTTTATAATCTTTGTTCAGTTTATAATCTAAATCTCATTACTTATATAATTCCATCAAATGTTTGCAATTCCCACTGGTTACCACACTCTTACTGTACATGCACAACTCATTATGGAACAGGAAACCCAAATGTGCAATGGAAGTAAACCCATACCGTTTGGAATGTGTCCAGGACGAGGAGGAGGTGGTGAAAGTTGCTGCAAATGAAGTGTTAAATGAAACAAACAACTGTGTGTGTGTGGCGAGATGGAAACAATACAAATGATTGTGACTTGGTCTGCTTAGCACTCGAGCTTGATTCTACGCTGAATTGTGAGCTAGTATTTCCAATTAGCATAGTGAAAACAGGACATTACACACTGGCACTGATTCTCAGCAGAGGTCATTTCGTAACCGAGATAAGGTTTCTGGTCAACAAATGATCTTGATAACAGTCATAGAATCAGTGTTTCAACGCTGCTGCTATAGCTGATATGCTATATGCTGAGTGTTTTTATTGAACCACATGACAGGAGCAAAATGCTGGAAAGACCTAATAGCATTCAGGGTGGATCCTTAAAAAGTCTTTAATGTTACATGTAAACACATTCACAATTAACGTATGCATCGGAGCAGCACTTGCTAAAACATATACTAAAAGTTTACATACTGTAGCACAGTGGCCAAGTCCGGGCCTCGAGATCCCCTATCCAGTCTGTTTTTCTTGTTTTCCTCCTGCAGTGCAGCTGAATCTAATGATCAGCTAATCAGCCAGCTTTGCAGAAGCCTGATAACGATCCTGCTGATGAATCAGGTGTTAGTGGCGAGAAACATGGAAAACAGGACCGAACTTGGGCACCCCTGCTGTAGTATATATTTAGAAGGCACTCGCTAAGGAACCAAAATTATAGGTTACATTTATTTATAAAGCCCTAAAGATCATACTTTCAATAATAGTGTACTTAAAAATACTATAAAGTATGCTTAAGTATACTTATTAATATACTTTATAGTATACTTTTAAGTGTACTAAGATGTTCCAATTTAGTCCCAAGGAATTTACTTTTAGTATAAGAATAAGTACACTCGCAAAATAAATTTTGTATATTCTATAATTATGTACTTGATGTATACTACTTTTTGGTAAGGGAAAACACAGATTGGATAGAGCTTTTTATTACATCCAGCCTTGTTAAAGCTTGAGATAAAATTAGACATTGTCTGCAAGTTGTTCCAATGGTTGTAATTGTCGTTCATAAATGAAAATTCTTCTTCCAACTCTTCCCTCAGGAAAATGAGTGTGAAATATGTCCGTCATTTTCTTGTAGTTATTGTCCTGTAGAAACACGGAGATCTCCTGCAACATAAAACACATCAGAATTTAGTAAGCTGTCTGCTTTTAAAGTCACTGGTAGCGGCTGCGGCCCATTCAAATGAGGGCAAGCTCTTTGTTTTTGTTGATTTCTTTTTTTATGCCTCAGACAGATCATCTAATCATCACAGTAGCCGAATGTCTGGGCTGGCCGACTGTTCTATAAACCCCCAGAGACGCTGAGTGTTTAATGGGCAAGAAAAAGCCCAGCATTTATCCAATGACCGTCCAGTTTTGCGTAGTGGAACGACCCACTCTACGAAGCAGCGTCCGACTGTGTAAATAAATAAATCAAAGTGCCGTAGAACTGCAGAGATGAATTAGAAGAAAGTCATGTCCATTATTTGTGATAAGTAGCTGATTCTGAACAAAAGATGAAGGTATTATAGCACATAAATTGTACACACAGCTGTGCATATTTCCTCACTTTATTTTTTTTTCAGGGGGAGGGGCATATAGGGGAAGCTGAGCTTCCCTTGCAGTCTTAGAGAAATAGCCACTGGATAAGTCAATTGGACATTTATTACCTCAATATCCAATTTAAGAAGGCTCTCGTGATCAGTGAACACTAGTAGTAATATGACTTGGCGTAATACAACTAAATGTTACTTACTAGTGAGGAAAACTGTGCGCTAGCTGACATCTGCAACTCTCCTAGTGAACAGAGGTGGCAAATCCAGGTCCAGAAAGTAAAAACCCTGCCACAGTTTGGCTTTAGCCTCAGCTGCTAGTTAGCTAGCTCCCAAGCTAGCTCCCATGGTGCTCGTTTACCAGCTAGCTAGCTAGCACCAGGTGGCACGGCTTTTACTTTCTGGGCCTGGATTTGCCACCTCTGCTAGTGAAGCATTTGTGTGAACTAGTAGAATTTTATAATGTAGCTCATTTTACTGGTAGCACAAAATCGCCAACAAGCGCAACTAGTCAAAGCAACAAAGGTCCTATGTAAAAAAGTACTTGCCTCCTCAATATTCACATGGAAGAATATGACCCAAAGACCATACTAGTACATGGACCTTATGGATATCAAGGATATTGAACAGAGGTGGCAAATCCAGGTCCAGAAACTAAAAACCCTGCCTCAGTTTGGCTTTAGCCTCTGATGCTATCTAGCTATCTAGCTAGCTTCCTAGCAGGTAAATGAGCACGATTGGAGCTAGCTAGCTAACACCTGGGGCTAAAGCCAAACCGTGGCAGGGTTTTTACTTCTGGACTTGGATTTGCCACTTCTCATACTAAAGAAATGCTAAAATAGCTTTCAACAAGCCACTTTGACAGATGTGACAGTAATTTTACCTTCTCCAAAACGTCAAATAGAACCAAGTGAGTTGGACATGACTGTGCGTGTGGAAACGAAGTCCGCAACCAGAGATGCGGGTCATCGTAAAATCTCTCCGCTGTGTCCACATGGTCCGCTTGGCCAAGATCAGGCGGGCACTCGAGGAATGCCATCTTTAGTGGGCAGTGGACGTGGCTGCAAGGAGATAGAAAACTTAACATCCTGTTTCAGGTCTCCATAGCTCGTCATCACAAAGTTGGCACCTGTAGTAAGGCGTGGAGTGGCACGGCATGAGGAAGAGGACATCTGGCTCAGGCACTTTGTGACAAAGTGTGCGCATGTGACTCATGACGTCCAGAGTACCACGCTGGTGGATCAGACCCGTGTAAAGGGCTATGAGCAGGTTGGTTGTCAACAAACCGCATGCGGCTACTCGGCGCCACGTTCTCATATTAGCCACCGATATCCCTGTTTACACACACCAAGGGTAGGCAAAGTGTGACAATCAGCTCCACCAAGCATTCATACTATGGCCTATGAAATGCTATAGGGATTTTTTTTGTTTTAGCAACTCCCAAAATTCTAAAACGAAAAAAAAAAGTGTGAATATGCAAATCTGCAGGTGCCAATATATGGAGTTGACTGTAAATGAAAATGTATTTATTATTTTTTTATAACTATATTTTGTGAATCTATTTTGTAAAATTTATGAAATAATTGTTTAATAGAGTAGGCTATTTGAAATAATAAAAAGTGTCATGTAATTATTGTTTTATGTAACAGAAGAGTGAAACAGACTGTGAGTCTATGGAGTCAATACTGTTGTAAAAGTTTGTAATAGGGACTTACCACAGAAGATCATACAAAAGGGAAGAACAGGATAGATGTATCTAAACTCCTTGTGAGGAAGAATACTGAAAACAATTCAAGCATGGCGTGAGGTGACTAAATAGATTAATATCAGTAGGCTTGAGTGGAGAACAAGCAAGTGAGAATTACGATGCATTACCTGTAAACACTGATGGTCCAGGCGATGGCCAGCAGCAGAATTCTGTACCTTCTAAAAGCCAGGAAGCATCCATGAAAAAAGAACGGGAGATGGGGTCCAATTACGACCGGAAAGCCCTGAGTGAGGTACCAGTGCCAGGGGTGGGTGCCGTATAAGTTGGCCACGCTGAGGAAGACGTTTATCTTCAGGAAGTTGAACTGTACGAAGATCCACTAAACAGAAAACAGTTGACAAACCAAAAACATTGTTACATTTACACTACACCAGTGGCGAGCGGTGACCTTTTAGAGTGGGCATGCTGGAGTGACACATAAGTGAGCGGCCGCAAAAAAATGTGGGGTATTTTTTTTAAATTAATTTTAATATTAAATATTTAATTATTATTTTATACTGTGGTGACTACCACCGCCTTAACGGGAACACACTCAACAAACATTAGTTCCGTGGGGGAATTATGTCAACGAGCACCACAATACCACCGTGTATAAAATTACTGCAGAACATTATGCGCATGCTCGTTGTCAGACAAGCTGCTTTACTTCCAGGTTTTTTGCCATTCAACTAACGCACGTACAGAAACCTCTCACAACCAACACAACTTGATTTCTCATTGCGCATGTGCGAAGCAAGATGTCGGCTTTTCAGCTCTCCGCGAGGAAAACAGGACAAATTACACAGGAATTTAAGACCAAAACAGTAGAGCTAAGGTATTGTATAATAGAAGACACATGATTTTATTGAAGGGCTTGGGCATGCACCGCATTAATATCTTATTATGACCGCTCGCTACTGCAGTACACACTATAAATATGTTCTTGAGACAAGGTACGCATTTCAATTTTTTTTAATCTCAGGGCACACCATTAAACAAAAATGGACAACCTTGTCTAAATGAGGCTCTCACCTCACTTCTGCACTAAAGGTTTTTTTTTCATTAAAGGTTCCAGTTTCTAGAAACTATTGATCTATTCATCAACTGTAGTACATTAGTGAGTCACGGATGAGATGGGGCCTATCTTTGTTGACTTGAGGCAAGGTGGCAAATCTAAGTCCAGAAAGTAAAAACCCTGCCACAGTTTGGCTTTAGCCCTAAGTGCTAGTTAGGTCCCTTGCTAGCTCCCATGGTTGTTGTTTTTTGCACTCACTCACACAAACACGCACACATACAAACACAGTCTCCCAGGCGGGGAAGCGAACCCACGCCATCCTGCATCGTAGGCAAGTGACGGTACCACTCCGCCACCTGGAGTCCAGCTAGCTCCCATGGTGCTCGTTTACCTGCTAGCTAGCTAGCTAGTAGGTAAACAAGCACCATGGTTACTATCTAGCTAGTAGCTAGCTAGCAACCTAGCAGGCAAACGAGCACTATGGGAGCTAGCTAGCTAGCACCTGAAATGCACATGAATCAGGTGTGTTAGTGGAAAAAAACATAGAAAACAGGCTGGATTGGGGCTTTCGAGGACCGAACTTGAACACCCCTGCTGTAGTATATATGTAGATCATGTGACTGGATAGCCTAAAGGTTAAGGTCGCTACCTTCAGTACCAGTGTTTGCTGGTTCGATCCCTGTCAATTTATCACTGGGCTTTTTGCTGTAAACTAAACTGTGGACATAAGTGTGACACAAAGTATACTTTCAAGTATACTTAATAGTGTACTTAAACATACTATAAAGTATACTTGAAAGTATACTTCTCAGTATACTTTTAAGTGTACTAATATGTTCCAATTTAGTCCCAAGGAGTTAACTTAAAAGTTTACAAGAATAAGTACACTCAAAAAATAAACTTAGGTTACTTAAGTATATTCTATATTATGTACTTGATGTATTTTTGGTAAGGGTTGTTCACTGTAAATGTCACCTTTTTATAGAAGATGTAGTCTATTATGGTTGAAATCACAATGGCTGAAACCCTAAAAAGCAAAAACATTGTTACTTTCAAATGTATTCAAACATCTGTAAACATCAAGCTTTGAATACAAAACACAACTTACCCTATAGGAATGTAGTCATGAACCATGAGCCTCAGTTTGTATTTGTCCTCCCAGAAATGGTAAGTCAAGAGCGGAAGCCAGACAATCAGGGTCGTCGGTCGAAAAATGATCGCCAAGGCAACAAGGCTCAAATACTTTTTACTTGAAGGGGGTGGAAATAGGTGTCAGCCAGATACTGATCCCATATAGCAAAAAAGAAAGAGAGCCAGAGAACGAGAGAGAGAGTTCTACAATGACCAAAGAGACCTGCTGCTGTGTGTTTTAGATGCTGGCAGGGAGAAGTAGGACATAGCCAGGCAAGTGATGGTGGTCTCCACACTGTTCGTCAGCGTTCTGGTGCAGCAGAACCACGTGAACCACGAGCACATATGACAGAAGAACTGCACACACACAGGAACACCGATACAGCCAACATAATTGACATTCACCCTGAAAAAAAAGTTGACTTACCGTCCATTTTGCAATATCTCGACCTTCAAGTGTTTCGATGAGGAAGAAGTATTTAACGTCTGCAAACGCAGTGACGAGTGCATGAAGTAGTCGGGGCATCCATATCTGCAAGGAAACCCAACCAGGTTGAATAACAAACCACGTCTGACCTACACATTGCTGAATATAGAAAATAAAAACACGTTCCAGAAGATGCACAGAGTCACAGTGTATCCAGTGTAGTATTTTATAGATGACAGCAAAAAAGAGAGGATAGGTGATGCCCCTTATGCCGTCCTTCCATTCCCATGTCAGATGCCCATAAGTCACACTGTTAAGGCTAAATGCAACTGCCTGGGACCCAGTTAGGTGTTATGCACACTACCACTCGACTAATGAGGACAAGCACTCCATAAAATGGGTGAATGGTGTCAAAATGAATTGACTTGAAAGGATATTTGAAGACCATGTGATGGGCGACCTCCATAGACTGCCAGTACTCATCTGGAACAAAGCTGCTCTGAACCAGGAAACAGTTGGCGACACGGAAAATTACAGAAAAAGCTGCAACTCTCAGCACTTCTGTATGGAAAAAGAAGAAGGACTTTACAGTCGAGCGAATAACCGCAATTACCCGAGTTACAGCGTAAAAAAAATGGCTTGACTACTGTGTTGTAGCAGTTAATATAACAAATCACTATTTCAAACCAAACGTAACAACGCCGTTACCCAAAGTGAAATATGGCGTTGAAACTGCTTAAAGTGAAGAAGACAAAAAAGTAAATTCTTCTAAATCTTAGGTTTTTAATCAAAGTAGCGTAAACATTTATTTCCCTGGTACCTGCTCACATTTCTAAAGAAGTAATTCAGTTACTAATTCAATTATTTGTTCGGAGAGAGAAACTAGAAACTCATTACTTTTTTTTTAAGTAAACAAACATCAACAAGGAAACCCACCTTTCCTAATAGGGGCATCAACCTCTTTTGTGTAGAGTAGGGACTTTCTTTTCCTGAGTTCGACATCCTCACCGTTTGTCCCGAACTTCAAACGTTGCCTGAAAGTGTCCATGTGTGGTTGCAGAAGTAGTATTGCATACGGCTATTTTCAAGACCAACAACAATTCACTGCTGTAATGACAGAGGACTAACTACACACAACCTGCCTCTTTGACAGTGTGTAAGAAGTAAGAACTTTAATACAAAGCTTCAAAGATTCAAAGGAACACTGTTGCGTTAGCAACACACTTAACTCTTTGAGTTACTCTTAAAAGGAACCCCGACTGTAATGACAAGTTTGCTCTATATTATTTATTTGGTTGTAACTAACATAACTATGAGATTCATTTCTCAAAAATCATTTTCAGTTTAACACATTTTGTAGAAACTTTATTTGGACATATGCCGCCATTTACGTCGCAACACATTCAGTGCGTAGTGACGTAGAATGGCGGCTGCTTTCTGCCGAGCAATGTGAAACGCCTATAAAGAAAGCAAGGTAGCGTTCCTAAAGGGACGATCAAAACTCTTGAATGCGTCTGGTGAATGACGAGAGCACAGCGTGGGGGACTCTCCCGATCGCTTTGTTTCTTTAGGAACGCTACAAGGCTTGCCTTGCTTTCTTTATAGACGTTTCACATTGCTCGGCAGAGACCTTCCGCCATTCTACGTCACTATGCACTGAATGCGTTGCGACGTAAATAACAATGGCGGTGTACTTCCAAATAAAGTTTCTACAAAATGTACACTCTAAAAACAGTTGGGTCAAAAGTAACCCAATCATGAATCCACCTTATGGGTCAATTTGACCCTACTTTCTGGGTTGTTTTATACAAAATGACCCAATTTTTTGACCCAAGTAAAGAATCTGACCAATATTTCTGAGTTGTTTTACGCTTGACTCAAAGTTGGGTGAAATCGACCCAAGTAGAGGATCGGTCCATTTTTAACCCATATTTTTGACCCAACTTGTTTTTAGATTGTATTAAACTGGAAATGATTTTTGAAAAATGAATCTCATAGTTATGTTAGTAACAACCAACTAGAAAAATTCCCGCGGAAATTTTGAATGGGCCTGCTAACTCTTTTCAATGAGCTGAACAGTTTAAACTTTCAACCATTGAAATCGCTCAAGAAATGTGCAAGTTAACCATAATCTACTAAAAGTATTACTGCCCCTTTAAGAAACATGCACATTCACGCACACACATTTGATTTTAACTAACATTTCAATGAGCTGAACAGTTTAAAATTTAAACCATTGAAATCAGTCAAGAAATGTGGAAGTTCACCATAATCAACATCAACTAAAAGTATCTTACTGCCCCTTTACAAAACATGCACATTCACGCACACACATTTGATTTTAAGTAACATTTCAATGAGCTGAACAGTTTAAAATTTAAACCATTGAAATCGGTCAAGAAATGTGGAATCTACCATAATCAACAGTATGTTACTGCCCCTTTAAGAAACATGCACATTCACGCACACACATTTGATTTTAAGTAACATTTCAATGAGCTGAACAGTTTAAAATTCAAACCATTGAAATCGGTCAAGAAATGTGGAATCTACCATAATTAACAGTATCTCACTGCCCCTTTACAAAACATGCACATTCACGCACACACATTTGATTTTAAGTTGTGAGGAGACGTCACGCACCAACACTCCATTGATTTGTATAGGATTACGCTCACCTCAAACAAAAGCCTCTCGCGACTTAACGGTTGAAGATGCAGATTCCAGAAATGGCTCGTTAGAACGGCAAGGGTTTGGGGAACGCGAGCATGTTCTCAGTTTTTTAATCGGATGAAAAATGACCAAATGAGAGCAGGTTGAAAACTTATGATTGATCGAAAATGAAGAGGCAAAAAGGGCGAAAATTACATTGAAAAGAGATCAAAAATGTGCGACTTCTCCTCGCTTAAAGTGAAAATAAAGGTACTAAATGAAACCTTAGCCAAATAAAACTTAGTTCTTCAGAAAGCAGAGGCTTGTGGCTACAAAATGTGCGAATTTGATGTCTAGTGAGCAAAGATTGTGGCCATGGTGACGAGTTGAAGTGAAACTTGAAATCTATTTTTTCTCTGTCTACACTCTGATTCTTAATTGGTCCGCTCTAGCTCATGCAATACACACACATGGGATAAAGGATATTTCACTCACTGTCTTTGAACCCGCACAGGGGGGAGAGCTTTCATTCCTTAATTTTTTTTTTGACACAGAGCTAAAGATGACAAAAATTCCAACAAAATGAGCTAAAATTCATATCGGTCGGTTAACGTATGCGCGCGCAGCGTGTCTTGGAAAAAGGTGCTTGATTGGAGTTGATGTCTTCCGGTTTCCCATTCATTCCTATGGGATTTTTTGGGGGAGTTTTTTGGGAATAGCGTCGCCATGGTAACTGGGAATTCTTATAAAAATAATAGCGCAGCGAGTCAGAGCGAGCCGCATCGTTTGATACCTCATTTGTCCCGGTGCGATCTACGGTTCGGGCCGCATTTTTGCGGAAAAGTCGTGGAATAATAAAAAATAACTAGAAAATTCCCGCGGAAATTTTGAATGGGCCTGCTAACTCTTTTCAATGAGCTGAACAGTTTAAACTTTCAACCATTGAAATCGCTCAAGAAATGTGCAAGTTAACCAAAATAAACAGTATGTTACTGCCCCTTTAAGAAACATGCACATTCACGCACACACATTTGATTTTAAGTAACATTTCAATGAGCTGAACAGTTTAAACTTTCAACCATTGAAATCGCTCAAGAAATGTGCAAGTTAACCAAAATCAACAGTATGTTACTGTCCCTTTAAGAAACATGCACATTCACGCACACACATTTGATTTTAAGTAACATTTCAATGAGCTGAACAGTTTAAAATTCAAACCATTGAAATCGGTCAAGAAATGTGGAATCTACCATAATTAACAGTATCTCACTGCCCCTTTACAAAACATGCACATTCACGCACACACATTTGATTTTAAGTTGTGAGGAGACGTCACGCACCAACACTCCATTGATTTGTATAGGATTACGCTCACCTCAAACAAAAGCCTCTCGCGACTTAACGGTTGAAGATGCAGATTCCAGAAATGGCTTGTTAGAACGGCAAGGGTTTGGGGAACGCGAGCATGTTCTCAGTTTTTTAATCGGATGAAAAATGACCAAATGAGAGCAGGTTGAAAACTTATGATTGATCGAAAATGAAGAGGGAAAAACGGCGAAAATTACATTGAAAAGAGATCAAAAATGTGCGACTTCTCCTCGCTTAAAGTGAAAATAAAGGTACTAAATGACACCTTAGCCAAATAAAACTTAGTTCTTCAGAAAGCAGAGGCTTGTGGCTACAAAATGTGCGAATTTGATGTCTAGTGAGCAAAGATTGTGGCCATGGTGACGAGTTGAAGTGAAACTTTTGGAAATAGATTTTTTGGTTCCCGTCACTGAAGCCTTAATTGGGTATCAGAGTGGCGATTACACTCACTGTCTTTGAACCCGCACAGGGGGAAGAGCTTTCATTCCTTAATTTTTTTTTTGACACTGAGCTAAAGATGACAAAAATTCCAACAAAATGAGCTAAAATTCATATCGGTCGGTTAACGTATGCGCGCGCAGCGTGTCTTGGAAAAAGGTGCTTGATTTGATGTGATCATTTTCGGATTCCCATTCATTCCTATGGGACTTTTTGGGGGACTTTTGGGGAATTGTGTCGCCATGGTAACTGGGAATTCTGAGGAAAATAATAGCGCAGCGAGTCAAATCGAGCCGCATCGTTTGATACCTTATTTGTCGCGGTGCGATCTACGGTACGGCACCTATTCTTGCGGAAAAGTCGCTGGAAGATAATATAAAAACTAGAAAAATTCCCGCGGAAATTTTGAATGGGCCTGCTAACTCTTTTCAATGAGCTGAACAGTTTAAACTTTCAACCATTGAAATCGCTCAAGAAATGTGCAAGTTAACCATAATCTACTAAAAGTATTACTGCCCCTTTAAGAAACATGCACATTCACGCACACACATTTGATTTTAAGTAACATGTCAATGAGCTGAACAGTTTAAAATTCATACCATTGAAATCGGTCAAGAAATGTGGAATCTACCATAATCAACAGTATGTTACTGCCCCTTTAAGAAACATGCACATTCACGCACACACATTTGATTTTAAGTAACATTTCAATGAGCTGAACAGTTTAAACTTTCAACCATTGAAATGGGTCAAGAAATGTGGAAGTTAACCATAATCAACACTATGTTACTGCCCCTTTAAGAAACATGCACATTCACGCACACACATTTGATTTTAAGTAACATTTCAATGAGCTGAACAGTTTAAAATTCAAACCATTGAAATCGGTCAAGAAATGTGGAATCTACCATAATTAACAGTATCTCACTGCCCCTTTACAAAACATGCACATTCACGCACACACATTTGATTTTAAGTTGTGAGGAGACGTCACGCACCAACACTCCATTGATTTGTATAGGATTACGCTCACCTCAAACAAAAGCCTCTCGCGACTTAACGGTTGAAGATGCAGATTCCAGAAATGGCTCGTTAGAACGGCAAGGGTTTGGGGAACGCGAGCATGTTCTCAGTTTTTTAATCGGATGAAAAATGACCAAATGAGAGCAGGTTGAAAACTTATGATTGATCGAAAATGAAGAGGCAAAAACGGCGAAAATTACATTGAAAAGAGATCAAAAATGTGCGACTTCTCCTCGCTTAAAGTGAAAATAAAGGTACTAAATGACACCTTAGCCAAATAAAACTTAGTTCTTCAGAAAGCAGAGGCTTGTGGCTACAAAATGTGCGAATTTGATGTCTAGTGAGCAAAGATTGTGGCCATGGTGACGAGTTGAAGTGAAACTTTTGGAAATATATTTTTTGGTTCCCACCACTCAGACCTTAATTAGTCACGCTCTAACTGATGCAAGAAAGGCGACTTTCACCCCTTTGCTCACTGTCTTTGAACCCTCACAGGGGGGAGAGCTTTCATTCCTTAAAATTTTTTTTGACACTGAGCTAAAGATGACAAAAATTCCAACAAAATGAGCTAATTTTCATATCGGTCGGTTAATGTATGCGCGCGCAGCGTTTCTTTGAAAAAGGTGCTTGATTGGAGTTGATCTCTTTCGGATTCCCATTCATTCCTATGGGACTTTATTTGGGAGTTTTTTGGGAATAGCGTCGCCATGGTAACTGGGAATTCTTATAAAAATAATAGCGCAGCGAGTCAGAGCGAGCCGCATCGTTTGATACCTCTTTTGTCCCGGTGCGATCTACGGTTCGGGCCCTATTTTTGCGGAAAAGTCGCTGGAAGATAATATAAAAACTAGAAAAATTCCCGCGGAAATTTTGAATGGGCCTGCTAACTCTTTTCAATGAGCTGAACAGTTTAAACTTTCAACCATTGAAATCGCTCAAGAAATGTGGAAGTTAACCAAAATCAACAGTATGTTACTGCCCCTTTAAGAAACATGCACATTCACGCACACACATTTGATTTTAACCAACATTTCAATGAGCTGAACAGTTTAAAATTTAAACCGTTGAAATCGCTCAAGAAATGTGGAAGTTATAATCTACTAAAAGTATTACTGCCCCTTTAAGAAACATGCACATTCACGCACACACATTTGATTTTAACTAACATTTCAATGAGCTGAACAGTTTAAAATTTCAACCATTGAACTCGCTCAAGAAATGTGCAAGTTAACCATAATCAAGATCAAATAAAGTATCTTACTGCCCCTTTAAGAAACATGCACATTCACGCACACACATTTGATTTTAAGTAACATTTCAATGAGCTGAACAGTTTAAACTTTCAACCATTGAAATCGGTCAAGAAATGTGGAAGTTAACCATAATCAAGATCAAATAAAGTATCTTACTGTCCCTTTAAGAAATATGCACATTCACGCACACACATTTGATTTTAACCAACATTTCAATGAGCTGAACAGTTTAAAATTTAAACCGTTGAAATCGCTCAAGAAATGTGGAAGTTATAATCTACTAAAAGTATTACTGCCCCTTTAAGAAACATGCACATTCACGCACACACATTTGATTTTAACTAACATTTCAATGAGCTGAACAGTTTAAAATTTCAACCATTGAAATCGCTCAAGAAATGTGCAAGTTAACCATAATCAAGATCAAATAAAGTATCTTACTGTCCCTTTAAGAAATATGCACATTCACGCACACACATTTGATTTTAAGTAACATTTCAATGAGCTGAACAGTTTAAAATTCAAACCATTGAAATCGGTCAAGAAATGTGGAATCTACCATAATGAACAGCATCTCACTGCCCCTTTACAAAACATGCACATTCACGCACACACATTTGATTTTAAGTTGTGAGGAGACGTCACGCACCAACACTCCATTGATTTGTATAGGATTACGCTCACCTCAAACAAAAGCCTCTCGCGACTTAACGGTTGAAGATGCAGATTCCAGAAATGGCTCGTTAGAACGGCAAGGGTTTGGGGAACGCGAGCATGTTCTCAGTTTTTTAATCGGATGAAAAATGACCAAATGAGAGCAGGTTGAAAACTTATGATTGATCGAAAATGAAGAGGCAAAAACGGCGAAAATTACATTGAAAAGAGATCAAAAATGTGCGACTTCTCCTCGCTTAAAGTGAAAATAAAGGTACTAAATGACACCGTAGCCAAATAAAACTTAGTTCTTCAGAAAGCAGAGGCTTGTGGCTACAAAATGTGCGAATTTGATGTCTAGTGAGCAAAGATTGTGGCCATGGTGACGAGTTGAAGTGAAACTTTTGGAAATATATTTTTTGGTTCCCACCACTCAGACCTTAATTAGTCACACTCTAAATAGGCGACTTTCACCCTTTGCTCACTGTCTTTGAACCCGCACAGGGGGGAGAGCTTTCATTCCTTAATTTTTTTTTTGACACTGAGCTAAAGATGACAAAAATTCCAACAAAATGAGCTAATTTTCATATCGGTCGGTTAATGTATGCGCGCGCAGCGTGTCTTTGAAAAAGGTGCTTGATTGGAGTTGATCTCTTTCGGATTCCCATTCATTCCTATGGGACTTTATTTGGGAGTTTTTTGGGAATAGCGTCGCCATGGTAACTGGGAATTCTTATAAAAATAATAGCGCAGCGAGTCAGATCGAGCCGCATCGTTTGATACCTCTTTTGTCCCGGTGCGATCTACGGTTCGGGCCCTATTTTTGCGGAAAAGTCGCTGGAAGATGATATAAAAATAAGAAAAATATTAAACCCTTTTTTCTAGGATAGTAATATGTGCCTGCTTGCTCCGCAAGCAGCAGCTTCGCTGCTGCTTGCTCCGCTTAGCAGGCCCATAACTAGAAAAATTCCCGCGGAAATTTTGAATGGGCCTGCTAACTCTTGCAACTCTTTTCAATGAGCTGAACAGTTTAAAATTTAAACCGTTGAAATCGCTCAAGAAATGTGGAAGTTAACCATAATCTACTAAAAGTATTACTGCCCCTTTAAGAAACATGCACATTCACGCGCATACATTTGATTTTAACTAACATTTCAATGAGCTGAACAGTTTAAAAATTCAACCATTGAAATCGCTCAAGAAATGTGCAAGTTAACCATAATCAAGATCAAATAAAGTATCTTACTGTCCCTTTAAGAAATATGCACATTCACGCACACACATTTTATTTTAACCAACATTTCAATGAGCTGAACAGTTTAAACTTTCAACCATTGAAATCGGTCAAGAAATGTAAAAGTTAACCAAAATCAACAGTATGTTACTGCCCCTTTAAGAAACATGCACATTCACGCACACACATTTGATTTTAAGTAACATTTCAATGAGCTGAACAGTTTAAAATTCAAACCATTGAAATCGGTCAAGAAATGTGGAATCTACCATAATTAACAGTATCTCACTGCCCCTTTACAAAACATGCACATTCACGCACACACATTTGATTTTAAGTTGTGAGGAGACGTCACGCACCAACACTCCATTGATTTGTATAGGATTACGCTCACCTCAAACAAAAGCCTCTCGCGACTTAACGGTTGAAGATGCAGATTCCAGAAATGGCTCGTTAGAACGGCAAGGGTTTGGGGAACGCGAGCATGTTCTCAGTTTTTTAATCGGATGAAAAATGACCAAATGAGAGCAGGTTGAAAACTTATGATTGATCGAAAATGAAGAGGGAAAAAACGGCGAAATTTACATGGAGGAGATAGGCGCCAAAGTCCGACTTCTCCTCGCTTAAAGTGAAAATAAAGGTACTAAATGACACCTTAGCCAAATAAAACTTAGTTTTTCAGAAAGCAGAGGCTTGTGGCTACAAAATGTGCGAATTTGATGTCTAGTGAGCAAAGATTGTGGCCATGGTGACGAGTTGAAGTGAAACTTTTGGAAATAGATTTTTTGGTTCCCGTCACTGAAAGCTTAATTGGGTATCAGAGTGGCGATTACACTCACTGTCTTTGAACCCGCACAGGGGGAAGAGCTTTCATTCCTTAATTTTTTTTTTGACACTGAGCTAAAGATGGGAAAAATTCCAACAAAATGAGCTAAAATTCATATCAATCGGTTAACGTATGCGCGCGCAGCATCTCTTTGAAAAAGGTGCTTGATGTGTGATTTTGTCTTTCCTTTTCCCATTCATTCCTATGGGACTTTTATTTGGGAGTTTTTTGGGAATAGCGTCGCCATGGTAACTGGGAATTCTTAGAAAAATAATGCCGCACCGAGTCAGATCGAGCCGCATCGTTTGATACCTCATTCGTGCCGGTGCGATCTACGGTACGGGCCGCATTCTTGCGGAAAAATCGTGGAAGATGATATAATAACTAGAAAAATTCCCGCGGAAATTTTGAATGGGCCTGCTAACTCTTTTCAATGAGCTGAACAGTTTAAACTTTCAACCATTGAAATGGGTCAAGAAATGTGGAAGTTAACCATAATCAACACTATGTTACTGCCCCTTTAAGAAACATGCACATTCACGCACACACATTTGATTTTAAGTAACATTTCAATGAGCTGAACAGTTTAAAATTCAAACCATTGAAATCGGTCAAGAAATGTGGAATCTACCATAATTAACAGTATCTCACTGCCCCTTTACAAAACATGCACATTCACGCACACACATTTGATTTTAAGTTGTGAGGAGACGTCACGCACCAACACTCCATTGATTTGTATAGGATTACGCTCACCTCAAACAAAAGCCTCTCGCGACTTAACGGTTGAAGATGCAGATTCCAGAAATGGCTCGTTAGAACGGCAAGGGTTTGGGGAACGCGAGCATGTTCTCAGTTTTTTAATCGGATGAAAAATGACCAAATGAGAGCAGGTTGAAAACTTATGATTGATCGAAAATGAAGAGGCAAAAAAGGCGAAAATTACATTGAAAAGAGATCAAAAATGTGCGACTTCTCCTCGCTTAAAGTGAAAATAAAGGTACTAAATGACACCTTAGCCAAATAAAACTTAGTTCTTCAGAAAGCAGAGGCTTGTGGCTACAAAATGTGCGAATTTGATGTCTAGTGAGCAAAGATTGTGGCCATGGTGACGAGTTGAAGTGAAACTTTTGGAAATATATTTTTTGGTTCCCACCACTCAGACCTTAATTAGTCACGCTCTAACTGATGCAAGAAAGGCGACTTTCACCCCTTTGCTCACTGTCTTTGAACCCTCACAGGGGGGAGAGCTTTCATTCCTTAAAATTTTTTTTGACACTGAGCTAAAGATGACAAAAATTCCAACAAAATGAGCTAATTTTCATATCGGTCGGTTAATGTATGCGCGCGCAGCGTTTCTTTGAAAAAGGTGCTTGATTGGAGTTGATCTCTTTCGGATTCCCATTCATTCCTATGGGACTTTATTTGGGAGTTTTTTGGGAATAGCGTCGCCATGGTAACTGGGAATTCTTATAAAAATAATAGCGCAGCGAGTCAGAGCGAGCCGCATCGTTTGATACCTCTTTTGTCCCGGTGCGATCTACGGTTCGGGCCCTATTTTTGCGGAAAAGTCGCTGGAAGATAATATAAAAACTAGAAAAATTCCCGCGGAAATTTTGAATGGGCCTGCTAACTCTTTTCAATGAGCTGAACAGTTTAAACTTTCAACCATTGAAATCGCTCAAGAAATGTGGAAGTTAACCAAAATCAACAGTATGTTACTGCCCCTTTAAGAAACATGCACATTCACGCACACACATTTGATTTTAAGTAACATTTCAATGAGCTGAACAGTTTAAAATTTCAACCGTTGAAATCGCTCAAGAAATGTGGAAGTTATAATCAACTAAAAGTATTACTGCCCCTTTAAGAAACATGCACATTCACGCGCACACATTTGATTTTAACTAACATTTCAATGAGTTGAACAGTTTAAATTTTAAACCATTGAAATCGCTCAAGAAATGTGCAAGTTAACCATAATCAAGATCAAATAAAGTATCTTACTGTCCCTTTAAGAAATATGCACATTCACGCACACACATTTGATTTTAACCAACATTTCAATGAGCTTAACAGTTTAAAATTTAAACCATTGAAATCGCTCAAGAAATGTAAAAGTTAACCATAATCAAGATCAAATAAAGTATCTTACTGTCCCTTTAAGAAATATGCACATTCACGCACACACATTTGATTTTAACCAACATTTCAATGAGCTGAACAGTTTAAAATTCAAACCATTGAAATCGGTCAAGAAATGTGGAATCTACCATAATTAACAGTATCTCACTGCCCCTTTACAAAACATGCACATTCACGCACACACATTTGATTTTAAGTTGTGAGGAGACGTCACGCACCAACACTCCATTGATTTGTATAGGATTACGCTCACCTCAAACAAAAGCCTCTCGCGACTTAACGGTTGAAGATGCAGATTCCAGAAATGGCTTGTTAGAACGGCAAGGGTTTGGGGAACGCGAGCATGTTCTCAGTTTTTTAATCGGATGAAAAATGACCAAATGAGAGCAGGTTGAAAACTTATGATTGATCGAAAATGAAGAGGCAAAAACGGCGAAAATTACATTGAAAAGAGATCAAAAATGTGCGACTTCTCCTCGCTTAAAGTGAAAATAAAGGTACTAAATGACACCTTAGCCAAATAAAACTTAGTTCTTCAGAAAGCAGAGGCTTGTGGCTACAAAATGTGCGAATTTGATGTCTAGTGAGCAAAGATTGTGGCCATGGTGACGAGTTGAAGTGAAACTTTTGGAAATATATTTTTTGGTTCCCACCACTCAGACCTTAATTAGTCACGCTCTAACTGATGCAAGAAAGGCGACTTTCACCCCTTTGCTCACTGTCTTTGAACCCGCACAGGGGGGAGAGCTTTCATTATGGGCCTGCTAAGCGGAGCAAGCAGCAGCGAAGCTGCTGCTTGCGGAGCAAGCAGGCACATATTACTATCCTAGAAAAAAGGGTTTAATATTTTTCTTATTATGGGCCTGCTAAGCGGAGCAAGCAGCAGCGAAGCTGCTGCTTGCGGAGCAAGCAGGCACATATTACTATCCACCCTAGAAAAGTGTTTAATATTATTTTTATATTATCTTCCAGCGACTTTTCCGCAAAAATAGGGCCCGAACCGTAGATCGCACCGGGACAAAAGAGGTATCAAACGATGCGGCTCGATCTGACTCGCTGCGCTATTATTTTTATAAGAATTCCCAGTTACCATGGCGACGCTATTCCCAAAAAACTCCCAAATAAAGTCCCATAGGAATGAATGGGAATCCGAAAGAGATCAACTCCAATCAAGCACCTTTTTCAAAGACACGCTGCGCGCGCATACATTAACCGACCGATATGAAAATTAGCTCATTTTGTTGGAATTTTTGTCATCTTTAGCTCAGTGTCAAAAAAAAAATTAAGGAATGAAAGCTCTCCCCCCTGTGCGGGTTCAAAGACAGTGAGCAAAGGGTGAAAGTCGCCTATTTAGAGTGTGACTAATTAAGGTCTGAGTGACGGGAACCAAAAAATATATTTCCAAAAGTTTCACTTCAACTCGTCACCATGGCCACAATCTTTGCTCACTAGACATCAAATTCGCACATTTTGTAGCCACAAGCCTCTGCTTTCTGAAGAACTAAGTTTTATTTGGCTAAGGTGTCATTTAGTACCTTTATTTTCACTTTAAGCGAGGAGAAGTCGCACATTTTTGATCTCTTTTCAATGTAATTTTCGCCCTTTTTGCCTCTTCATTTTCGATCAATCATAAGTTTTCAACCTGCTCTCATTTGGTCATTTTTCATCCGATTAAAAAACTGACAACATGCTCGCGTTCCCCAAACCCTTGCCGTTCTAACGAGCCATTTCTGGAATCTGCATCTTCAACCGTTAAGTCGCGAGAGGCTTTTGTTTGAGGTGAGCGTAATCCTATACAAATCAATGGAGTGTTGGTGCGTGACGTCTCCTCACAACTTAAAATCAAATGTGTGTGCGTGAATGTGCATGTTTTGTAAAGGGGCAGTGAGATGCTGTTAATTATGGTAGATTCCACATTTCTTGACCGATTTCAATGGTTTGAATTTTAAACTGTTCAGCTCATTGAAATGTTACTTAAAATCAAATGTGTGTGCGTGAATGTGCATGTTTCTTAAAGGGGCAGTAACATATTGTTGATTATGGTTAACTTTTACATTTCTTGAGCGATTTCAATGGTTTAAATTTTAAACTGTTCAGCTCATTGAAATGTTGGTTAAAATCAAATGTGTGTGCGTGAATGTGCATGTTTCTTAAAGGGGCAGTAATACTTTTAGTAGATTATGGTTAACTTCCACATTTCTTGAGCGATTTCAATGGTTGAAAGTTTAAACTGTTCAGCTCATTGAAAAGAGTTAGCAGGCCCATTCAAAATTTCCGCGGGAATTTTTCTAGTTGGTGTTATTATTATATCATCCTTCCACGAATTTTCTGCTAAAATGCGGCCCGTACCGTAGATCGCACCGGCACGAATGAGGTATCAAACGATGCGGCTCGATCTGACTCGGTGCGGCATTATTTTTCTAAGAATTCCCAGTTACCATGGCGACGCTATTCCCAAAAAACTCCCAAATAAAGTCCCATAGGAATGAATGGGAATCCGAAAGAGATCAACTCCAATCAAGCACCTTTTTCAAAGACACGCTGCGCGCGCATACATTAACCGACCGATATGAAAAATAGCTCATTTTGTTGGAATTTTTGTCATCTTTAACTCAGTGTCAAAAAAAAAATTAAGGAATGAAAGCTCTTCCCCCTGTGCGGGTTCAAAGACAGTGAGTGTAATCGCCACTCTGATACCCAATTAAGGCTTCAGTGACGGGAACCAAAAAATCTATTTCCAAAAGTTTCACTTCAACTCGTCACCATGGCCACAATCTTTGCTCACTAGACATCAAATTCGCACATTTTGTAGCCACAAGCCTCTGCTTTCTGAAGAACTAAGTTTTATTTGGCTAAGGTGTCATTTAGTACCTTTATTTTCACTTTAAGCGAGGAGAAGTCGCACATTTTTGATCTCTTTTCAATGTTAATTTCGCCGTTTTTTCCCTCTTCATTTTCGATCAATCATAAGTTTTCAACCTGCTCTCATTTGGTCACTTTTCATCCGATTAAAAAACTGAGAACATGCTCGCGTTCCCCAAACCCTTGCCGTTCTAACGAGCCATTTCTGGAATCTGCATCTTCAACCGTTAAGTCGCGAGAGGCTTTTGTTTGAGGTGAGCGTAATCCTATACAAATCAATGGAGTGTTGGTGCGTGACGTCTCCTCACAACTTAAAATCTAATGTGTGTGCGTGAATGTGCATGTTTTGTAAAGGGGCAGTGAGATACTGTTAATTATGGTAGATTCCACATTTCTTGACCGATTTCAATGGTTTGAATTTTAAACTGTTCAGCTCATTGAAATGTTACTTAAAATCAAATGTGTGTGCGTGAATGTGCATGTTTCTTAAAGGGGCAGTAACATACTGTACATTATGGTTAACTTGCACATTTCTTGAGCGATTTCAATGGTTGAAATTTTAAACTGTTCAGCTCATTGAAATGTTAGTTAAAATCAAATGTGTGTGCGTGAATGTGCATGTTTCTTAAAGGGGCAGTAATACTTTTAGTAGATTATGGTTAACTTGCACATTTCTTGAGCGATTTCAATGGTTTAAATGTTATTTTTATTGCGTGTTTCCACGCGAGTTAGCAGGCCCATTCAAAATTTCCGCGGGAATTTTTCTAGTTTTTATATCATCTTCCAGCGACTTTTCCGCAAAAATAGGGCCCGAACCGTAGATCGCACCGGGACAAAAGAGGTATCAAACGATGCGGCTCGATCTGACTCGCTGCGCTATTATTTTTATAAGAATTCCCAGTTACCATGGCGACGCTATTCCCAAAAAACTCCCAAATAAAGTCCCATAGGAATGAATGGGAATCCGAAAGAGATCAACTCCAATCAAGCACCTTTTTCAAAGACACGCTGCGCGCGCATACATTAACCGACCGATATGAAAATTAGCTCATTTTGTTGGAATTTTTGTCATCTTTAGCTCAGTGTCAAAAAAAAAATTAAGGAATGAAAGCTCTCCCCCCTGTGCGGGTTCAAAGACAGTGAGCAAAGGGTGAAAGTCGCCTATTTAGAGTGTGACTAATTAAGGTCTGAGTGCTGGGAACCAAAAAATATATTTCCAAAAGTTTCACTTCAACTCGTCACCATGGCCACAATCTTTGCTCACTAGACATCAAATTCGCACATTTTGTAGCCACAAGCCTCTGCTTTCTGAAGAACTAAGTTTTATTTGGCTAAGGTGTCATTTAGTACCTTTATTTTCACTTTAAGCGAGGAGAAGTCGCACATTTTTGATCTCTTTTCAATGTAATTTTCGCCGTTTTTGCCTCTTCATTTTCGATCAATCATAAGTTTTCAACCTGCTCTCATTTGGTCATTTTTCATCCGATTAAAAAACTGAGAACATGCTCGCGTTCCCCAAACCCTTGCCGTTCTAACGAGCCATTTCTGGAATCTGCATCTTCAACCGTTAAGTCGCGAGAGGCTTTTGTTTGAGGTGAGCGTAATCCTATACAAATCAATGGAGTGTTGGTGCGTGACGTCTCCTCACAACTTAAAATCAAATGTGTGTGCGTGAATGTGCATGTTTTGTAAAGGGGCAGTGAGATGCTGTTAATTATGGTAGATTCCACATTTCTTGACCGATTTCAATGGTTTGAATTTTAAACTGTTCAGCTCATTGAAATGTTACTTAAAATCAAATGTGTGTGCGTGAATGTGCATATTTCTTAAAGGGACAGTAAGATACTTTATTTGATCTTGATTATGGTTAACTTGCACATTTCTTGAGCGATTTCAATGGTTGAATTTTTAAACTGTTCAGCTCATTGAAATGTTAGTTAAAATCAAATGTATGCGCGTGAATGTGCATGTTTCTTAAAGGGGCAGTAATACTTTTAGTAGATTATGGTTAACTTGCACATTTCTTGAGCGATTTCAACGGTTGAAATTTTAAACTGTTCAGCTCATTGAAAAGAGTTGCAAGAGTTAGCAGGCCCATTCAAAATTTCCGCGGGAATTTTTCTAGTTCCTTAATTTTTTTTTTGACACTGAGCTAAAGATGACAAAAATTCCAACAAAATGAGCTAATTTTCATATCGGTCGGTTAACGTATGCGCGCGCAGCGTGTCTTTGAAAAAGGTGCTTGATTGGAGTTGATCTCTTTTGGATTCCCATTCATTCCTATGGGACTTTATTTGGGAGTTTTTTGGGAATAGCGTCGCCATGGTAACTGGGAATTCTTAGAAAAATAATGCCGCACCGAGTCAGATCGAGCCGCATCGTTTGATACCTCTTTTGTCCCGGTGCGATCTACGGTACGGGCCGCATTTTAGCAGAAAAAACGCGGAAGATTAAAGAATAACTAGAAAAATTCCCGCGGAAATTTTGAATGGGCCTGCTAACTCTTTTCAATGAGCTGAACAGTTTAAACTTTCAACCATTGAAATCGCTCAAGAAATGTGGAAGTTAACCATAATCTACTAAAAGTATTACTGCCCCTTTAAGAAACATGCACATTCACGCACACCCATTTGATTTTAAGTAACATTTCAATGAGCTGAACAGTTTAAAATTTAAACCATTGAAATCGGTCAAGAAATGTGGAAGTTAACCAAAATCAACAGTATGTTACTGCCCCTTTAAGAAACATGCACATTCACGCACACACATTTGATTTTAACCAACATTTCAATGAGCTGAACAGTTTAAAATTTAAACCATGGAAATCGCTCAAGAAATGTAAAAGTTAACCATAATCAAGATCAAATAAAGTATCTTACTGTCCCTTTAAGAAATATGCACATTCACGCACACACATTTGATTTTAAGTAACATTTCAATGAGCTGAACAGTTTAAAATTCAAACCATTGAAATCGGTCAAGAAATGTGGAATCTACCATAATTAACAGCATCTCACTGCCCCTTTACAAAACATGCACATTCACGCACACACATTTGATTTTAAGTTGTGAGGAGACGTCACGCTCCAACACTCCATTGATTTGTATAGGATTACGCTCACCTCAAACAAAAGCCTCTCGCGACTTAACGGTTGAAGATGCAGATTCCAGAAATGGCTTGTTAGAACGGCAAGGGTTTGGGGAACGCGAGCATGTTCTCAGTTTTTTAATGGGATGAAAAATGACCAAATGAGAGCAGGTTGAAAACTTATGATTGATCGAAAATGAAGAGGCAAAAACGGCGAAAATTACATTGAAAAGAGATCAAAAATGTGCGACTTCTCCTCGCTTAAAGTGAAAATAAAGGTACTAAATGACACCTTAGCCAAATAAAACTTAGTTCTTCAGAAAGCAGAGGCTTGTGGCTACAAAATGTGCGAATTTGATGTCTAGTGAGCAAAGATTGTGGCCATGGTGACGAGTTGAAGTGAAACTTTTGGAAATATATTTTTTGGTTCCCACCACTCAGACCTTAATTAGTCACACTCTAAATAGGCGACTTTCACCCTTTGCTCACTGTCTTTGAACCCGCACAGGGGGGAGAGCTTTCATTCCTTAAATTTTTTTTTGACACTGAGCTAAAGATGACAAAAATTCCAACAAAATGAGCTAATTTTCATATCGGTCGGTTAATGTATGCGCGCGCAGCGTGTCTTTGAAAAAGGTGCTTGATTGGAGTTGATCTCTTTCGGATTCCCATTCATTCCTATGGGACTTTATTTGGGAGTTTTTTGGGAATAGCGTCGCCATGGTAACTGGGAATTCTTATAAAAATAATAGCGCAGCGAGTCAGATCGAGCCGCATCGTTTGATACCTCTTTTGTCCCGGTGCGATCTACGGTTCGGGCCCTATTTTTGCGGAAAAGTCGCTGGAAGATGATATAAAAATAAGAAAAATATTAAACCCTTTTTTCTAGGATAGTAATATGTGCCTGCTTGCTCCGCAAGCAGCAGCTTCGCTGCTGCTTGCTCCGCTTAGCAGGCCCATAACTAGAAAAATTCCCGCGGAAATTTTGAATGGGCCTGCTAACTCTTTTCAATGAGCTGAACAGTTTAAACTTTCAACCGTTGAAATCGCTCAAGAAATGTGCAAGTTAACCATAATCTACTAAAAGTATTACTGCCCCTTTAAGAAACATGCACATTCACGCACACACATTTGATTTTAACTAACATTTCAATGAGCTGAACAGTTTAAAATTTAAACCATTGAAATCAGTCAAGAAATGTGGAAGTTCACCATAATCAACATCAACTAAAAGTATCTTACTGCCCCTTTACAAAACATGCACATTCACGCACACACATTTGATTTTAAGTAACATTTCAATGAGCTGAACAGTTTAAACTTTCAACCATTGAAATCGGTCAAGAAATGTGGAAGTTAACCAAAATCAACAGTATGTTACTGCCCCTTTAAGAAACATGCACATTCACGCACACACATTTGATTTTAAGTAACATTTCAATGAGCTGAACAGTTTAAAATTCAAACCATTGAAATCGGTCAAGAAATGTGGAATCTACCATAATTAACAGTATCTCACTGCCCCTTTATAAAACATGCACATTCACGCACACACATTTGATTTTAAGTTGTGAGGAGACGTCACGCACCAACACTCCATTGATTTGTATAGGATTACGCTCACCTCAAACAAAAGCCTCTCGCGACTTAACGGTTGAAGATGCAGATTCCAGACATGGCTCGTTAGAACGGCAAGGGTTTGGGGAACGCGAGCATGTTCTCAGTTTTTTAATCGGATGAAAAATGACCAAATGAGAGCAGGTTGAAAACTTATGATTGATCGAAAATGAAGAGGG
Organism: Leptonotus elevatus; assembly: GCF_054856555.1. Classification (NCBI taxonomy): domain Eukaryota; kingdom Metazoa; phylum Chordata; class Actinopteri; order Syngnathiformes; family Syngnathidae; genus Leptonotus; species Leptonotus elevatus. The sequence continues at coordinate 707,085 of NC_141260.1, read as the reverse complement.
AAAAACGGCGGAAATTACATTGAAAAGAGATCAAAAATGTGCGACTTCTCCTCGCTTAAAGTGAAAATAAAGGTACTAAATGACACCTTAGCCAAATAAAACTTAGTTCTTCAGAAAGCAGAGGCTTGTGGCTACAAAATGTGCGAATTTGATGTCTAGTGAGCAAAGATTGTGGCCATGGTGACGAGTTGAAGTGAAACTTTTGGAAATATATTTTTTGGTTCCCAGCACTCAGACCTTAATTAGTCACACTCTAAATAGGCGACTTTCACCCTTTGCTCACTGTCTTTGAACCCGCACAGGGGGGAGAGCTTTCATTCCTTAATTTTTTTTTTGACACTGAGCTAAAGATGACAAAAATTCCAACAAAATGAGCTAATTTTCATATCGGTCGGTTAATGTATGCGCGCGCAGCGTGTCTTTGAAAAAGGTGCTTGATTGGAGTTGATCTCTTTCGGATTCCCATTCATTCCTATGGGACTTTATTTGGGAGTTTTTTGGGAATAGCGTCGCCATGGTAACTGGGAATTCTTATAAAAATAATAGCGCAGCGAGTCAGATCGAGCCGCATCGTTTGATACCTCTTTTGTCCCGGTGCGATCTACGGTTCGGGCCCTATTTTTGCGGAAAAGTCGCTGGAAGATGATATAAAAATAACTAGAAAAATTCCCGCGGAAATTTTGAATGGGCCTGCTAACTCTTTTCAATGAGCTGAACAGTTTAAACTTTCAACCATTGAAATCGGTCAAGAAATGTGCAAGTTAACCATAATCTACTAAAAGTGTTACTGCCCCTTTAAGAAACATGCACATTCACGCACACACATTTGATTTTAAGTAACATTTCAATGAGCTGAACAGTTTAAAATTTCAACCGTTGAAATCGCTCAAGAAATGTGGAAGTTATAATCAACTAAAAGTATTACTGCCCCTTTAAGAAACATGCACATTCACGCGCACACATTTGATTTTAACTAACATTTCAATGAGTTGAACAGTTTAAATTTTAAACCATTGAAATCGCTCAAGAAATGTGCAAGTTAACCATAATCAAGATCAAATAAAGTATCTTACTGTCCCTTTAAGAAATATGCACATTCACGCACACACATTTGATTTTAACCAACATTTCAATGAGCTTAACAGTTTAAAATTTAAACCATTGAAATCGCTCAAGAAATGTAAAAGTTAACCATAATCAAGATCAAATTAAGTATCTTACTGTCCCTTTAAGAAATATGCACATTCACGCACACACATTTGATTTTAACCAACATTTCAATGAGCTGAACAGTTTAAAATTCAAACCATTGAAATCGGTCAAGAAATGTGGAATCTACCATAATTAACAGTATCTCACTGCCCCTTTACAAAACATGCACATTCACGCACACACATTTGATTTTAAGTTGTGAGGAGACGTCACGCACCAACACTCCATTGATTTGTATAGGATTACGCTCACCTCAAACAAAAGCCTCTCGCGACTTAACGGTTGAAGATGCAGATTCCAGAAATGGCTTGTTAGAACGGCAAGGGTTTGGGGAACGCGAGCATGTTCTCAGTTTTTTAATCGGATGAAAAATGACCAAATGAGAGCAGGTTGAAAACTTATGATTGATCGAAAATGAAGAGGCAAAAACGGCGAAAATTACATTGAAAAGAGATCAAAAATGTGCGACTTCTCCTCGCTTAAAGTGAAAATAAAGGTACTAAATGACACCTTAGCCAAATAAAACTTAGTTCTTCAGAAAGCAGAGGCTTGTGGCTACAAAATGTGCGAATTTGATGTCTAGTGAGCAAAGATTGTGGCCATGGTGACGAGTTGAAGTGAAACTTTTGGAAATATATTTTTTGGTTCCCACCACTCAGACCTTAATTAGTCACGCTCTAACTGATGCAAGAAAGGCGACTTTCACCCCTTTGCTCACTGTCTTTGAACCCGCACAGGGGGGAGAGCTTTCATTCCTTAATTTTTTTTTTGACACTGAGCTAAAGATGACAAAAATTCCAACAAAATGAGCTAATTTTCATATCGGTCGGTTAACGTATGCGCGCGCAGCGTGTCTTTGAAAAAGGTGCTTGATTGGAGTTGATCTCTTTTGGATTCCCATTCATTCCTATGGGACTTTATTTGGGAGTTTTTTGGGAATAGCGTCGCCATGGTAACTGGGAATTCTTAGAAAAATAATGCCGCACCGAGTCAGATCGAGCCGCATCGTTTGATACCTCTTTTGTCCCGGTGCGATCTACGGTACGGGCCGCATTTTAGCAGAAAAAACGCGGAAGATTAAAGAATAACTAGAAAAATTCCCGCGGAAATTTTGAATGGGCCTGCTAACTCTTTTCAATGAGCTGAACAGTTTAAACTTTCAACCATTGAAATCGCTCAAGAAATGTGGAAGTTAACCATAATCTACTAAAAGTATTACTGCCCCTTTAAGAAACATGCACATTCACGCACACCCATTTGATTTTAAGTAACATTTCAATGAGCTGAACAGTTTAAAATTTAAACCATTGAAATCGGTCAAGAAATGTGGAAGTTAACCAAAATCAACAGTATGTTACTGCCCCTTTAAGAAACATGCACATTCACGCACACACATTTGATTTTAACCAACATTTCAATGAGCTGAACAGTTTAAAATTTAAACCATGGAAATCGCTCAAGAAATGTAAAAGTTAACCATAATCAAGATCAAATAAAGTATCTTACTGTCCCTTTAAGAAATATGCACATTCACGCACACACATTTGATTTTAAGTAACATTTCAATGAGCTGAACAGTTTAAAATTCAAACCATTGAAATCGGTCAAGAAATGTGGAATCTACCATAATTAACAGCATCTCACTGCCCCTTTACAAAACATGCACATTCACGCACACACATTTGATTTTAAGTTGTGAGGAGACGTCACGCTCCAACACTCCATTGATTTGTATAGGATTACGCTCACCTCAAACAAAAGCCTCTCGCGACTTAACGGTTGAAGATGCAGATTCCAGAAATGGCTTGTTAGAACGGCAAGGGTTTGGGGAACGCGAGCATGTTCTCAGTTTTTTAATGGGATGAAAAATGACCAAATGAGAGCAGGTTGAAAACTTATGATTGATCGAAAATGAAGAGGCAAAAACGGCGAAAATTACATTGAAAAGAGATCAAAAATGTGCGACTTCTCCTCGCTTAAAGTGAAAATAAAGGTACTAAATGACACCTTAGCCAAATAAAACTTAGTTCTTCAGAAAGCAGAGGCTTGTGGCTACAAAATGTGCGAATTTGATGTCTAGTGAGCAAAGATTGTGGCCATGGTGACGAGTTGAAGTGAAACTTTTGGAAATATATTTTTTGGTTCCCACCACTCAGACCTTAATTAGTCACACTCTAAATAGGCGACTTTCACCCTTTGCTCACTGTCTTTGAACCCGCACAGGGGGGAGAGCTTTCATTCCTTAAATTTTTTTTTGACACTGAGCTAAAGATGACAAAAATTCCAACAAAATGAGCTAATTTTCATATCGGTCGGTTAATGTATGCGCGCGCAGCGTGTCTTTGAAAAAGGTGCTTGATTGGAGTTGATCTCTTTCGGATTCCCATTCATTCCTATGGGACTTTATTTGGGAGTTTTTTGGGAATAGCGTCGCCATGGTAACTGGGAATTCTTATAAAAATAATAGCGCAGCGAGTCAGATCGAGCCGCATCGTTTGATACCTCTTTTGTCCCGGTGCGATCTACGGTTCGGGCCCTATTTTTGCGGAAAAGTCGCTGGAAGATGATATAAAAACTAGAAAAATTCCCGCGGAAATTTTGAATGGGCCTGCTAACTCTTTTCAATGAGCTGAACAGTTTAAACTTTCAACCATTGAAATCGCTCAAGAAATGTGCAAGTTAACCATAATCTACTAAAAGTATTACTGCCCCTTTAAGAAACATGCACATTCACGCACACACATTTGATTTTAACTAACATTTCAATGAGCTGAACAGTTTAAAATTTAAACCATTGAAATCAGTCAAGAAATGTGGAAGTTCACCATAATCAACATCAACTAAAAGTATCTTACTGCCCCTTTACAAAACATGCACATTCACGCACACACATTTGATTTTAAGTAACATTTCAATGAGCTGAACAGTTTAAACTTTCAACCATTGAAATGGGTCAAGAAATGTGCAAGTTAACCATAATCAACAGTATGTTACTGCCCCTTTAAGAAACATGCACATTCACGCACACACATTTGATTTTAAGTAACATTTCAATGAGCTGAACAGTTTAAAATTCAAACCATTGAAATCGGTCAAGAAATGTGGAATCTACCATAATTAACAGTATCTCACTGCCCCTTTACAAAACATGCACATTCACGCACACACATTTGATTTTAAGTTGTGAGGAGACGTCACGCACCAACACTCCATTGATTTGTATAGGATTACGCTCACCTCAAACAAAAGCCTCTCGCGACTTAACGGTTGAAGATGCAGATTCCAGAAATGGCTCGTTAGAACGGCAAGGGTTTGGGGAACGCGAGCATGTTCTCAGTTTTTTAATCGGATGAAAAATGACCAAATGAGAGCAGGTTGAAAACTTATGATTGATCGAAAATGAAGAGGGAAAAAGGGCGAAAATTACATTGAAAAGAGATCAAAAATGTGCGACTTCTCCTCGCTTAAAGTGAAAATAAAGGTACTAAATGACACCTTAGCCAAATAAAACTTAGTTCTTCAGAAAGCAGAGGCTTGTGGCTACAAAATGTGCGAATTTGATGTCTAGTGAGCAAAGATTGTGGCCATGGTGACGAGTTGAAGTGAAACTTTTGGAAATAGATTTTTTGGTTCCCGTCACTGAAGCCTTAATTAGTCACACTCTAAATAGGCGACTTTTCCCCTTTGCTCACTGTCTTTGAACCCTCACAGGGGGGAGAGCTTTCATTCCTTAATTTTTTTTTTGACACTGAGCTAAAGATGACAAAAATTCCAACAAAATGAGCTAATTTTCATATCGGTCGGTTAACGTATGCGCGCGCAGCGTGTCTTTGAAAAAGGTGCTTGATTGGAGTTGATCTCTTTCGGATTCCCATTCATTCCTATGGGACTTTATTTGGGAGTTTTTTGGGAATAGCGTCGCCATGGTAACTGGGAATTCTTATAAAAATAATAGCGCAGCGAGTCAGATCGAGCCGCATCGTTTGATACCTCTTTTGTCCCGGTGCGATCTACGGTTCGGGCCGCATTTTTGCGGAAAAGTCGGTGGAAGAATAAAAAAGAAAAAAAATAACTAGAAAAATTCCCGCGGAAATTTTGAATGGGCCTGCTAACTCTTTTCAATGAGCTGAACAGTTTAAACTTTCAACCATTGAAATCGCTCAAGAAATGTGGAAGTTAACCATAATCTACTAAAAGTATTACTGCCCCTTTAAGAAACATGCACATTCACGCACACACATTTGATTTTAAGTAACATTTCAATGAGCTGAACAGTTTAAAATTTAAACTATTGAAATCGGTCAAGAAATGTGGAATCTACCATAATCAACAGTATGTTACTGCCCCTTTAAGAAACATGCACATTCACGCACACACATTTGATTTTAAGTAACATTTCAATGAGCTGAACAGTTTAAAATTCAAACCATTGAAATCGGTCAAGAAATGTGGAAGTTAACCATAATCAACACTATGTTACTGCCCCTTTAAGAAACATGCACATTCACGCACACACATTTGATTTTAAGTAACATTTCAATGAGCTGAACAGTTTAAAATTCAAACCATTGAAATCGCTCAAGAAATGTGGAATCTACCATAACTAACAGTATCTCACTGCCCCTTTACAAAACATGCACATTCACGCACACACATTTGATTTTAAGTTGTGAGGAGACGTCACGCACCAACACTCCATTGATTTGTATAGGATTACGCTCCCCTCAAACAAAAGCCTCTCGCGACTTAACGGTTGAAGATGCAGATTCCAGAAATGGCTCGTTAGAACGGCAAGGGTTTGGGGAACGCGAGCATGTTCTCAGTTTTTTAATCGGATGAAAAATGACCAAATGAGAGCAGGTTGAAAACTTATGATTGATCGAAAATGAAGAGGGAAAAAACGGCGAAATTAACATGGAGGAGATAGGCGTCAAAGTCCGACTTCTCCTCGCTTAAAGTGAAAATAAAGGTACTAAATGACACCGTAGCCAAATAAAACTTAGTTCTTCAGAAAGCAGAGGCTTGTGGCTACAAAATGTGCGAATTTGATGTCTAGTGAGCAAAGATTGTGGCCATGGTGACGAGTTGAAGTGAAACTTTTGGAAATAGATTTTTTGGTTCCCGTCACTGAAGCCTTAATTAGTCACACTCTAAATAGGCGACTTTTCCCCTTTGCTCACTGTCTTTGAACCCTCACAGGGGGGAGAGCTTTCATTCCTTAAAATTTTTTTTGACACTGAGCTAAAGATGACAAAAATTCCAACAAAATGAGCTAATTTTCATATCGGTCGGTTAATGTATGCGCGCGCAGCGTGTCTTTGAAAAAGGTGCTTGATTGGAGTTGATCTCTTTCGGATTCCCATTCATTCCTATGGGACTTTATTTGGGAGTTTTTTGGGAATAGCGTCGCCATGGTAACTGGGAATTCTTATAAAAATAATAGCGCAGCGAGTCAGATCGAGCCGCATCGTTTGATACCTCTTTTGTCCCGGTGCGATCTACGGTTCGGGCCCTATTTTTGCGGAAAAGTCGCTGGAAGATGATATAAAAATAAGAAGAATAATATTAAACCCTTTTTTCTAGGATAGTAATATGTGCCTGCTTGCTCCGCAAGCAGCAGCTTCGCTGCTGCTTGCTCCGCTTAGCAGGCCCATAATAAACCCTTTTTCTAGGGTGGATAGTAATATGTGCCTGCTTGCTCCGCAAGCAGCAGCTTCGCTGCTGCTTGCTCCGCTTAGCAGGCCCATAATAAGAAAAATATTAAACCCTTTTTTCTAGGATAGTAATATGTGCCTGCTTGCTCCGCAAGCAGCAGCTTCGCTGCTGCTTGCTCCGCTTAGCAGGCCCATAATAAGAAGAAAAAAAATAAACCCCTTTTCTAGGATAGTAATATGTGCCTGCTTGCTCCGCAAGCAGCAGCTTCGCTGCTGCTTGCTCCGCTTAGCAGGCCCATAACTAGAAAAATTCCCGCGGAAATTTTGAATGGGCCTGCTAACTCTTTTCAATGAGCTGAACAGTTTAAACTTTCAACCATTGAAATCGCTCAAGAAATGTGCAAGTTAACCATAATCTACTAAAAGTATTACTGCCCCTTTAAGAAACATGCACATTCACGCACACACATTTGATTTTAAGTAACATTTCAATGAGCTGAACAGTTTAAAATTCAAACCATTGAAATCGGTCAAGAAATGTGGAATCTACCATAATTAACAGTATCTCACTGCCCCTTTACAAAACATGCACATTCACGCACACACATTAGATTTTAAGTTGTGAGGAGACGTCACGCACCAACACTCCATTGATTTGTATAGGATTACGCTCACCTCAAACAAAAGCCTCTCGCGACTTAACGGTTGAAGATGCAGATTCCAGAAATGGCTCGTTAGAACGGCAAGGGTTTGGGGAACGCGAGCATGTTCTCAGTTTTTTAATCGGATGAAAAATGACCAAATGAGAGCAGGTTGAAAACTTATGATTGATCGAAAATGAAGAGGGAAAAAACGGCGAAATTAACATTGAAAAGAGATCAAAAATGTGCGACTTCTCCTCGCTTAAAGTGAAAATAAAGGTACTAAATGACACCTTAGCCAAATAAAACTTAGTTCTTCAGAAAGCAGAGGCTTGTGGCTACAAAATGTGCGAATTTGATGTCTAGTGAGCAAAGATTGTGGCCATGGTGACGAGTTGAAGTGAAACTTTTGGAAATAGATTTTTTGGTTCCCGTCACTGAAGCCTTAATTGGGTATCAGAGTGGCGATTACACTCACTGTCTTTGAACCCGCACAGGGGGAAGAGCTTTCATTCCTTAATTTTTTTTTTGACACTGAGTTAAAGATGACAAAAATTCCAACAAAATGAGCTAATTTTCATATCAATCGGTTAACGTATGCGCGCGCAGCGTCTCTTTGAAAAAGGTGCTTGATGTGTGATTTTGTCTTTCCTTTTCCCATTCATTCCTATGGGACTTTTATTTGGGAGTTTTTTGGGAATAGCATCGGCATGGTAACTGGGAATTCTTATAAAAATAATGCCGCACCGAGTCAGATCGAGCCGCATCGTTTGATACCTCATTCGTGCCGGTGCGATCTACGGTACGGGCCGCATTTTAGCAGAAAAAATCGTGGAATAAAATATAAAAAAAATAACTAGAAAAATTCCCGCGGAAATTTTGAATGGGCCTGCTAACTCGCGTGGAAATACGCAATAAAAATAACATTTAAACCATTGAAATCGGTCAAGAAATGTGGAAGTTAACCATAATCAAGATCAAATAAAGTATCTTACTGTCCCTTTAAGAAATATGCACATTCACGCACACACATTTGATTTTAACCAACATTTCAATGAGCTGAACAGTTTAAACTTTCAACCATTGAAATCGCTCAAGAAATGTGCAAGTTAACCATAATGTACAGTATGTTACTGCCCCTTTAAGAAACATGCACATTCACGCACACACATTTGATTTTAAGTAACATTTCAATGAGCTGAACAGTTTAAAATTCAAACCATTGAAATCGGTCAAGAAATGTGGAATCTACCATAATTAACAGTATCTCACTGGCCCTTTACAAAACATGCACATTCACGCACACACATTTGATTTTAAGTTGTGAGGAGACGTCACGCACCAACACTCCATTGATTTGTATAGGATTACGCTCACCTCAAACAAAAGCCTCTCGCGACTTAACGGTTGAAGATGCAGATTCCAGAAATGGCTCGTTAGAACGGCAAGGGTTTGGGGAACGCGAGCATGTTCTCAGTTTTTTAATCGGATGAAAAATGACCAAATGAGAGCAGGTTGAAAACTTATGATTGATCGAAAATGAAGAGGGAAAAAACGGCGAAATTTACATGGAGGAGATAGGCGAGAAAGTCCGACTTCTCCTCGCTTAAAGTGAAAATAAAGGTACTAAATGACACCTTAGCCAAATAAAACTTAGTTTTTCAGAAAGCAGAGGCTTGTGGCTACAAAATGTGTGAATTTGATGTCTAGTGAGCAAAGATTGTGGCCATGGTGACGAGTTGAAGTGAAACTTTTGGAAATATATTTTTTGGTTCCCGTCACTGAAGCCTTAATTGCATATCAGAGTGGCGATTACACTCACTGTCTTTGAACCCGCACAGGGGGAAGAGCTTTCATTCCTTAATATTTTTTTTGACACTGAGCTAAAGATGGGAAAAATTCCAACAAAATGAGCTAAAATTCATATCAATCGGTTAACGTATGCACGCGCAGCGTCTCTTTGAAAAAGGTGCTTGATGTGTGATTTTGTCTTTCCTTTTCCCATTCATTCCTATGGGACTTTTATTTGGGAGTTTTTTGGGAATAGCGTCGCCATGGTAACTGGGAATTCTTATAAAAATAATAGCGCAGCGAGTCAGAGCGAGCCGCATCGTTTGATACCTCATTTGTCCCGGTGCGATCTACGGTTCGGGCCGCATTTTAGCGGAAAAGTCGTGGAATAATAAAAAATAATAATATACACTTTTTTCTAGGATAGTAATATGTGCCTGCTTGCTCCGCAAGCAGCAGCTTCGCTGCTGCTTGCTCCGCTTAGCAGGCCCATAACTAGAAAAATTCCCGCGGAAATTTTGAATGGGCCTGCTAACTCGCGTGGAAACACGCAATAAAAATAACATTTAAACCATTGAAATCGCTCAAGAAATGTGCAAGTTAACCATAATCAAGATCAAATAAAGTATCTTACTGTCCCTTTAAGAAATATGCACATTCACGCACACACATTTGATTTTAACCAACATTTCAATGAGCTGAACAGTTTAAAATTTAAACCATTGAAATCGCTCAAGAAATGTAAAAGTTAACCATAATCTACTAAAAGTATTACTGCCCCTTTAAGAAACATGCACATTCACGCACACACATTTGATTTTAACTAACATTTCAATGAGATGAACAGTTTAAAATTTCAACCATTGAAATCGGTCAAGAAATGTGGAAGTTCACCATAATCAACATCAACTAAAAGTATCTTACTGCCCCTTTACAAAACATGCACATTCACGCACACACATTTGATTTTAACCAACATTTCAATGAGCTGAACAGTTTAAAATTCAAACCATTGAAATCGGTCAAGAAATGTGGAATCTACCATAATTAACAGTATCTCACTGCCCCTTTACAAAACATGCACATTCACGCACACACATTTGATTTTAAGTTGTGAGGAGACGTCACGCACCAACACTCCATTGATTTGTATAGGATTACGCTCACCTCAAACAAAAGCCTCTCGCGACTTAACGGTTGAAGATGCAGATTCCAGAAATGGCTCGTTAGAACGGCAAGGGTTTGGGGAACGCGAGCATGTTCTCAGTTTTTTAATCGGATGAAAAATGACCAAATGAGAGCAGGTTGAAAACTTATGATTGATCGAAAATGAAGAGGGAAAAAGGGCGAAAATTACATTGAAAAGAGATCAAAAATGTGCGACTTCTCCTCGCTTAAAGTGAAAATAAAGGTACTAAATGAAACCTTAGCCAAATAAAACTTAGTTCTTCAGAAAGCAGAGGCTTGTGGCTACAAAATGTGCGAATTTGATGTCTAGTGAGCAAAGATTGTGGCCATGGTGACGAGTTGAAGTGAAACTTTTGGAAATAGATTTTTTGGTTCCCGTCACTGAAGCCTTAATTGGGTATCAGAGTGGCGATTACACTCACTGTCTTTGAACCCGCACAGGGGGAAGAGCTTTCATTCCTTAATATTTTTTTTGACACTGAGTTAAAGATGACAAAAATTCCAACAAAATGAGCTAATTTTCATATCAATCGGTTAACGTATGCGCGCGCAGCGTCTCTTTGAAAAAGGTGCTTGATGTGTGATTTTGTCTTTCCTTTTCCCATTCATTCCTATGGGACTTTTATTTGGGAGTTTTTTGGGAATAGCGTCGCCATGGTAACTGGGAATTCTTATAAAAATAATAGCGCACCGAGTCAGATCGAGCCGCATCGTTTGATACCTCATTTGTCCCGGTGCGATCTACGGTACGGGCCGCATTTTAGCAGAAAAAAACGCGGAAGATTAAAAAATAAGAAAAATAACTAGAAAAATTCCCGCGGAAATTTTGAATGGGCCTGCTAACTCTTGCAACTCTTTTCAATGAGCTGAACAGTTTAAAATTTCAACCGTTGAAATCGCTCAAGAAATGTGGAAGTTATAATCAACTAAAAGTATTACTGCCCCTTTAAGAAACATGCACATTCACGCACACACATTTGATTTTAACTAACATTTCAATGAGCTGAACAGTTTAAAATTTCAACCGTTGAAATCGCTCAAGAAATGTAAAAGTTAACCATAATCATCAGTATGTTACTGCCCCTTTAAGAAACATGCACATTCACGCAGACACATTTGATTTTAACCAACATTTCAATGAGCTGAAAAGTTTAAAATTTAAACCATTGAAATCGCTCAAGAAATGCAAAAGTTAACCATAATCAAGATCAAATAAAGTATCTTACTGTCCCTTTAAGAAATATGCACATTCACGCACACACATTTGATTTTAACCAACATTTCAATGAGCTGAACAGTTTAAAATTCAAACCATTGAAATCGGTCAAGAAATGTGGAATCTACCATAATGAACAGTATCTCACTGCCCCTTTACAAAACATGCACATTCACGCACACACATTAGATTTTAAGTTGTGAGGAGACGTCACGCACCAACACTCCATTGATTTGTATAGGATTACGCTCACCTCAAACAAAAGCCTCTCGCGACTTAACGGTTGAAGATGCAGATTCCAGAAATGGCTCGTTAGAACGGCAAGGGTTTGGGGAACGCGAGCATGTTCTCAGTTTTTTAATCGGATGAAAAATGACCAAATGAGAGCAGGTTCAAAACTTATGATTGATCGAAAATGAAGAGGGAAAAAGGGCGAAAATTACATTGAAAAGAGATCAAAAATGTGCGACTTCTCCTCGCTTAAAGTGAAAATAAAGGTACTAAATGACACCTTAGCCAAATAAAACTTAGTTCTTCAGAAAGCAGAGGCTTGTGGCTACAAAATGTGCGAATTTGATGTCTAGTGAGCAAAGATTGTGGCCATGGTGACGAGTTGAAGTGAAACTTTTGGAAATAGATTTTTTGGTTCCCGTCACTGAAGCCTTAATTGGGTATCAGAGTGGCGATTACACTCACTGTCTTTGAACCCGCACAGGGGGAAGAGCTTTCATTCCTTAATTTTTTTTTTGACACTGAGTTAAAGATGACAAAAATTCCAACAAAATGAGCTAATTTTCATATCAATCGGTTAATGTATGCGCGCGCAGCGTCTCTTTGAAAAAGGTGCTTGATGTGTGATTTTGTCTTTCCTTTTCCCATTCATTCCTATGGGACTTTTATTTGGGAGTTTTTTGGGAATAGCGTCGCCATGGTAACTGGGAATTCTTATAAAAATAATAGCGCACCGAGTCAGATCGAGCCGCATCGTTTGATACCTCATTTGTCCCGGTGCGATCTACGGTACGGGCCGCATTTTAGCAGAAAAAACGCGGAAGATTAAAAAATAAGAAGAAAAACTAGAAAAATTCCCGCGGAAATTTTGAATGGGCCTGCTAACTCTTTTCAATGAGCTGAACAGTTTAAACTTTCAACCATTGAAATCGGTCAAGAAATGTGCAAGTTAACCAAAATCAACAGTATGTTACTGCCCCTTTAAGAAACATGCACATTCACGCACACACATTTGATTTTAAGTAACATTTCAATGAGCTGAACAGTTTAAAATTCAAACCATTGAAATCGGTCAAGAAATGTGGAATCTACCATAATTAACAGTATCTCACTGCCCCTTTACAAAACATGCACATTCACGCACACACATTTGATTTTAAGTTGTGAGGAGACGTCACGCACCAACACTCCATTGATTTGTATAGGATTACGCTCACCTCAAACAAAAGCCTCTCGCGACTTAACGGTTGAAGATGCAGATTCCAGAAATGGCTCGTTAGAACGGCAAGGGTTTGGGGAACGCGAGCATGTTCTCAGTTTTTTAATCGGATGAAAAATGACCAAATGAGAGCAGGTTGAAAACTTATGATTGATCGAAAATGAAGAGGCAAAAACGGCGAAAATTACATTGAAAAGAGATCAAAAATGTGCGACTTCTCCTCGCTTAAAGTGAAAATAAAGGTACTAAATGACACCTTAGCCAAATAAAACTTAGTTCTTCAGAAAGCAGAGGCTTGTGGCTACAAAATGTGCGAATTTGATGTCTAGTGAGCAAAGATTGTGGCCATGGTGACGAGTTGAAGTGAAACTTTTGGAAATATATTTTTTGGTTCCCGTCACTGAAAGCTTAATTGGGTATCAGAGTGGCGATTACACTCACTGTCTTTGAACCCGCACAGGGGGGAGAGCTTTCATTCCTTAATTTTTTTTTTGACACTGAGCTAAAGATGACAAAAATTCCAACAAAATGAGCTAATTTTCATATCGGTCGGTTAACGTATGCGCGCGCAGCGTGTCTTTGAAAAAGGTGCTTGATTGGAGTTGATCTCTTTCGGATTCCCATTCATTCCTATGGGACTTTATTTGGGAGTTTTTTGGGAATAGCGTCGCCATGGTAACTGGGAATTCTTATAAAAATAATAGCGCAGCGAGTCAGAGCGAGCCGCATCGTTTGATACCTCTTTTGTCCCGGTGCGATCTACGGTTCGGGCCGCATTTTTGCGGAAAAGTCGGTGGAAGAATAAAAAAGAAAAAAAATAACTAGAAAAATTCCCGCGGAAATTTTGAATGGGCCTGCTAACTCTTTTCAATGAGCTGAACAGTTTAAACTTTCAACCATTGAAATCGGTCAAGAAATGTGCAAGTTAACCAAAATCAACAGTATGTTACTGCCCCTTTAAGAAACATGCAAATTCACGCACACACATTTGATTTTAAGTAACATTTCAATGAGCTGAACAGTTTAAAATTCAAACCATTGAAATCGGTCAAGAAATGTGGAATCTACCATAATTAACAGCATCTCACTGCCCCTTTACAAAACATGCACATTCACGCACACACATTTGATTTTAAGTTGTGAGGAGACGTCACGCACCAACACTCCATTGATTTGTACCAAAATCAACACTATGTTACTGCCCCTTTAAGAAACATGCACATTCACGCACACACATTTGATTTTAAGTAACATTTCAATGAGCTGAACAGTTTAAAATTCAAACCATTGAAATCGGTCAAGAAATGTGGAATCTACCATAATTAACAGTATCTCACTGCCCCTTTACAAAACATGCACATTCACGCACACACATTTGATTTTAAGTTGTGAGGAGACGTCACGCACCAACACTCCATTGATTTGTATAGGATTACGCTCACCTCAAACAAAAGCCTCTCGCGACTTAACGGTTGAAGATGCAGATTCCAGAAATGGCTCGTTAAAACGGCAAGGGTTTGGGGAACGCGAGCATGTTCTCAGTTTTTTAATCGGATGAAAAATGACCAAATGAGAGCAGGTTGAAAACTTATGATTGATCGAAAATGAAGAGGGAAAAAACGGCGAAATTAACATGGAGGAGATAGGCGTCAAAGTCCGACTTCTCCTCGCTTAAAGTGAAAATAAAGGTACTAAATGACACCGTAGCCAAATAAAACTTAGTTCTTCAGAAAGCAGAGGCTTGTGGCTACAAAATGTGCGAATTTGATGTCTAGTGAGCAAAGATTGTGGCCATGGTGACGAGTTGAAGTGAAACTTTTGGAAATAGATTTTTTGGTTCCCGTCACTGAAGCCTTAATTAGTCACACTCTAAATAGGCGACTTTTCCCCTTTGCTCACTGTCTTTGAACCCTCACAGGGGGGAGAGCTTTCATTCCTTAAATTTTTTTTTGACACTGAGCTAAAGATGACAAAAATTCCAACAAAATGAGCTAATTTTCATATCGGTCGGTTAATGTATGCGCGCGCAGCGTGTCTTTGAAAAAGGTGCTTGATTGGAGTTGATCTCTTTCGGATTCCCATTCATTCCTATGGGACTTTATTTGGGAGTTTTTTGGGAATAGCGTCGCCATGGTAACTGGGAATTCTTATAAAAATAATAGCGCAGCGAGTCAGATCGAGCCGCATCGTTTGATACCTCTTTTGTCCCGGTGCGATCTACGGTTCGGGCCCTATTTTTGCGGAAAAGTCGCTGGAAGATAATATAAAAATACTAGAAAAATTCCCGCGGAAATTTTGAATGGGCCTGCTAACTCTTTTCAATGAGCTGAACAGTTTAAACTTTCAACCATTGAAATCGGTCAAGAAATGTGGAAGTTAACCATAATCTACTAAAAGTATTACTGCCCCTTTAAGAAACATGCACATTCACGCACACACATTTGATTTTAAGTAACATTTCAATGAGCTGAACAGTTTAAAATTTAAACCATTGAAATCGGTCAAGAAATGTGGAATCTACCATAATCAACAGTATGTTACTGCCCCTTTAAGAAACATGCACATTCACGCACACACATTTGATTTTAAGTAACATTTCAATGAGCTGAACAGTTTAAACTTTCAACCATTGAAATGGGTCAAGAAATGTGGAAGTTAACCATAATCAACACTATGTTACTGCCCCTTTAAGAAACATGCACATTCACGCACACACATTTGATTTTAAGTAACATTTCAATGAGCTGAACAGTTTAAAATTCAAACCATTGAAATCGGTCAAGAAATGTGGAATCTACCATAATTAACAGTATCTCACTGCCCCTTTACAAAACATGCACATTCACGCACACACATTTGATTTTAAGTTGTGAGGAGACGTCACGCACCAACACTCCATTGATTTGTATAGGATTACGCTCACCTCAAACAAAAGCCTCTCGCGACTTAACGGTTGAAGATGCAGATTCCAGAAATGGCTCGTTAGAACGGCAAGGGTTTGGGGAACGCGAGCATGTTCTCAGTTTTTTAATCGGATGAAAAATGACCAAATGAGAGCAGGTTGAAAACTTATGATTGATCGAAAATGAAGAGGCAAACACGGCGAAAATTACATTGAAAAGAGATCAAAAATGTGCGACTTCTCCTCGCTTAAAGTGAAAATAAAGGTACTAAATGACACCTTAGCCAAATAAAACTTAGTTCTTCAGAAAGCAGAGGCTTGTGGCTACAAAATGTGCGAATTTGATGTCTAGTGAGCAAAGATTGTGGCCATGGTGACGAGTTGAAGTGAAACTTTTGGAAATATATTTTTTGGTTCCCACCACTCAGACCTTAATTAGTCACGCTCTAACTGATGCAAGAAAGGCGACTTTCACCCCTTTGCTCACTGTCTTTGAACCCGCACAGGGGGGAGAGCTTTCATTCCTTAATTTTTTTTTTGACACTGAGCTAAAGATGACAAAAATTCCAACAAAATGAGCTAAAATTCATATCGGTCGGTTAATGTATGCGCGCGCAGCGTGTCTTTGAAAAAGGTGCTTGATTGGAGTTGATCTCTTTCGGATTCCCATTCATTCCTATGGGACTTTATTTGGGAGTTTTTTGGGAATAGCATCGCCATGGTAACTGGGAATTCTTATAAAAATAATGCCGCACCGAGTCAGATCGAGCCGCATCGTTTGATACCTCATTCGTGCCGGTGCGATCTTCGGTACGGGCCGCATTTTAGCAGAAAATTCGTGGAAGGATGATATAATAATAACAACAATAAACCCTTTTTTCTAGGATAGTAATATGTGCCTGCTTGCTCCGCAAGCAGCAGCTTCGCTGCTGCTTGCTCCGCTTAGCAGGCCCATAATAATATTAAACACTTTTCTAGGGTGGATAGTAATATGTGCCTGCTTGCTCCGCAAGCAGCAGCTTCGCTGCTGCTTGCTCCGCTTAGCAGGCCCATAATAATATTAAACACTTTTCTAGGGTGGATAGTAATATGTGCCTGCTTGCTCCGCAAGCAGCAGCTTCGCTGCTGCTTGCTCCGCTTAGCAGGCCCATAATAAGAAAAATATTAAACCCTTTTTTCTAGGATAGTAATATGTGCCTGCTTGCTCCGCAAGCAGCAGCTTCGCTGCTGCTTGCTCCGCTTAGCAGGCCCATAATAAACCCTTTTCTAGGGTGGATAGTAATATGTGCCTGCTTGCTCCGCAAGCAGCAGCTTCGCTGCTGCTTGCTCCGCTTAGCAGGCCCATAATAAGAAAAATATTAAACCCTTTTTTCTAGGATAGTAATATGTGCCTGCTTGCTCCGCAAGCAGCAGCTTCGCTGCTGCTTGCTCCGCTTAGCAGGCCCATAATAACTAGAAAAATTCCCGCGGAAATTTTGAATGGGCCTGCTAACTCTTTTCAATGAGCTGAACAGTTTAAACTTTCAACCATTGAAATCGGTCAAGAAATGTGGAAGTTAACCATAATCAACAGTATGTTACTGCCCCTTTAAGAAACATGCACATTCACGCACACACATTTGATTTTAAGTAACATTTCAATGAGCTGAACAGTTTAAAATTCAAACCATTGAAATCGGTCAAGAAATGTGGAATCTACCATAATTAACAGTATCTCACTGCCCCTTTACAAAACATGCACATTCACGCACACACATTTGATTTTAAGTTGTGAGGAGATGTCACGCACCAACACTCCATTGATTTGTATAGGATTACGCTCACCTCAAACAAAAGCCTCTCGCGACTTAACGGTTGAAGATGCAGATTCCAGAAATGGCTTGTTAGAACAGCAAGGGTTTGGGGAACGCGAGCATGTTCTCAGTTTTTTAATCGGATGAAAAATGACCAAATGAGAGCAGGTTGAAAACTTATGATTGATCGAAAATGAAGAGGGAAAAACGGCGAAAATTACATTGAAAAGAGATCAAAATTGTGCGACTTCTCCTCGCTTAAAGTGAAAATAAAGGTACTAAATGACACCTTAGCCAAATAAAACTTAGTTCTTCAGAAAGCAGAGGCTTGTGGCTACAAAATGTGCGAATTTGATGTCTAGTGAGCAAAGATTGTGGCCATGGTGACGAGTTGAAGTCAAACTTGAAATCTATTTTTTCTCTGTCTACACTCTGATTCTTAATTGGTCCGCTCTAGCTCATGCAATACACACACATGGGATAAAGGATATTTCACTCACTGTCTTTGAACCCGCACAGGGGGGAGAGCTTTCATTCCTTAATTTTTTTTTTGACACAGAGCTAAAGATGACAAAAATTCCAACAAAATGAGCTAAAATTCATATCGGTCGGTTAACGTATGCGCGCGCAGCGTGTCTTGGAAAAAGGTGCTTGATTGGAGTTGATGTCTTCCGGTTTCCCATTCATTCCTATGGGATTTTTTGGGGGAGTTTTTTGGGAATAGCGTCGCCATGGTAACTGGGAATTCTTATAAAAATAATAGCGCAGCGAGTCAGAGCGAGCCGCATCGTTTGATACCTCATTTGTCCCGGTGCGATCTACGGTTCGGGCCGCATTTTTGCGGAAAAGTCGTGGAATAATAAAAAATAACTAGAAAAATTCCCGCGGAAATTTTGAATGGGCCTGCTAACTATTGCAACTCTTTTCAATGAGCTGAACAGTTGAAAATTTCAACCGTTGAAATCGGTCAAGAAATGTGGAAGTTAACCATAATCTACTAAAAGTATTACTGCCCCTTTAAGAAACATGCACATTCACGCACACACATTTGATTTTAACTAACATTTCAATGAGATGAACAGTTTAAAATTTCAACCATTGAAATCGCTCAAGAAATGTAAAAGTTAACCATAATCAAGATCAAATAAAGTATCTTACTGTCCCTTTAAGAAACATGCACATTCACGCACACACATTTGATTTAAACCAACATTTCAATGAGCTGAACAGTTTAAAATTTCAACCATTGAAATCGGTCAAGAAATGTGGAAGTTAACCAAAATCAACAGTATGTTACTGCCCCTTTAAGAAACATGCACATTCACGCACACACATTTGATTTTAACTAACATTTCAATGAGCTGAACAGTTTAAAATTCAAACCATTGAAATCGGTCAAGAAATGTGGAATCTACCATAACTAACAGTATCTCACTGCCCCTTTACAAAACATGCACATTCACGCACACACATTTGATTTTAAGTTGTGAGGAGACGTCACGCACCAACACTCCATTGATTTGTATAGGATTACGCTCACCTCAAACAAAAGCCTCTCGCGACTTAACAGTTGAAGATGCAGATTCCAGAAATGGCTCGTTAGAACGGCAAGGGTTTGGGGAACGCGAGCATGTTCTCAGTTTTTTAATCGGATGAAAAATGACCAAATGAGAGCAGGTTGAAAACTTATGATTGATCGAAAATGAAGAGGGAAAAAACGGCGAAATTAACATGGAGGAGATAGGCGTCAAAGTCCGACTTCTCCTCGCTTAAAGTGAAAATAAAGGTACTAAATGACACCGTAGCCAAATAAAACTTAGTTCTTCAGAAAGCAGAGGCTTGTGGCTACAAAATGTGCGAATTTGATGTCTAGTGAGTAAAGATTGTGGCCATGGTGACGAGTTGAAGTGAAACTTTTGGAAATAGATTTTTTGGTTCCCGTCACTGAAGCCTTAATTAGTCACACTCTAAATAGGCGACTTTTCCCCTTTGCTCACTGTCTTTGAACCCTCACAGGGGGGAGAGCTTTCATTCCTTAAAATTTTTTTTGACACTGAGCTAAAGATGACAAAAATTCCAACAAAATGAGCTAATTTTCATATCGGTCGGTTAATGTATGCGCGCGCAGCGTGTCTTTGAAAAAGGTGCTTGATTGGAGTTGATCTCTTTCGGATTCCCATTCATTCCTATGGGACTTTATTTGGGAGTTTTTTGGGAATAGCGTCGCCATGGTAACTGGGAATTCTTAGAAAAATAATAGCGCAGCGAGTCAGAGCGAGCCGCATCGTTTGATACCTCATTTGTCCCGGTGCGATGTACGGTTCGGGCCGCATTTTTGCGGAAAAGTCGGTGGAAGATAATATATGGAAGAAAAACTAGAAAAATTCCCGCGGAAATTTTGAATGGGCCTGCTAACTCTTTTCAATGAGCTGAACAGTTTAAAATTTCAACCATTGAAATCGGTCAAGAAATGTGCAAGTTAACCAAAATCAACAGTATGTTACTGCCCCTTTAAGAAACATGCACATTCACGCACACACATTTGATTTTAACTAACATTTCAATGAGCTGAACAGTTTAAAATTTCAACCATTGAAATCGCTCAAGAAATGTGCAAGTTAACCATAATCAAGATCAAATAAAGTATCTTACTGTCCCTTTAAGAAATATGCACATTCACGCACACACATTTGATTTTAACCAACATTTCAATGAGCTGAACAGTTTAAAATTCAAACCATTGAAATCGCTCAAGAAATGTAAAAGTTAACCATAATCAACAATATGTTACTGCCCCTTTAAGAAACATGCACATTCACGCACACACATTTGATTTTAAGTAACATTTCAATGAGCTGAACAGTTTAAAATTCAAACCATTGAAATCGGTCAAGAAATGTGGAATCTACCATAATTAACAGTATCTCACTGCCCCTTTACAAAACATGCACATTCACGCACACACATTTGATTTGAAGTTGTGAGGAGACGTCACGCACCAACACTCCATTGATTTGTATAGGATTACGCTCACCTCAAACAAAAGCCTCTCGCGACTTAACGGTTGAAGATGCAGATTCCAGAAATGGCTCGTTAGAACGGCAAGGGTTTGGGGAACGCGAGCATGTTCTCAGTTTTTTAATCGGATGAAAAATGACCAAATGAGAGCAGGTTGAAAACTTATGATTGATCGAAAATGAAGAGGGAAAAAACGGCGAAATTAACATGGAGGAGATAGGCGTCAAAGTCCGACTTCTCCTCGCTTAAAGTGAAAATAAAGGTACTAAATGACACCGTAGCCAAATAAAACTTAGTTCTTCAGAAAGCAGAGGCTTGTGGCTACAAAATGTGCGAATTTGATGTCTAGTGAGTAAAGATTGTGGCCATGGTGACGAGTTGAAGTGAAACTTTTGGAAATAGATTTTTTGGTTCCCGTCACTGAAGCCTTAATTAGTCACACTCTAAATAGGCGACTTTTCCCCTTTGCTCACTGTCTTTGAACCCTCACAGGGGGGAGAGCTTTCATTCCTTAAAATTTTTTTTGACACTGAGCTAAAGATGACAAAAATTCCAACAAAATGAGCTAATTTTCATATCGGTCGGTTAATGTATGCGCGCGCAGCGTGTCTTTGAAAAAGGTGCTTGATTGGAGTTGATCTCTTTCGGATTCCCATTCATTCCTATGGGACTTTATTTGGGAGTTTTTTGGGAATAGCGTCGCCATGGTAACTGGGAATTCTTAGAAAAATAATAGCGCAGCGAGTCAGAGCGAGCCGCATCGTTTGATACCTCATTTGTCCCGGTGCGATGTACGGTTCGGGCCGCATTTTTGCGGAAAAGTCGGTGGAAGATAATATATGGAAGAAAAACTAGAAAAATTCCCGCGGAAATTTTGAATGGGCCTGCTAACTCTTTTCAATGAGCTGAACAGTTTAAAATTTCAACCATTGAAATCGGTCAAGAAATGTGCAAGTTAACCAAAATCAACAGTATGTTACTGCCCCTTTAAGAAACATGCACATTCACGCACACACATTTGATTTTAACTAACATTTCAATGAGCTGAACAGTTTAAAATTTCAACCATTGAAATCGCTCAAGAAATGTGCAAGTTAACCATAATCAAGATCAAATAAAGTATCTTACTGTCCCTTTAAGAAATATGCACATTCACGCACACACATTTGATTTTAACCAACATTTCAATGAGCTGAACAGTTTAAAATTCAAACCATTGAAATCGCTCAAGAAATGTAAAAGTTAACCATAATCAACAATATGTTACTGCCCCTTTAAGAAACATGCACATTCACGCACACACATTTGATTTTAAGTAACATTTCAATGAGCTGAACAGTTTAAAATTCAAACCATTGAAATCGGTCAAGAAATGTGGAATCTACCATAATTAACAGTATCTCACTGCCCCTTTACAAAACATGCACATTCACGCACACACATTTGATTTGAAGTTGTGAGGAGACGTCACGCACCAACACTCCATTGATTTGTATAGGATTACGCTCACCTCAAACAAAAGCCTCTCGCGACTTAACGGTTGAAGATGCAGATTCCAGAAATGGCTCGTTAGAACGGCAAGGGTTTGGGGAACGCGAGCATGTTCTCAGTTTTTTAATCGGATGAAAAATGACCAAATGAGAGCAGGTTGAAAACTTATGATTGATCGAAAATGAAGAGGGAAAAAACGGCGAAATTAACATGGAGGAGATAGGCGTCAAAGTCCGACTTCTCCTCGCTTAAAGTGAAAATAAAGGTACTAAATGACACCGTAGCCAAATAAAACTTAGTTCTTCAGAAAGCAGAGGCTTGTGGCTACAAAATGTGCGAATTTGAGGTCTAGTGAGCAAAGATTGTGGCCATGGTGACGAGTTGAAGTGAAACTTTTGGAAATAGATTTTTTGGTTCCCGTCACTGAAGCCTTAATTAGTCACACTCTAAATAGGCGACTTTTCCACTTTGCTCACTGTCTTTGAACCCTCACAGGGGGGAGAGCTTTCATTCCTTAAAATTTTTTTTGACACTGAGCTAAAGATGACAAAAATTCCAACAAAATGAGCTAATTTTCATATCGGTCGGTTAATGTATGCGCGCGCAGCGTGTCTTTGAAAAAGGTGCTTGATTGGAGTTGATCTCTTTCGGATTCCCATTCATTCCTATGGGACTTTATTTGGGAGTTTTTTGGGAATAGCGTCGCCATGGTAACTGGGAATTCTTAGAAAAATAATGCCGCACCGAGTCAGATCGAGCCGCATCGTTTGATACCTCATTCGTGCCGGTGCGATCTACGGTACGGGCCGCATTTTTGCGGAAAAATCGTGGAATAAAATATAAAAAAAATAACTAGAAAAATTCCCGCGGAAATTTTGAATGGGCCTGCTAACTCTTTTCAATGAGCTGAACAGTTTAAACTTTCAACCATTGAAATCGGTCAAGAAATGTGGAAGTTAACCAAAATCAACAGTATGTTACTGCCCCTTTAAGAAACATGCACATTCACGCACACACATTTGATTTTAAGTAACATTTCAATGAGCTGAACAGTTTAAAATTCAAACCATTGAAATCGGTCAAGAAATGTGCAAGTTAACCAAAATCAACAGTATCTCACTGCCCCTTTACAAAACATGCACATTCACGCACACACATTTGATTTTAAGTTGTGAGGAGACGTCACGCACCAACACTCCATTGGATTGTATAGGATTACGCTCACCTCAAACAAAAGCCTCTCGCGACTTAACGGTTGAAGATGCAGATTCCAGAAATGGCTCGTTAGAACGGCAAGGGTTTGGGGAACGCGAGCATGTTCTCAGTTTTTTAATCGGATGAAAAATGACCAAATGAGAGCAGGTTGAAAACTTATGATTGATCGAAAATGAAGAGGGAAAAACGGCGAAAATTACATTGAAAAGAGATCAAAAATGTGCGACTTCTCCTCGCTTAAAGTGAAAATAAAGGTACTAAATGACACCTTAGCCAAATAAAAATTAGTTCTTCAGAAAGCAGAGGCTTGTGGCTACAAAATGTGCGAATTTGATGTCTAGTGAGCAAAGATTGTGGCCATGGTGACGAGTTGAAGTGAAACTTTTGGAAATAGATTTTTTGGTTCCCGTCACTGAAGCCTTAATTGGGTATCAGAGTGGCGATTACACTCACTGTCTTTGAACCCGCACAGGGGGAAGAGCTTTCATTCCTTAATTTTTTTTTTGACACTGAGTTAAAGATGACAAAAATTCCAACAAAATGAGCTAATTTTCATATCAATCGGTTAACGTATGCGCGCGCAGCGTCTCTTTGAAAAAGGTGCTTGATGTGTGATTTTGTCTTTCCTTTTCCCATTCATTCCTATGGGACTTTTATTTGGGAGTTTTTTGGGAATAGCGTCGCCATGGTAACTGGGAATTCTTATAAAAATAATAGCGCACCGAGTCAGATCGAGCCGCATCGTTTGATACCTCATTTGTCCCGGTGCGATCTACGGTACGGGCCGCATTTTAGCAGAAAAAACGCGGAAGATTAAAAAATAAGAAGAAAAACTAGAAAAATTCCCGCGGAAATTTTGAATGGGCCTGCTAACTCTTTTCAATGAGCTGAACAGTTTAAACTTTCAACCATTGAAATCGGTCAAGAAATGTGGAAGTTAACCATAATCTACTAAAAGTATTACTGCCCCTTTAAGAAACATGCACATTCACGCACACACATTTGATTTTAACCAACATTTCAATGAGCTGAACAGTTTAAAATTCAAACCATTGAAATCGGTCAAGAAATGTGGAATCTACCATAATCAACAGTATGTTACTGCCCCTTTAAGAAACATGCACATTCACGCACACACATTTGATTTTAAGTAACATTTCAATGAGCTGAACAGTTTAAAATTGAAACCGTTGAAATCGGTCAAGAAATGTGGAATCTACCATAATTAACAGTATCTCACTGCCCCTTTACAAAACATGCACATTCACGCACACACATTTGATTTTAAGTTGTGAGGAGACGTCACGCACCAACACTCCATTGATTTGTATAGGATTACGCTCACCTCAAACAAAAGCCTCTCGCGACTTAACGGTTGAAGATGCAGATTCCAGAAATGGCTCGTTAGAACGGCAAGGGTTTGGGGAACGCGAGCATGTTCTCAGTTTTTTAATCGGATGAAAAATGACCAAATGAGAGCAGGTTGAAAACTTATGATTGATCGAAAATGAAGAGGGAAAAAACGGCGAAATTTACATGGAGGAGATAGGCGCCAAAGTCCGACTTCTCCTCGCTTAAAGTGAAAATAAAGGTACTAAATGACACCTTAGCCAAATAAAACTTAGTTTTTCAGAAAGCAGAGGCTTGTGGCTACAAAATGTGCGAATTTGATGTCTAGTGAGCAAAGATTGTGGCCATGGTGACGAGTTGAAGTGAAACTTTTGGAAATAGATTTTTTGGTTCCCGTCACTGAAGCCTTAATTGGGTATCAGAGTGGCGATTACACTCACTGTCTTTGAACCCGCACAGGGGGAAGAGCTTTCATTCCTTAATTTTTTTTTTGACACTGAGCTAAAGATGGGAAAAATTCCAACAAAATGAGCTAAAATTCATATCAATCGGTTAACGTATGCGCGCGCAGCATCTCTTTGAAAAAGGTGCTTGATGTGTGATTTTGTCTTTCCTTTTCCCATTCATTCCTATGGGACTTTTATTTGGGAGTTTTTTGGGAATAGCGTCGCCATGGTAACTGGGAATTCTTAGAAAAATAATGCCGCACCGAGTCAGATCGAGCCGCATCGTTTGATACCTCATTCGTGCCGGTGCGATCTACGGTACGGGCCGCATTCTTGCGGAAAAATCGTGGAAGATGATATAATAATAAACGCAACAATAAACCCTTTTTTCTAGGATAGTAATATGTGCCTGCTTGCTCCGCAAGCAGCAGCTTCGCTGCTGCTTGCTCCGCTTAGCAGGCCCATAATAAAAATAAACCCTTTTCTAGGGTGGATAGTAATATGTGCCTGCTTGCTCCGCAAGCAGCAGCTTCGCTGCTGCTTGCTCCGCTTAGCAGGCCCATAATAATAAACCCTTTTCTAGGGTGGATAGTAATATGTGCCTGCTTGCTCCGCAAGCAGCAGCTTCGCTGCTGCTTGCTCCGCTTAGCAGGCCCATAACTAGAAAAATTCCCGCGGAAATTTTGAATGGGCCTGCTAACTCTTGCAACTCTTTTCAATGAGCTGAACAGTTGAAAATTTCAACTGTTGAAATCGGTCAAGAAATGTGGAAGTTAACCATAATCTACTAAAAGTATTACTGCCCCTTTAAGAAACATGCACATTCACGCACACACATTTGATTTTAACTAACATTTCAATGAGATGAACAGTTTAAAATTTCAACCATTGAAATCGCTCAAGAAATGTAAAAGTTAACCATAATCAAGATCAAATAAAGTATCTTACTGCCCCTTTAAGAAACATGCACATTCACGCACACACATTTGATTTTAACCAACATTTCAATGAGCTGAACAGTTTAAAATTTCAACCATTGAAATCGGTCAAGAAATGTGGAAGTTAACCAAAATCAACAGTATGTTACTGCCCCTTTAAGAAACATGCACATTCACGCACACACATTTGATTTTAACTAACATTTCAATGAGCTGAACAGTTTAAAATTCAAACCATTGAAATCGGTCAAGAAATGTGGAATCTACCATAATTAACAGTATCTCACTGCCCCTTTACAAAACATGCACATTCACGCACACACATTTGATTTTAAGTTGTGAGGAGACGTCACGCACCAACACTCCATTGATTTGTATAGGATTACGCTCACCTCAAACAAAAGCCTCTCGCGACTTAACGGTTGAAGATGCAGATTCCAGAAATGGCTTGTTAGAACGGCAAGGGTTTGGGGAACGCGAGCATGTTCTCAGTTTTTTAATCGGATGAAAAATGACCAAATGAGAGCAGGTTGAAAACTTATGATTGATCGAAAATGAAGAGGGAAAAAACGGCGAAATTAACATGGAGGAGATAGGCGTCAAAGTCCGACTTCTCCTCGCTTAAAGTGAAAATAAAGGTACTAAATGACACCGTAGCCAAATAAAACTTAGTTCTTCAGAAAGCAGAGGCTTGTGGCTACAAAATGTGCGAATTTGATGTCTAGTGAGCAAAGATTGTGGCCATGGTGACGAGTTGAAGTGAAACTTTTGGAAATAGATTTTTTGGTTCCCGTCACTGAAGCCTTAATTAGTCACACTCTAAATAGGCGACTTTTCCCCTTTGCTCACTGTCTTTGAACCCTCACAGGGGGGAGAGCTTTCATTCCTTAAAATTTTTTTTGACACTGAGCTAAAGATGACAAAAATTCCAACAAAATGAGCTAATTTTCATATCGGTCGGTTAATGTATGCGCGCGCAGCGTGTCTTTGAAAAAGGTGCTTGATTGGAGTTGATCTCTTTCGGATTCCCATTCATTCCTATGGGACTTTATTTGGGAGTTTTTTGGGAATAGCGTCGCCATGGTAACTGGGAATTCTTATAAAAATAATGCCGCACCGAGTCAGATCGAGCCGCATCGTTTGATACCTCATTTGTCCCGGTGCGATCTACGGTTCGGGCCGCATTTTTGCGGAAAAGTCGGTGGAATAAAATATAAAAAAAACTAGAAAAATTCCCGCGGAAATTTTGAATGGGCCTGCTAACTCTTTTCAATGAGCTGAACAGTTTAAACTTTCAACCATTGAAATCGCTCAAGAAATGTGGAAGTTAACCATAATCTACTAAAAGTATTACTGCCCCTTTAAGAAACATGCACATTCACGCACACACATTTGATTTTAAGTAACATTTCAATGAGCTGAACAGTTTAAACTTTCAACCATTGAAATGGGTCAAGAAATGTGGAAGTTAACCATAATCAACACTATGTTACTGCCCCTTTAAGAAACATGCACATTCACGCACACACATTTGATTTTAAGTAACATTTCAATGAGCTGAACAGTTTAAAATTCAAACCATTGAAATCGGTCAAGAAATGTGGAATCTACCATAATTAACAGTATCTCACTGCCCCTTTACAAAACATGCACATTCACGCACACACATTTGATTTTAAGTTGTGAGGAGACGTCACGCACCAACACTCCATTGATTTGTATAGGATTACGCTCACCTCAAACAAAAGCCTCTCGCGACTTAACGGTTGAAGATGCAGATTCCAGAAATGGCTCGTTAGAACGGCAAGGGTTTGGGGAACGCGAGCATGTTCTCAGTTTTTTAATCGGATGAAAAATGACCAAATGAGAGCAGGTTGAAAACTTATGATTGATCGAAAATGAAGAGGCAAAAACGGCGAAATTAACATGGAGGAGATAGGCGTCAAAGTCCGACTTCTCCTCGCTTAAAGTGAAAATAAAGGTACTAAATGACACCGTAGCCAAATAAAACTTAGTTCTTCAGAAAGCAGAGGCTTGTGGCTACAAAATGTGCGAATTTGATGTCTAGTGAGCAAAGATTGTGGCCATGGTGACGAGTTGAAGTGAAACTTTTGGAAATAGATTTTTTGGTTCCCGTCACTGAAGCCTTAATTAGTCACACTCTAAATAGGCGACTTTTCCCCTTTGCTCACTGTCTTTGAACCCTCACAGGGGGGAGAGCTTTCATTCCTTAAAATTTTTTTTGACACTGAGCTAAAGATGACAAAAATTCCAACAAAATGAGCTAATTTTCATATCGGTCGGTTAATGTATGCGCGCGCAGCGTGTCTTTGAAAAAGGTGCTTGATTGGAGTTGATCTCTTTCGGATTCCCATTCATTCCTATGGGACTTTATTTGGGAGTTTTTTGGGAATAGCGTCGCCATGGTAACTGGGAATTCTTATAAAAATAATAGCGCAGCGAGTCAGATCGAGCCGCATCGTTTGATACCTCTTTTGTCCCGGTGCGATCTACGGTTCGGGCCCTATTTTTGCGGAAAAGTCGCTGGAAGATGATATAAAAACTAGAAAAATTCCCGCGGAAATTTTGAATGGGCCTGCTAACTCTTTTCAATGAGCTGAACAGTTTAAACTTTCAACCATTGAAATCGGTCAAGAAATGTGCAAGTTAACCATAATCAAGATCAAATAAAGTATCTTACTGTCCCTTTAAGAAATATGCACATTCACGCACACACATTTGATTTTAACCAACATTTCAATGAGCTGAACAGTTTAAAATTTAAACCATTGAAATCGCTCAAGAAATGTAAAAGTTAACCATAATCAACAGTATGTTACTGCCCCTTTAAGAAACATGCACATTCACGCACACACATTTGATTTTAAGTAACATTTCAATGAGCTGAACAGTTTAAACTTTCAACCATTGAAATGGGTCAAGAAATGTGGAAGTTAACCATAATCAACACTATGTTACTGCCCCTTTAAGAAACATGCACATTCACGCACACACATTTGATTTTAAGTAACATTTCAATGAGCTGAACAGTTTAAAATTCAAACCATTGAAATCGGTCAAGAAATGTGGAATCTACCATAATTAACAGTATCTCACTGCCCCTTTACAAAACATGCACATTCACGCACACACATTTGATTTTAAGTTGTGAGGAGACGTCACGCACCAACACTCCATTGATTTGTATAGGATTACGCTCACCTCAAACAAAAGCCTCTCGCGACTTAACGGTTGAAGATGCAGATTCCAGAAATGGCTCGTTAGAACGGCAAGGGTTTGGGGAACGCGAGCATGTTCTCAGTTTTTTAATCGGATGAAAAATGACCAAATGAGAGCAGGTTGAAAACTTATGATTGATCGAAAATGAAGAGGCAAAAACGGCGAAAATTACATTGAAAAGAGATCAAAAATGTGCGACTTCTCCTCGCTTAAAGTGAAAATAAAGGTACTAAATGACACCTTAGCCAAATAAAACGTAGTTCTTCAGAAAGCAGAGGCTTGTGGCTACAAAATGTGCGAATTTGATGTCTAGTGAGCAAAGATTGTGGCCATGGTGACGAGTTGAAGTGAAACTTTTGGAAATATATTTTTTGGTTCCCACCACTCAGACCTTAATTAGTCACGCTCTAACTGATGCAAGAAAGGCGACTTTTACCCCTTTGCTCACTGTCTTTGAACCCGCACAGGGGGGAGAGCTTTCATTCCTTAAATTTTTTTTTGACACTGAGCTAAAGATGACAAAAATTCCAACAAAATGAGCTATTTTTCATATCGGTCGGTTAATGTATGCGCGCGCAGCGTGTCTTTGAAAAAGGTGCTTGATTGGAGTTGATCTCTTTCGGATTCCCATTCATTCCTATGGGACTTTATTTGGGAGTTTTTTGGGAATAGCGTCGCCATGGTAACTGGGAATTCTTAGAAAAATAATGCCGCACCGAGTCAGATCGAGCCGCATCGTTTGATACCTCTTTTGTCCCGGTGCGATCTACGGTACGGGCCGCATTTTAGCAGAAAAAACGCGGAAGATTAAAGAATAACTAGAAAATTCCCGCGGAAATTTTGAATGGGCCTGCTAACTCTTTTCAATGAGCTGAACAGTTTAAAATTTCAACCATTGAAATCGGTCAAGAAATGTGCAAGTTAACCATAATCTACTAAAAGTGTTACTGCCCCTTTAAGAAACATGCACATTCACGCAGACACATTTGATTTTAAGTAACATTTCAATGAGCTGAACAGTTTAAAATTCAAACCATTGAAATCGGTCAAGAAATGTGGAATCTACCATAATTAACAGTATCTCACTGCCCCTTTACAA
This sequence comes from Leptonotus elevatus, assembly GCF_054856555.1. NCBI lineage: Eukaryota > Metazoa > Chordata > Actinopteri > Syngnathiformes > Syngnathidae > Leptonotus > Leptonotus elevatus. The sequence goes on along the minus strand of NC_141260.1, from coordinate 676,441 downwards.
AACATGCACATTCACACACACACATTTGATTTTAAGTTGTGAGGAGACGTCACGCACCAACACTCCATTGATTTGTATAGGATTACGCTCACCTCAAACAAAAGCCTCTCGCGACTTAACGGTTGAAGATGCAGATTCCAGAAATGGCTTGTTAGAACGGCAAGGGTTTGGGGAACGCGAGCATGTTCTCAGATTTTTAATCGGATGAAAAATGACCAAATGAGAGCAGGTTGAAAACTTATGATTGATCGAAAATGAAGAGGGAAAAAACGGCGAAATTAACATGGAGGAGATAGGCGAGAAAGTCCGACTTCTCCTCGCTTAAAGTGAAAATAAAGGTACTAAATGACACCTTAGCCAAATAAAACTTAGTTTTTCAGAAAGCAGAGGCTTGTGGCTACAAAATGTGTGAATTTGATGTCTAGTGAGCAAAGATTGTGGCCATGGTGACGAGTTGAAGTGAAACTTTTGGAAATAGATTTTTTGGTTCCCGTCACTGAAGCCTTAATTGCATATCAGAGTGGCGATTACACTCACTGTCTTTGAACCCGCACAGGGGGAAGAGCTTTCATTCCTTAATATTTTTTTTGACACTGAGCTAAAGATGGGAAAAATTCCAACAAAATGAGCTAAAATTCATATCAATCGGTGAACGTATGCGCGCGCAGCGTGTCTTGGAAAAAGGTGCTCGTTTGGAGTTGATATCCCATTCATTCCTATGGGTTTTTCCTTCCTTGAATTTTGGGTGGTTTTTTGGGAATAGCGTCGCCATGGTAACTGGGAATTCTTATAAAAATAATAGCGCAGCGAGTCAGAGCGAGCCGCATCGTTTGATACCTCATTTGTCCCGGTGCGATCTACGGTTCGGGCCGCATTTTTGCGGAAAAGTCGGTGGAAGAATAAAAAAGAAAAAAAATAATAAACCCTTTTTCTAGGGTGGATAGTAATATGTGCCTGCTTGCTCCGCAAGCAGCAGCTTCGCTGCTGCTTGCTCCGCTTAGCAGGCCCATAATAAGAAGAATAATATTAAACCCTTTTTTCTAGGATAGTAATATGTGCCTGCTTGCTCCGCAAGCAGCAGCTTCGCTGCTGCTTGCTCCGCTTAGCAGGCCCATAATAAAAATAAACCCTTTTCTAGGGTGGATAGTAATATGTGCCTGCTTGCTCCGCAAGCAGCAGCTTCGCTGCTGCTTGCTCCGCTTAGCAGGCCCATAATAAACCCTTTTTTCTAGGATAGTAATATGTGCCTGCTTGCTCCGCTTAGCAGGCCCATAATAAACCCTTTTTCTAGGATAGTAATATGTGCCTGCTTGCTCCGCAAGCAGCAGCTTCGCTGCTGCTTGCTCCGCTTAGCAGGCCCATAATAAAAATAAACCCTTTTCTAGGGTGGATAGTAATATGTGCCTGCTTGCTCCGCAAGCAGCAGCTTCGCTGCTGCTTGCTCCGCTTAGCAGGCCCATAACTAGAAAAATTCCCGCGGAAATTTTGAATGGGCCTGCTAACTCTTGCAACTCTTTTCAATGAGCTGAACAGTTTAAAATTTCAACCGTTGAAATCGCTCAAGAAATGTGGAAGTTATAATCAACTAAAAGTATTACTGCCCCTTTAAGAAACATGCACATTCACGCACATACATTTGATTTTAACTAACATTTCAATGAGCTGAACAGTTTAAAATTTCAACCATTGAAATCGCTCAAGAAATGTAAAAGTTAACCATAATCAAGATCAAATAAAGTATCTTACTGTCCCTTTAAGAAATATGCACATTCACGCACACACATTTGATTTTAACCAACGTTTCAATGAGCTGAACAGTTTAAAATTTAAACCATTGAAATCGCTCAAGAAATGTAAAAGTTAACCATAATCAACAATATGTTACTGCCCCTTTAAGAAACATGCACATTCACGCACACACATTTGATTTTAAGTAACATTTCAATGAGCTGAACAGTTTAAACTTTCAAGCATTCAAATGGGTCAAGAAATGTGGAAGTTAACCATAATCAACACTATGTTACTGCCCCTTTAAGAAACATGCACATTCACGCACACACATTTGATTTTAAGTAACATTTCAATGAGCTGAACAGTTTAAAATTCAAACCATTGAAATCGGTCAAGAAATGTGGAATCTACCATAATTAATAGTATCTCACTGCCCCTTTACAAAACATGCACATTCACGCACACACATTTGATTTTAAGTTGTGAGGAGACGTCACGCACCAACACTCCATTGATTTGTATAGGATTACGCTCACCTCAAACAAAAGCCTCTCGCGACTTAACGGTTGAAGATGCAGATTCCAGAAATGGCTCGTTAGAACGGCAAGGGTTTGGGGAACGCGAGCATGTTCTCAGTTTTTTAATCGGATGAAAAATGACCAAATGAGAGCAGGTTGAAAACTTATGATTGATCGAAAATGAAGAGGCAAAAACGGCGAAAATTACATTGAAAAGAGATCAAAAATGTGCGACTTCTCCTCGCTTAAAGTGAAAATAAAGGTACTAAATGACACCTTAGCCAAATAAAACTTAGTTCTTCAGAAAGCAGAGGCTTGTGGCTACAAAATGTGCGAATTTGATGTCTAGTGAGCAAAGATTGTGGCCATGGTGACGAGTTGAAGTGAAACTTTTGGAAATATATTTTTTGGTTCCCACCACTCAGACCTTAATTAGTCACGCTCTAACTGATGCAAGAAAGGCGACTTTCACCCCTTTGCTCACTGTCTTTGAACCCGCACAGGGGGGAGAGCTTTCATTCCTTAATTTTTTTTTTGACACTGAGCTAAAGATGACAAAAATTCCAACAAAATGAGCTAAAATTCATATCGGTCGGTTAATGTATGCGCGCGCAGCGTGTCTTTGAAAAAGGTGCTTGATTGGAGTTGATCTCTTTCGGATTCCCATTCATTCCTATGGGACTTTATTTGGGAGTTTTTTGGGAATAGCATCGCCATGGTAACTGGGAATTCTTATAAAAATAATGCCGCACCGAGTCAGATCGAGCCGCATCGTTTGATACCTCATTCGTGCCGGTGCGATCTTCGGTACGGGCCGCATTTTAGCAGAAAATTCGTGGAAGGATGATATAATAATAACAACAATAAACCCTTTTTTCTAGGATAGTAATATGTGCCTGCTTGCTCCGCTTAGCAGGCCCATAACTATAAAAATTCCCGCGGAAATTTTGAATGGGCCTGCTAACTCTTGCAACTCTTTTCAATGAGCAGTTTAAAATTTCAACCGTTGAAATCGCTCAAGAAATGTGGAAGTTATAATCAACTAAAAGTATTACTGCCCCTTTAAGAAACATGCACATTCACGCACACACATTTGATTTTAAGTAACATTTCAATGAGCTGAACAGTTTAAAATTCAAACCATTGAAATCGGTCAAGAAATGTGGAATCTACCATAATTAACAGTATCTCACTGCCCCTTTACAAAACATGCACATTCACGCACACACATTTGATTTTAAGTTGTGAGGAGACGTCACGCACCAACACTCCATTGATTTGTATAGGATTACGCTCACCTCAAACAAAAGCCTCTCGCGACTTAACGGTTGAAGATGCAGATTCCAGAAATGGCTCGTTAGAACGGCAAGGGTTTGGGGAACGCGAGCATGTTCTCAGTTTTTTAATCGGATGAAAAATGACCAAATGAGAGCAGGTTGAAAACTTATGATTGATCGAAAATGAAGAGGGAAAAACGGCGAAAATTACATTGAAAAGAGATCAAAAATGTGCGACTTCTCCTCGCTTAAAGTGAAAATAAAGGTACTAAATGACACCGTAGCCAAATAAAACTTAGTTCTTCAGAAAGCAGAGGCTTGTGGCTACAAAATGTGCGAATTTGATGTCTAGTGAGCAAAGATTGTGGCCATGGTGACGAGTTGAAGTGAAACTTTTGGAAATATATTTTTTGGTTCCCACCACTCAGACCTTAATTAGTCACGCTCTAACTGATGCAAGAAAGGCGACTTTTACCCCTTTGCTCACTGTCTTTGAACCCGCACAGGGGGGAGAGCTTTCATTCCTTAAATTTTTTTTTGACACTGAGCTAAAGATGACAAAAATTCCAACAAAATGAGCTAATTTTCATATCGGTCGGTTAACATATGCGCGCGCAGCGTGTCTTTGAAAAAGGTGCTTGATTGGAGTTGATCTCTTTCGGATTCCCATTCATTCCTATGGGACTTTATTTGGGAGTTTTTTGGGAATAGCGTCGCCATGGTAACTGGGAATTCTTAGAAAAATAATGCCGCACCGAGTCAGATCGAGCCGCATCGTTTGATACCTCATTCGTGCCGGTGCGATCTACGGTACGGGCCGCATTTTAGCAGAAAATTCGTGGAAGGATGATATAATAACTAGAAAAATTCCCGCGGAAATTTTGAATGGGCCTGCTAACTCTTTTCAATGAGCTGAACAGTTTAAACTTTCAACCATTGAAATCGGTCAAGAAATGTGGAAGTTATAATCAACTAAAAGTATTACTGGCCCTTTAAGAAACATGCACATTCACGCACATACATTTGATTTTAACTAACATTTCAATGAGCTGAACAGTTTAAAATTTCAACCATTGAAATCGCTCAAGAAATGTAAAAGTTAACCATAATCAAGATCAAATAAAGTATCTTACTGTCCCTTTAAGAAATATGCACATTCACGCACACACATTAGATTTTAACTAACATTTCAATGAGCTGAACAGTTTAAAATTTAAACCGTTGAAATCGCTCAAGAAATGTGCAAGTTAACCATAATCAAGATCAAATAAAGTATCTTACTGCCCCTTTAAGAAACATGCACATTCACGCACACACATTTGATTTTAAGTAACATTTCAATGAGCTGAACAGTTTAAAATTCAAACCATTGAAATCGGTCAAGAAATGTGGAATCTACCATAATTAACAGTATCTCACTGCCCCTTTACAAAACATGCACATTCACGCACACACATTTGATTTTAAGTTGTGAGGAGACGTCACGCACCAACACTCCATTGATTTGTATAGGATTACGCTCACCTCAAACAAAAGCCTCTCGCGACTTAACGGTTGAAGATGCAGATTCCAGAAATGGCTCGTTAGAACGGCAAGGGTTTGGGGAACGCGAGCATGTTCTCAGTTTTTTAATCGGATGAAAAATGACCAAATGAGAGCAGGTTCAAAACTTATGATTGATCGAAAATGAAGAGGCAAAAACGGCGAAAATTACATTGAAAAGAGATCAAAAATGTGCGACTTCTCCTCGCTTAAAGTGAAAATAAAGGTACTAAATGACACCTTAGCCAAATAAAACTTAGTTCTTCAGAAAGCAGAGGCTTGTGGCTACAAAATGTGCGAATTTGATGTCTAGTGAGCAAAGATTGTGGCCATGGTGACGAGTTGAAGTGAAACTTTTGGAAATATATTTTTTGGTTCCCACCACTCAGACCTTAATTAGTCACACTCTAACTGATGCAAGAAAGGCGACTTTCACCCCTTTCCTCACTGTCTTTGAACCCGCACAGGGGGGAGAGCTTTCATTCCTTAATTTTTTTTTTGACACTGAGCTAAAGATGACAAAAATTCCAACAAAATGAGCTAAAATTCATATCGGTCGGTTAACGTATGCGCGCGCAGCGTGTCTTGGAAAAGGGTGCTTGATTTGATGTGATCATTTTCGGATTCCCATTCATTCCTATGGGACTTTTTGGGGGACATTTTGGGGAATTGTGTCGCCATGGTAACTGGGAATTCTTATAAAAATAATAGCGCAGCGAGTCAGATCGAGCCGCATCGTTTGATACCTCTTTTGTCCCGGTGCGATCTACGGTTCGGGCCGCATTTTTGCGGAAAATTCGGTGGAAGATAATATAAAAAAAAAAATAATAAACCCTTTTCTAGGGTGGATAGTAATATGTGCCTGCTTGCTCCGCAAGCAGCAGCTTCGCTGCTGCTTGCTCCGCTTAGCAGGCCCATAATAAGAAAAATATTAAACCCTTTTTTCTAGGATAGTAATATGTGCCTGCTTGCTCCGCAAGCAGCAGCTTCGCTGCTGCTTGCTCCGCTTAGCAGGCCCATAATAATATTAAACACTTTTCTAGGGTGGATAGTAATATGTGCCTGCTTGCTCCGCAAGCAGCAGCTTCGCTGCTGCTTGCTCCGCTTAGCAGGCCCATAACTAGAAAAATTCCCGCGGAAATTTTGAATGGGCCTGCTAACTCTTTTCAATGAGCTGAACAGTTTAAACTTTCAACCGTTGAAATCGCTCAAGAAATGTGCAAGTTAACCATAATCTACTAAAAGTATTACTGCCCCTTTAAGAAACATGCACATTCACGCACACACATTTGATTTTAACTAACATTTCAATGAGCTGAACAGTTTAAAATTTAAACCATTGAAATCAGTCAAGAAATGTGGAAGTTCACCATAATCAACATCAACTAAAAGTATCTTACTGCCCCTTTACAAAACATGCACATTCACGCACACACATTTGATTTTAAGTAACATTTCAATGAGCTGAACAGTTTAAACTTTCAACCATTGAAATCGGTCAAGAAATGTGGAAGTTAACCAAAATCAACAGTATGTTACTGCCCCTTTAAGAAACATGCACATTCACGCACACACATTTGATTTTAAGTAACATTTCAATGAGCTGAACAGTTTAAAATTCAAACCATTGAAATCGGTCAAGAAATGTGGAATCTACCATAATTAACAGTATCTCACTGCCCCTTTATAAAACATGCACATTCACGCACACACATTTGATTTTAAGTTGTGAGGAGACGTCACGCACCAACACTCCATTGATTTGTATAGGATTACGCTCACCTCAAACAAAAGCCTCTCGCGACTTAACGGTTGAAGATGCAGATTCCAGACATGGCTCGTTAGAACGGCAAGGGTTTGGGGAACGCGAGCATGTTCTCAGTTTTTTAATCGGATGAAAAATGACCAAATGAGAGCAGGTTGAAAACTTATGATTGATCGAAAATGAAGAGGGAAAAACGGCGGAAATTACATTGAAAAGAGATCAAAAATGTGCGACTTCTCCTCGCTTAAAGTGAAAATAAAGGTACTAAATGACACCTTAGCCAAATAAAACTTAGTTCTTCAGAAAGCAGAGGCTTGTGGCTACAAAATGTGCGAATTTGATGTCTAGTGAGCAAAGATTGTGGCCATGGTGACGAGTTGAAGTGAAACTTTTGGAAATATATTTTTTGGTTCCCAGCACTCAGACCTTAATTAGTCACACTCTAAATAGGCGACTTTCACCCTTTGCTCACTGTCTTTGAACCCGCACAGGGGGGAGAGCTTTCATTCCTTAATTTTTTTTTTGACACTGAGCTAAAGATGACAAAAATTCCAACAAAATGAGCTAATTTTCATATCGGTCGGTTAATGTATGCGCGCGCAGCGTGTCTTTGAAAAAGGTGCTTGATTGGAGTTGATCTCTTTCGGATTCCCATTCATTCCTATGGGACTTTATTTGGGAGTTTTTTGGGAATAGCGTCGCCATGGTAACTGGGAATTCTTATAAAAATAATAGCGCAGCGAGTCAGATCGAGCCGCATCGTTTGATACCTCTTTTGTCCCGGTGCGATCTACGGTTCGGGCCCTATTTTTGCGGAAAAGTCGCTGGAAGATGATATAAAAATAACTAGAAAAATTCCCGCGGAAATTTTGAATGGGCCTGCTAACTCTTTTCAATGAGCTGAACAGTTTAAACTTTCAACCATTGAAATCGCTCAAGAAATGTGGAAGTTAACCATAATCTACTAAAAGTATTACTGCCCCTTTAAGAAACATGCACATTCACGCACACACATTTGATTTTAAGTAACATTTCAATGAGCTGAACAGTTTAAAATTTAAACTATTGAAATCGGTCAAGAAATGTGGAATCTACCATAATCAACAGTATGTTACTGCCCCTTTAAGAAACATGCACATTCACGCACACACATTTGATTTTAAGTAACATTTCAATGAGCTGAACAGTTTAAAATTCAAACCATTGAAATCGGTCAAGAAATGTGGAAGTTAACCATAATCAACACTATGTTACTGCCCCTTTAAGAAACATGCACATTCACGCACACACATTTGATTTTAAGTAACATTTCAATGAGCTGAACAGTTTAAAATTCAAACCATTGAAATCGCTCAAGAAATGTGGAATCTACCATAACTAACAGTATCTCACTGCCCCTTTACAAAACATGCACATTCACGCACACACATTTGATTTTAAGTTGTGAGGAGACGTCACGCACCAACACTCCATTGATTTGTATAGGATTACGCTCACCTCAAACAAAAGCCTCTCGCGACTTAACGGTTGAAGATGCAGATTCCAGAAATGGCTCGTTAGAACGGCAAGGGTTTGGGGAACGCGAGCATGTTCTCAGTTTTTTAATCGGATGAAAAATGACCAAATGAGAGCAGGTTGAAAACTTATGATTGATCGAAAATGAAGAGGGAAAAAACGGCGAAATTAACATGGAGGAGATAGGCGTCAAAGTCCGACTTCTCCTCGCTTAAAGTGAAAATAAAGGTACTAAATGACACCGTAGCCAAATAAAACTTAGTTCTTCAGAAAGCAGAGGCTTGTGGCTACAAAATGTGCGAATTTGATGTCTAGTGAGCAAAGATTGTGGCCATGGTGACGAGTTGAAGTGAAACTTTTGGAAATAGATTTTTTGGTTCCCGTCACTGAAGCCTTAATTAGTCACACTCTAAATAGGCGACTTTTCCCCTTTGCTCACTGTCTTTGAACCCTCACAGGGGGGAGAGCTTTCATTCCTTAAAATTTTTTTTGACACTGAGCTAAAGATGACAAAAATTCCAACAAAATGAGCTAATTTTCATATCGGTCGGTTAATGTATGCGCGCGCAGCGTGTCTTTGAAAAAGGTGCTTGATTGGAGTTGATCATTTTCGGATTCCCATTCATTCCTATGGGACTTTTTGGGGGACATTTTGGGGAATTGTGTCGCCATGGTAACTGGGAATTCTGAGGAAAATAATAGCGCAGCGAGTCAAATCGAGCCGCATCGTTTGATACCTTATTTGTCGCGGTGCGATCTACGGTACGGCCCCTATTCTTGCGGAAAAGTCGCTGGAAGATAATATAAAAATAATAAAAATAAGAAGAATAAACACTTTTCTAGGGTGGATAGTAATATGTGCCTGCTTGCTCCGCAAGCAGCAGCTTCGCTGCTGCTTGCTCCGCTTAGCAGGCCCATAACTAGAAAAATTCCCGCGGAAATTTTGAATGGGCCTGCTAACTCTTTTCAATGAGCTGAACAGTTTAAACTTTCAACCATTGAAATCGCTCAAGAAATGTGGAAGTTAACCAAAATCAACAGTATGTTACTGCCCCTTTAAGAAACATGCACATTCACGCACACACATTTGATTTTAACCAACATTTCAATGAGCTGAACAGTTTAAAATTTAAACCGTTGAAATCGCTCAAGAAATGTGGAAGTTATAATCTACTAAAAGTATTACTGCCCCTTTAAGAAACATGCACATTCACGCACACACATTTGATTTTAACTAACATTTCAATGAGCTGAACAGTTTAAAATTTCAACCATTGAACTCGCTCAAGAAATGTGCAAGTTAACCATAATCAAGATCAAATAAAGTATCTTACTGCCCCTTTAAGAAACATGCACATTCACGCACACACATTTGATTTTAAGTAACATTTCAATGAGCTGAACAGTTTAAACTTTCAACCATTGAAATCGGTCAAGAAATGTGGAAGTTAACCATAATCAAGATCAAATAAAGTATCTTACTGTCCCTTTAAGAAATATGCACATTCACGCACACACATTTGATTTTAACCAACATTTCAATGAGCTGAACAGTTTAAAATTTAAACCGTTGAAATCGCTCAAGAAATGTGGAAGTTATAATCTACTAAAAGTATTACTGCCCCTTTAAGAAACATGCACATTCACGCACACACATTTGATTTTAACTAACATTTCAATGAGCTGAACAGTTTAAAATTTCAACCATTGAAATCGCTCAAGAAATGTGCAAGTTAACCATAATCAAGATCAAATAAAGTATCTTACTGTCCCTTTAAGAAATATGCACATTCACGCACACACATTTGATTTTAAGTAACATTTCAATGAGCTGAACAGTTTAAAATTCAAACCATTGAAATCGGTCAAGAAATGTGGAATCTACCATAATGAACAGCATCTCACTGCCCCTTTACAAAACATGCACATTCACGCACACACATTTGATTTTAAGTTGTGAGGAGACGTCACGCACCAACACTCCATTGATTTGTATAGGATTACGCTCACCTCAAACAAAAGCCTCTCGCGACTTAACGGTTGAAGATGCAGATTCCAGAAATGGCTCGTTAGAACGGCAAGGGTTTGGGGAACGCGAGCATGTTCTCAGTTTTTTAATCGGATGAAAAATGACCAAATGAGAGCAGGTTGAAAACTTATGATTGATCGAAAATGAAGAGGCAAAAACGGCGAAAATTACATTGAAAAGAGATCAAAAATGTGCGACTTCTCCTCGCTTAAAGTGAAAATAAAGGTACTAAATGACACCGTAGCCAAATAAAACTTAGTTCTTCAGAAAGCAGAGGCTTGTGGCTACAAAATGTGCGAATTTGATGTCTAGTGAGCAAAGATTGTGGCCATGGTGACGAGTTGAAGTGAAACTTTTGGAAATATATTTTTTGGTTCCCACCACTCAGACCTTAATTAGTCACACTCTAAATAGGCGACTTTCACCCTTTGCTCACTGTCTTTGAACCCGCACAGGGGGGAGAGCTTTCATTCCTTAATTTTTTTTTTGACACTGAGCTAAAGATGACAAAAATTCCAACAAAATGAGCTAATTTTCATATCGGTCGGTTAATGTATGCGCGCGCAGCGTGTCTTTGAAAAAGGTGCTTGATTGGAGTTGATCTCTTTCGGATTCCCATTCATTCCTATGGGACTTTATTTGGGAGTTTTTTGGGAATAGCGTCGCCATGGTAACTGGGAATTCTTATAAAAATAATAGCGCAGCGAGTCAGATCGAGCCGCATCGTTTGATACCTCTTTTGTCCCGGTGCGATCTACGGTTCGGGCCCTATTTTTGCGGAAAAGTCGCTGGAAGATGATATAAAAATAAGAAAAATATTAAACCCTTTTTTCTAGGATAGTAATATGTGCCTGCTTGCTCCGCAAGCAGCAGCTTCGCTGCTGCTTGCTCCGCTTAGCAGGCCCATAACTAGAAAAATTCCCGCGGAAATTTTGAATGGGCCTGCTAACTCTTTTCAATGAGCTGAACAGTTTAAACTTTCAACCATTGAAATCGCTCAAGAAATGTGGAAGTTAACCATAATCTACTAAAAGTATTACTGCCCCTTTAAGAAACATGCACATTCACGCACACACATTTGATTTTAACCAACATTTCAATGAGCTGAACAGTTTAAAATTTAAACCATTGAAATCGCTCAAGAAATGTAAAAGTTAACCATAATCAACAATATGTTACTGCCCCTTTAAGAAACATGCACATTCACGCACACACATTTGATTTTAAGTAACATTTCAATGAGCTGAACAGTTTAAAATTCAAACCATTGAAATCGGTCAAGAAATGTGGAATCTACCATAATTAACAGCATCTCACTGCCCCTTTACAAAACATGCACATTCACGCACACACATTTGATTTTAAGTTGTGAGGAGACGTCACGCACCAACACTCCATTGATTTGTATAGGATTACGCTCACCTCAAACAAAAGCCTCTCGCGACTTAACGGTTGAAGATGCAGATTCCAGAAATGGCTCGTTAGAACGGCAAGGGTTTGGGGAACGCGAGCATGTTGTCAGTTTTTTAATCGGATGAAAAATGACCAAATGAGAGCAGGTTGAAAACTTATGATTGATCGAAAATGAAGAGGCAAAAAGGGCGAAAATTACATTGAAAAGAGATCAAAAATGTGCGACTTCTCCTCGCTTAAAGTGAAAATAAAGGTACTAAATGACACCTTAGCCAAATAAAACTTAGTTCTTCAGAAAGCAGAGGCTTGTGGCTACAAAATGTGCGAATTTGATGTCTAGTGAGCAAAGATTGTGGCCATGGTGACGAGTTGAAGTGAAACTTTTGGAAATATATTTTTTGGTTCCCGTCACTCAGACCTTAATTAGTCACACTCTAAATAGGCGACTTTCACCCTTTGCTCACTGTCTTTGAACCCGCACAGGGGGGAGAGCTTTCATTCCTTAATTTTTTTTTTGACACTGAGCTAAAGATGACAAAAATTCCAACAAAATGAGCTAATTTTCATATCGGTCGGTTAATGTATGCGCGCGCAGCGTGTCTTTGAAAAAGGTGCTTGATTGGAGTTGATCTCTTTCGGATTCCCATTCATTCCTATGGGACTTTATTTGGGAGTTTTTTGGGAATAGCGTCGCCATGGTAACTGGGAATTCTTATAAAAATAATAGCGCAGCGAGTCAGATCGAGCCGCATCGTTTGATACCTCTTTTGTCCCGGTGCGATCTACGGTTCGGGCCCTATTTTTGCGGAAAAGTCGCTGGAAGATAATATAAAAATAATATTAAACACTTTTCTAGGGTGGATAGTAATATGTGCCTGCTTGCTCCGCAAGCAGCAGCTTCGCTGCTGCTTGCTCCGCTTAGCAGGCCCATAATAACTAGAAAAATTCCCGCGGAAATTTTGAATGGGCCTGCTAACTCTTGCAACTCTTTTCAATGAGCAGTTTAAAATTTCAACCGTTGAAATCGCTCAAGAAATGTGGAAGTTATAATCAACTAAAAGTATTACTGCCCCTTTAAGAAACATGCACATTCACGCACACACATTTGATTTTAAGTAACATTTCAATGAGCTGAACAGTTTAAAATTTAAACCATTGAAATCGGTCAAGAAATGTGGAATCTACCATAATCAACAGAATGTTACTGCCCCTTTAAGAAACATGCACATTCACGCACACACATTTGATTTTAAGTAACATTTCAATGAGCTGAACAGTTTAAACTTTCAACCATTCAAATGGGTCAAGAAATGTGGAAGTTAACCATAATCAACACTATGTTACTGCCCCTTTAAGAAACATGCACATTCACGCACACACATTTGATTTTAAGTAACATTTCAATGAGCTGAACAGTTTAAAATTCAAACCATTGAAATCGGTCAAGAAATGTGGAATCTACCATAATTAACAGTATCTCACTGCCCCTTTACAAAACATGCACATTCACGCACACACATTTGATTTTAAGTTGTGAGGAGACGTCACGCACCAACACTCCATTGATTTGTATAGGATTACGCTCACCTCAAACAAAAGCCTCTCGCGACTTAACGGTTGAAGATGCAGATTCCAGAAATGGCTCGTTAGAACGGCAAGGGTTTGGGGAACGCGAGCATGTTCTCAGTTTTTTAATCGGATGAAAAATGACCAAATGAGAGCAGGTTGAAAACTTATGATTGATCGAAAATGAAGAGGGAAAAAGGGCGAAAATTACATTGAAAAGAGATCAAAAATGTGCGACTTCTCCTCGCTTAAAGTGAAAATAAAGGTACTAAATGAAACCTTAGCCAAATAAAACTTAGTTCTTCAGAAAGCAGAGGCTTGTGGCTACAAAATGTGCGAATTTGATGTCTAGTGAGCAAAGATTGTGGCCATGGTGACGAGTTGAAGTGAAACTTTTGGAAATAGATTTTTTGGTTCCCGTCACTGAAGCCTTAATTGGGTATCAGAGTGGCGATTACACTCACTGTCTTTGAACCCGCACAGGGGGAAGAGCTTTCATTCCTTAATTTTTTTTTTGACACTGAGTTAAAGATGACAAAAATTCCAACAAAATGAGCTAATTTTCATATCAATCGGTTAACGTATGCGCGCGCAGCGTCTCTTTGAAAAAGGTGCTTGATGTGTGATTTTGTCTTTCCTTTTCCCATTCATTCCTATGGGACTTTTATTTGGGAGTTTTTTGGGAATAGCGTCGCCATGGTAACTGGGAATTCTTATAAAAATAATAGCGCAGCGAGTCAGATCGAGCCGCATCGTTTGATACCTCTTTTGTCCCGGTGCGATCTACGGTTCGGGCCCTATTTTTGCGGAAAAGTCGCTGGAAGATGATATAAAAACTAGAAAAATTCCCGCGGAAATTTTGAATGGGCCTGCTAACTCTTTTCAATGAGCTGAACAGTTTAAACTTTCAACCATTGAAATCGCTCAAGAAATGTGCAAGTTAACCATAATCTACTAAAAGTATTACTGCCCCTTTAAGAAACATGCACATTCACGCACACACATTTGATTTTAAGTAACATTTCAATGAGCTGAACAGTTTAAAATTCAAACCATTGAAATCGGTCAAGAAATGTGGAATCTACCATAATTAACAGTATCTCACTGCCCCTTTACAAAACATGCACATTCACGCACACACATTAGATTTTAAGTTGTGAGGAGACGTCACGCACCAACACTCCATTGATTTGTATAGGATTACGCTCACCTCAAACAAAAGCCTCTCGCGACTTAACGGTTGAAGATGCAGATTCCAGAAATGGCTCGTTAGAACGGCAAGGGTTTGGGGAACGCGAGCATGTTCTCAGTTTTTTAATCGGATGAAAAATGACCAAATGAGAGCAGGTTGAAAACTTATGATTGATCGAAAATGAAGAGGGAAAAAACGGCGAAATTAACATTGAAAAGAGATCAAAAATGTGCGACTTCTCCTCGCTTAAAGTGAAAATAAAGGTACTAAATGACACCTTAGCCAAATAAAACTTAGTTCTTCAGAAAGCAGAGGCTTGTGGCTACAAAATGTGCGAATTTGATGTCTAGTGAGCAAAGATTGTGGCCATGGTGACGAGTTGAAGTGAAACTTTTGGAAATAGATTTTTTGGTTCCCGTCACTGAAGCCTTAATTGGGTATCAGAGTGGCGATTACACTCACTGTCTTTGAACCCGCACAGGGGGAAGAGCTTTCATTCCTTAATTTTTTTTTTGACACTGAGTTAAAGATGACAAAAATTCCAACAAAATGAGCTAATTTTCATATCAATCGGTTAACGTATGCGCGCGCAGCGTCTCTTTGAAAAAGGTGCTTGATGTGTGATTTTGTCTTTCCTTTTCCCATTCATTCCTATGGGACTTTTATTTGGGAGTTTTTTGGGAATAGCATCGGCATGGTAACTGGGAATTCTTATAAAAATAATGCCGCACCGAGTCAGATCGAGCCGCATCGTTTGATACCTCATTCGTGCCGGTGCGATCTACGGTACGGGCCGCATTTTAGCAGAAAAAATCGTGGAATAAAATATAAAAAAAATAACTAGAAAAATTCCCGCGGAAATTTTGAATGGGCCTGCTAACTCTTTTCAATGAGCTGAACAGTTTAAACTTTCAACCATTGAAATCGGTCAAGAAATGTGGAAGTTATAATCAACTAAAAGTATTACTGGCCCTTTAAGAAACATGCACATTCACGCACATACATTTGATTTTAACTAACATTTCAATGAGCTGAACAGTTTAAAATTTCAACCATTGAAATCGCTCAAGAAATGTAAAAGTTAACCATAATCAAGATCAAATAAAGTATCTTACTGTCCCTTTAAGAAATATGCACATTCACGCACACACATTAGATTTTAACTAACATTTCAATGAGCTGAACAGTTTAAAATTTAAACCGTTGAAATCGCTCAAGAAATGTGCAAGTTAACCATAATCAAGATCAAATAAAGTATCTTACTGCCCCTTTAAGAAACATGCACATTCACGCACACACATTTGATTTTAAGTAACATTTCAATGAGCTGAACAGTTTAAAATTCAAACCATTGAAATCGGTCAAGAAATGTGGAATCTACCATAATTAACAGTATCTCACTGCCCCTTTACAAAACATGCACATTCACGCACACACATTTGATTTTAAGTTGTGAGGAGACGTCACGCACCAACATTCCATTGATTTGTATAGGATTACGCTCACCTCAAACAAAAGCCTCTCGCGACTTAACGGT
This sequence comes from Leptonotus elevatus, assembly GCF_054856555.1. Taxonomy (NCBI): domain Eukaryota; kingdom Metazoa; phylum Chordata; class Actinopteri; order Syngnathiformes; family Syngnathidae; genus Leptonotus; species Leptonotus elevatus. Next base: position 660,356 of record NC_141260.1, on the reverse strand, counting down.
TGAAGATGCAGATTCCAGAAATGGCTTGTTAGAACGGCAAGGGTTTGGGGAACGCGAGCATGTTCTCAGTTTTTTAATCGGATGAAAAATGACCAAATGAGAGCAGGTTGAAAACTTATGATTGATCGAAAATGAAGAGGGAAAAAGGGCGAAAATTACATTGAAAAGAGATCAAAAATGTGCGACTTCTCCTCGCTTAAAGTGAAAATAAAGGTACTAAATGAAACCTTAGCCAAATAAAACTTAGTTCTTCAGAAAGCAGAGGCTTGTGGCTACAAAATGTGCGAATTTGATGTCTAGTGAGCAAAGATTGTGGCCATGGTGACGAGTTGAAGTGAAACTTTTGGAAATAGATTTTTTGGTTCCCGTCACTGAAGCCTTAATTGGGTATCAGAGTGGCGATTACACTCACTGTCTTTGAACCCGCACAGGGGGAAGAGCTTTCATTCCTTAATTTTTTTTTTGACACTGAGTTAAAGATGACAAAAATTCCAACAAAATGAGCTAATTTTCATATCAATCGGTTAACGTATGCGCGCGCAGCGTCTCTTTGAAAAAGGTGCTTGATGTGTGATTTTGTCTTTCCTTTTCCCATTCATTCCTATGGGACTTTTATTTGGGAGTTTTTTGGGAATAGCGTCGCCATGGTAACTGGGAATTCTTATAAAAATAATAGCGCACCGAGTCAGATCGAGCCGCATCGTTTGATACCTCTTTTGTCCCGGTGCGATCTACGGTACGGGCCGCATTTTAGCAGAAAAAACGCGGAAGATTAAAGAATAATAAGAAGAAAAAAAATAAACCCCTTTTCTAGGATAGTAATATGTGCCTGCTTGCTCCGCAAGCAGCAGCTTCGCTGCTGCTTGCTCCGCTTAGCAGGCCCATAACTAGAAAAATTCCCGCGGAAATTTTGAATGGGCCTGCTAACTCTTTTCAATGAGCTGAACAGTTTAAACTTTCAACCATTGAAATCGCTCAAGAAATGTGGAAGTTAACCATAATCTACTAAAAGTATTACTGCCCCTTTAAGAAACATGCACATTCACGCACACACATTTGATTTTAAGTAACATTTCAATGAGCTGAACAGTTTAAAATTTAAACTATTGAAATCGGTCAAGAAATGTGGAATCTACCATAATCAACAGTATGTTACTGCCCCTTTAAGAAACATGCACATTCACGCACACACATTTGATTTTAAGTAACATTTCAATGAGCTGAACAGTTTAAAATTCAAACCATTGAAATCGGTCAAGAAATGTGGAAGTTAACCATAATCAACACTATGTTACTGCCCCTTTAAGAAACATGCACATTCACGCACACACATTTGATTTTAAGTAACATTTCAATGAGCTGAACAGTTTAAAATTCAAACCATTGAAATCGCTCAAGAAATGTGGAATCTACCATAACTAACAGTATCTCACTGCCCCTTTACAAAACATGCACATTCACGCACACACATTTGATTTTAAGTTGTGAGGAGACGTCACGCACCAACACTCCATTGATTTGTATAGGATTACGCTCCCCTCAAACAAAAGCCTCTCGCGACTTAACGGTTGAAGATGCAGATTCCAGAAATGGCTCGTTAGAACGGCAAGGGTTTGGGGAACGCGAGCATGTTCTCAGTTTTTTAATCGGATGAAAAATGACCAAATGAGAGCAGGTTGAAAACTTATGATTGATCGAAAATGAAGAGGGAAAAAACGGCGAAATTAACATGGAGGAGATAGGCGTCAAAGTCCGACTTCTCCTCGCTTAAAGTGAAAATAAAGGTACTAAATGACACCGTAGCCAAATAAAACTTAGTTCTTCAGAAAGCAGAGGCTTGTGGCTACAAAATGTGCGAATTTGATGTCTAGTGAGCAAAGATTGTGGCCATGGTGACGAGTTGAAGTGAAACTTTTGGAAATAGATTTTTTGGTTCCCGTCACTGAAGCCTTAATTAGTCACACTCTAAATAGGCGACTTTTCCCCTTTGCTCACTGTCTTTGAACCCTCACAGGGGGGAGAGCTTTCATTCCTTAAAATTTTTTTTGACACTGAGCTAAAGATGACAAAAATTCCAACAAAATGAGCTAATTTTCATATCGGTCGGTTAATGTATGCGCGCGCAGCGTGTCTTTGAAAAAGGTGCTTGATTGGAGTTGATCTCTTTCGGATTCCCATTCATTCCTATGGGACTTTATTTGGGAGTTTTTTGGGAATAGCGTCGCCATGGTAACTGGGAATTCTTATAAAAATAATAGCGCAGCGAGTCAGATCGAGCCGCATCGTTTGATACCTCTTTTGTCCCGGTGCGATCTACGGTTCGGGCCCTATTTTTGCGGAAAAGTCGCTGGAAGATGATATAAAAATAAGAAGAATAATACTAGAAAAATTCCCGCGGAAATTTTGAATGGGCCTGCTAACTCTTGCAACTCTTTTCAATGAGCTGAGCAGTTTAAAATTTCAACCGTTGAAATCGCTCAAGAAATGTGGAAGTTATAATCAACTAAAAGTATTACTGCCCCTTTAAGAAACATGCACATTCACGCACATACATTTGATTTTAACTAACATTTCAATGAGCTGAACAGTTTAAAATTTCAACCATTGAAATCGCTCAAGAAATGTAAAAGTTAACCATAATCAAGATCAAATAAAGTATCTTACTGTCCCTTTAAGAAATATGCACATTCACGCACACACATTTGATTTTAACCAACATTTCAATGAGCTGAACAGTTTAAAATTTAAACCATTGAAATCGCTCAAGAAATGTAAAAGTTAACCATAATCCACAGTATGTTACTGCCCCTTTAAGAAACATGCACATTCACGCACACACATTTGATTTTAAGTAACATTTCAATGAGCTGAACAGTTTAAAATTCAAACCATTGAAATCGGTCAAGAAATGTGGAATCTACCATAATTAACAGTATCTCACTGCCCCTTTACAAAACATGCACATTCACGCACACACATTTGATTTTAAGTTGTGAGGAGACGTCACGCACCAACACTCCATTGATTTGTATAGGATTACGCTCACCTCAAACAAAAGCCTCTCGCGACTTAACGGTTGAAGATGCAGATTCCAGAAATGGCTCGTTAGAACGGCAAGGGTTTGGGGAACGCGAGCATGTTCTCAGTTTTTTAATCGGATGAAAAATGACCAAATGAGAGCAGGTTGAAAACTTATGATTGATCGAAAATGAAGAGGGAAAAAACGGCGAAATTAACATGGAGGAGATAGGCGCCAAAGTCCGACTTCTCCTCGCTTAAAGTGAAAATAAAGGTACTAATTGACACCTTAGCCAAATAAAACTTAGTTTTTCAGAAAGCAGAGGCTTGTGGCTACAAAATGTGTGAATTTGATGTCTAGTGAGCAAAGATTGTGGCCATGGTGACGAGTTGAAGTGAAACTTTTGGAAATAGATTTTTTTGGTTCCCGTCACTGAAGCCTTAATTGCATATCAGAGTGGCGATTACACTCACTGTCTTTGAACCCGCACAGGGGGAAGAGCTTTCATTCCTTAATATTTTTTTTGACACTGAGCTAAAGATGGGAAAAATTCCAACAAAATGAGCTAAAATTCATATCAATCGGTTAACGTATGCACGCGCAGCGTCTCTTTGAAAAAGGTGCTTGATGTGTGATTTTGTCTTTCCTTTTCCCATTCATTCCTATGGGACTTTTATTTGGGAGTTTTTTGGGAATAGCGTCGCCATGGTAACTGGGAATTCTTATAAAAATAATAGCGCAGCGAGTCAGAGCGAGCCGCATCGTTTGATACCTCATTTGTCCCGGTGCGATCTACGGTTCGGGCCGCATTTTAGCGGAAAAGTCGTGGAATAATAAAAAATAACTAGAAAAATTCCCGCGGAAATTTTGAATGGGCCTGCTAACTCTTTTCAATGAGCTGAACAGTTTAAACTTTCAACCATTGAAATCGCTCAAGAAATGTGGAAGTTAACCATAATCTACTAAAAGTATTACTGCCCCTTTAAGAAACATGCACATTCACGCACACCCATTTGATTTTAAGTAACATTTCAATGAGCTGAACAGTTTAAAATTTAAACCATTGAAATCGGTCAAGAAATGTGGAAGTTAACCAAAATCAACAGTATGTTACTGCCCCTTTAAGAAACATGCACATTCACGCACACACATTTGATTTTAACCAACATTTCAATGAGCTGAACAGTTTAAAATTTAAACCATGGAAATCGCTCAAGAAATGTAAAAGTTAACCATAATCAAGATCAAATAAAGTATCTTACTGTCCCTTTAAGAAATATGCACATTCACGCACACACATTTGATTTTAAGTAACATTTCAATGAGCTGAACAGTTTAAAATTCAAACCATTGAAATCGGTCAAGAAATGTGGAATCTACCATAATTAACAGCATCTCACTGCCCCTTTACAAAACATGCACATTCACGCACACACATTTGATTTTAAGTTGTGAGGAGACGTCACGCTCCAACACTCCATTGATTTGTATAGGATTACGCTCACCTCAAACAAAAGCCTCTCGCGACTTAACGGTTGAAGATGCAGATTCCAGAAATGGCTTGTTAGAACGGCAAGGGTTTGGGGAACGCGAGCATGTTCTCAGTTTTTTAATGGGATGAAAAATGACCAAATGAGAGCAGGTTGAAAACTTATGATTGATCGAAAATGAAGAGGCAAAAACGGCGAAAATTACATTGAAAAGAGATCAAAAATGTGCGACTTCTCCTCGCTTAAAGTGAAAATAAAGGTACTAAATGACACCTTAGCCAAATAAAACTTAGTTCTTCAGAAAGCAGAGGCTTGTGGCTACAAAATGTGCGAATTTGATGTCTAGTGAGCAAAGATTGTGGCCATGGTGACGAGTTGAAGTGAAACTTTTGGAAATATATTTTTTGGTTCCCACCACTCAGACCTTAATTAGTCACACTCTAAATAGGCGACTTTCACCCTTTGCTCACTGTCTTTGAACCCGCACAGGGGGGAGAGCTTTCATTCCTTAAATTTTTTTTTGACACTGAGCTAAAGATGACAAAAATTCCAACAAAATGAGCTAATTTTCATATCGGTCGGTTAATGTATGCGCGCGCAGCGTGTCTTTGAAAAAGGTGCTTGATTGGAGTTGATCTCTTTCGGATTCCCATTCATTCCTATGGGACTTTATTTGGGAGTTTTTTGGGAATAGCGTCGCCATGGTAACTGGGAATTCTTATAAAAATAATAGCGCAGCGAGTCAGATCGAGCCGCATCGTTTGATACCTCTTTTGTCCCGGTGCGATCTACGGTTCGGGCCCTATTTTTGCGGAAAAGTCGCTGGAAGATGATATAAAAATAAGAAAAATATTAAACCCTTTTTTCTAGGATAGTAATATGTGCCTGCTTGCTCCGCAAGCAGCAGCTTCGCTGCTGCTTGCTCCGCTTAGCAGGCCCATAATTAAACCCTTTTTTCTAGGATAGTAATATGTGCCTGCTTGCTCCGCAAGCAGCAGCTTCGCTGCTGCTTGCTCCGCTTAGCAGGCCCATAACTAGAAAAATTCCCGCGGAAATTTTGAATGGGCCTGCTAACTCTTTTCAATGAGCCGAACAGTTTAAACTTTCAACCATTGAAATCGGTCAAGAAATGTGGAAGTTAACCATAATCAAGATCAAATAAAGTATCTTACTGTCCCTTTAAGAAATATGCACATTCACGCACACACATTTGATTTTAACCAACATTTCAATGAGCTGAACAGTTTAAAATTTAAACCATTGAAATCGGTCAAGAAATGTGCAAGTTAACTAAAATCAACAGTATGTTACTGCCCCTTTAAGAAACATGCACATTCACGCACACACATTTGATTTTAAGTAACATTTCAATGAGCTGAACAGTTTAAAATTCAAACCATTGAAATCGGTCAAGAAATGTGGAATCTACCATAATTAACAGTATCTCACTGCCCCTTTACAAAACATGCACATTCACGCACACACATTTGATTTTAAGTTGTGAGGAGACGTCACGCACCAACACTCCATTGATTTGTATAGGATTACGCTCACCTCAAACAAAAGCCTCTCGCGACTTAACGGTTGAAGATGCAGATTCCAGAAATGGCTCGTTAGAACGGCAAGGGTTTGGGGAACGCGAGCATGTTCTCAGTTTTTTAATCGGATGAAAAATGACCAAATGAGAGCAGGTTGAAAACTTATGATTGATCGAAAATGAAGAGGCAAAAACGGCGAAAATTACATTGAAAAGAGATCAAAAATGTGCGACTTCTCCTCGCTTAAAGTGAAAATAAAGGTACTAAATGACACCTTAGCCAAATAAAACTTAGTTCTTCAGAAAGCAGAGGCTTGTGGCTACAAAATGTGCGAATTTGATGTCTAGTGAGCAAAGATTGTGGCCATGGTGACGAGTTGAAGTGAAACTTTTGGAAATATATTTTTTGGTTCCCACCACTCAGACCTTAATTAGTCACGCTCTAACTGATGCAAGAAAGGCGACTTTTACCCCTTTGCTCACTGTCTTTGAACCCGCACAGGGGGGAGAGCTTTCATTCCTTAATTTTTTTTTTGACACTGAGCTAAAGATGACAAAAATTCCAACAAAATGAGCTAAAATTCATATCGGTCGGTTAACGTATGCGCGCGCAGCGTGTCTTTGAAAAAGGTGCTTGATTGGAGTTGATCTCTTTCGGATTCCCATTCATTCCTATGGGACTTTATTTGGGAGTTTTTTGGGAATAGCGTCGCCATGGTAACTGGGAATTCTTATAAAAATAATAGCGCAGCGAGTCAGAGCGAGCCGCATCGTTTGATACCTCTTTTGTCCCGGTGCGATCTACGGTTCGGGCCCTATTTTTGCGGAAAAGTCGCTGGAAGATAATATAAAAACTAGAAAAATTCCCGCGGAAATTTTGAATGGGCCTGCTAACTCTTGCAACTCTTTTCAATGAGCAGTTTAAAATTTCAACCGTTGAAATCGCTCAAGAAATGTGGAAGTTATAATCAACTAAAAGTATTACTGCCCCTTTAAGAAACATGCACATTCACGCACATACATTTGATTTTAACTAACATTTCAATGAGCTGAACAGTTTAAAATTTCAACCATTGAAATCGCTCAAGAAATGTGCAAGTTAACCATAATCAAGATCAAATAAAGTATCTTACTGCCCCTTTAAGAAACATGCACATTCACGCACACACATTTGATTTTAAGTAACATTTCAATGAGCTGAACAGTTTAAAATTCAAACCATTGAAATCGGTCAAGAAATGTGGAATCTACCATAATTAACAGTATCTCACTGCCCCTTTACAAAACATGCACATTCACGCACACACATTTGATTTTAAGTTGTGAGGAGACGTCACGCACCAACACTCCATTGATTTGTATAGGATTACGCTCACCTCAAACAAAAGCCTCTCGCGACTTAACGGTTGAAGATGCAGATTCCAGAAATGGCTCGTTAGAACGGCAAGGGTTTGGGGAACGCGAGCATGTTCTCAGTTTTTTAATCGGATGAAAAATGACCAAATGAGAGCAGGTTGAAAACTTATGATTGATCGAAAATGAAGAGGCAAAAACGGCGAAAATTACATTGAAAAGAGATCAAAAATGTGCGACTTCTCCTCGCTTAAAGTGAAAATAAAGGTACTAAATGACACCTTAGCCAAATAAAACTTAGTTCTTCAGAAAGCAGAGGCTTGTGGCTACAAAATGTGCGAATTTGATGTCTAGTGAGCAAAGATTGTGGCCATGGTGACGAGTTGAAGTGAAACTTTTGGAAATATATTTTTTGGTTCCCACCACTCAGACCTTAATTAGTCACGCTCTAACTGATGCAAGAAAGGCGACTTTTACCCCTTTGCTCACTGTCTTTGAACCCGCACAGGGGGGAGAGCTTTCATTCCTTAATTTTTTTTTTGACACTGAGCTAAAGATGACAAAAATTCCAACAAAATGAGCTAAAATTCATATCGGTCGGTTAACGTATGCGCGCGCAGCGTGTCTTTGAAAAAGGTGCTTGATTGGAGTTGATCTCTTTCGGATTCCCATTCATTCCTATGGGACTTTATTTGGGAGTTTTTTGGGAATAGCGTCGCCATGGTAACTGGGAATTCTTATAAAAATAATAGCGCAGCGAGTCAGAGCGAGCCGCATCGTTTGATACCTCTTTTGTCCCGGTGCGATCTACGGTTCGGGCCCTATTTTTGCGGAAAAGTCGCTGGAAGATAATATAAAAATAATATTAAACACTTTTCTAGGGTGGATAGTAATATGTGCCTGCTTGCTCCGCAAGCAGCAGCTTCGCTGCTGCTTGCTCCGCTTAGCAGGCCCATAACTAGAAAAATTCCCGCGGAAATTTTGAATGGGCCTGCTAACTCTTTTCAATGAGCTGAACAGTTTAAACTTTCAACCATTGAAATCGGTCAAGAAATGTGCAAGTTAACCATAATCTACTAAAAGTGTTACTGCCCCTTTAAGAAACATGCACATTCACGCACACACATTTGATTTTAAGTAACATTTCAATGAGCTGAACAGTTTAAAATTTCAACCGTTGAAATCGCTCAAGAAATGTGGAAGTTATAATCAACTAAAAGTATTACTGCCCCTTTAAGAAACATGCACATTCACGCGCACACATTTGATTTTAACTAACATTTCAATGAGTTGAACAGTTTAAATTTTAAACCATTGAAATCGCTCAAGAAATGTGCAAGTTAACCATAATCAAGATCAAATAAAGTATCTTACTGTCCCTTTAAGAAATATGCACATTCACGCACACACATTTGATTTTAACCAACATTTCAATGAGCTTAACAGTTTAAAATTTAAACCATTGAAATCGCTCAAGAAATGTAAAAGTTAACCATAATCAAGATCAAATTAAGTATCTTACTGTCCCTTTAAGAAATATGCACATTCACGCACACACATTTGATTTTAACCAACATTTCAATGAGCTGAACAGTTTAAAATTCAAACCATTGAAATCGGTCAAGAAATGTGGAATCTACCATAATTAACAGTATCTCACTGCCCCTTTACAAAACATGCACATTCACGCACACACATTTGATTTTAAGTTGTGAGGAGACGTCACGCACCAACACTCCATTGATTTGTATAGGATTACGCTCACCTCAAACAAAAGCCTCTCGCGACTTAACGGTTGAAGATGCAGATTCCAGAAATGGCTTGTTAGAACGGCAAGGGTTTGGGGAACGCGAGCATGTTCTCAGTTTTTTAATCGGATGAAAAATGACCAAATGAGAGCAGGTTGAAAACTTATGATTGATCGAAAATGAAGAGGCAAAAACGGCGAAAATTACATTGAAAAGAGATCAAAAATGTGCGACTTCTCCTCGCTTAAAGTGAAAATAAAGGTACTAAATGACACCTTAGCCAAATAAAACTTAGTTCTTCAGAAAGCAGAGGCTTGTGGCTACAAAATGTGCGAATTTGATGTCTAGTGAGCAAAGATTGTGGCCATGGTGACGAGTTGAAGTGAAACTTTTGGAAATATATTTTTTGGTTCCCACCACTCAGACCTTAATTAGTCACGCTCTAACTGATGCAAGAAAGGCGACTTTCACCCCTTTGCTCACTGTCTTTGAACCCGCACAGGGGGGAGAGCTTTCATTCCTTAATTTTTTTTTTGACACTGAGCTAAAGATGACAAAAATTCCAACAAAATGAGCTAATTTTCATATCGGTCGGTTAACGTATGCGCGCGCAGCGTGTCTTTGAAAAAGGTGCTTGATTGGAGTTGATCTCTTTTGGATTCCCATTCATTCCTATGGGACTTTATTTGGGAGTTTTTTGGGAATAGCGTCGCCATGGTAACTGGGAATTCTTAGAAAAATAATGCCGCACCGAGTCAGATCGAGCCGCATCGTTTGATACCTCTTTTGTCCCGGTGCGATCTACGGTACGGGCCGCATTTTAGCAGAAAAAACGCGGAAGATTAAAGAATAACTAGAAAAATTCCCGCGGAAATTTTGAATGGGCCTGCTAACTCTTTTCAATGAGCTGAACAGTTTAAACTTTCAACCATTGAAATCGCTCAAGAAATGTGGAAGTTAACCATAATCTACTAAAAGTATTACTGCCCCTTTAAGAAACATGCACATTCACGCACACCCATTTGATTTTAAGTAACATTTCAATGAGCTGAACAGTTTAAAATTTAAACCATTGAAATCGGTCAAGAAATGTGGAAGTTAACCAAAATCAACAGTATGTTACTGCCCCTTTAAGAAACATGCACATTCACGCACACACATTTGATTTTAACCAACATTTCAATGAGCTGAACAGTTTAAAATTTAAACCATGGAAATCGCTCAAGAAATGTAAAAGTTAACCATAATCAAGATCAAATAAAGTATCTTACTGTCCCTTTAAGAAATATGCACATTCACGCACACACATTTGATTTTAAGTAACATTTCAATGAGCTGAACAGTTTAAAATTCAAACCATTGAAATCGGTCAAGAAATGTGGAATCTACCATAATTAACAGCATCTCACTGCCCCTTTACAAAACATGCACATTCACGCACACACATTTGATTTTAAGTTGTGAGGAGACGTCACGCTCCAACACTCCATTGATTTGTATAGGATTACGCTCACCTCAAACAAAAGCCTCTCGCGACTTAACGGTTGAAGATGCAGATTCCAGAAATGGCTTGTTAGAACGGCAAGGGTTTGGGGAACGCGAGCATGTTCTCAGTTTTTTAATGGGATGAAAAATGACCAAATGAGAGCAGGTTGAAAACTTATGATTGATCGAAAATGAAGAGGCAAAAACGGCGAAAATTACATTGAAAAGAGATCAAAAATGTGCGACTTCTCCTCGCTTAAAGTGAAAATAAAGGTACTAAATGACACCTTAGCCAAATAAAACTTAGTTCTTCAGAAAGCAGAGGCTTGTGGCTACAAAATGTGCGAATTTGATGTCTAGTGAGCAAAGATTGTGGCCATGGTGACGAGTTGAAGTGAAACTTTTGGAAATATATTTTTTGGTTCCCACCACTCAGACCTTAATTAGTCACACTCTAAATAGGCGACTTTCACCCTTTGCTCACTGTCTTTGAACCCGCACAGGGGGGAGAGCTTTCATTCCTTAAATTTTTTTTTGACACTGAGCTAAAGATGACAAAAATTCCAACAAAATGAGCTAATTTTCATATCGGTCGGTTAATGTATGCGCGCGCAGCGTGTCTTTGAAAAAGGTGCTTGATTGGAGTTGATCTCTTTCGGATTCCCATTCATTCCTATGGGACTTTATTTGGGAGTTTTTTGGGAATAGCGTCGCCATGGTAACTGGGAATTCTTATAAAAATAATAGCGCAGCGAGTCAGATCGAGCCGCATCGTTTGATACCTCTTTTGTCCCGGTGCGATCTACGGTTCGGGCCCTATTTTTGCGGAAAAGTCGCTGGAAGATGATATAAAAACTAGAAAAATTCCCGCGGAAATTTTGAATGGGCCTGCTAACTCTTTTCAATGAGCTGAACAGTTTAAACTTTCAACCATTGAAATCGCTCAAGAAATGTGCAAGTTAACCATAATCTACTAAAAGTATTACTGCCCCTTTAAGAAACATGCACATTCACGCACACACATTTGATTTTAACTAACATTTCAATGAGCTGAACAGTTTAAAATTTAAACCATTGAAATCAGTCAAGAAATGTGGAAGTTCACCATAATCAACATCAACTAAAAGTATCTTACTGCCCCTTTACAAAACATGCACATTCACGCACACACATTTGATTTTAAGTAACATTTCAATGAGCTGAACAGTTTAAACTTTCAACCATTGAAATGGGTCAAGAAATGTGCAAGTTAACCATAATCAACAGTATGTTACTGCCCCTTTAAGAAACATGCACATTCACGCACACACATTTGATTTTAAGTAACATTTCAATGAGCTGAACAGTTTAAAATTCAAACCATTGAAATCGGTCAAGAAATGTGGAATCTACCATAATTAACAGTATCTCACTGCCCCTTTACAAAACATGCACATTCACGCACACACATTTGATTTTAAGTTGTGAGGAGACGTCACGCACCAACACTCCATTGATTTGTATAGGATTACGCTCACCTCAAACAAAAGCCTCTCGCGACTTAACGGTTGAAGATGCAGATTCCAGAAATGGCTCGTTAGAACGGCAAGGGTTTGGGGAACGCGAGCATGTTCTCAGTTTTTTAATCGGATGAAAAATGACCAAATGAGAGCAGGTTGAAAACTTATGATTGATCGAAAATGAAGAGGGAAAAAGGGCGAAAATTACATTGAAAAGAGATCAAAAATGTGCGACTTCTCCTCGCTTAAAGTGAAAATAAAGGTACTAAATGACACCTTAGCCAAATAAAACTTAGTTCTTCAGAAAGCAGAGGCTTGTGGCTACAAAATGTGCGAATTTGATGTCTAGTGAGCAAAGATTGTGGCCATGGTGACGAGTTGAAGTGAAACTTTTGGAAATAGATTTTTTGGTTCCCGTCACTGAAGCCTTAATTAGTCACACTCTAAATAGGCGACTTTTCCCCTTTGCTCACTGTCTTTGAACCCTCACAGGGGGGAGAGCTTTCATTCCTTAATTTTTTTTTTGACACTGAGCTAAAGATGACAAAAATTCCAACAAAATGAGCTAATTTTCATATCGGTCGGTTAACGTATGCGCGCGCAGCGTGTCTTTGAAAAAGGTGCTTGATTGGAGTTGATCTCTTTCGGATTCCCATTCATTCCTATGGGACTTTATTTGGGAGTTTTTTGGGAATAGCGTCGCCATGGTAACTGGGAATTCTTATAAAAATAATAGCGCAGCGAGTCAGATCGAGCCGCATCGTTTGATACCTCTTTTGTCCCGGTGCGATCTACGGTTCGGGCCGCATTTTTGCGGAAAAGTCGGTGGAAGAATAAAAAAGAAAAAAAATAACTAGAAAAATTCCCGCGGAAATTTTGAATGGGCCTGCTAACTCTTTTCAATGAGCTGAACAGTTTAAACTTTCAACCATTGAAATCGCTCAAGAAATGTGGAAGTTAACCATAATCTACTAAAAGTATTACTGCCCCTTTAAGAAACATGCACATTCACGCACACACATTTGATTTTAAGTAACATTTCAATGAGCTGAACAGTTTAAAATTTAAACTATTGAAATCGGTCAAGAAATGTGGAATCTACCATAATCAACAGTATGTTACTGCCCCTTTAAGAAACATGCACATTCACGCACACACATTTGATTTTAAGTAACATTTCAATGAGCTGAACAGTTTAAAATTCAAACCATTGAAATCGGTCAAGAAATGTGGAAGTTAACCATAATCAACACTATGTTACTGCCCCTTTAAGAAACATGCACATTCACGCACACACATTTGATTTTAAGTAACATTTCAATGAGCTGAACAGTTTAAAATTCAAACCATTGAAATCGCTCAAGAAATGTGGAATCTACCATAACTAACAGTATCTCACTGCCCCTTTACAAAACATGCACATTCACGCACACACATTTGATTTTAAGTTGTGAGGAGACGTCACGCACCAACACTCCATTGATTTGTATAGGATTACGCTCCCCTCAAACAAAAGCCTCTCGCGACTTAACGGTTGAAGATGCAGATTCCAGAAATGGCTCGTTAGAACGGCAAGGGTTTGGGGAACGCGAGCATGTTCTCAGTTTTTTAATCGGATGAAAAATGACCAAATGAGAGCAGGTTGAAAACTTATGATTGATCGAAAATGAAGAGGGAAAAAACGGCGAAATTAACATGGAGGAGATAGGCGTCAAAGTCCGACTTCTCCTCGCTTAAAGTGAAAATAAAGGTACTAAATGACACCGTAGCCAAATAAAACTTAGTTCTTCAGAAAGCAGAGGCTTGTGGCTACAAAATGTGCGAATTTGATGTCTAGTGAGCAAAGATTGTGGCCATGGTGACGAGTTGAAGTGAAACTTTTGGAAATAGATTTTTTGGTTCCCGTCACTGAAGCCTTAATTAGTCACACTCTAAATAGGCGACTTTTCCCCTTTGCTCACTGTCTTTGAACCCTCACAGGGGGGAGAGCTTTCATTCCTTAAAATTTTTTTTGACACTGAGCTAAAGATGACAAAAATTCCAACAAAATGAGCTAATTTTCATATCGGTCGGTTAATGTATGCGCGCGCAGCGTGTCTTTGAAAAAGGTGCTTGATTGGAGTTGATCTCTTTCGGATTCCCATTCATTCCTATGGGACTTTATTTGGGAGTTTTTTGGGAATAGCGTCGCCATGGTAACTGGGAATTCTTATAAAAATAATAGCGCAGCGAGTCAGATCGAGCCGCATCGTTTGATACCTCTTTTGTCCCGGTGCGATCTACGGTTCGGGCCCTATTTTTGCGGAAAAGTCGCTGGAAGATGATATAAAAATAAGAAGAATAATATTAAACCCTTTTTTCTAGGATAGTAATATGTGCCTGCTTGCTCCGCAAGCAGCAGCTTCGCTGCTGCTTGCTCCGCTTAGCAGGCCCATAATAAACCCTTTTTCTAGGGTGGATAGTAATATGTGCCTGCTTGCTCCGCAAGCAGCAGCTTCGCTGCTGCTTGCTCCGCTTAGCAGGCCCATAATAAGAAAAATATTAAACCCTTTTTTCTAGGATAGTAATATGTGCCTGCTTGCTCCGCAAGCAGCAGCTTCGCTGCTGCTTGCTCCGCTTAGCAGGCCCATAATAAGAAGAAAAAAAATAAACCCCTTTTCTAGGATAGTAATATGTGCCTGCTTGCTCCGCAAGCAGCAGCTTCGCTGCTGCTTGCTCCGCTTAGCAGGCCCATAACTAGAAAAATTCCCGCGGAAATTTTGAATGGGCCTGCTAACTCTTTTCAATGAGCTGAACAGTTTAAACTTTCAACCATTGAAATCGCTCAAGAAATGTGCAAGTTAACCATAATCTACTAAAAGTATTACTGCCCCTTTAAGAAACATGCACATTCACGCACACACATTTGATTTTAAGTAACATTTCAATGAGCTGAACAGTTTAAAATTCAAACCATTGAAATCGGTCAAGAAATGTGGAATCTACCATAATTAACAGTATCTCACTGCCCCTTTACAAAACATGCACATTCACGCACACACATTAGATTTTAAGTTGTGAGGAGACGTCACGCACCAACACTCCATTGATTTGTATAGGATTACGCTCACCTCAAACAAAAGCCTCTCGCGACTTAACGGTTGAAGATGCAGATTCCAGAAATGGCTCGTTAGAACGGCAAGGGTTTGGGGAACGCGAGCATGTTCTCAGTTTTTTAATCGGATGAAAAATGACCAAATGAGAGCAGGTTGAAAACTTATGATTGATCGAAAATGAAGAGGGAAAAAACGGCGAAATTAACATTGAAAAGAGATCAAAAATGTGCGACTTCTCCTCGCTTAAAGTGAAAATAAAGGTACTAAATGACACCTTAGCCAAATAAAACTTAGTTCTTCAGAAAGCAGAGGCTTGTGGCTACAAAATGTGCGAATTTGATGTCTAGTGAGCAAAGATTGTGGCCATGGTGACGAGTTGAAGTGAAACTTTTGGAAATAGATTTTTTGGTTCCCGTCACTGAAGCCTTAATTGGGTATCAGAGTGGCGATTACACTCACTGTCTTTGAACCCGCACAGGGGGAAGAGCTTTCATTCCTTAATTTTTTTTTTGACACTGAGTTAAAGATGACAAAAATTCCAACAAAATGAGCTAATTTTCATATCAATCGGTTAACGTATGCGCGCGCAGCGTCTCTTTGAAAAAGGTGCTTGATGTGTGATTTTGTCTTTCCTTTTCCCATTCATTCCTATGGGACTTTTATTTGGGAGTTTTTTGGGAATAGCATCGGCATGGTAACTGGGAATTCTTATAAAAATAATGCCGCACCGAGTCAGATCGAGCCGCATCGTTTGATACCTCATTCGTGCCGGTGCGATCTACGGTACGGGCCGCATTTTAGCAGAAAAAATCGTGGAATAAAATATAAAAAAAATAACTAGAAAAATTCCCGCGGAAATTTTGAATGGGCCTGCTAACTCTTTTCAATGAGCTGAACAGTTTAAACTTTCAACCATTGAAATCGGTCAAGAAATGTGGAAGTTAACCATAATCTACTAAAAGTATTACTGCCCCTTTAAGAAACATGCACATTCACGCACACACATTTGATTTTAACTAACATTTCAATGAGCTGAACAGTTTAAAATTCAAACCATTGAAATCGGTCAAGAAATGTGGAATCTACCATAATTAACAGTATCTCACTGCCCCTTTACAAAACATGCACATTCACGCACACACATTTGATTTTAAGTTGTGAGGAGACGTCACGCACCAACACTCCATTGATTTGTATAGGATTACGCTCACCTCAAACAAAAGCCTCTCGCGACTTAACGGTTGAAGATGCAGATTCCAGAAATGGCTCGTTAGAACGGCAAGGGTTTGGGGAACGCGAGCATGTTCTCAGTTTTTTAATCGGATGAAAAATGACCAAATGAGAGCAGGTTGAAAACTTATGATTGATCGAAAATGAAGAGGCAAAAAGGGCGAAAATTACATTGAAAAGAGATCAAAAATGTGCGACTTCTCCTCGCTTAAAGTGAAAATAAAGGTACTAAATGACACCTTAGCCAAATAAAACTTAGTTCTTCAGAAAGCAGAGGCTTGTGGCTACAAAATGTGCGAATTTGATGTCTAGTGATTAAAGATTGTGGCCATGGTGACGAGTTGAAGTGAAACTTGAAATCTATTTTTTCTCTGTCTACACTCTGATTCTTAATTGGTCCGCTCTAGCTCATGCAATACACACACATGGGATAAAGGATATTTCACTCACTGTCTTTGAACCCGCACAGGGGGGAGAGCTTTCATTCCTTAATTTTTTTTTTGACACAGAGCTAAAGATGATAAAAATTCCAACAAAATGAGCTAAAATTCATATCGGTCGGTTAACGTATGCGCGCGCAGCGTGTCTTGGAAAAAGGTGCTTGATTGGAGTTGATGTCTTCCGGTTTCCCATTCATTCCTATGGGATTTTTTGGGGGAGTTTTTTGGGAATAGCGTCGCCATGGTAACTGGGAATTCTTATAAAAATAATAGCGCAGCGAGTCAGAGCGAGCCGCATCGTTTGATACCTCATTTGTCCCGGTGCGATCTACGGTTCGGGCCGCATTTTTGCGGAAAAGTCATGGAATAATAAAAAATAACTAGAAAAATTCCCGCGGAAATTTTGAATGGGCCTGCTAACTCTTTTCAATGAGCTGAACAGTTTAAACTTTCAACCATTGAAATCGGTCAAGAAATGTGCAAGTTAACCATAATCTACTAAAAGTGTTACTGCCCCTTTAAGAAACATGCACATTCACGCAGACACATTTGATTTTAAGTAACATTTCAATGCGCTGAACAGTTTAAAATTCAAACCATTGAAATCGGTCAAGAAATGTAAAAGTTAACCATAATCAAGATCAAATAAAGTATCTTACTGTCCCTTTAAGAAATATGCACATTCACGCACACACATTTGATTTTAACCAACATTTCAATGAGCTGAACAGTTTAAAATTCAAACCATTGAAATCGGTCAAGAAATGTGGAATCTACCATAATTAACAGTATCTCACTGCCCCTTTACAAAACATGCACATTCACGCACACACATTTGATTTTAAGTTGTGAGGAGACGTCACGCACCAACACTCCATTGATTTGTATAGGATTACGCTCACCTCAAACAAAAGCCTCTCGCGACTTAACGGTTGAAGATGCAGATTCCAGAAATGGCTCGTTAGAACGGCAAGGGTTTGGGGAACGCGAGCATGTTCTCAGTTTTTTAATCGGATGAAAAATGACCAAATGAGAGCAGGTTGAAAACTTATGATTGATCGAAAATGAAGAGGGAAAAAACGGCGAAATTAACATGGAGGAGATAGGCGTCAAAGTCCGACTTCTCCTCGCTTAAAGTGAAAATAAAGGTACTAAATGACACCGTAGCCAAATAAAACTTAGTTTTTCTGAAAGCAGAGGCTTGTGGCTATAAAATGTGCGAATTTGATGTCTAGTGAGCAAAGATTGTGGCCATGGTGACGAGTTGAAGTGAAACTTTTGGAAATAGATTTTTTGGTTCCCGTCACTGAAAGCTTAATTGCATATCAGAGTGGCGATTACACTCACTGTCTTTGAACCCGCACAGGGGGAAGAGCTTTCATTCCTTAATTTTTTTTTTGACACTGAGCTAAAGATGACAAAAATTCCAACAAAATGAGCTAAAATTCATATCAATCGGTTAACGTATGCGCGCGCAGCGTCTCTTTGAAAAAGGTGCTTGATGTGTGATTTTGTCTTTCCTTTTCCCATTCATTCCTATGGGACTTTTATTTGGGAGTTTTTTGGGAATAGCGTCGCCATGGTAACTGGGAATTCTTATAAAAATAATAGCGCACCGAGTCAGATCGAGCCGCATCGTTTGATACCTCATTTGTCCCGGTGCGATCTACGGTACGGGCCGCATTTTAGCAGAAAAAACGCGGAAGATTAAAAAATAAGAAGAAAAATAATAAACCCTTTTTCTAGGATAGTAATATGTGCCTGCTTGCTCCGCAAGCAGCAGCTTCGCTGCTGCTTGCTCCGCTTAGCAGGCCCATAACTAGAAAAATTCCCGCGGAAATTTTGAATGGGCCTGCTAACTCGCGTGGAAATACGCAATAAAAATAACATTTAAACCATTGAAATCGGTCAAGAAATGTGGAAGTTAACCATAATCAAGATCAAATAAAGTATCTTACTGTCCCTTTAAGAAATATGCACATTCACGCACACACATTTGATTTTAACCAACATTTCAATGAGCTGAACAGTTTAAACTTTCAACCATTGAAATCGCTCAAGAAATGTGCAAGTTAACCATAATGTACAGTATGTTACTGCCCCTTTAAGAAACATGCACATTCACGCACACACATTTGATTTTAAGTAACATTTCAATGAGCTGAACAGTTTAAAATTCAAACCATTGAAATCGGTCAAGAAATGTGGAATCTACCATAATTAACAGTATCTCACTGGCCCTTTACAAAACATGCACATTCACGCACACACATTTGATTTTAAGTTGTGAGGAGACGTCACGCACCAACACTCCATTGATTTGTATAGGATTACGCTCACCTCAAACAAAAGCCTCTCGCGACTTAACGGTTGAAGATGCAGATTCCAGAAATGGCTCGTTAGAACGGCAAGGGTTTGGGGAACGCGAGCATGTTCTCAGTTTTTTAATCGGATGAAAAATGACCAAATGAGAGCAGGTTGAAAACTTATGATTGATCGAAAATGAAGAGGGAAAAAACGGCGAAATTTACATGGAGGAGATAGGCGAGAAAGTCCGACTTCTCCTCGCTTAAAGTGAAAATAAAGGTACTAAATGACACCTTAGCCAAATAAAACTTAGTTTTTCAGAAAGCAGAGGCTTGTGGCTACAAAATGTGTGAATTTGATGTCTAGTGAGCAAAGATTGTGGCCATGGTGACGAGTTGAAGTGAAACTTTTGGAAATATATTTTTTGGTTCCCGTCACTGAAGCCTTAATTGCATATCAGAGTGGCGATTACACTCACTGTCTTTGAACCCGCACAGGGGGAAGAGCTTTCATTCCTTAATATTTTTTTTGACACTGAGCTAAAGATGGGAAAAATTCCAACAAAATGAGCTAAAATTCATATCAATCGGTTAACGTATGCACGCGCAGCGTCTCTTTGAAAAAGGTGCTTGATGTGTGATTTTGTCTTTCCTTTTCCCATTCATTCCTATGGGACTTTTATTTGGGAGTTTTTTGGGAATAGCGTCGCCATGGTAACTGGGAATTCTTATAAAAATAATAGCGCAGCGAGTCAGAGCGAGCCGCATCGTTTGATACCTCATTTGTCCCGGTGCGATCTACGGTTCGGGCCGCATTTTAGCGGAAAAGTCGTGGAATAATAAAAAATAATAATATACACTTTTTTCTAGGATAGTAATATGTGCCTGCTTGCTCCGCAAGCAGCAGCTTCGCTGCTGCTTGCTCCGCTTAGCAGGCCCATAACTAGAAAAATTCCCGCGGAAATTTTGAATGGGCCTGCTAACTCTTTTCAATGAGCTGAACAGTTTAAACTTTCAACCATTGAAATCGCTCAAGAAATGTGCAAGTTAACCAAAATCAACAGTATGTTACTGCCCCTTTAAGAAACATGCACATTCACGCACACACATTTGATTTTAAGTAACATTTCAATGAGCTGAACAGTTTAAAATTCAAACCATTGAAATCGCTCAAGAAATGTAAAAGTTAACCATAATCAACAATATGTTACTGCCCCTTTAAGAAACATGCACATTCACGCACACACATTTGATTTTAAGTAACATTTCAATGAGCTGAACAGTTTAAAATTCAAACCATTGAAATCGGTCAAGAAATGTGGAATCTACCATAATTAACAGTATCTCACTGCCCCTTTACAAAACATGCACATTCACGCACACACATTTGATTTGAAGTTGTGAGGAGACGTCACGCACCAACACTCCATTGATTTGTATAGGATTACGCTCACCTCAAACAAAAGCCTCTCGCGACTTAACGGTTGAAGATGCAGATTCCAGAAATGGCTCGTTAGAACGGCAAGGGTTTGGGGAACGCGAGCATGTTCTCAGTTTTTTAATCGGATGAAAAATGACCAAATGAGAGCAGGTTGAAAACTTATGATTGATCGAAAATGAAGAGGGAAAAAACGGCGAAATTAACATGGAGGAGATAGGCGTCAAAGTCCGACTTCTCCTCGCTTAAAGTGAAAATAAAGGTACTAAATGACACCGTAGCCAAATAAAACTTAGTTCTTCAGAAAGCAGAGGCTTGTGGCTACAAAATGTGCGAATTTGATGTCTAGTGAGCAAAGATTGTGGCCATGGTGACGAGTTGAAGTGAAACTTTTGGAAATAGATTTTTTGGTTCCCGTCACTGAAGCCTTAATTAGTCACACTCTAAATAGGCGACTTTTCCCCTTTGCTCACTGTCTTTGAACCCTCACAGGGGGGAGAGCTTTCATTCCTTAAAATTTTTTTTGACACTGAGCTAAAGATGACAAAAATTCCAACAAAATGAGCTAATTTTCATATCGGTCGGTTAATGTATGCGCGCGCAGCGTGTCTTTGAAAAAGGTGCTTGATTGGAGTTGATCTCTTTCGGATTCCCATTCATTCCTATGGGACTTTATTTGGGAGTTTTTTGGGAATAGCGTCGCCATGGTAACTGGGAATTCTTATAAAAATAATAGCGCAGCGAGTCAGATCGAGCCGCATCGTTTGATACCTCTTTTGTCCCGGTGCGATCTACGGTTCGGGCCCTATTTTTGCGGAAAAGTCGCTGGAAGATGATATAAAAATAAGAAGAACTAGAAAAATTCCCGCGGAAATTTTGAATGGGCCTGCTAACTCTTGCAACTCTTTTCAATGAGCAGTTTAAAATTTCAACCGTTGAAATCGCTCAAGAAATGTGGAAGTTATAATCAACTAAAAGTATTACTGCCCCTTTAAGAAACATGCACATTCACGCACATACATTTGATTTTAACTAACATTTCAATGAGCTGAACAGTTTAAACTTTCAACCATTGAAATCGGTCAAGAAATGTGGAAGTTAACCAAAATCAACAGTATGTTACTGCCCCTTTAAGAAACATGCACATTCACGCACACACATTTGATTTTAAGTAACATTTCAATGAGCTGAACAGTTTAAAATTCAAACCATTGAAATCGGTCAAGAAATGTGGAATCTACCATAATTAACAGTATCTCACTGCCCCTTTACAAAACATGCACATTCACGCACACACATTTGATTTTAAGTTGTGAGGAGACGTCACGCACCAACACTCCATTGATTTGTATAGGATTACGCTCACCTCAAACAAAAGCCTCTCGCGACTTAACGGTTGAAGATGCAGATTCCAGAAATGGCTCGTTAGAACGGCAAGGGTTTGGGGAACGCGAGCATGTTCTCAGTTTTTTAATCGGATGAAAAATGACCAAATGAGAGCAGGTTGAAAACTTATGATTGATCGAAAATGAAGAGGGAAAAAACGGCGAAATTAACATGGAGGAGATAGGCGCCAAAGTCCGACTTCTCCTCGCTTAAAGTGAAAATAAAGGTACTAATTGACACCTTAGCCAAATAAAACTTAGTTTTTCAGAAAGCAGAGGCTTGTGGCTACAAAATGTGTGAATTTGATGTCTAGTGAGCAAAGATTGTGGCCATGGTGACGAGTTGAAGTGAAACTTTTGGAAATAGATTTTTTTGGTTCCCGTCACTGAAGCCTTAATTGCATATCAGAGTGGCGATTACACTCACTGTCTTTGAACCCGCACAGGGGGAAGAGCTTTCATTCCTTAATATTTTTTTTGACACTGAGCTAAAGATGGGAAAAATTCCAACAAAATGAGCTAAAATTCATATCAATCGGTTAACGTATGCGCGCGCAGCGTGTCTTTGAAAAAGGTGCTTGATGTGTGATTTTGTCTTTCCTTTTCCCATTCATTCCTATGGGACTTTTATTTGGGAGTTTTTTGGGAATAGCATCGCCATGGTAAGTGGGAATTCTTAGAAAAATAATGCCGCATCGAGTCAGATCGAGCCGCATCGTTTGATACTTCATTTGTCCCGGTGCGATGTACGGTACGGGCTGCATTCTTGCGGAAAAAACTGTGGAAGATTAAAAAATAAGATTAAGAATAAAAAAAATAAACCCTTTTTCTAGGATAGTAATATGTGCCTGCTTGCTCCGCAAGCAGCAGCTTCGCTGCTGCTTGCTCCGCTTAGCAGGCCCATAATAATACTAGAAAAATTCCCGCGGAAATTTTGAATGGGCCTGCTAACTCGCGTGGAAACACGCAATAAAAATAACATTTAAACCATTGAAATCGCTCAAGAAATGTGCAAGTTAACCATAATCTACTAAAAGTATTACTGCCCCTTTAAGAAACATGCACATTCACGCACACACATTTGATTTTAACTAACATTTCAATGAGCTGAACAGTTTAAAATTTCAACCATTGAAATCGCTCAAGAAATGTGCAAGTTAACCATAATGTACAGTATGTTACTGCCCCTTTAAGAAACATGCACATTCACGCACACACATTTGATTTTAAGTAACATTTCAATGAGCTGAACAGTTTAAAATTCAAACCATTGAAATCGGTCAAGAAATGTGGAATCTACCAGAATCAACAGTATCTCACTGCCCCTTTACAAAACATGCACATTCACGCACACACATTTGATTTTAAGTTGTGAGGAGACGTCACGCACCAACACTCCATTGATTTGTATAGGATTACGCTCACCTCAAACAAAAGCCTCTCGCGACTTAACGGTTGAAGATGCAGATTCCAGAAATGGCTTGTTAGAACGGCAAGGGTTTGGGGAACGCGAGCATGTTCTCAGATTTTTAATCGGATGAAAAATGACCAAATGAGAGCAGGTTGAAAACTTATGATTGATCGAAAATGAAGAGGGAAAAAACGGCGAAATTTACATGGAGGAGATAGGCGCCAAAGTCCGACTTCTCCTCGCTTAAAGTGAAAATAAAGGTACTAAATGACACCTTAGCCAAATAAAACTTAGTTTTTCAGAAAGCAGAGGCTTGTGGCTACAAAATGTGCGAATTTGATGTCTAGTGAGCAAAGATTGTGGCCATGGTGACGAGTTGAAGTGAAACTTTTGGAAATATATTTTTTGGTTCCCGTCACTGAAAGCTTAATTGGGTATCAGAGTGGCGATTACACTCACTGTCTTTGAACCCGCACAGGGGGAAGAGCTTTCATTCCTTAATTTGTTTTTTGACACTGAGCTAAAGATGGGAAAAATTCCAACAAAATGAGCTAAAATTCATATCAATCGGTTAACGTATGCGCGCGCAGCGTGTCTTTGAAAAAGGTGCTTGATGTGTGATTTTGTCTTTCCTTTTCCCATTCATTCCTATGGGACTTTTATTTGGGAGTTTTTTGGGAATAGCATCGCCATGGTAAGTGGGAATTCTTAGAAAAATAATGCCGCATCGAGTCAGATCGAGCCGCATCGTTTGATACTTCATTTGTCCCGGTGCGATGTACGGTACGGGCTGCATTCTTGCGGAAAAAACTGTGGAAGATTAAAAAATAAGATTAAGAATAAAAAAAATAAACCCCTTTTCTAGGATAGTAATATGTGCCTGCTTGCTCCGCAAGCAGCAGCTTCGCTGCTGCTTGCTCCGCTTAGCAGGCCCATAACTAGAAAAATTCCCGCGGAAATTTTGAATGGGCCTGCTAACTCTTTTCAATGAGCTGAACAGTTTAAACTTTCAACCATTGAAATCGCTCAAGAAATGTGGAAGTTAACCATAATCTACTAAAAGTATTACTGCCCCTTTAAGAAACATGCACATTCACGCACACACATTTGATTTTAAGTAACATTTCAATGAGCTGAACAGTTTAAAATTTAAACTATTGAAATCGGTCAAGAAATGTGGAATCTACCATAATCAACAGTATGTTACTGCCCCTTTAAGAAACATGCACATTCACGCACACACATTTGATTTTAAGTAACATTTCAATGAGCTGAACAGTTTAAAATTCAAACCATTGAAATCGGTCAAGAAATGTGGAAGTTAACCATAATCAACACTATGTTACTGCCCCTTTAAGAAACATGCACATTCACGCACACACATTTGATTTTAAGTAACATTTCAATGAGCTGAACAGTTTAAAATTCAAACCATTGAAATCGCTCAAGAAATGTGGAATCTACCATAACTAACAGTATCTCACTGCCCCTTTACAAAACATGCACATTCACGCACACACATTTGATTTTAAGTTGTGAGGAGACGTCACGCACCAACACTCCATTGATTTGTATAGGATTACGCTCCCCTCAAACAAAAGCCTCTCGCGACTTAACGGTTGAAGATGCAGATTCCAGAAATGGCTCGTTAGAACGGCAAGGGTTTGGGGAACGCGAGCATGTTCTCAGTTTTTTAATCGGATGAAAAATGACCAAATGAGAGCAGGTTGAAAACTTATGATTGATCGAAAATGAAGAGGGAAAAAACGGCGAAATTAACATGGAGGAGATAGGCGTCAAAGTCCGACTTCTCCTCGCTTAAAGTGAAAATAAAGGTACTAAATGACACCGTAGCCAAATAAAACTTAGTTCTTCAGAAAGCAGAGGCTTGTGGCTACAAAATGTGCGAATTTGATGTCTAGTGAGCAAAGATTGTGGCCATGGTGACGAGTTGAAGTGAAACTTTTGGAAATAGATTTTTTGGTTCCCGTCACTGAAGCCTTAATTAGTCACACTCTAAATAGGCGACTTTTCCCCTTTGCTCACTGTCTTTGAACCCTCACAGGGGGGAGAGCTTTCATTCCTTAAAATTTTTTTTGACACTGAGCTAAAGATGACAAAAATTCCAACAAAATGAGCTAATTTTCATATCGGTCGGTTAATGTATGCGCGCGCAGCGTGTCTTTGAAAAAGGTGCTTGATTGGAGTTGATCTCTTTCGGATTCCCATTCATTCCTATGGGACTTTATTTGGGAGTTTTTTGGGAATAGCGTCGCCATGGTAACTGGGAATTCTTATAAAAATAATAGCGCAGCGAGTCAGATCGAGCCGCATCGTTTGATACCTCTTTTGTCCCGGTGCGATCTACGGTTCGGGCCCTATTTTTGCGGAAAAGTCGCTGGAAGATGATATAAAAATAAGAAGAATAATATTAAACCCTTTTTTCTAGGATAGTAATATGTGCCTGCTTGCTCCGCAAGCAGCAGCTTCGCTGCTGCTTGCTCCGCTTAGCAGGCCCATAACTAGAAAAATTCCCGCGGAAATTTTGAATGGGCCTGCTAACTCTTTTCAATGAGCCGAACAGTTTAAACTTTCAACCATTGAAATCGGTCAAGAAATGTGGAAGTTAACCATAATCAAGATCAAATAAAGTATCTTACTGTCCCTTTAAGAAATATGCACATTCACGCACACACATTTGATTTTAACCAACATTTCAATGAGCTGAACAGTTTAAAATTTAAACCATTGAAATCGGTCAAGAAATGTGCAAGTTAACTAAAATCAACAGTATGTTACTGCCCCTTTAAGAAACATGCACATTCACGCACACACATTTGATTTTAAGTAACATTTCAATGAGCTGAACAGTTTAAAATTCAAACCATTGAAATCGGTCAAGAAATGTGGAATCTACCATAATTAACAGTATCTCACTGCCCCTTTACAAAACATGCACATTCACGCACACACATTTGATTTTAAGTTGTGAGGAGACGTCACGCACCAACACTCCATTGATTTGTATAGGATTACGCTCACCTCAAACAAAAGCCTCTCGCGACTTAACGGTTGAAGATGCAGATTCCAGAAATGGCTCGTTAGAACGGCAAGGGTTTGGGGAACGCGAGCATGTTCTCAGTTTTTTAATCGGATGAAAAATGACCAAATGAGAGCAGGTTGAAAACTTATGATTGATCGAAAATGAAGAGGCAAAAACGGCGAAAATTACATTGAAAAGAGATCAAAAATGTGCGACTTCTCCTCGCTTAAAGTGAAAATAAAGGTACTAAATGACACCTTAGCCAAATAAAACTTAGTTCTTCAGAAAGCAGAGGCTTGTGGCTACAAAATGTGCGAATTTGATGTCTAGTGAGCAAAGATTGTGGCCATGGTGACGAGTTGAAGTGAAACTTTTGGAAATATATTTTTTGGTTCCCACCACTCAGACCTTAATTAGTCACGCTCTAACTGATGCAAGAAAGGCGACTTTTACCCCTTTGCTCACTGTCTTTGAACCCGCACAGGGGGGAGAGCTTTCATTCCTTAATTTTTTTTTTGACACTGAGCTAAAGATGACAAAAATTCCAACAAAATGAGCTAAAATTCATATCGGTCGGTTAACGTATGCGCGCGCAGCGTGTCTTTGAAAAAGGTGCTTGATTGGAGTTGATCTCTTTCGGATTCCCATTCATTCCTATGGGACTTTATTTGGGAGTTTTTTGGGAATAGCGTCGCCATGGTAACTGGGAATTCTTATAAAAATAATAGCGCAGCGAGTCAGAGCGAGCCGCATCGTTTGATACCTCTTTTGTCCCGGTGCGATCTACGGTTCGGGCCCTATTTTTGCGGAAAAGTCGCTGGAAGATAATATAAAAATAATATTAAACACTTTTCTAGGGTGGATAGTAATATGTGCCTGCTTGCTCCGCAAGCAGCAGCTTCGCTGCTGCTTGCTCCGCTTAGCAGGCCCATAACTAGAAAAATTCCCGCGGAAATTTTGAATGGGCCTGCTAACTCTTTTCAATGAGCTGAACAGTTTAAACTTTCAACCATTGAAATCGGTCAAGAAATGTGCAAGTTAACCATAATCTACTAAAAGTGTTACTGCCCCTTTAAGAAACATGCACATTCACGCACACACATTTGATTTTAAGTAACATTTCAATGAGCTAAACAGTTTAAACTTTCAACCATTGAAATCGCTCAAGAAATGTGCAAGTTAACCATAATGTACAGTATGTTACTGCCCCTTTAAGAAACATGCACATTCACGCACACACATTTGATTTTAAGTAACATTTCAATGAGCTGAACAGTTTAAAATTCAAACCATTGAAATCGGTCAAGAAATGTGGAATCTACCATAATTAACAGTATCTCACTGCCCCTTTACAAAACATGCACATTCACGCACACACATTTGATTTTAAGTTGTGAGGAGACGTCACGCACCAACACTCCATTGATTTGTATAGGATTACGCTCACCTCAAACAAAAGCCTCTCGCGACTTAACGGTTGAAGATGCAGATTCCAGAAATGGCTCGTTAGAACGGCAAGGGTTTGGGGAACGCGAGCATGTTCTCAGTTTTTTAATCGGATGAAAAATGACCAAATGAGAGCAGGTTGAAAACTTATGATTGATCGAAAATGAAGAAGGAAAAACGGCGAAAATTACATTGAAAAGAGATCAAAAATGTGCGACTTCTCCTCGCTTAAAGTGAAAATAAAGGTACTAAATGACACCTTAGCCAAATAAAAATTAGTTCTTCAGAAAGCAGAGGCTTGTGGCTACAAAATGTGCGAATTTGATGTCTAGTGAGCAAAGATTGTGGCCATGGTGACGAGTTGAAGTGAAACTTTTGGAAATAGATTTTTTGGTTCCCGTCACTGAAGCCTTAATTGGGTATCAGAGTGGCGATTACACTCACTGTCTTTGAACCCGCACAGGGGGAAGAGCTTTCATTCCTTAATTTTTTTTTTGACACTGAGTTAAAGATGACAAAAATTCCAACAAAATGAGCTAATTTTCATATCAATCGGTCAACGTATGCGCGCGCAGCGTCTCTTTGAAAAAGGTGCTTGATGTGTGATTTTGTCTTTCCTTTTCCCATTCATTCCTATGGGACTTTTATTTGGGAGTTTTTTGGGAATAGCATCGGCATGGTAACTGGGAATTCTTATAAAAATAATGCCGCACCGAGTCAGATCGAGCCGCATCGTTTGATACCTCATTCGTGCCGGTGCGATCTACGGTACGGGCCGCATTTTAGCAGAAAAAATCGTGGAATAAAATATAAAAAAAATAACTAGAAAAATTCCCGCGGAAATTTTGAATGGGCCTGCTAACTCTTTTCAATGAGCTGAACAGTTTAAACTTTCAACCATTGAAATCGCTCAAGAAATGTGGAAGTTAACCATAATCAAGATCAAATAAAGTATGTTTCTGCCCCTTTAACATGCACATTCACGCACACACATTTGATTTTAAGTAACATTTCAATGAGCTGAACAGTTTAAAATTTCAACCATTGAAATCGGTCAAGAAATGTGCAAGTTAACTAAAATCAACAGTATGTTACTGCCCCTTTAAGAAACATGCACATTCACGCACACACATTTGATTTTAAGTAACATTTCAATGAGCTGAACAGTTTAAACTTTCAACCATTGAAATCGGTCAAGAAATGTGGAAGTTAACCAAAATCAACAGTATGTTACTGCCCCTTTAAGAAACATGCACATTCACGCACACACATTTGATTTTAAGTAACATTTCAATGAGCTGAACAGTTTAAAATTCAAACCATTGAAATCGGTCAAGAAATGTGGAATCTACCATAATTAACAGTATCTCACTGCCCCTTTACAAAACATGCACATTCACGCACACACATTTGATTTTAAGTTGTGAGGAGACGTCACGCACCAACACTCCATTGATTTGTATAGGATTACGCTCACCTCAAACAAAAGCCTCTCGCGACTTAACGGTTGAAGATGCAGATTCCAGAAATGGCTCGTTAGAACGGCAAGGGTTTGGGGAACGCGAGCATGTTCTCAGTTTTTTAATCGGATGAAAAATGACCAAATGAGAGCAGGTTGAAAACTTATGATTGATCGAAAATGAAGAGGCAAAAACGGCGAAAATTACATTGAAAAGAGATCAAAAATGTGCGACTTCTCCTCGCTTAAAGTGAAAATAAAGGTACTAAATGACACCTTAGCCAAATAAAACTTAGTTCTTCAGAAAGCAGAGGCTTGTGGCTACAAAATGTGCGAATTTGATGTCTAGTGAGCAAAGATTGTGGCCATGGTGACGAGTTGAAGTGAAACTTTTGGAAATATATTTTTTGGTTCCCACCACTCAGACCTTAATTAGTCACGCTCTAACTGATGCAAGAAAGGCGACTTTCACCCCTTTGCTCACTGTCTTTGAACCCGCACAGGGGGGAGAGCTTTCATTCCTTAATTTTTTTTTTGACACTGAGCTAAAGATGACAAAAATTCCAACAAAATGAGCTAATTTTCATATCGGTCGGTTAATGTATGCGCGCGCAGCGTGTCTTTGAAAAAGGTGCTTGATTGGAGTTGATCTCTTTCGGATTCCCATTCATTCCTATGGGACTTTATTTGGGAGTTTTTTGGGAATAGCGTCGCCATGGTAACTGGGAATTCTTAGAAAAATAATGCCGCACCGAGTCAGATCGAGCCGCATCGTTTGATACCTCATTCGTGCCGGTGCGATCTACGGTACGGGCCGCATTTTTGCGGAAAAATCGTGGAATAAAATATAAAAAAAATAACTAGAAAAATTCCCGCGGAAATTTTGAATGGGCCTGCTAACTCTTTTCAATGAGCTGAACAGTTTAAACTTTCAACCATTGAAATCGGTCAAGAAATGTGGAAGTTAACCATAATCTACTAAAAGTATTACTGCCCCTTTAAGAAACATGCACATTCACGCACACACATTTGATTTTAACTAACATTTCAATGAGCTGAACAGTTTAAAATTCAAACCATTGAAATCGGTCAAGAAATGTGGAATCTACCATAATTAACAGTATCTCACTGCCCCTTTACAAAACATGCACATTCACGCACACACATTTGATTTTAAGTTGTGAGGAGACGTCACGCACCAACACTCCATTGATTTGTATAGGATTACGCTCACCTCAAACAAAAGCCTCTCGCGACTTAACGGTTGAAGATGCAGATTCCAGAAATGGCTCGTTAGAACGGCAAGGGTTTGGGGAACGCGAGCATGTTCTCAGTTTTTTAATCGGATGAAAAATGACCAAATGAGAGCAGGTTGAAAACTTATGATTGATCGAAAATGAAGAGGCAAAAAGGGCGAAAATTACATTGAAAAGAGATCAAAAATGTGCGACTTCTCCTCGCTTAAAGTGAAAATAAAGGTACTAAATGACACCTTAGCCAAATAAAACTTAGTTCTTCAGAAAGCAGAGGCTTGTGGCTACAAAATGTGCGAATTTGATGTCTAGTGATTAAAGATTGTGGCCATGGTGACGAGTTGAAGTGAAACTTGAAATCTATTTTTTCTCTGTCTACACTCTGATTCTTAATTGGTCCGCTCTAGCTCATGCAATACACACACATGGGATAAAGGATATTTCACTCACTGTCTTTGAACCCGCACAGGGGGGAGAGCTTTCATTCCTTAATTTTTTTTTTGACACAGAGCTAAAGATGATAAAAATTCCAACAAAATGAGCTAAAATTCATATCGGTCGGTTAACGTATGCGCGCGCAGCGTGTCTTGGAAAAAGGTGCTTGATTGGAGTTGATGTCTTCCGGTTTCCCATTCATTCCTATGGGATTTTTTGGGGGAGTTTTTTGGGAATAGCGTCGCCATGGTAACTGGGAATTCTTATAAAAATAATAGCGCAGCGAGTCAGAGCGAGCCGCATCGTTTGATACCTCATTTGTCCCGGTGCGATCTACGGTTCGGGCCGCATTTTTGCGGAAAAGTCATGGAATAATAAAAAATAACTAGAAAAATTCCCGCGGAAATTTTGAATGGGCCTGCTAACTCTTTTCAATGAGCTGAACAGTTTAAACTTTCAACCATTGAAATCGGTCAAGAAATGTGCAAGTTAACCATAATCTACTAAAAGTGTTACTGCCCCTTTAAGAAACATGCACATTCACGCAGACACATTTGATTTTAAGTAACATTTCAATGCGCTGAACAGTTTAAAATTCAAACCATTGAAATCGGTCAAGAAATGTAAAAGTTAACCATAATCAAGATCAAATAAAGTATCTTACTGTCCCTTTAAGAAATATGCACATTCACGCACACACATTTGATTTTAACCAACATTTCAATGAGCTGAACAGTTTAAAATTCAAACCATTGAAATCGGTCAAGAAATGTGGAATCTACCATAATTAACAGTATCTCACTGCCCCTTTACAAAACATGCACATTCACGCACACACATTTGATTTTAAGTTGTGAGGAGACGTCACGCACCAACACTCCATTGATTTGTATAGGATTACGCTCACCTCAAACAAAAGCCTCTCGCGACTTAACGGTTGAAGATGCAGATTCCAGAAATGGCTCGTTAGAACGGCAAGGGTTTGGGGAACGCGAGCATGTTCTCAGTTTTTTAATCGGATGAAAAATGACCAAATGAGAGCAGGTTGAAAACTTATGATTGATCGAAAATGAAGAGGGAAAAAACGGCGAAATTAACATGGAGGAGATAGGCGTCAAAGTCCGACTTCTCCTCGCTTAAAGTGAAAATAAAGGTACTAAATGACACCGTAGCCAAATAAAACTTAGTTTTTCTGAAAGCAGAGGCTTGTGGCTATAAAATGTGCGAATTTGATGTCTAGTGAGCAAAGATTGTGGCCATGGTGACGAGTTGAAGTGAAACTTTTGGAAATAGATTTTTTGGTTCCCGTCACTGAAAGCTTAATTGCATATCAGAGTGGCGATTACACTCACTGTCTTTGAACCCGCACAGGGGGAAGAGCTTTCATTCCTTAATTTTTTTTTTGACACTGAGCTAAAGATGACAAAAATTCCAACAAAATGAGCTAAAATTCATATCAATCGGTTAACGTATGCGCGCGCAGCGTCTCTTTGAAAAAGGTGCTTGATGTGTGATTTTGTCTTTCCTTTTCCCATTCATTCCTATGGGACTTTTATTTGGGAGTTTTTTGGGAATAGCGTCGCCATGGTAACTGGGAATTCTTATAAAAATAATAGCGCACCGAGTCAGATCGAGCCGCATCGTTTGATACCTCATTTGTCCCGGTGCGATCTACGGTACGGGCCGCATTTTAGCAGAAAAAACGCGGAAGATTAAAAAATAAGAAGAAAAATAATAAACCCTTTTTCTAGGATAGTAATATGTGCCTGCTTGCTCCGCAAGCAGCAGCTTCGCTGCTGCTTGCTCCGCTTAGCAGGCCCATAATAAGAAAAATATTAAACCCTTTTTTCTAGGATAGTAATATGTGCCTGCTTGCTCCGCTTAGCAGGCCCATAACTAGAAAAATTCCCGCGGAAATTTTGAATGGGCCTGCTAACTCTTGCAACTCTTTTCAATGAGCTGAACAGTTTAAAATTTCAACCGTTGAAATCGCTCAAGAAATGTGGAAGTTATAATCAACTAAAAGTATTACTGCCCCTTTAAGAAACATGCACATTCACGCACACACATTTGATTTTAACTAACATTTCAATGAGCTGAACAGTTTAAAATTTCAACCATTGAAATCGCTCAAGAAATGTAAAAGTTAACCATAATCAACAGTATGTTACTGCCCCTTTAAGAAACATGCACATTCACGCACACACATTTGATTTTAACCAACATTTCAATGAGCTGAACAGTTTAAAATTTAAACCATTGAAATCGGTCAAGAAATGTGGAATCTACCATAATCAACAGTATCTTGCTGCCCCTTTACAAAACATGCACATTCACGCACACACATTTGATTTTAAGTTGTTAGGAGACGTCACGCACCAACGTTCCATTGATTTGTATAGGATTACGCTCACCTCAAACAAAAGCCTCTCACGACTTAACAGTTGAAGATGCAGATTCCAGAAATGGCTCGTTAGAACGGCAAGGGTTTGGGGAACGCGAGCATGTTCTCAGTTTTTTAATCGGATGAAAAATGACCAAATGAGAGCAGGTTGAAAACTTATGATTGATCGAAAATGAAGAGGGAAAAAACGGCGAAATTAACATGGAGGAGATAGGCGAGAAAGTCCGACTTCTCCTCGCTTAAAGTGAAAATAAAGGTACTAAATGACACCTTAGCCAAATAAAACTTAGTTCTTCAGAAAGCAGAGGCTTGTGGCTACAAAATGTGCGAATTTGATGTCTAGTGAGCAAAGATTGTGGCCATGGTGACGAGTTGAAGTGAAACTTTTGGAAATAGATTTTTTGGTTCCCGTCACTGAAAGCTTAATTGGGTATCAGAGTGGCGATTACACTCACTGTCTTTGAACCCGCACAGGGGGAAGAGCTTTCATTCCTTAATTTTTTTTTTGACACTGAGCTAAAGATGACAAAAATTCCAACAAAATGAGCTAAAATTCATATCGGTCGGTTAACGTATGCGCGCGCAGCGTGTCTTGGAAAAAGGTGCTTGATTTGATGTGATCATTTTCGGATTCCCATTCATTCCTATGGGACTTTTTGGGGAACATTTTGGGGAATTGTGTCGCCATGGTAACTGGGAATTCTTATAAAAATAATAGCGCAGCGAGTCAAATCGAGCCGCATCGTTTGATACCTTATTTGTCGCGGTGCGATCTACGGTACGGCCCCTATTCTTGCGGAAAAGTCGCTGGAAGATAATATAAAAACTAGAAAAATTCCCGCGGAAATTTTGAATGGGCCTGCTAACTCTTGCAACTCTTTTCAATGAGCTGAACAGTTTAAAATTTCAACCGTTGAAATCGCTCAAGAAATGTGCAAGTTAACCATAATCTACTAAAAGTATTACTGCCCCTTTAAGAAACATGCACATTCACGCGCATACATTTGATTTTAACTAACATTTCAATGAGCTGAACAGTTTAAAAATTCAACCATTGAAATCGCTCAAGAAATGTGCAAGTTAACCATAATCAAGATCAAATAAAGTATCTTACTGTCCCTTTAAGAAATATGCACATTCACGCACACACATTTGATTTTAAGTAACATTTCAATGAGCTGAACAGTTTAAAATTCAAACCATTGAAATCGGTCAAGAAATGTGGAATCTACCATAATTAACAGCATCTCACTGCCCCTTTACAAAACATGCACATTCACGCACACACATTTGATTTTAAGTTGTGAGGAGACGTCACGCACCAACACTCCATTGATTTGTATAGGATTACGCTCACCTCAAACAAAAGCCTCTCGCGACTTAACGGTTGAAGATGCAGATTCCAGAAATGGCTCGTTAGAACGGCAAGGGTTTGGGGAACGCGAGCATGTTCTCAGTTTTTTAATCGGATGAAAAATGACCAAATGAGAGCAGGTTGAAAACTTATGATTGATCGAAAATGAAGAGGGAAAAAACGGCGAAATTAACATGGAGGAGATAGGCGCCAAAGTCCGACTTCTCCTCGCTTAAAGTGAAAATAAAGGTACTAAATGACACCTTAGCCAAATAAAACTTAGTTTTTCAGAAAGCAGAGGCTTGTGGCTACAAAATGTGCGAATTTGAGGTCTAGTGAGCAAAGATTGTGGCCATGGTGACGAGTTGAAGTGAAACTTTTGGAAATAAGATTTTTTGGTTCCCGTCACTGAAGCCTTAATTGCATATCAGAGTGGCGATTACACTCACTGTCTTTGAACCCGCACAGGGGGGAGAGCTTTCATTCCTTAATTTTTTTTT
The DNA here is from genome assembly GCF_054856555.1 of Leptonotus elevatus. Lineage (NCBI taxonomy): Eukaryota > Metazoa > Chordata > Actinopteri > Syngnathiformes > Syngnathidae > Leptonotus > Leptonotus elevatus. Next base: position 625,026 of record NC_141260.1, on the reverse strand, counting down.
TGACACTGAGCTAAAGATGACAAAAATTCCAACAAAATGAGCTAATTTTCATATCGGTCGGTTAACGTATGCGCGCGCAGCGTGTCTTTGAAAAAGGTGCTTGATTGGAGTTGATCTCTTTCGGATTCCCATTCATTCCTATGGGACTTTATTTGGGAGTTTTTTGGGAATAGCGTCGCCATGGTAACTGGGAATTCTTATAAAAATAATAGCGCACCGAGTCAGATCGAGCCGCATCGTTTGATACCTCATTTGTCCCGGTGCGATCTACGGTACGGGCCGCATTTTAGCAGAAAAAAACGCGGAAGATTAAAAAATAAGAAAAACTAGAAAAATTCCCGCGGAAATTTTGAATGGGCCTGCTAACTCGCGTGGAAACACGCAATAAAAATAACATTTAAACCATTGAAATCGCTCAAGAAATGTGCAAGTTAACCATAATCTACTAAAAGTATTACTGCCCCTTTAAGAAACATGCACATTCACGCACACACATTTGATTTTAACTAACATTTCAATGAGCTGAACAGTTTAAAATTTCAACCATTGAAATCGCTCAAGAAATGTGCAAGTTAACCATAATGTACAGTATGTTACTGCCCCTTTAAGAAACATGCACATTCACGCACACACATTTGATTTTAAGTAACATTTCAATGAGCTGAACAGTTTAAAATTCAAACCATTGAAATCGGTCAAGAAATGTGGAATCTACCATAATTAACAGTATCTCACTGCCCCTTTACAAAACATGCACATTCACGCACACACATTAGATTTTAAGTTGTGAGGAGACGTCACGCACCAACACTCCATTGATTTGTATAGGATTACGCTCACCTCAAACAAAAGCCTCTCGCGACTTAACGGTTGAAGATGCAGATTCCAGAAATGGCTCGTTAGAACGGCAAGGGTTTGGGGAACGCGAGCATGTTCTCAGTTTTTTAATCGGATGAAAAGTGACCAAATGAGAGCAGGTTGAAAACTTATGATTGATCGAAAATGAAGAGGGAAAAAACGGCGAAATTAACATTGAAAAGAGATCAAAAATGTGCGACTTCTCCTCGCTTAAAGTGAAAATAAAGGTACTAAATGACACCTTAGCCAAATAAAACTTAGTTCTTCAGAAAGCAGAGGCTTGTGGCTACAAAATGTGCGAATTTGATGTCTAGTGAGCAAAGATTGTGGCCATGGTGACGAGTTGAAGTGAAACTTTTGGAAATAGATTTTTTGGTTCCCGTCACTGAAGCCTTAATTGGGTATCAGAGTGGCGATTACACTCACTGTCTTTGAACCCGCACAGGGGGAAGAGCTTTCATTCCTTAATTTTTTTTTTGACACTGAGTTAAAGATGACAAAAATTCCAACAAAATGAGCTATTTTTCATATCGGTCGGTTAATGTATGCGCGCGCAGCGTGTCTTTGAAAAAGGTGCTTGATTGGAGTTGATCTCTTTCGGATTCCCATTCATTCCTATGGGACTTTATTTGGGAGTTTTTTGGGAATAGCGTCGCCATGGTAACTGGGAATTCTTAGAAAAATAATGCCGCACCGAGTCAGATCGAGCCGCATCGTTTGATACCTCATTCGTGCCGGTGCGATCTACGGTACGGGCCGCATTTTAGCAGAAAATTCGTGGAAGGATGATATAATAATAACACCAACTAGAAAAATTCCCGCGGAAATTTTGAATGGGCCTGCTAACTCTTTTCAATGAGCTGAACAGTTTAAACTTTCAACCATTGAAATCGCTCAAGAAATGTGGAAGTTAACCATAATCTACTAAAAGTATTACTGCCCCTTTAAGAAACATGCACATTCACGCACACACATTTGATTTTAACCAACATTTCAATGAGCTGAACAGTTTAAAATTTAAACCATTGAAATCGCTCAAGAAATGTAAAAGTTAACCATAATCAACAATATGTTACTGCCCCTTTAAGAAACATGCACATTCACGCACACACATTTGATTTTAAGTAACATTTCAATGAGCTGAACAGTTTAAAATTCAAACCATTGAAATCGGTCAAGAAATGTGGAATCTACCATAATTAACAGCATCTCACTGCCCCTTTACAAAACATGCACATTCACGCACACACATTTGATTTTAAGTTGTGAGGAGACGTCACGCACCAACACTCCATTGATTTGTATAGGATTACGCTCACCTCAAACAAAAGCCTCTCGCGACTTAACGGTTGAAGATGCAGATTCCAGAAATGGCTCGTTAGAACGGCAAGGGTTTGGGGAACGCGAGCATGTTGTCAGTTTTTTAATCGGATGAAAAATGACCAAATGAGAGCAGGTTGAAAACTTATGATTGATCGAAAATGAAGAGGCAAAAAGGGCGAAAATTACATTGAAAAGAGATCAAAAATGTGCGACTTCTCCTCGCTTAAAGTGAAAATAAAGGTACTAAATGACACCTTAGCCAAATAAAACTTAGTTCTTCAGAAAGCAGAGGCTTGTGGCTACAAAATGTGCGAATTTGATGTCTAGTGAGCAAAGATTGTGGCCATGGTGACGAGTTGAAGTGAAACTTTTGGAAATATATTTTTTGGTTCCCGTCACTCAGACCTTAATTAGTCACACTCTAAATAGGCGACTTTCACCCTTTGCTCACTGTCTTTGAACCCGCACAGGGGGGAGAGCTTTCATTCCTTAATTTTTTTTTTGACACTGAGCTAAAGATGACAAAAATTCCAACAAAATGAGCTAATTTTCATATCGGTCGGTTAATGTATGCGCGCGCAGCGTGTCTTTGAAAAAGGTGCTTGATTGGAGTTGATCTCTTTCGGATTCCCATTCATTCCTATGGGACTTTATTTGGGAGTTTTTTGGGAATAGCGTCGCCATGGTAACTGGGAATTCTTATAAAAATAATAGCGCAGCGAGTCAGATCGAGCCGCATCGTTTGATACCTCTTTTGTCCCGGTGCGATCTACGGTTCGGGCCCTATTTTTGCGGAAAAGTCGCTGGAAGATAATATAAAAACTAGAAAATTCCCGCGGAAATTTTGAATGGGCCTGCTAACTCTTTTCAATGAGCTGAACAGTTTAAACTTTCAACCATTGAAATCGCTCAAGAAATGTGGAAGTTAACCATAATCTACTAAAAGTATTACTGCCCCTTTAAGAAACATGCACATTCACGCACTCACATTTGATTTTAACCAACATTTCAATGAGCTGAACAGTTTAAAATTTAAACCATTGAAATCGCTCAAGAAATGTAAAAGTTAACCATAATCAACAATATGTTACTGCCCCTTTAAGAAACATGCACATTCACGCACACACATTTGATTTTAAGTAACATTTCAATGAGCTGAACAGTTTAAAATTCAAACCATTGAAATCGGTCAAGAAATGTGGAATCTACCATAATTAACAGTATCTCACTGCCCCTTTACAAAACATGCACATTCACGCACACACATTTGATTTTAAGTTGTGAGGAGACGTCACGCACCAACACTCCATTGATTTGTATAGGATTACGCTCACCTCAAACAAAAGCCTCTCGCGACTTAACGGTTGAAGATGCAGATTCCAGAAATAGCTCGTTAGAACGGCAAGGGTTTGGGGAACGCGAGCATGTTCTCAGTTTTTTAATCGGATGAAAAATGACCAAATGAGAGCAGGTTGAAAACTTATGATTGATCGAAAATGAAGAGGGAAAAAACAGCGAAATTAACATGGAGGAGATAGGCGCCAAAGTCCGACTTCTCCTCGCTTAAAGTGAAAATAAAGGTACTAATTGACACCTTAGCCAAATAAAACTTAGTTTTTCAGAAAGCAGAGGCTTGTGGCTACAAAATGTGTGAATTTGATGTCTAGTGAGCAAAGATTGTGGCCATGGTGACGAGTTGAAGTGAAACTTTTGGAAATAGATTTTTTTGGTTCCCGTCACTGAAGCCTTAATTGCATATCAGAGTGGCGATTACACTCACTGTCTTTGAACCCGCACAGGGGGAAGAGCTTTCATTCCTTAATATTTTTTTTGACACTGAGCTAAAGATGACAAAAATTCCAACAAAATGAGCTAATTTTCATATCGGTCGGTTAACGTATGCGCGCGCAGCGTGTCTTTGAAAAAGGTGCTTGATTGGAGTTGATCTCTTTCGGATTCCCATTCATTCCTATGGGACTTTTTTTGGGAGTTTTTTGGGAATAGCGTCGCCATGGTAACTGGGAATTCTTATAAAAATAATAGCGCAGCGAGTCAGATCGAGCCGCATCGTTTGATACCTCTTTTGTCCCGGTGCGATCTACGGTTCGGGCCCTATTTTTGCGGAAAAGTCGCTGGAAGATAATATAAAAATAATAATAATATTAAACACTTTTCTAGGGTGGATAGTAATATGTGCCTGCTTGCTCCGCAAGCAGCAGCTTCGCTGCTGCTTGCTCCGCTTAGCAGGCCCATAATAATATTAAACACTTTTCTAGGGTGGATAGTAATATGTGCCTGCTTGCTCCGCAAGCAGCAGCTTCGCTGCTGCTTGCTCCGCTTAGCAGGCCCATAACTAGAAAAATTCCCGCGGAAATTTTGAATGGGCCTGCTAACTCTTTTCAATGAGCTGAACAGTTTAAACTTTCAACCATTGAAATCGCTCAAGAAATGTGCAAGTTAACCATAATCAAGATCAAATAAAGTATCTTACTGTCCCTTTAAGAAATATGCACATTCACGCACACACATTAGATTTTAACTAACATTTCAATGAGCTGAACAGTTTAAAATTTAAACCGTTGAAATCGCTCAAGAAATGTGCAAGTTAACCATAATCAAGATCAAATAAAGTATCTTACTGCCCCTTTAAGAAACATGCACATTCACGCACACACATTTGATTTTAAGTAACATTTCAATGAGCTGAACAGTTTAAAATTCAAACCATTGAAATCGGTCAAGAAATGTGGAATCTACCATAATTAACAGTATCTCACTGCCCCTTTACAAAACATGCACATTCACGCACACACATTTGATTTTAAGTTGTGAGGAGACGTCACGCACCAACACTCCATTGATTTGTATAGGATTACGCTCACCTCAAACAAAAGCCTCTCGCGACTTAACGGTTGAAGATGCAGATTCCAGAAATGGCTCGTTAGAACGGCAAGGGTTTGGGGAACGCGAGCATGTTCTCAGATTTTTAATCGGATGAAAAATGACCAAATGAGAGCAGGTTGAAAACTTATGATTGATCGAAAATGAAGAGGCAAAAACGGCGAAAATTACATTGAAAAGAGATCAAAAATGTGCGACTTCTCCTCGCTTAAAGTGAAAATAAAGGTACTAAATGACACCGTAGCCAAATAAAACTTAGTTCTTCAGAAAGCAGAGGCTTGTGGCTACAAAATGTGCGAATTTGAGGTCTAGTGAGCAAAGATTGTGGCCATGGTGACGAGTTGAAGTGAAACTTTTGGAAATATATTTTTTGGTTCCCGTCACTGAAGCCTTAATTGGGTATCAGAGTGGCGATTACACTCACTGTCTTTGAACCCGCACAGGGGGAAGAGCTTTCATTCCTTAATTTTTTTTTTGACACTGAGTTAAAGATGACAAAAATTCCAACAAAATGAGCTAATTTTCATATCAATCGGTTAACGTATGCGCGCGCAGCGTCTCTTTGAAAAAGGTGCTTGATGTGTGATTTTGTCTTTCCTTTTCCCATTCATTCCTATGGGACTTTTATTTGGGAGTTTTTTGGGAATAGCGTCGCCATGGTAACTGGGAATTCTTATAAAAATAATAGCGCACCGAGTCAGATCGAGCCGCATCGTTTGATACCTCATTTGTCCCGGTGCGATCTACGGTACGGGCCGCATTTTAGCAGAAAAAAACGCGGAAGATTAAAAAATAAGAAAAATAATAAACCCATTTTCTAGGATAGTAATATGTGCCTGCTTGCTCCGCAAGCAGCAGCTTCGCTGCTGCTTGCTCCGCTTAGCAGGCCCATAACTAGGATAGTAATATGTGCCTGCTTGCTCCGCAAGCAGCAGCTTCGCTGCTGCTTGCTCCGCTTAGCAGGCCCATAACTAGAAAAATTCCCGCGGAAATTTTGAATGGGCCTGCTAACTCTTGCAACTCTTTTCAATGAGCTGAACAGTTTAAAATTTCAACCGTTGAAATCGCTCAAGAAATGTGGAAGTTATAATCAACTAAAAGTATTACTGCCCCTTTAAGAAACATGCACATTCACGCACATACATTTGATTTTAACTAACATTTCAATGAGCTGAACAGTTTAAAATTTCAACCATTGAAATCGCTCAAGAAATGTAAAAGTTAACCATAATCAAGATCAAATAAAGTATCTTACTGTCCCTTTAAGAAATATGCACATTCACGCACACACATTTGATTTTAACCAACGTTTCAATGAGCTGAACAGTTTAAAATTTAAACCATTGAAATCGCTCAAGAAATGTAAAAGTTAACCATAATCAACAATATGTTACTGCCCCTTTAAGAAACATGCACATTCACGCACACACATTTGATTTTAAGTAACATTTCAATGAGCTGAACAGTTTAAACTTTCAAGCATTCAAATGGGTCAAGAAATGTGGAAGTTAACCATAATCAACACTATGTTACTGCCCCTTTAAGAAACATGCACATTCACGCACACACATTTGATTTTAAGTAACATTTCAATGAGCTGAACAGTTTAAAATTCAAACCATTGAAATCGGTCAAGAAATGTGGAATCTACCATAATTAATAGTATCTCACTGCCCCTTTACAAAACATGCACATTCACGCACACACATTTGATTTTAAGTTGTGAGGAGACGTCACGCACCAACACTCCATTGATTTGTATAGGATTACGCTCACCTCAAACAAAAGCCTCTCGCGACTTAACGGTTGAAGATGCAGATTCCAGAAATGGCTCGTTAGAACGGCAAGGGTTTGGGAAACGCGAGCATGTTCTCAGTTTTTTAATCGGATGAAAAATGACCAAATGAGAGCAGGTTGAAAACTTATGATTGATCGAAAATGAAGAGGCAAAAAGGGCGAAAATTACATTGAAAAGAGATCAAAAATGTGCGACTTCTCCTCGCTTAAAGTGAAAATAAAGGTACTAAATGACACCTTAGCCAAATAAAACTTAGTTCTTCAGAAAGCAGAGGCTTGTGGCTACAAAATGTGCGAATTTGATGTCTAGTGAGCAAAGATTGTGGCCATGGTGACGAGTTGAAGTGAAACTTGAAATCAATTTTTTTCTCTGTCTTCACTCTGTTTCTTAATTGGTCCGCTCTAGCTCATGCAATACACACACATGGGATAAAGGATATTTCACTCACTGTCTTTGAACCCGCACAGGGGGGAGAGCTTTCATTCCTTAAAATTTTTTTTGACACTGAGCTAAAGATGACAAAAATTCCAACAAAATGAGCTAAAATTCATATCGGTCGGTTATTGTATGCGCGCGCAGCGTGTCTTTGAAAAAGGGGCTTGATTGGAGTTGATCTCTTTCGGATTCCCATTCATTCCTATGGGACTTTATTTGGGAGTTTTTTGGGAATAGCGTCGCCATGGTAACTGGGAATTCTTATAAAAATAATAGCGCAGCGAGTCAGAGCGAGCCGCATCGTTTGATACCTCATTTGTCCCGGTGCGATCTACGGTTCGGGCCGCATTTTTGCGGAAAAGTCGTGGAATAATAAAAAATAACTAGAAAAATTCCCGCGGAAATTTTGAATGGGCCTGCTAACTCTTTTCAATGAGCTGAACAGTTTAAACTTTCAACCATTGAAATCGGTCAAGAAATGTGGAAGTTAACCAAAATCAACAGTATGTTACTGCCCCTTTAAGAAACATGCACATTCACGCACACACATTTGATTTTAAGTAACATTTCAATGAGCTGAACAGTTTAAAATTTCAACCATTGAAATCGCTCAAGAAATGTAAAAGTTAACCATAATCAAGATCAAATAAAGTATCTTACTGTCCCTTTAAGAAATATGCACATTCACGCACACACATTTGATTTTAACCAACATTTCAATGAGATGAACAGTTTAAAATTCAAACCATTGAAATCGGTCAAGAAATGTGGAATCTACCATAATTAACAGTATCTCACTGCCCCTTTACAAAACATGCACATTCACGCACACACATTTGATTTTAAGTTGTGAGGAGACGTCACGCACCAACACTCCATTGATTTGTATAGGATTACGCTCACCTCAAACAAAAGCCTCTCGCGACTTAACTGTTGAAGATGCAGATTCCAGACATGGCTCGTTAGAACGGCAAGGGTTTGGGGAACGCGAGCATGTTCTCAGTTTTTTAATCGGATGAAAAATGACCAAATGAGAGCAGGTTGAAAACTTATGATTGATCGAAAATGAAGAGGGAAAAAACGGCGAAATTAACATGGAGGAGATAGGCGTCAAAGTCCGACTTCTCCTCGCTTAAAGTGAAAATAAAGGTACTAAATGACACCGTAGCCAAATAAAACTTAGTTCTTCAGAAAGCAGAGGCTTGTGGCTACAAAATGTGCGAATTTGATGTCTAGTGAGCAAAGATTGTGGCCATGGTGACGAGTTGAAGTGAAACTTTTGGAAATAGATTTTTTGGTTCCCGTCACTGAAGCCTTAATTAGTCACACTCTAAATAGGCGACTTTTCCCCTTTGCTCACTGTCTTTGAACCCTCACAGGGGGGAGAGCTTTCATTCCTTAAATTTTTTTTTGACACTGAGCTAAAGATGACAAAAATTCCAACAAAATGAGCTAATTTTCATATCGGTCGGTTAATGTATGCGCGCGCAGCGTGTCTTTGAAAAAGGTGCTTGATTGGAGTTGATCTCTTTCGGATTCCCATTCATTCCTATGGGACTTTATTTGGGAGTTTTTTGGGAATAGCGTCGCCATGGTAACTGGGAATTCTTATAAAAATAATAGCGCAGCGAGTCAGATCGAGCCGCATCGTTTGATACCTCTTTTGTCCCGGTGCGATCTACGGTTCGGGCCCTATTTTTGCGGAAAAGTCGCTGGAAGATGATATAAAAATAAGAAGAATAATATTAAACCCTTTTTTCTAGGATAGTAATATGTGCCTGCTTGCTCCGCAAGCAGCAGCTTCGCTGCTGCTTGCTCCGCTTAGCAGGCCCATAATAAACCCTTTTTTCTAGGATAGTAATATGTGCCTGGTTGCTCCGCAAGCAGCAGCTTCGCTGCTGCTTGCTCCGCTTAGCAGGCCCATAATAAACCCTTTTTCTAGGATAGTAATATGTGCCTGCTTGCTCCGCAAGCAGCAGCTTCGCTGCTGCTTGCTCCGCTTAGCAGGCCCATAACTAGAAAAATTCCCGCGGAAATTTTGAATGGGCCTGCTAACTCTTGCAACTCTTTTCAATGAGCAGTTTAAAATTTCAACCGTTGAAATCGCTCAAGAAATGTGGAAGTTATAATCAACTAAAAGTATTACTGCCCCTTTAAGAAACATGCACATTCACGCACATACATTTGATTTTAACTAACATTTCAATGAGCTGAACAGTTTAAAATTTCAACCATTGAAATCGCTCAAGAAATGTGCAAGTTAACCATAATCAAGATCAAATAAAGTATCTTACTGCCCCTTTAAGAAACATGCACATTCACGCACACACATTTGATTTTAAGTAACATTTCAATGAGCTGAACAGTTTAAAATTCAAACCATTGAAATCGGTCAAGAAATGTGGAATCTACCATAACTAACAGTATCTCACTGCCCCTTTACAAAACATGCACATTCACGCACACACATTTGATTTTAAGTTGTGAGGAGACGTCACGCACCAACACTCCATTGATTTGTATAGGATTACGCTCACCTCAAACAAAAGCCTCTCGCGACTTAACGGTTGAAGATGCAGATTCCAGAAATGGCTTGTTAGAACGGCAAGGGTTTGGGGAACGCGAGCATGTTCTCAGTTTTTTAATCGGATGAAAAATGACCAAATGAGAGCAGGTTGAAAACTTATGATTGATCGAAAATGAAGAGGGAAAAACGGCGAAAATTACATTGAAAAGAGATCAAAAATGTGCGACTTCTCCTCGCTTAAAGTGAAAATAAAGGTACTAAATGACACCTTAGCCAAATAAAACTTAGTTCTTCAGAAAGCAGAGGCTTGTGGCTACAAAATGTGCGAATTTGATGTCTAGTGAGCAAAGATTGTGGCCATGGTGACGAGTTGAAGTGAAACTTTTGGAAATATATTTTTTGGTTCCCGTCACTGAAGCCTTAATTAGTCACACTCTAAATAGGCGACTTTTCCCCTTTGCTCACTGTCTTTGAACCCTCACAGGGGGGAGAGCTTTCATTCCTTAAAATTTTTTTTGACACTGAGCTAAAGATGACAAAAATTCCAACAAAATGAGCTAATTTTCATATCGGTCGGTTAATGTATGCGCGCGCAGCGTGTCTTTGAAAAAGGTGCTTGATTGGAGTTGATCTCTTTCGGATTCCCATTCATTCCTATGGGACTTTATTTGGGAGTTTTTTGGGAATAGCGTCGCCATGGTAACTGGGAATTCTTATAAAAATAATAGCGCACCGAGTCAGATCGAGCCGCATCGTTTGATACCTCATTTGTCCCGGTGCGATCTACGGTACGGGCCGCATTTTAGCAGAAAAAAACGCGGAAGATTAAAAAATAAGAAAAATAACTAGAAAAATTCCCGCGGAAATTTTGAATGGGCCTGCTAACTCTTGCAACTCTTTTCAATGAGCAGTTTAAAATTTCAACCGTTGAAATCGCTCAAGAAATGTGGAAGTTATAATCAACTAAAAGTATTACTGCCCCTTTAAGAAACATGCACATTCACGCACACACATTTGATTTTAACTAACATTTCAATGAGCTGAACAGTTTAAAAATTCAACCATTGAAATCGCTCAAGAAATGTGCAAGTTAACCATAATCAAGATCAAATAAAGTATCTTACTGTCCCTTTAAGAAATATGCACATTCACGCACACACATTTGATTTTAACCAACATTTCAATGAGCTGAACAGTTTAAAATTCAAACCATTGAAATCGGTCAAGAAATGTGGAATCTACCATAATTAACAGTATCTCACTGCCCCTTTACAAAACATGCACATTCACGCACACACATTTGATTTTAAGTTGTGAGGAGACGTCACGCACCAACACTCCATTGATTTGTATAGGATTACGCTCACCTCAAACAAAAGCCTCTCGCGACTTAACGGTTGAAGATGCAGATTCCAGAAATGGCTCGTTAGAACGGCAAGGGTTTGGGGAACGCGAGCATGTTCTCAGTTTTTTAATCGGATGAAAAATGACCAAATGAGAGCAGGTTGAAAACTTATGATTGATCGAAAATGAAGAGGGAAAAAACGGCGAAATTTACATGGAGGAGATAGGCGCCAAAGTCCGACTTCTCCTCGCTTAAAGTGAAAATAAAGGTACTAAATGACACCTTAGCCAAATAAAACTTAGTTTTTCAGAAAGCAGAGGCTTGTGGCTACAAAATGTGTGAATTTGATGTCTAGTGAGCAAAGATTGTGGCCATGGTGACGAGTTGAAGTGAAACTTTTGGAAATAGATTTTTTGGTTCCCGTCACTGAAGCCTTAATTGCATATCAGAGTGGCGATTACACTCACTGTCTTTGAACCCGCACAGGGGGAAGAGCTTTCATTCCTTAATATTTTTTTTGACACTGAGCTAAAGATGGGAAAAATTCCAACAAAATGAGCTAAAATTCATATCAATCGGTGAACGTATGCGCGCGCAGCGTGTCTTGGAAAAAGGTGCTCGTTTGGAGTTGATATCCCATTCATTCCTATGGGTTTTTCCTTCCTTGAATTTTGGGTGGTTTTTTGGGAATAGCGTCGCCATGGTAACTGGGAATTCTTATAAAAATAATAGCGCAGCGAGTCAGAGCGAGCCGCATCGTTTGATACCTCATTTGTCCCGGTGCGATCTACGGTTCGGGCCGCATTTTTGCGGAAAAGTCGGTGGAAGAATAAAAAAGAAAAAGAAAAATAACTAGAAAAATTCCCGCGGAAATTTTGAATGGGCCTGCTAACTCTTTTCAATGAGCTGAACAGTTTAAACTTTCAACCATTGAAATCGCTCAAGAAATGTGGAAGTTAACCAAAATCAACAGTATGTTACTGCCCCTTTAAGAAACATGCACATTCACGCACACACATTTGATTTTAAGTAACATTTCAATGAGCTGAACAGTTTAAAATTCAAACCATTGAAATCGGTCAAGAAATGTGGAATCTACCATAATTAACAGTATCTCACTGCCCCTTTACAAAACATGCACATTCACGCACACACATTTGATTTTAAGTTGTGAGGAGACGTCACGCACCAACACTCCATTGATTTGTATAGGATTACGCTCACCTCAAACAAAAGCCTCTCGCGACTTAACGGTTGAAGATGCAGATTCCAGACATGGCTCGTTAGAACGGCAAGGGTTTGGGGAACGCGAGCATGTTCTCAGTTTTTTAATCGGATGAAAAATGACCAAATGAGAGCAGGTTGAAAACTTATGATTGATCGAAAATGAAGAGGGAAAAACGGCGAAAATTACATTGAAAAGAGATCAAAAATGTGCGACTTCTCCTCGCTTAAAGTGAAAATAAAGGTACTAAATGACACCTTAGCCAAATAAAACTTAGTTCTTCAGAAAGCAGAGGCTTGTGGCTACAAAATGTGCGAATTTGATGTCTAGTGAGCAAAGATTGTGGCCATGGTGACGAGTTGAAGTGAAACTTTTGGAAATATATTTTTTGGTTCCCAGCACTCAGACCTTAATTGGGTATCAGAGTGGCGATTACACTCACTGTCTTTGAACCCGCACAGGGGGAAGAGCTTTCATTCCTTAATTTTTTTTTGACACTGAGCTAAAGATGGGAAAAATTCCAACAAAATGAGCTAAAATTCATATCAATCGGTTAACGTATGCGCGCGCAGCGTCTCTTTGAAAAAGGTGCTTGATGTGTGATTTTGTCTTTCCTTTTCCCATTCATTCCTATGGGACTTTTATTTGGGAGTTTTTTGGGAATAGCGTCGCCATGGTAACTGGGAATTCTTATAAAAATAATAGCGCACCGAGTCAGATCGAGCCGCATCGTTTGATACCTCATTTGTCCCGGTGCGATCTACGGTACGAGCCGCATTTTAGCAGAAAAAACGCGGAAGATTAAAAAATAAGAAGAAAAACTAGAAAATTCCCGCGGAAATTTTGAATGGGCCTGCTAACTCTTTTCAATGAGCTGAACAGTTTAAACTTTCAACCATTGAAATCGCTCAAGAAATGTGCAAGTTAACCAAAATAAACAGTATGTTACTGCCCCTTTAAGAAACATGCACATTCACGCACACACATTTGATTTTAAGTAACATTTCAATGAGCTGAACAGTTTAAACTTTCAACCATTGAAATCGCTCAAGAAATGTGCAAGTTAACCAAAATCAACAGTATGTTACTGTCCCTTTAAGAAACATGCACATTCACGCACACACATTTGATTTTAAGTAACATTTCAATGAGCTGAACAGTTTAAAATTCAAACCATTGAAATCGGTCAAGAAATGTGGAATCTACCATAATTAACAGTATCTCACTGCCCCTTTACAAAACATGCACATTCACGCACACACATTTGATTTTAAGTTGTGAGGAGACGTCACGCACCAACACTCCATTGATTTGTATAGGATTACGCTCACCTCAAACAAAAGCCTCTCGCGACTTAACGGTTGAAGATGCAGATTCCAGAAATGGCTTGTTAGAACGGCAAGGGTTTGGGGAACGCGAGCATGTTCTCAGTTTTTTAATCGGATGAAAAATGACCAAATGAGAGCAGGTTGAAAACTTATGATTGATCGAAAATGAAGAGGGAAAAACGGCGAAAATTACATTGAAAAGAGATCAAAAATGTGCGACTTCTCCTCGCTTAAAGTGAAAATAAAGGTACTAAATGACACCTTAGCCAAATAAAACTTAGTTCTTCAGAAAGCAGAGGCTTGTGGCTACAAAATGTGCGAATTTGATGTCTAGTGAGCAAAGATTGTGGCCATGGTGACGAGTTGAAGTGAAACTTTTGGAAATAGATTTTTTGGTTCCCGTCACTGAAGCCTTAATTGGGTATCAGAGTGGCGATTACACTCACTGTCTTTGAACCCGCACAGGGGGAAGAGCTTTCATTCCTTAATTTTTTTTTGACACTGAGCTAAAGATGACAAAAATTCCAACAAAATGAGCTAAAATTCATATCGGTCGGTTAACGTATGCGCGCGCAGCGTGTCTTGGAAAAAGGTGCTTGATTTGATGTGATCATTTTCGGATTCCCATTCATTCCTATGGGACTTTTTGGGGGACATTTTGGGGAATTGTGTCGCCATGGTAACTGGGAATTCTGAGGAAAATAATAGCGCAGCGAGTCAAATCGAGCCGCATCGTTTGATACCTTATTTGTCGCGGTGCGATCTACGGTACGGCACCTATTCTTGCGGAAAAGTCGCTGGAAGATAATATAAAAATAATAACTAGAAAAATTCCCGCGGAAATTTTGAATGGGCCTGCTAACTCTTTTCAATGAGCTGAACAGTTTAAACTTTCAACCATTGAAATCGCTCAAGAAATGTGCAAGTTAACCATAATCTACTAAAAGTGTTACTGCCCCTTTAAGAAACATGCACATTCACGCACACACATTTGATTTTAAGTAACATTTCAATGAGCTAAACAGTTTAAAATTTAAATCATTGAAATCGCTCAAGAAATGTAAAAGTTAACCATAATCAAGACCAAATAAAGTATCTTACTGTCCCTTTAAGAAACATGCACATTCACGCACACACATTTGATTTTAACCAACATTTCAATGAGCTGAACAGTTTAAAATTTAAACCATTGAAATCGCTCAAGAAATGTAAAAGTTAACCATAATCAACAGTATGTTACTGCCCCTTTAAGAAACATGCACATTCACGCACACACATTTGATTTTAACTAACATTTAAATGAGCTGAACAGTTTAAAATTTCAACCATTGAAATCGCTCAAGAAATGTAAAAGTTAACCATAATCAAGATCAAATAAAGTATCTTACTGTCCCTTTAAGAAATATGCACATTCACGCACACACATTAGATTTAAACTAACATTTCAATGAGCTGAACAGTTTAAAATTTAAACCGTTGAAATCGCTCTAGAAATGTGCAAGTTAACCATAATCAAGATCAAATAAAGTATCTTACTGCCCCTTTAAGAAACATGCACATTCACGCACACACATTTGATTTTAAGTAACATTTCAATGAGCTGAACAGTTTAAAATTCAAACCATTGAAATCGGTCAAGAAATGTGGAAGTTCAACACAATCAAGTATCTTACTGCCCCTTTACAAAACATGCACATTCACGCACACACATTTGATTTTAAGTAACATTTCAATGAGCTGAACAGTTTAAAATTCAAACCATTGAAATCGGTCAAGAAATGTGGAAGTTCAACACAATCAAGTATCTTACTGCCCCTTTAAGAAACATGCACATTCACGCACACACATTTGATTTTAAGTAACATTTCAATGAGCTGAACAGTTTAAAATTCAAACCATTGAAATCGGTCAAGAAATGTGGAATCTACCATAATTAACAGTATCTCACTGCCCCTTTACAAAACATGCACATTCACGCACACACATTTGATTTTAAGTTGTGAGGAGACGTCACGCACCAACACTCCATTGATTTGTATAGGATTACGCTCACCTCAAACAAAAGCCTCTCGCGACTTAACGGTTGAAGATGCAGATTCCAGAAATGGCTCGTTAGAACGGCAAGGGTTTGGGGAACGCGAGCATGTTCTCAGTTTTTTAATCGGATGAAAAATGACCAAATGAGAGCAGGTTGAAAACTTATGATTGATCGAAAATGAAGAGGCAAAAACGGCGAAAATTACATTGAAAAGAGATCAAAAATGTGCGACTTCTCCTCGCTTAAAGTGAAAATAAAGGTACTAAATGACACCTTAGCCAAATAAAACTTAGTTCTTCAGAAAGCAGAGGCTTGTGGCTACAAAATGTGCGAATTTGATGTCTAGTGAGCAAAGATTGTGGCCATGGTGACGAGTTGAAGAGAAAGTTTTGGAAATAGATTTTTTGGTTCCCGTCACTGAAAGCTTAATTGGGTATCAGAGTGGCGATTACACTCACTGTCTTTGAACCCGCACAGGGGGAAGAGCTTTCATTCCTTAATTTTTTTTTTGACACTGAGCTAAAGATGGGAAAAATTCCAACAAAATGAGCTAAAATTCATATCAATCAGTTAACGTATGCGCGCGCAGCGTGTCTTGGAAAAAGGTGCTTGAATTGGAGTTGATGTCTTTCGGTTTCCCATTCATTCCTATGGGACTTTTATTTGGGAGTTTTTTGGGAATAGCATCGCCATGGTAACTGGGAATTCTTATAAAAATAATGCCGCAGCGAGTCAGATCGAGCCGCATCGTTTGATACCTCATTTGTCCCGGTGCGATGTACGGTACGGGCCGCATTCTTGCGGAAAAACCCGTGGAAGATAATATAATAAGTTGAAAAATAATAAACCCCTTTTCTAGGATAGTAATATGTGCCTGCTTGCTCCGCAAGCAGCAGCTTCGCTGCTGCTTGCTCCGCTTAGCAGGCCCATAATAAGAAAAATATTAAACCCTTTTTTCTAGGATAGTAATATGTGCCTGCTTGCTCCGCAAGCAGCAGCTTCGCTGCTGCTTGCTCCGCTTAGCAGGCCCATAACTAGAAAAATTCCCGCGGAAATTTTGAATGGGCCTGCTAACTCTTGCAACTCTTTTCAATGAGCTGAACAGTTTAAACTTTCAACCATTGAAATCGGTCAAGAAATGTGGAAGTTAACCATAATCAAGATCAAATAAAGTATCTTACTGTCCCTTTAAGAAATATGCACATTCACGCACACACATTTGATTTTAACCAACATTTCAATGAGCTGAACAGTTTAAACTTTCAACCATTGAAATCGGTCAAGAAATGTGGAAGTTAACCAAAATCAACAGTATGTTACTGCCCCTTTAAGAAACATGCACATTCACGCACACACATTTGATTTTAAGTAACATTTCAATGAGCTGAACAGTTTAAAATTCAAACCATTGAAATCGGTCAAGAAATGTGGAATCTACCATAATTAACAGTATCTCACTGCCCCTTTACAAAACATGCACATTCACGCACACACATTTGATTTTAAGTTGTGAGGAGACGTCACGCACCAACACTCCATTGATTTGTATAGGATTACGCTCACCTCAAACAAAAGCCTCTCGCGACTTAACGGTTGAAGATGCAGATTCCAGAAATGGCTCGTTAGAACGGCAAGGGTTTGGGGAACGCGAGCATGTTCTCAGTTTTTTAATCGGATGAAAAATGACCAAATGAGAGCAGGTTCAAAACTTATGATTGATCGAAAATGAAGAGGCAAAAACGGCGAAAATTACATTGAAAAGAGATCAAAAATGTGCGACTTCTCCTCGCTTAAAGTTAAAATAAAGGTACTAAATGACACCTTAGCCAAATAAAACTAACCCTAGTAGAGGCTTGTGGCTACAAAATGTGCGAATTTGATGTCTAGTGAGCAAAGATTGTGGCCATGGTGACGAGTTAAAGTGAAACTTTTGGAAATATATTTTTTGGTTCCCAGCACTCTGTCCTTAATTAGTCACGCTCTAGCTGATGCAAGAAAGGCGACTTTCACCCCTTTGCTCACTGTCTTTGAACCCGCACAGGGGGAGAGCTTTCATTCCTTAATTTTTTTTTTGACACTGAGCTAAAGATGACAAAAATTCCAACAAAATGAACTAAAATTCATATCGGTCGGTCAACGTATGCGCGCGCAGCGTGTCTTGGAAAAAGGTGCTTGATTGGAGTTGATGTCTTTCGGATTCCCATTCATTCCTATGGGACTTTATTTGGGAGTTTTTTGGGAATAGCGTCGCCTTGGTAACTGGGAATTCTTAGAAAAATAATAGCGCAGCGAGTCAGATCGAGCCGCATCGTTTGATACCTCATTTGTCCCGGTGCGATCTACGGTTCGGGCCGCATTTTTGCCATCGCAGTTCATCCCTTACCATCGCAGTTCCTCACTGACAACAACACTTTTCATTGTGTTGTAGTCACAATCACAATAAGGACAAAAAAAACATTCAAGTCCAAATGCACGATGTCCTGCTAACAGAAAAGCACACTGATTAAAAGTACCTTCATACAACACTGCTCAAAATAAGGGAGCGCTTAAATGACATATCCCATGTCTTAAATTCAATTTAAAGCTCAATACGTTTAGAACTAACTAAATGATAAATATGTCTACAAAAAAAAAGATTGGCCGCTCTGATTTAACCCTAGTTTAAACCCCTACTTTGAAACCCTAACCCTAGTTTAAAACCCTACTTTGAAACCCTAACCCTAGTTTGAAACCCTAACCCTAGTTTAAACCCCTACTTTGAAACCCTAACCCTAGTTTAAACCCCTACTTTGAAACCCTTACCCTAGTTTAAAACCCTACTTTGAAACCCTAACCCTAGTTTAAACCCCTACTTTAGAACCCTAACCCTAGGTTAAAACCCTACTTTGAAACCCTAACCCTAGTTTAAACCTCTACTTTGAAACACTAACCCTAGTTTAAAACCTTACTTTGAAACCCTATCCCTAGTTTTAGACCCTAAACCTAGTTTAAACCCCTACTTTGAAACCCTAATCCTAGTTCAAACTACTACTTTGAAACCCTAACCCTAGTTTAAAACCCTACTTTGAAACCCTAACCCTAGTTTAAACCCCTACTTTAGAACCCTAACCCTAGGTTAAAACCCTACTTTGAAACCCTAACCTTAGTTTAAACCCCTACTTTAAAACCCTAACCCTCGTTTAAAACCCTACTTTGAAACCCTAAGCCTAGTTTAAACCTCTACTTTGAAACCCTAACCCTAGTTTAAAACCTTACTTTGAAACCCTATCCCTAGTTTGAGACCCTAAACCTAATTTAAACCCCTACTTTGAAACCCTAACCCTAGTTTAAACCTGTACTTTGAAACCCTAACCCTAGTTTGAAACCCTACTTTGAAACCCTAACCCTAGTTTGAAACCCTACTTTGAAACCCTAACCCTAGTTTAAAAACCTATTTTGAAACATTAACCCTAGTTTAAACCCGTACTTTGAAACCCTAACCCTAGTTTGAAACCCTACTTTGAAACCCTAACCCTAGTTTGAAACCCTACTTTGAAACCCTAACCCTAGTTTAAACCCCTACTTTGAAACCCTAACCCTAGTTTAAACCCCTAATTGAAACTTTATCCCTAGTTTAAACCCCTACTTTGAAACCCTAACCCTAGTTTAAACCCCTACTTTGAAACCCTAACCCTAGTTTAAACCCCTAATTGAAACTTTATCCCTAGTTTAAACCCCTACTTTGAAACCCTAACCATAGTTTAAACCCCTATTTTGAAACCCTAACCCTTGTTTAAAACCCTACTTTGAAACCCTAACCCTAGTTTAAACCCCTACTTTGAAACCCTAACCCTAGTTTAAACCACCATTTTGAAACCATAACCTAGTTTAAAACCCTACTTTGAAACCCTAACCCTAGTTTAAACCCCTACTTTGAAACCTTAACCCTAGTTTAAACCCTAACCCTCGTTTAAACACCTACTTTGAAACCCTAACCCTAGTTTAAACCACTACTTTGAAACCCTAACCCTAGTTTAAAACCCTACTTTGAAACCCTAACCCTAGTTTAAACCCCTACTTTGAAACCCTAACCCTAGTTTAAAACCCTACTTTGAAACCCTAACCCTAGTTTAAAACCCTACTTTGAAACCTTAACTCTAGTTTGAAACCCTAACCTTAGTTTGAAACCCTAACCCTAGTTTAAACCCCTACTTTGAAACCCTAACCCTAGTTTAAACCCCTACTTTGAAACCCTAACCCTAGTTTAAAACCCTACTTTAAAACCCTAACCCTAGTTTAAAATCCTACTTTGAAACCCTAACCCTAGTTTAAACCCCTACTTTGAAACCCTAAACCTAGTTTAAAACCCTACTTTGAAACCCTAACCCTAGTTTGAAACCCTAACCCTAGTTTAAACCCCTACTTTGAAACCCTAACCCTAGTTTAAACCCCTACTTTGAAACCCTAACCCTAGTTTAAACCCCTTCTTTGAAACCCTAACCCTAGTTTAAACCCCTACTTTGAAACCCTAACCCTAGTTTAAAACCCTACTTTGAAACCCTAACCCTAGTTTAAACCACTACTTTAAAACCCTAACCCTAGTTTAAAATCCTACTTTGAAACCCTAACCCTAGTTTAAACCCCTACTTTGAAACCCCAAACCTAGTTTAAAACCCTACTTTGAAACCCTAACCCTAGTTTGAAACCCTAACCCTAGTTTAAAACCCTACTTTGAAACCCTAACCCTAGTTTGAAAACCTAACCCTAGTTTAAACCCCTACTTTGAAACCCTAACCCTAGTTCAAACCCCTAGTTTGAAACCCTAACCCGAGTTTAAACCCCTACTTTGAAACCCTAACCTGAGTTTAAACCCCTACTTTGAAAACCTAACCCTAGTTTAAACCCCTACTTTGAAACCCTAATCCTAGTTTAAACCCCTACTTTGAAACCCTAACCCTAGTTTAAACCCCTACTTTGAAACCCTAACCCTAGTTTAAACCCTTACTTTGAAACCCTAAGCCTAGTTTGAAACCCTAACCCTAATTTAAACCCCTACTTTAGAACCCTAACCCTAGGTTAAACCCCTACTTTGAAACCCTAACCTTAGTTTAAAATCCTACTTTGAAACCTTAACCCTAGTTTAAACCCCTACTTTGAAACCCTAACCCTAGTTTAAACCCCTACTTTGAAATCCTAATCCTAGTTTAAACCCCTACTTTGAAACCCTAACCCGAGTTTAAACCCCTACTTTGAAACCCTAAACCTAGTTTAAAACCCTACTTTGAAACCCTAACCCTACTTTAAACCCCTACTTTGAAACCATAACCATAGTTCAAACCCATACTTTGAAACCTTAACCCTAGTTTAAACCCCTACTTTGAAACCCTAACCCTAGTTTAAACCCCTAATTGAAACTTTATCCCTAGTTTAAACCCCTACTTTGAAACCCTAACCCTAGTTTAAACCCCTACTTTGAAACCCTAACCCTAGTTTAAACCCCTAATTGAAACTTTATCCCTAGTTTAAACCCCTACTTTGAAACCCTAACCCTAGTTTAAACCCCTACTTTGAAACCCTAACCCTAGTTTAAACCCCTAATTGAAACTTTATCCCTAGTTTAAACCCCTACTTTGAAACCCTAACCATAGTTTAAACCCCTACTTTGAAACCCTAACCCTTGTTTAAAACCCTACTTTGAAACCCTAACCCTAGTTTAAACCCCTACTTTGAAACCCTAACCCTAGTTTAAACCACCTTTTTGAAACCTTAACCTAGTTTAAAACCCTACTTTGAAACCCTAACCCTAGTTTAAACCCCTACTTTGAAACCTTAACCCTAGTTTAAACCCTAACCCTCGTTTAAACACCTACTTTGAAACCCTAACCCTAGTTTAAACCACTACTTTGAAACCCTAACCCTAGTTTAAAACCCTACTTTGAAACCCTAACCCTAGTTTAAACCCCTACTTTGAAACCCTAACCCTAGTTTAAAACCCTACTTTGAAACCCTAACCCTAGTTTAAAACCCTACTTTGAAACCCTAACCCTAGTTTAAACCACTACTTTAAAACCCTAACCCTAGTTTAAAATCCTACTTTGAAACCCTAACCCTAGTTTAAACCCCTACTTTGAAACCCCAAACCTAGTTTAAAACCCTACTTTGAAACCCTAACCCTAGTTTGAAACCCTAACCCTAGTTTAAAACCCTACTTTGAAACCCTAACCCTAGTTTGAAAACCTAACCCTAGTTTAAACCCCTACTTTGAAACCCTAACCCTAGTTCAAACCCCTAGTTTGAAACCCTAACCCGAGTTTAAACCCCTACTTTGAAACCCTAACCTGAGTTTAAACCCCTACTTTGAAAACCTAACCCTAGTTTAAACCCCTACTTTGAAACCCTAATCCTAGTTTAAACCCCTACTTTGAAACCCTAACCCTAGTTTAAACCCCTACTTTGAAACCCTAACCCTAGTTTAAACCCTTACTTTGAAACCCTAAGCCTAGTTTGAAACCCTAACCCTAATTTAAACCCCTACTTTAGAACCCTAACCCTAGGTTAAACCCCTACTTTGAAACCCTAACCTTAGTTTAAAATCCTACTTTGAAACCTTAACCCTAGTTTAAACCCCTACTTTGAAACCCTAACCCTAGTTTAAACCCCTACTTTGAAATCCTAATCCTAGTTTAAACCCCTACTTTGAAACCCTAACCCGAGTTTAAACCCCTACTTTGAAACCCTAAACCTAGTTTAAAACCCTACTTTGAAACCCTAACCCTACTTTAAACCCCTACTTTGAAACCATAACCATAGTTCAAACCCATACTTTGAAACCTTAACCCTAGTTTAAACCCCTACTTTGAAACCCTAACCCTAGTTTAAACCCCTAATTGAAACTTTATCCCTAGTTTAAACCCCTACTTTGAAACCCTAACCCTAGTTTAAACCCCTACTTTGAAACCCTAACCCTAGTTTAAACCCCTAATTGAAACTTTATCCCTAGTTTAAACCCCTACTTTGAAACCCTAACCCTAGTTTAAACCCCTACTTTGAAACCCTAACCCTAGTTTAAACCCCTAATTGAAACTTTATCCCTAGTTTAAACCCCTACTTTGAAACCCTAACCATAGTTTAAACCCCTACTTTGAAACCCTAACCCTTGTTTAAAACCCTACTTTGAAACCCTAACCCTAGTTTAAACCCCTACTTTGAAACCCTAACCCTAGTTTAAACCACCTTTTTGAAACCTTAACCTAGTTTAAAACCCTACTTTGAAACCCTAACCCTAGTTTAAACCCCTACTTTGAAACCTTAACCCTAGTTTAAACCCTAACCCTCGTTTAAACACCTACTTTGAAACCCTAACCCTAGTTTAAACCACTACTTTGAAACCCTAACCCTAGTTTAAAACCCTACTTTGAAACCCTAACCCTAGTTTAAACCCCTACTTTGAAACCCTAACCCTAGTTTAAAACCCTACTTTGAAACCCTAACCCTAGTTTAAAACCCTACTTTGAAACCTTAACTCTAGTTTGAAACCCTAACCCTAGTTTGAAAACCTAACCCTAGTTTAAACCCCTACTTTGAAACCCTAACCCTAGTTCAAACCCCTAGTTTGAAACCCTAACCCGAGTTTAAACCCCTACTTTGAAACCCTAACCTGAGTTTAAACCCCTACTTTGAAAACCTAACCCTAGTTTAAACCCCTACTTTGAAACCCTAATCCTAGTTTAAACCCCTACTTTGAAACCCTAACCCTAGTTTAAACCCCTACTTTGAAACCCTAACCCTAGTTTAAACCCTTACTTTGAAACCCTAAGCCTAGTTTGAAACCCTAACCTTAATTTAAACCCCTACTTTAGAACCCTAACCCTAGGTTAAACCCCTACTTTGAAACCCTAACCTTAGTTTAAAATCCTACTTTGAAACCTTAACCCTAGTTTAAACCCCTACTTTGAAACCCTAACCCTAGTTTAAACCCCTACTTTGAAATCCTAATCCTAGTTTAAACCCCTACTTTGAAACCCTAACCCGAGTTTAAACCCCTACTTTGAAACCCTAAACCTAGTTTAAAACCCTACTTTGAAACCCTAACCCTACTTTAAACCCCTACTTTGAAACCATAACCATAGTTCAAACCCATACTTTAAAACCTTAACCCTAGTTTAAACCCCTACTTTGAAACCCTAACCCTAGTTTAAACCCCTAATTGAAACTTTATCCCTAGTTTAAACCCCTACTTTGAAACCCTAACCCTAGTTTAAACCCCTACTTTGAAACCCTAACCCTAGTTTAAACCCCTAATTGAAACTTTATCCCTAGTTTAAACCCCTACTTTGAAACCCTAACCATAGTTTAAACCCCTACTTTGAAACCCTAACCCTTGTTTAAAACCTTACTTTGAAACCCTAACCCTAGTTTAAACCCCTACTTTGAAACCCTAACCCTAGTTTAAACCCCTACTTTGAAACCTTAACCCTAGTTTAAACCCTAACCCTCGTTTAAACACCTACTTTGAAACCCTAACCCTAGTTTAAACCACTACTTTGAAACCCTAACCCTAGTTTAAAACCCTACTTTGAAACCCTAACCCTAGTTTAAACCCCTACTTTGAAACCCTAACCCTAGTTTAAACCCCTACTTTGAAACCCTAACCCTAGTTTAAAACCCTACTTTAAAACCCTAACCCTAGTTTAAAATCCTACTTTGAGACCCTAACCCTAGTTTAAACCCCTACTTTGAAACCCTAAACCTAGTTTAAAACCCTACTTTGAAACCCTAACCTTAGTTTGAAACCCTAACCCTAGTTTAAAACCCTACTTTGAAACCCTAACCCTAGTTTGAAAACCTAACCCTAGTTTAAACCCCTACTTTGAAACCCTAACCCTAGTTTAAACCCCTACTTTGAAACCCTAACCCGAGTTTAAACCCCTACTTTGAAACCCTAACCCTAGTTTAAACCCTTACTTTGAAACCCTAACCCTAGTTTAAAACCCTACTTTGAAACCCTAACCCTAGTTTAAACCACTACTTTAAAACCCTAACCCTAGTTTAAAATCCTACTTTGAAACCCTAACCCTAGTTTAAACCCCTACTTTGAAACCCCAAACCTAGTTTAAAACCCTACTTTGAAACCCTAACCCTAGTTTGAAACCCTAACCCTAGTTTAAAACCCTACTTTGAAACCCAAACCCTAATTTGAAACCCTAACCCTAGTTTAAACCCCTACTTTGAAACCCTAACCCTAGTTCAAACCCCTAGTTTGAAACCCT